>NC_090929.1:62676372-63359497 GCF_040938575.1 Ambystoma mexicanum
TGCGCTAGAAATTGACGCGATTGGCGGCACGGAATAAGGGGAAAAGCAGCAAGTCGACGCAGGACCCACGGGACCCGCAAGGTACCCTCCGCTCCTTATGGTCTGTGCAGGATAGAGGCGATGGCTCGGAGGGCTGTTACGAAGGGCTTGAGGGGACGGTCCCGTAGGGGAGACGCAGGATTTATCCCCGGTCAACAGGCAGGACTTTGTGGGTGAGCTCCAGATTCTCCACTCCAGCTTGGCATTCCAGGAGCAGTTCCAGCTTATGCGGTCAGACTTAAACGAAGCGCTGGGGGAAATCAAGCGAGATTTAAGGCAGCTGGGGGAAAGGACTAATCTGCTGGAAAGGGGGCTTTAGGAAGTGGAAAAGGATTCTACTGCTAACAGCGAAGCCATAGAGCGCCTCGACGTGGCAACCCACAACCTGGAGGTACAGATGGAGGATCTAGAGAACAGATCCCGAGGGATTAACATATGGGTGAAGTTACTGCTGGAGTCGGTATTGGACAAGGACTTAAAACAAGAGATTCAGGGCCTTTTCGTAGATATACTGGGGGAGGCTGCCCCGGGCAGCATTGAGCTGGACCGTGTCCACAGAGTGGGCAGGCTATCCAAGGGGCCCTCCTCGAGACCGAGGGACGTCCTCGTGGCCTTCACCAGATATGCTCAGAAAGAGGTGGTCCTCCAGGCGGCGAGGAAAAAAAGAGCCAACAGTGTTCAAGGGCCAACAAATAGCTTTATATCAAGACCTGGCAAGTCTCACCTTGATAAAGAGGAGACAGATGGCGCCAGTACTGAAGGTATTGAACGAGCGAGGAGTGCGCTATAAGTGGACTTTTCCATTTGGCCTCGTTTTTGACTGGGAGGGCCATCAGAAACGGATAACGTCTGTCCAGGAGGGGGCTGATGTGTTGCAAATCGACTTGGAGGAGAGGTCCTCCGGGGGTGAGGGTTCGGTGGCAGGTGGGAGGCCAAGGCAGAGGGTGTGGGAATGGTCAACGGTGGGGGACAAAAGGCGGAAGGGAAAGCGAGGGAATGGCAGATCATCCAGGGAGGGCGAGAAGGCTCCTGGGTAGAGTGAATAATTGCTGGCAAGGGGAGAGACGTACACAACAACCCGATGGGTAAGGGGTGGTGGACCCGTAAAGGTGGCAGATGGGCTCGGGGCGCAACATACTGGGACCAGGAAGGGCGACGAGGCCCGATTGGGGGGGGGGGGAGGATGGAGCAGAGGGAGCGGCTGCTCTGGGGAGTTGGTAAGTGGGATGGGAGGTGGGGTGGGGTGGGAGGTGGGGTG
Source organism: Ambystoma mexicanum (assembly GCF_040938575.1). NCBI lineage: Eukaryota > Metazoa > Chordata > Amphibia > Caudata > Ambystomatidae > Ambystoma > Ambystoma mexicanum. The sequence continues at coordinate 62,677,670 of NC_090929.1, forward strand.
TGAGGTCGATCTCACCCTAAGTTGGGGATTCAGGGTGGGAGAAGAGGGGGGGGGCTGGGTGGAGGTTGTAGCGTTCAGGGGGTAGGCTTTGACTTCAAGGGAGTGAGACATGGAGGTAAGGGGCAGAGGGGTAATGGAGGCTCAAAACTTATCGATGGGGGAGAAGGAGGGTGAGGCGTAGGGTGGGACCGGGTGCGACTGGCAGGGGCTGAGCAGGACTTGTACGCGAGTCACCAACTCAGTATTCAAGTGGTTAACGCATAATGTTAGGAGTTTGAACTCCCCTCTAAAGCGCACACAATTAGAACAGTTCACCAGATCCCAGAGACCAGACGTTTTGGCTATTCAGGAGACCCGTTTGCTGCAGAAGGACCAGCATCGCCTGAGGTTGAAAGGCTACTCGCAAATATTGCTTGCATCGGGTCCCACGAAAAAAGGGGGAGTGGTCCTGGCATTCGGGAGGGGGATGGACTTTCGTGTGAACGATACCCTCTGGGACAAGAACGGCAGGTTTATCATGGTGAGGGGTGAGTACATGGGCACTACATACACGATAGCTTCGGTGTATGGCCCAAATGCGGGTCAGGATCTGTTCCTCCGGGAGACCTTGGGCACTTTACAGGAATTTGCGAGAGGGCAGGTGGTTCTGATGGGGGATCTCAATCTGGCTTGGGATAGGAGGGGGGACCGCACGCAGCAGGGGAGGGGTAGCGGAGGTGCGGTAGCTTCGCCTCAATTAAAGGGATGGTGGGAGGAAGCGGGCCTGTGGGATGTGTGGAGGGCACTAAGGGGAGAGGAGGAGGGATTTACCTTTCTCTCAGAAGTGCATAGAACTCAGTCACGAATCGATTACATTTGGGTGTCAGCGAGCTTGGTTGGATGGGTGGAGTCAGTAGAGGTCGGCCCCATGGGGATCGCTGATCATAAGGTAGTCCGAATGGAACTCCGACTGGGGGGGGGGGGCGCAGGCAGGGGGTGTTGAGTTGGAAATTCACGGAGACGCTTCTGAGGGATTAGGCGATGAGGGAGGAGATAGATGGCAAGATCCGGGATTTCTTTGTGCGGAACAACAGCGTTGATACGAGCTTAGAGACTAGGTGGGATGCTTTCAAAGTGACCTTGAGAGGGGAATTGATTGCCCTGCAGGCGCAGAGAAATAGATTATTGAAGGGGTTAGAGACACAGTTGGAAGGTGAACTCGAGGCCGCCAGAGTGCGCATGGAGGAGAACCCCACCCGGAAAGTGTACAAGGAGTATAGGGCAGCGGAGGGTCAGTTGCGAATCCTAAGGACTAAAAAGGCCGAGGCAGCTATGCTTAGAGTTAGACAAAGATTCTATGCGAAGGCCAATAAGGCAGACTCACTCCTGGCACGTTTACTGGGGGGAAATAGGGAACGGAATGTTATTATGGCCATGAGGGATAAGAAGGGGGTAAGGCTCACTCTGGCAGAAGAGATCCAGGGTAGGTTGGCGGAGTTCTATGAAGAATTATACTCTTCGCAAAATACGGCACTGGGACCGCAGAGGGACTTTCTTGGGGGTCTCCCCCTTCCGCGGCTGTCCAGGGACGAGAGGAGTGAGTTAGGCCAAGACATTACTGAAGACGAGGGGAGAGCCACTATAGCAGCTCTCCCCCGTTCCTGGCCCAGACAGCTACCCTGCATCGTTTTATAAAACCTACTCCCACTTGTTGGTTCCACACTTAACACAATTGTTCAACTCTTTCGGGTCTAGAGGTGGTATAACCCCCTCGATGGAGGAGGCCAAAATAACACTCATGCACAAGGCAGGTAAAGACCCTGAGGAGTGCACATCGTATCGGCCTATTGCCCTCATGAATACGGAGGCGAAAATATACACTCAAATATTGGCCAGGCGGATGGAAAAGTACCTGCCCTCGCTGATTCACCAGGATCAGACAGGGTTTGTGGCTGGGAGGAAGACGGCTGATAACATCCGAAGGGTAGCCCACATTGTCGAGAAAACACGGAAGACGACCACACTGGCGATCCTCTTGGCGCTCAACGTCAAAAAAGCGTTTGATCGAGTGGAGTGGTCGGTCCTGTTCCTGGAAGCAATGGGCCTCGGATCCGAATTCATCAATATGGTCGCTGCAAACTATAAAAACCCTAGCTCACGGATCTTAGTTAACGGGGAGGTATCGCATCCAATTAGGCTTCAGCGGGGAACGAAACAGGGGTGTCCTCCATCTCCCTTGCTTTTTGCTATATACTTAGAACCCCTGTTAATAGCTATAGGGGAGACAGAAAAGGTTCAGGGCGTACCTTTCGGGGGACACCAGCACAAGGTCGCGGCTTTTGCGGATGACATGCTACTCATGTTGACGCAGCCGAAGGGATCCGTCAGGGCATGCATAGAGATGTTGACCGAATTTGGGGGAGTGTCGGGATTGCGGATTAATTGGCAGAAGTCCGAACTGATGAATCTGTCCCTTGGGGAGGACGAGGCAAAAGAACTGAAGGCACTCTCCCCGTTCAAGTGGAGCCCGGGTGGGTTACGATACTTGGGTGTTCGGGTGACCCCTTCCTTAGGCGGCTGGTTTAGTGCGAATTACCCCCCCATGTTGAAAGCTATCAGAAAAGACCTGAATGGGTGGAGTAATCTTAGGATTTCGTGGCTTGGGCGTGGGGCAGTACTAAAAATGGTGATCCTTCCCCGCATACTTTATCTGTTCCAGGCAATCCCTCTGTCTATCCCCGCGGGCTTCTTTAAGGAACTGGACCGGGTGGCGAAGCAATTTGTTTGGGAAGGAAGGAGGCCGCGTGTTTCTTGGCACCTCCTCACGGCCTCCAGAGGTCGCGGGGGGTTGAGTCTACCGATTTTTAGGCAATATCATGAGGCTGCGCTTCTCCGGGTGGTTCGCAGGGAATGGTTCGCAGCGGGCTATGCATAAGCATTGGGTGAAAATGGATAGGGCAGTTGCCCAACACCACCTGGGGGAAGTACTATGGCTCCCCCGAAGGCAGAGGCCGCCTCATATATATTTGAGCGATATTACGAAGGGTATGGTAGACACATGGGATAGGGCGGTGGAGAGGCGAGGGATCTCCTCCTTCTCGTCCCCATTACGCCGCTCTTTAATAACAGGGACTTCACACCAGGGCTGGAGAGAGGGGCGTTCCGGAGGTGGGAGGAAGGAGGATGTAGGACCCTTAGAGATATGTTTCTTGCCCATAGAGTAAAAACATTTGAGGAATGTAAGTTACAATTTGGAGTTGGTGAGGGGGAAAGGCTCAGATACTTTCAAATTAGACACTGGGTCATGTCAATGGAAGTTAAGAAGGCAGCAACACGCGATCTGACACAATTTAAAAGTTTTCTCCTAGCCCATGATGGTTCCAGAGGGCTTATATCAGATTTATATAAACTGTTAGAGAGCTCGACCCCGAAGGTTCCTTGGCCGTATATGAAGAGATGGGGGCATCAAGGGTGTGTGGAAATGGAGTGGAGAGACTGGGAGGCACTGTGGAGGTTAATCCCCAAGGTGGCTAGGGATTCTCAATTACAGGAAGCATGTTATAAGTATGTCTATGGCTGGCATTATACCCCTGCCCGGTTGCGTGCAGTGTACCCAACGGCCTCCAATGGCTGCTGGAGGGGAGGTGGGCACGGCTGCACATATATGGTGGATTTGCCCGCGTATTAGGTCCTTCTGGCGTGACGCGGCGTGTGCCCAATCTACAGCCCTGGGGTCGGGAGACGGTCAAGACCCTCGGGAGATTTTGTTGGGAAGAATGTAAAGGAAGGGGAGGGATGGGGTCGGGGGAGTCGCAAGGCGAAAGTGATTTTTACCCTTGCGGCGATGGGGCCAATTGCTCAAAACTGGAAAAGCCCGGTGATTACTGTGGAGCAGGACTGGTTCAGGAAAATATGGGATATTGTCTCATTGGAATGGGCCGCGTACGCGGCGGTGGGGAAGTTGGAAAGTTTTGCAGCCGATTGGGGTGAGACACTGGACTATTTGAAGGGGGAGTTCAGGGAGCAATGGTGCCCCCAAAGACTGAAGCTGCTGGACTTCCATTATTGAGGAGGTGGAAGGGGGACATTGAACTATGGTTTCTATTTACGCTACGACCGGGGTTGGGAGGGGGAGGCGGGAGGGTAATTTTGTTGGTTTTCTTCATATTGAATTGTTATGTTTTATATATTGAAATCAATAAAGAGATGTTAAAAAAAAAGTAATTACAGGCAAAAACGTGATCTATTGAACATATTGCAGGTCCAGAAAGTGAACAGAGTCAATGACGTGTGGAGAGACACCGATGGTGGAGCCTAATGTATTGGTGCATCATTTATGCCGGTTCAGCATCTATTATCATTTTTCTGTTTCTATTGATCCACACTGTTTACTTTAATGGTTTCAAAAGAGGAGTCCTGTTAATCCTTCCCACTCCAGATACCTTTGCAGAACTGGACACTGTAAAAAGGCCAAGGCCATATGTGATTGTCCCTACACCAGTCACTCATGTGAAGGCACCAATTTCTCTGACAAGTGTCCCCATGATTCCTCCAGTAGGAAGAATGTATACTGACTTATTTCATGAGTTGATTGTACAAGCTCATATGGCAAGAAAGAGACCTAAGAGAAGTGCAAGGGAGGATGATTATGAATTAAAATGATTATTTAGACAATACAGCACATTTGGGGAATAACATGTGGTATCAGTACATGAAAGAAGTGGGAAAAAGAATGTGTAAGGAGGATTGCTATATATGTGCTCTCCTGCCTTATGCTAAGTCTAAATGTAAGTCTAAAATATTCATAGCTATTGAGATGTTCAAACAGCTCATTACCTGACTCACCTTGCACTCTGTCATACAAGAGGTCAGTACCAGGGTCGAACGGCATCCTTGGTATGGGTGACAGAATGGTCAGCCCCAGAAGAAGATGATTATGTCCAAGATTTGAAGACAAGTGAAAGAGCACACACCACAGATCATGTGATAAGATATGAGCAGCCTGGCATGAAGGGAGCTAGAATCAGATGGGAAATAAACAGGAAGCTCAACTGCCAAGGAAAAACTGATGAAGTTCGAAGCTGCAAAGAAAGAGGCCAAATGCAAATCTGGGGAACAGTACTTTCTCCAGATGGCTGGGAAGAAGGCATAGTCGTATGCAGAGCTGTGGCAGTAACTGCCCATCATAAGCCAGTTATCGAGCGAATGGAGAATGGATGCAAACCTCTCTGGCCGAGGTATGCAAAGCTTCTTACGTGGGTCACAGACAAAGGAGGCACATTGCAGATAGTGCCTTTGGCTAGTGCAGAGATATGCTTCAGAAACAATGGCACGAGAAAAGTTGCAGAGAATCAACAGTGCGATTGAATTTCTGATGTGCCAGAAATGAAAGATGGACAGTGGTGATAATGGATCACTACTGAGCCTGTGGATCCAGAGCATACATGAAGGTGCCCAGAGATTGGGGAGGACTGTGTTCTATTGTGATTGTTCATGTTCCAGTACTGGTAATCCCAAAGAGTGACCTGAACATTGGCGAGTTTCCGAAAGCAGACGCTCACCTGATGAAGAGGAGATCTGCTGAAATCCTTGATTGAATGAAGAGAGACAACTATTTCTTAGCCAAATCAATAGAGGCCTTTGAAGTTATTCCGTATGAATACAGATTGTTCAGCAAGACTGCTTCAGTTTTTACTGTTTTCTTTATGCCTGGGATCCAGACAGATGGCAAATGCCAAATGGTTAAAGATAACCAGATGGAAGCTTCTGCAGATGATCAACACCACCATAAAGGGATTCAATGCTATAAAGGAGGAGTTAATAGCCATGCACCTGATGACTCTTCAGAACAGATATGTCTTCGATACGATTACAGCTATGGGTGGAGGTGTTTGTGCCAAAATCAGAGAATCATGTTGCACATTCATACCTTTTCACGACGATGAGAATGGCACCTTGACAGAGGCCATAACGATGTTGACAAACCTACACGTCAAGATGGAAGACGAAGTGGAAGACATTGCTGATGACAGCTGGTTTGCATCAATTTTCTCATGGGTTTCACAATGGATAGCGAACATTTTCAAGTTCCTGGGAGCCCTGTTGATGATGATCGTGACAAAGAAACAAACTTCTGTTTGAGGTGGAATGAAAAAAATCCCTGAAGGAGTCAATAGTTCACCATTTAATAGTATTATATGGGCGCCGCATCATCCACAGAAGGAGGTGAGTGACCCAGCACATCCCTGTAGGGGAAACCATGACGTGGCACAAGTGACGTGGAAGTGAGACTAGGCAAGGCAATGCAAGTCCCAGACCCACATCTACATATCCAGTCAAGAATGCGTGCCACACCCTGCCACACAAATGCATGCTGAGTGCCAATCCAAATACCAACACACGAGCAACATAACTCGACCGTGCCCATGTAACCCAACACACAGACACCATATCAATGGCATGCCACCTGCCATGCATTCATAGCCTACATGCCCCCTCAGAACACCAAATGCTACACCCCTGTAATAAATGGATGCATGAATGTATGGAGATTTCACAGCGCAATAGAATGTCGCTGACATGTGACACCATCACTGATGACCTGCATCTCTTCTATCCCCCCAGGCACCGATCAGGAAGCTGCCAGGCAGGACAGGGGTGCAAGGGCATCAACATCACGGCAAGGGAGAAGGGCCACCACCACCCCTCAGCCTGAGAAACAGGGCAGACCAACACGCAGTGTGCCAGACCGGGCTGAAACCCAGGAAAGTACACCTGCAGCCAGTGTGGGCCACACACATGGAGACCAGCAGCAGCCACCCACAACAGTGGGAGGTGTTCCCGTACCTGCACCGCCAACCACCGCAGACGTTGCGGATGCTAATGTGGACACCCAGGGTGTCACAGTCGTGTCCACTACACCCACCCCAAGCCCCATGACCACCTCCCCACCCCATTTGGAGGCCGACGGCAGTGATGATCCCTGCCTCCACGACTCCAACCTCGGAGACTCCGACATGTGCACCTTCAAGCAGGACAGCACCCTGGATGTGGGTCCCACGCAAGCGCCATCATCCACCCCGGCTACCACCACCCCGGCTACCACCACCCCGGCTACCACCACCCTGGCCACCAGCACTCCCACTACCAACGACACCTTTGAGGCTCGCCTGTCGAGGGTGGAAGCACGACAGGAGTCGATGCTAGATCTAATGTGGCAGTATATTGCAGATGGGCAGGACTCCAGGAGGGACATCGCTAATGCCATTGGGGAGACCACAGCAGCCATCGCTGCAAACACTGCGCCCGTTAATGCGTCCGCAACTCTCATGAGGGACTGTCTGGGGGCAGTGACGCAAGTCCTGATGTCCATCCTGCTCCAAATGCAGCGGCTACACCTTGGAGCAGGCATGGGACCAGCCTCTGACACATCCACTGCTACGACCTCTTCAACCTCTGCCCACTCAAGCCCTGTGCGGATGACCTGGAGGAGTGCACGGCACTCGGACATGCCACCCCCAGATGCCAAGAAGTAGGGTGGCCAGACAATGGCCGTTGGACACATGGGCGTTGGTGAAGGGAACAATCATCAGAGTACATTTGGGGACATCTGGGGTTTGTAGGGTGGGTTGGGGAGTTCACTGGGGTTATTTGGGGTTTGTAGGGTGGGTTGGGGAGTTCACTGGGGTTATTTGGGGTTTGTAGGGTGGGTTGGGGAGTCCACTGGGGATTAGGGGGGGGGGTGAGTGTTCACATTGTTGCCTGTTTGAAAAATACACCCGTTGTGTGCCAAAAATTCAATGGCTGGACATTCTTCATTTTGTGCATGTACTTTTAATGTGTGATGGTGTTCAGTGGCCAACTCCAAACAATACAAGTGTGCATGTACACATGGAGCCAGTGTGTCACTGACACATGTCTATCATAGTCCCTGTGTTTCAGAAGTATTCGTGAATTAGTGCTTGGCGTACAGCATGGCCATCCCGTGCATCACGTACTGGCAGGGGGGCTACTTCACCTCCGTCTCCATCCTCATCATCCTCACCCGGCCCATGCATGTCAATATCAGGTGGCAGTGGTACATTTCTCCAGACGCACATGTTGTGCAGCATGACACAGGCCATGGTGATCTTTGCCACCTTCTCAGGCCTATATAGGAGTGCCCCACCAGACCTGCTGAGGCAGAGGAACCGTGCCTTCAACAGGCCAAAGGTCTGCTCAATCACAACACGGGTACGGGTGAGCACACGATTGTACTCCTATTCATGGCTGTTCTGCGGGTTCCGCACAGGGGTGAGTAGCCACAGCCTTAAAGGATATCCTCCGTCACCTGCAAGCAGATACAAATAGGTGTGTGTCACTCTGAACTGCCACCTTCAGGGAGCACAGTCATGGCGGCAGCTATTTGGTGTGGGCATGCACATGTCCCTGTACACATGCAAAAATGTTACCTAGATGCAATCTATACTGTCATGAGGTGTGGTAGTCTGGATGGCGTTCAATAGATGATGCAGGGTGTAATCATGCATGATGAGGCAGATGTGCTGTGGTAGTGCAACAATGTTTAGCCTCCAATTCATGCTGTTCATCCCTCACTATGCATGGTCGCACTGACCACATTGCCACAGTTGCCATCCTGTTCATTCATGCATTGCTTGCCATCAACATGGTGGCCTGGTTGTGCCTCTTACTTGTTGTCATCTACATGCATCGATTGTGATATGTGGCCAGTGATGTGTCATGTTCCGTTTGGCTGGATCAGGTCAGGAGTGTTTAGCTCTGCATGCATTCTCCAAACAACGGCTATTGGCACCCAGGTGCAGTATGCCCCTCCCCCCCTTTCCCACCCAGGTGCAGTATGCCCCCCCTTATGCATCCCCACACATCAGTACCCCAAAGCACTGCCATAGGACAGTTGTGCTAATCACCAAGCAGCCAGGCACGTGGTCCAGCATGTCGCTCCATGTGATGGGGGAGCGTGGGGTTACGCAGTACTATGGCATCATGTGTTGATCCGGGAAATCAGGCGCAGCAGTGTGTGATGATCTTGCTGGAGTCACATACCATTTGCACATTAATGAAGTGGTATTGCTTGCGATTGCGGTACACCGCCTCTATGGCATGGGGGACTACCAATTCCACATGGGTGCAGTCGAGTGCACCAACACAATTGGGCATGCCTGCCAGTGCATGGCAGCCCACTTTGGTGTTGGCTATCTCCTGGGCAGTCCGTGGTAGGGATATGTGGCTGCTTGCATGCTTCAGGAGGGCATCCAGCACTTGGTTCAACATGCGTGAAAATAGTGGCTGTGAAATGCCATGCAGCTGGCCCACTGTGTGTTGGTAGGTGCCTGTGGCCAGGAAGTGTAGCACAGACACCAACTTTAGTAGCGGGGCGGGGGGGTGGCAGTGCGTATTTCTATGAGGCTGACAATGTCGTTCTGTATCATGTCCACTATGGTGGTGATGGTGTCACGGTCCAACCGGTACAGGGTGTGGATCTGCTCAGGGGTTAGGTTAAAAGGGCTGGGTCTGGTGCGAGGGATTGATGGTTGCCTACGAGGCACTGCTGCCTGCACTGGTGGTAATTGCTGGGCCTGTCTCACCCTCCTTCTCCTCCTGCGTCTCCTCTGTGCTGCCTGTTGTTGCTGCTGCTGTAGTTGTTGCTGTTGTTGCTGTAGTTGTAGCAGTATGGGCATGTGCTCCAGCGCCATGATTGCAACAGCTAGTGGTAGCATTCTGGTGTTGGTAGGGGTGTGGTGTGTGGGTATGCTCAGTTTATACTGGCCCAGCCTTCATTGACTCCACCTGTGGGGATTGTGTGTACCTGTGGCAGCTGCCTTGTATCCTGATTGCTGTTTGCGGGTGGTCCGCGATGCCTGTATGGCCGGCATTGTGCAGCCCGTGATTACCGGCTTCGCGATGCCGGTATTTATATGACGATGTGGGTTGTGATGTCCCCCTATTACCGGCATGCCGGTATTTGCTCCACGAAGGGGCCATTGTACGCGCCTATGCCGCTATTGGCGGCACCGTTGTTTAGGGTGCAGCTTATACTGGGTTTGCGGGTCGGAATACACTGGAGCGGTAAACGATGCCAGTATTACCATACTGGCATCGTTTTTGCCTTTCCGCCAACCTTGTAATGAGGCCCCCAATCACAAACCCCGTCAGTATGGAACGTATAACTATATGTTCCCGTTAAGCCTATCACATCCCCAAATAGGTTTTCTTAGTTTGCCACGTAGTACAACGTCAGTAGTGACACATTTTTTGTATAGGAATGTTGTTTTTTATGGAATACATTGAGATCATAATGTACGACGTCCGTTGATGTACATTGTAACTCCCTTTTTTAGATAATTGTTAATAAAACAGTACTAAGTTTTGCCAACTTCCTGAGTCGGTTTAAACATTGATGTATGAGTTAAGTTCTGCATCCCCATCCATCTCCAAGTATTGCTACCTCGTCTTAAAGGACCCCAGGTCCTGGGTTTCAGGACTATACATGCAGGACTTGCCCGCTCACCCCACACATGACTGCCACCAACCCAGAGGACCAGGCCTTGTAGGACAATGCTGAAGCATGACAGGAAAGTACAAGGCTATAGCAAGTAACTAATCCACTAAGTGAACTACATGCACCACAATGCATAGGGAAACCATACCTACACACGCAATAGCACTGTTTACCACTGCACAATTATAACGAAACACTGCCAGACAGTGATCACATGCACGTTGCAAACCATAAATGTCACTCCACAAGAGCAGGAACGCACAAACCATAAATATTCACGAGAACAATTGTACGCCCCTCAGTGCACTTGCATAACAGCACTGCATAGGACTACCACTGACATGTACATTGCTAATCCTTTCACGGTGTATGAATGTTACAACTGGTGGTTGAGAGATGTTTGAAAAGTGAATCCCAAAGTGATATTGCATATATACCCCCATAGTACATGACACAAAGATATCTCAGTGATATACAACCATTTATTTCACCAATACGCCATATCATCTTCAAGATAGTGTTGATGAACATGCCATGAACAAATGGCACACATCTTAATTTTCCGGTTATTGACATCAGTGCCCTTTGCAGGTGGCTATGGATGCCCATGGCTCCAGTGGTGCATGACAGCTGAACGCAATCCATACACATCAAAGGAGGTGGACTATACAAGGAACACATCAGGCCCAGGTTGTGTATTGAGCAGAACTTTGGTATACTGAAGGGATGTTTCCGGTTGACTGGAGGAACCTTGATGTAAAGCCCAGAGCAGGTGGGGAAACTCTGTAGTTTGTGCCATGCTGCACAAACTGCATCAGGCGCCATGTCTCCCTGCGCCGAGATGTCGACATGTCTCCCCGAGCGGACAACTACACACAATCTGATGAAGTGCTGCCATACAGTCAGTGTGATAAAAGCAGGGAGGGCCGTCTGGAGTGGCACGCACTCATACAATTTCTTTTAGACACATTTATTTGCACCAATGTCACTATGTTGTATATAGCCATGTAGTAAATAGCATACTCTCAATCAAAAACATTGTCCTTGTAGGTGTTAAGGTGTACACGTGATTTATTCAGTACAGTGAAAAACACATACCCCTCTCCAAACCCTCATCCCCAACCTCATCCCCTCTCCATGCCCTCACCGCCAACACCCTCATGCCCAACATTATCCCCTCCTCACAACCTCAACCCCCAACACCAGCCCCTTATCTCCAACACCATCCCCTCCCCAACAACATCCCCCCACACACTCATCCACAACACCATCCCCTACCCACACCCACATGGTGTGTAGTCAGTAACATGGACATGCCCACTACTTCTTCCTTGCCACCTTTTTGGCTTGGAGTGGTGAGATGACCGATACGCCGCTGCAAATGCCTTGGTGGGGTGACCAACACTAAACTAGCTGGTTTACCACCCCGGATGTGCTGCAGGGTGAGGGTTATAGCCTGTGAGACATTTTCATTTGTGGCAGACATGCTCTGTCAACTCCCGCCTACTAGCTTATCAGTGTTGTGCTTGCTGTGCTATATGCTGCACACCGCCAAACAGTTAAGGGCAATTTCCACAGTCCTGAAGGCTCCCTGCACTTGTCTTGCATTGCCTGGGACTGGCTAAGTTGTTCTTTGGGAAATCCTTTCCATTCTCTCCAGTTCTATGCTCTCACGTCGTCAGGTGTTTGTGTCAGTGTTGTTTGCCGAAAATGTTCGGCCAAACAAAATCATTCCATTTTATAAATATATTTGGGGGGTCCGCCCCCCCCCCCAACTATTATCTAGTCCCCATTTACCATACACACCTACCCCTTATGTCCCCTTACCCACCCACCCATATTTTTCGATGAGTGTATTCAGCCGAACATTTTCAGCAAAGAAATTTAGCGGAAAAAAGCCTGGAAATGTAACAACGTTGTACCTTCCCTCCTGGCGCTGCTCAATCTGCGAGAGCCTCCCCCAGATGGCATTAAGCGTGTGCTGGGGAAATGGGCTCTGAGCGACATGCCAGTGTCTCCCCTCAGAGCTTTTGCTCTATCTGCATCTTCATCCACTGAAGGGGATTCAGTGTCCTCTGGATGGTGCCAATGCAGGGCACAGTGAGATAAGGGGTGTGTGGACTGGCGTGAAGAGATGAGATGCTGTGCAGGGAGAGAAGTCCATGGACATCTGGCTCACTAGGGCAGTTGTAGTGGCAGGTAGGGTGGCCTGCCCGATAGCCTCACTGGTGTCGGGTATGCGGTTTGCACCCCAGACTCCGTGCCAACAGTGGTGGGAGGTGGCTGGATAGGAGGCTCTTCAATGGCCGATGTTGGTGCCATAACCATAGCAGGTGTGCTTATGGCCCCAGAGTTGGCTGCCGCAGTGCCCTTGTACTGAGAGGCCCTGGAGGTGTCCTTGTGTCCAATTGCCTTCCTGGGGGCAGAAGTATTCAATTGTTAATTTCAATGTGCTTCTTGTTGTGATGAATTTTAATCTGCCTTGCAGAAGCACAAGAATGAGTAGAGGTAAAATGGCACACTCAGCTCTCACACTTCTACAAAACACAACGCAATCGTTAAGATACAACAGGGACAATCGAGAGATATACCTCCTTTATCTTTTGTGTTAACGCAGGCCGAAGGACGAATATGCGCTTAAGAGGAGTGTGAAGGTGAACCAGTAGTGACCCAAACAACACAGTTTCACAGTCCAGAATAACAGGAATGTCAAATCAAGGTTTTATACAAATATAAACACTTTAAGAAAAACAAACCATCTGTATGTAGAATAAAGAGATTAACATACAAAAACCTACACAAAGGGAAAGGAGAAGATGCAACAGATGGAATAACGTAGCACTTTGTCTGTAGTTACAGGGGTGTTAGGCAAGGTACCACCATAAAAGGATATTGGGTTGAAAACAGGAGCAATCATGACCTATTCAGTCTGTAGGGTCCCATTGGACCGTGGGGGCAGTTCATTGTCACAGTACCCGGATTTGGTTTTTAGTGGGATGACGCATCAGACGCAGGTCGAACGATGATGTGAGCTGATTAGGCTCAGTTCAGGCACTTATGATCGTAGAGGCACTGGCAGGAAGAGGGCGTTGAGTAGGGTTGAATGCGGGTGCTCTGTGCAGTCAAACAGCGGCAGTTCAATGATGTAAATCGAGGCAGTCCCAAGAATGCTTCACAGTCGGCCAGGCCGAGTCAGGCTTTGGCCGTAGGGAGAGGTCAGCAAATGGCACTCCAGCGGTTCGGTGGGCAACAGTCGTTTAAGTGGTGATTGATGGTGCGTCGATGTGCAGTCAATAAGGTGGCAGTCCCCCAGCTGGCTGGGTTGAGCTGTCCCTCAAGAGATTCGGTTTGTGTTCTTGCGTTGACCAGAGGCTACGGGCCTAGAAGGTGACGTGCGTTGGTAGGACATAATGCAGTGTCAAGCTGGTTTAGATGCAGTGCAATAGTTCGGCAGTTTGGAGGAACGCAGCCACCAGCGCATTCCCTATTGTTCAGGATGTGGGGAACACAGAGTAATCGGTTCGGTCTGGTAGAACAGGGAGCTTCAGCTGGTTTGGCCCTCGGACTGCTGTGAGGCCATCACAAAGGACTCAAGGACAGGCTACTCCAGTTCAGGGTCTGCTCTTCTAGCCCTGAAGATCTGTTGCAGAATGGTTCATCTTGGTCCACAGCACTGGTCACTCCCGATCTTCCTTCTGTCTTGGACGGCTCCTTCTTCACCTCCGGTGGAGGGCTTTCGACAGTAACTGTCCCAAAGAATGTTCAGATGAGAATGTTTCATGATCCATGCCCATGACCCCCTCAGGTATAAAGAGCCCCCTGGCAGCAGTGGGGCTAAAGCCATTCACACTGGCCCCAAGGGCCTTAAAACTCCATCAGAAACATACATGGAGTCAGTCCTGGAGCCTTTGACGCCAGGCTCATTATCAGGAATAAAGCAATACCAGTTTTGGACCTTAATCCAACATGGAGGCCTATTACACAGCTCAGTTCTTTAGAACCAAGCCATGCGGTCTAGTGTTTTGGGTTTGGCTGGGCCTGGAACAACTTGCCCTGGAACTACTTTACTTGGGCTATTTAAACCACACCCAAACAGCAGAACACGCTTCACGTTATTCTGCACTCCTGCAGCGTAACGCTCACTGTGTCCAGCTCCTACTCATCTGCTTCTCCGGCGGCCCGATCCTGAAGCCCGAGATCTGGATTCCATTAATAACCTGGAAGAACAAGAACAGCATTAGCGAGCAAGAACACTTACCTGTGAAGTAACCAGTCTTGAATCCATCCTGCGCTTCGCTTACCTCGCCCATCTCCGGAGATCGCTGCAGCCTGCAAAGGTAAAGAAACAAGGACAGCATTAATAATTCTTACCTGGACAAGCACCGAGTCCTGGCAGCACCCTGCGCCTCTCTTACCTCGCCCATCTCCGGGTTTAACCACAACCTGCAAGGGAGAAGGAACAAGATCAGCATTAACAAAGCACTTATCTGGGCAAGCAGCGCTTCGATCGCTCATCACTCCGGAACATCACCGCAACCTGTACAAAGAAGGGAAGAGAACACAGGTTAGCAATTAACACCAACAAACAGCGCAGCGCTCCGCGCATCAATAACTCACTGTGCTCTTCGCCATCGGCGCGGCAACTCCGAGATTGTAACCATCCCTGTGAAAACAAAAAGAGACATTGTTAGGGAACAGCATAGTAGAGCAAGACGCCGAGAAGACAGAGAAAACAGAGGGAAAGAAAGACAGAATAAAGACTGAAAAGACATTATAACTCACCTGGAAGACAGCAAGCAGAGTCAGAGTCACAGCTGGTCTGGACCAGATATAAGGGCACACAGACCAGCGAAGCAACTAGGTCCACGGAACGCCCGCACCAACTAAGCGCCCTTGCACAGAGACGCAGAACGGACGGTTCAATGCACAAAAACCTAAGGTGAGCATTAACCCCATGGGAGAGGATTTGGATCAGAGGGAGGTGGGAGTCCACCCATCACAGAACCAGTATCGTAAGCCTCCATTCTCCTGTTATAGGCGCTACCCAATGTCTGCCACATAACCAAGCTTCGGCCTGAAAGGATCCTTGAGAAAGTGAGGGAATTTTGTTGAAGGGGTGCAAAACCCTTTCTTTTAAAGACACAAGTCCAAAGGTGATTGGTATAAAGATAGCCTGCTTTACAGGACCAAACTTTGCTCCTGACTGTGGTGCACTTTGCCCTTTTGATCTCACACCCAAAATGCTTTGCTCCAGAGGAAGTGGAGGAGACAAGGGAAAGAGACACCGAGAAAAAAATGGTCAAAGGCTTTTTCCAGTGTCTAGAACGCTCCTGTCTATTCTATTCCTACCCCCTTCCCTCCTTCTCACAACAAAGACCTTTAGACATGCAGCAGCCTGGCTTGAGCCTACTCCTCCTGAAGGAGTGTGATCCTTTGATACCTGAGCCCAGGATAGCTGCCTGCTGTGTAGCTGTCTCTGGAGGAGGGGGTTACCGGCCCTCTCAAAGAGAATCAAAGAGGCTGGGTCCTCAGGGTTTCAGTCCTGCCGTATGGCACTATCAGCCCATCTTACCCCAACACACATTCCTTTCCACAGCAGATCTGACTCACAGGAGCTGACAAATGTGCAACATCACTTGGTACATGGCGGCAATCAAAAGTAGTGCTGTGCATTATGCTTAAACTCAGGTATAGCTTATTCTTACAGATAACCCTGCCACCAGTATGGGGTACACATTATCATGTAGTTTTGGTACAGGGGGCATTTCTTAAATGCCGCCGCTGTGCTGCAGTGAATTTATTGTTGCAGCGGGGGTCGAGTTGGCATCTTATGACCTTGGAATCTGCTCTGTGCCACAAGCAGAGCAGGTGCTGCAGATCAGGCTACTCAAAGAAATAATTACCCATGTTGGTAATATCTTATCCAAACCCCTCATACATACCTCTCGGTACTTTTCATAACATGGGGGGATTGGCAGTTTACAACAATACCATGGTGCACTGTAGGGCATTGGACATTTTTATGAATCAACCACATGCCAGTGCCATGAAAGTTCCATTCTTACTCAGGCTTATCACAAGGTCTTGACATTTGACTTAATCCACGCTCCTCACTTTAAAATCATTTT
This sequence comes from Ambystoma mexicanum, assembly GCF_040938575.1. Classification (NCBI taxonomy): domain Eukaryota; kingdom Metazoa; phylum Chordata; class Amphibia; order Caudata; family Ambystomatidae; genus Ambystoma; species Ambystoma mexicanum. The sequence goes on from NC_090929.1 coordinate 62,694,296, forward strand.
ACCTATTCCCTGCTTAGAGCACCATAAGCCTTGGAACAATTGCGAACAAAAGACTCTTGAGGTTTGGGTCCTCTTGGTGTGCTAGACATAGTTCCGGAAAGCAGGGAGATCATCTCAATGAAATAAGAACTTTGAAACCTGCTACAAAGGTTTTAGCCTGCATTGACATTGCTAGGGAATACCAAGCTTTTGAAGATTTTTTAACTAAAGCCCGAGATGAAAGATTGTCCCTCGCATCAGCCTTACGTTTGCCTGACTGATTTGGAAGCCTATGTTCTCACCAGCAAGAAACAGGAGACCTCAGAGCAGTATGTAAAGAAAAGTTTGTGTAAGAGCCTATCCGTCCACCCATGTCAACAGCATGGGGTACTATTTTGTTTATAGGGAAACAAGAAGATGAGACAGTCAGAACTTGTGTGGTCTGTAGGGGTTCCAACTCAGCCATAAAGCATCAGTATCCACTGCAAATAGGAGCATACAATCTGGTCCAAATTAAGATGGGCAATGAATGGACGGTGGCCTTTAACACCCAGACGGAACACTTCAGCCAGGGAGAAAAATCTCTAGTAGTAAGTTAGTAACCAACGATAAAAAGAAAGTCACTTTCCACATCAATTCTACACATCACACCATTTCTTACTCGCCAAGAGTCAATTACCACTAGCCAATAGCTAGTGGCGAGTGCAAATTATGAACCCTGCTTCATCTATGTAATGCCCCTGCACACTCTCAATCAACCAGAGGTTCATTAATAAAATCATCCAATATTTCCAGAATACTTTTAGGGCATATATTGATACACTCTGGCTCCTGTGGGGAACATGTGCAAAATGGGAAAAGAATTGCAGAGAAAGAGAAAGAAAGTGCTGTATTTCAAACGGTGTCATGTTTCCCCAATTGCTTTTCTGGGGTACATTCGATCGACAGAGGGGATTACAGAAGATTGAAGCTACAGCAGATTGGTCCTCTTGACAAGACGTGAAATCTAAGCAATGGTTAATAAGATTTGCAATCTTTTATCACAAATATATTCAGGGAGTTTTTGGAAAGACGACACCCATCATGCAATACATACCCAACAATCAAAAAAGTTCCAATGGGCAAGCGAAGCAGAAGCCACCTTTCAGGAGCTAAAGAATGCATTTTGTAGAAGCTCTGATTCCAAGACAAGCAGACTCCAGGAAACAATATATCCTTCCGGTGGATGCCTTGGATATAGTCCAGGGAGCCATTCTGTCTCAAGAACCCCACCTTGGAGCAGACCGACTTCCATAGTGCTGTTTCCAGACAACTCCCCCCATCGGCAACGAAATACAATTTTAACATTATTGTTTACAGTACATACTTAACATACATCCACAATACCAATGCAAGGCAGAGGAGCAGCGTTTTTCAACTTAACATCTGATGACCAGAGTGGTTTACTAAACGCTAGAATAAAGTGCATATGTATCATTCCACCAATATCTATCATATTACGACTTATCAACTTTAAGTCATCACTTAAGAGTCTAGAAGCATACACATTATGTTTACATTGCTCGTCACAGTTATTACAAGAACCAGAGAGTCCGAGCTGATATCCATGGACACCCCACGTAATTGATAAACACGTAGAGTTTTCAATACAGCTTCAATAGTTCATCTCTGCACTTCGGGACTCCTTAAGTTGGGAAAAACCCTTGTAAAAATTGAAAATTTATTTTTTAATTAAAATTAAAAAAAAAAATACAGCTTCAATTGAATCTGCAACATCCCCTTGGCGTCTTGACACTTTCCAAATTGCATAGGACAGTCCTTTGTTTTGCAAAGGTATCTAGAAACTCTGTCAAGGAACAGGTACTCTGTTTTATATCCCTTTATAGGCTACAATTTGAAGCAGTGACCTTATGCCGTTGTGCCAAATGTGCCATTTAAATGCAAAATAAAGGTGATAAGGTAACTGACACATTTGAATTAATTCACTAATAGGATTTCAAATAATATAAAAGACACCTTCTCTACAGAAAGTAACATCACTCTAAATGCAAGGTTCAAAATTAAGATTCAGTGAGGAGGAGCTAAAACCAGCTCCTGGGTGTCGAGCATCACCCTGTAGGCAGGAGCTACTGCAGGGGAACAAGGAGCTACCAGGAGAGGCTACTTTAACCGTTTGCTCATTATGTATGATCCATGGTGTATAACAGTCTATTAGATGTGTTGTGACGAATCCCCGGGTGTCGTCACTGCTCCCCTAGGGGAGCCCCTTCCCATAACGCCAGGGAGGTGAGGCCGCTAACTGAAAGTCCGCCTGGGGGTGATACTTAGCGGGTGGGTCTCATGGGGAGGGAAGCTCCCTATGGAATTAGTGACAACCTGGGGAGAACATGGTATCCCCATATCCCACCTTACCCTAATCCACCTTCCTCACCAACCAACTCCAATACCATTCCCAATGTTCCTATATGTTTTTTCCATACTGCCAATATAGGAAGTACTGGGACAAGGAAGAGTAGGGACTACCCAAGTAGAGTCCCACTTACAATATACTAAGACGAAGAAGAGCTCTGTTGACTTCTCGGAGACTAGTCAATTCAGTACTGTGACGAGGAAGAGGCGCAGAGTACAGAGGAGCGCCCGTGGAACCAAAATGAGCAGACCAGACAATCTGGAACAGCTAACTCCAAATATGGAATAAAAAGAGTAAAAGGACTTGGCACCAGGGTCAGTCCTCCCTGAAGGAACTTTGAGAATCGGTTCCGTGTATACGAGAGAAGGAGAGAAGACCAGGATGTCGGAAAAGAAGCCAGAAGGTTCAGAGCTGGTCCCCAGCGAAAAGAAGGGACGGCAGGCTGGCGGACGAAGACTCCAGTCGGTCTTGAAGCATGGATAGTGAGACTGCTACCAGGAGGAAGATTGATGCTGCACAGCCACCGCAGACCAAATGAAGCTCACAGGAGCACCAGGAGCCCTGCAGTTGACTGCAGGTGCTGCAGAGGAGCCCTCGTACACAAGGAAAAAAGGTATGCAAGTGGGCAGAAAGGCACCGGGGACCAGAGGAGGTGGTGGCAAGCAGAAAGGGGCGAGAGCAGCCCCGAGTACAGTGTCTGGGACCCGAAACATACTACTGAAGAGATGTTGACACCCACTGAAACATATGGTAGTACTTGGCAGGACAGTGAACTAGGTCTACCAGGAAGGATAGCTATCTGATAAAGGTGATTCTGGGACTAGCAACCATAAGAAAAAGATTGTTTGTCAATCTTCATAGTCCCAGTACCTAGCGGAGAAGTGAACCGGGTTGGCTGTGAATCCAAAATACAGCAAAGGGAAGGAAAGCATTACCCTTGACAGAGTGTTTTGGCCCTTAATCTTCATTGTCACAGTACCTGGGCCAAACAGTAAGCCAGGTTGGTGGTGACACCAGGCTAAAAAGAACCAGGGGAAGGAAGTAATTGATTCCGGCCCACTTCAAACATCCAGACTGGATGACTAGAACATCGCAGAGCATTGGAGAATCAATCAACTTGGGCCTCATCTACAACCATTGGCCGGTGGAACAACGGTGGCATCCACTGCTCCATCATCCATTTGGGCTTTTGCTACCACCTGGTGCGCTAATTGTTTTTTCTACCTGCAACGTGCACCCACAATTGTCTGTGTTTCAAGTTTAATGTTGGTTAGTGCCGTTTTTACTGTGCGCACTCCATGCACCGACATCCAAATCGGGGGCTCCGACCTCCTGTGCCTTTTTTCACCTTTGAAAATGGCCACCTCGTTCACCAGCACAGAAGGTCTTTGTGCCCACTATCTGCCGCCGCTCTGATTGGCTTCAACTTTGCACACCTTGGCCAATCCCGGGAGCCGGCAGGCGAACGGCAGCCCCCCCCAACAAAGGCCCACACAAAGACCTCTGTTTGGTGCAGGGAGGCGCACGCCTGTGCTGGTGCACGACAATCGTTCCATCAAATAATAACCTGGTTGCTCTCCCTGCACCCAAAACCATGAACAGTGTGCCACCATGTTGCCTGGGTAAGCACACAGGATCACCTGCATTGCGAAAACACTCCCCACCTGACTGGACTACCTACTGACTATTACCTCCCTTGGCTTACAGCCTCACTGTTAACTGTGTCCTTCTCTGACTTGCAATGGTTACTGACCTCTGCTGCTTACTGTGCCTAACCCTTTGAAATTGCTGCACTGGTGCTCTCTAGCTTAGTCAAATCTAGGTGCGCTTTTTAAAATGTCACAACCTCCATTATGAGCTAACTTTGTGATTTTGCGGAAATTCAAATTTAGGTGTGCTTTCAAATTTGTCGCAACCTCCATTATGTGCCAATTTAGTGCTTTTGTGGAAACTGAAATCTAGTTGTGTTTTTTAACTACCCACCATCCCCGACTGCTATGCTGCTTCTTGATGGTGCAGTATCTACTCCTGTCCCACTTCACTATCGCTATGACTCTCTTCATCTCTCCTATCTACTCTAACTGAGATGCTATCACCTATCCCCCCTCTCTCACTAAGTCTGGTAGGAAAAAGCTCAAAAAAGATCTGCTCTCTTGCAATCCTGGTTTACCTATCGCAGACCCCTACGTCAGTGCCACTTCCAGAAAAATTGTCACTGATATTCTCTTCTCTGTCCCCTCTCCAGACCTATGGACTCCTCATCTGATTTCCACACTCTCCCCTTTATCTTCTTCACCCATTAATGGGGGCACTAGATGAGAGGTTCTCTTGGTTGGCTTCTCATCCATGAGGTGTATCATTAATATATCACAATGGAACTTTAATGGCCCAGGGTCCTCAACCTAATCTCCTCCTCTCTGACCGATGCCTGTCATCTCTTATCACCTTCGTTCCTGCTACTGCTCCTCCTCCTTCCTCCCTCTCAGCACCCCTTCACCACGACAGGTGTACCACCCCGTACCCCTCCTTGTAAAATCTTTAAGGGTGGTGACCGGCTTCACCTTGGCGCACTCAATGCTAGTTCTGCTATCAAACATTCTTCCGACATCTGCCTCCTCCTTGAACACTTTGACCTCGATGTTCTCGCTCTCACGTTGACGTGGTTCAATGCCAGCTCAGTCACTGCTTTTGACTCCCTCCTCCCTGATGGCTACAAGATAATTTCAAAGCCTTCGTCTCAGCCGCACTGACGGCATTGTAGCCTTACTCTTCCCTGAGTGGGTCCCTTCTTCCCTCATACCCACCCAGCCCTACTCCTCCTTTGAAAACCTAGTCTTCAAGCTTGGCATCTCTCCCACTTCCTCTTTGACCGTTGCTACTATCTACAGGCCCCTAGGGCCCAATCTCCCATTTTCTCTCAGAATGGGACGATTTCTCCTCCTCTATCCTGTCCTCCACCTCCAATCACCTCCTTCTGGCTGACTTGAACATTCACTTAGACTCTTCAATCAGAGCCTCTTGTTCTCTTCTGTGACCACTGCACCTCTCTGGCCCTCTTCATTCGCCCCTATGGCCCTACCCACTCAGCTCAACACATGCTCAATGCCTTCTTTCATTCTGATCTCTTGCCCTCCACCCCGCTATTCTGGTCTGACCACACTCTCCTTTCCTTCTTTCCTCCCACCTGGGACCTCTTGGCCCTTTGACCAAACCTCCCTCAGCTCAGACAGCCTTGTTCGCGGACATCTGTTCAATGAAATGATTGTCAGTTGCTGGTTTCAACTACACCTTAATTCATCCTCCAACTTCTGACTCAACTATTGATTCTGCTCTAGCAATCTATCTCTCACACCCTCAATATTCTTGCCCCCGTCATGCCTGAAACCTGCCCCCAAACCTAACACTTGGTACGACTCTGATCTAGCAGCCCTGAAACGCAAGTGTAGAGCTGCTGAACGGAAGTGCCAGACCTCAAACTCATCCTGGACTGTCGCATCCTCCAAAGGCAATATCGTCAATCCATTCGCTACAAGAAGATGGCTCACATCGAGGCCTGCGTCTCTGGAGATTCTAACATGGCTAAACTCTTTCAAATCTGCAAGGAACTAGCCAATCCTTTAGCAGTCTCTACCTTGCATCTTCCTTCCCAGGCCCACTGCACTGGCCACCCACTTCACTGCTAAAACTCAGGACATCCTCAGTTCTCCCTTTTCATCCACCTCAGCCCCTCTCCTCCCATCCCCCTGCCACCCTTGGACCCTCCTTCATCCACTCTTTCCTCCTTTTCCCCATCAGACCAGACAAGGTCACTAGAGTTGTCCACTCCATGAAGGTCTCTTCCATACAGGTCTCCCCCTGTCCTTCCAGAACTATGAAAGGACAATGTCGGCTCCTTTGCCCCCACACTCACTGATTTCTGCAATCACTCTCCTGCCACTGGGTCTTTCCCCTCTTCCCTCAAGAACTCTTGAGTACCCCATCCTGAAAAAGCCTTCTGCTGACCCCTCATGCCTGGCTAACTGGCACTCCATCTCTCTCACTCCCTTCCTTGGGACGCTTCTTGAGAAGTTGGTCTTCCCTCAACTGATACAGCATACTGAGCTTGTTAGTTGCCTGCATGACCATCAATCTGGATTACGAGCATTCAGAGGCATGGAAACTGCTCTCCTGAACTCCCGTGAAGAACCACTCATTTCCCTCCACTCCAACTCACCTGCTGCCTTCATTCAACTCGATCTCTCCTCTACTTTTGACACTGATAACCACTTTATCCTCATAAAACGACTCCACGATACACTTGGTATCTTGGAGCGGGCACTGGACTGGCTGATCTCCTTCCTCACTGACTGTCCATCCCAGGACAACCCGGGTTCTTTCTCCTCACTGTAAAGACTGGAGGGGGGTCTCTGTACTCCTGCTCTCTATATGGCAGAGGAGAGGCACAGAGGACCCCATCCAAGATTCTCTATAGGGTAGCGCTGGTCGAGCAATCAAGGCCTAGCTTCTCAGGAGGTGATGCAGGCTAGTTCTTAAGTACAGTGTAGTCCCCAAGCCCCCACAAAGGAATGTCCACACATTGCATTAGTTAAAAGACAATCTTTATATAATATTCAAGGTTATGTACACTATCACAATAACTCACTTTGTGTTCAGAAAATCCACAATGGCAAATATATACAGTTCTAAAGTGTTACCACAATTATGATCATATCTCATTAAAGTGCATCAACTATACTCTGGTCAAATGTCACACAGATCAAGGAATAAAAGTAACCAACAATATATATGGGAGGAAAGCAGTTGGTTAGAACAATTGGCAGAATATTGACCCCAACCAAGTAGGCACAATTCTGTGTGGAGATCCCCACCACCTGGGCAACCTGTAAATAAAGATATATCGTACAAGCCCAGTCCATATATTGCTCAAAAGAGTCTTATGTCCTTCTAAAATAGTTCTACAACCCCAATGTACCTGGAATAGCAGAGTTCGTCGTCGACGGATCCTTCTTGAGCGGCTCCCTTTAAGACAGGAGCCACGGATCGTCGAGATCCCACAAGGAAAAAGGGGTGAACGATGACGGCGAGGCGGCAGCTTCGTTCCTAGCAGTGCTCGGCGACGACGGAGAGTTGGTGTCCTGCAAGGAAGAGGCGTGCGGGGCACTTCAATGATGATAGTTCAGGAACGCAAAGAGATTGTGAAGAACTGTGGTCCAGCAAGGGCGTCGAGTCGTCCGGCGTCACTACGGTCGTCACGTGGCAGGAAACCCATCAGCGGATGTTTGTCGGCGGCCTTGACTCTGTCCGGCGGGACAAAGCAGTCGACGGTGCAGGCGAGAGCGTCATTGGATCAGATGTTACTTAAGCAAAGGGAGCACAGCGGCTCCGGTCGGCGATGGCAGTCATCGACGATGATGGACAACAGTGTCCGGGCACTTCTCCTTGTGATTCTGCTGCGGTCCCCATCTTCGGTCGGCAGCCTGTCGCAGGTCTGTCTACCAAGGAGCTTTGGCAAAGATCAGCTGGTGCACGATGGTCCCTCGTAGCTCGTGAAGAGGGCGCCTTACCAAGTCCTCTCTGGGTCAGGCCTTGGAGACACAGCAGCTTTCAGATTGATGAAGTAGAGCAGCATCAAGACTTCTCTTCCAGCAGGGCTTCAAGGTTGACCTTCAGTTTCAACTCCAGTTTCTCTTCAGCTTCTGAACACAAATTCTAGCAGTGAGAGGCCCCCAGATATACTAGTTGATCTCCCATTCATTCTGCTGGGTCACACTCAGGCAACCAATCGGTCAGAAAGGCATTCATGCAGGCAGGCATCCAATCAGGTGCATAGTGCATTCAGGCCATTCACTTCTCTCCAGACACTCACAACAATGTATGTGTATTGGGACAGGTACCCATCCATTCAACACTCCACACTGCATTCATACCAGATTCGGGCAGGGCTGTCTCAATCATTGTGTCAAACACCAGATACTAGACATCCACAACACAGAATGCATATTCGGCACACACTCCATTCACCCAGGTCCCACCCACAGGGTGTACCCACAACATACAGTCACTGGGAAGGGTCCAGCCAGTCTGGCATGGACTTCACAACAACACCATATATGGAACTTCCACCCAAAAGCCAGTCAGGGGGTAGGAACAGAGTCAGGGCTTCCCAGGACTTTGGGAAAACAAGGTAACAGGCAATAGAAAGCAAGAGGCCAAAGGGGCTATCTTGTTTCCTATCAGGAATCAACTGATTCCAATGGCAGGGCCTGGGTATCCCAAAATGGAGGATACTCAGAGCACCTGTCAAATTCAGCATGGAGCTGCGCCAGCCCATGCCCTACTCTGTGGGCCACACACAGGTGCCCTAAAACATACACTAGGGGCACAGGGTTGTACCCCCACCCATGGGTGCCATAAAGGTATGCCATGGGTCTGTACACCAAACCAAAAGAGGGAGCTGCACCGCCAGGAGTCCCACATGACCTCCTGCACGGAAAACACGACACACGATAAAAGGCCCTGTCCCTCCGATGCATTTCCAGCATCACACTCACCCCCTTCTATCTCCACCTGTGGTGTTCTCCAGGGCATTATCCTTTCGCCCTGGCTTGTTAACATCTCTCTCGCCCTTCTTGCTCACCTTATTTCTACCTTTTCCACGCACTTCCAGTGTTATGCAGACGACACCCAACCTCTTCTTCAGATCGATCTCCTTCTCCCTCTCCCCCTCTCCCTCTCCCTCTCCCTCAGCTAATCCAATGAGACGTATTCTTAGCCTTAATCCCAGGGACTGTATCTCTCCAGCCCTAAAATCTCTTCACTGGCTCTCAGGTGCTGCTAGGTTCAGACATCCCTCTGCATTAGCCATAAGGCTGTCTGAGGCCACAAACTCTCCCTCCGATCCTCCATCTCCAACTCTGCTTGTTAAGCACTTCTATAAACAGCGAGCGGGTGGTTTTTCCCTCTCTTCGGCTGGCTCTCTCCTCTGGAACAACTTCCCCCTCTCTATCTGCCTTGAACTGGATCTCCTAAAGTTCTGCAAGCACCTCAAGACATTCCTTTTTTCCTCCACCTTCCCGCTCTCCCTCCCATGCTAAACCCCACAGTCGCTGCGATTGGTGGCCTGGGCCCTTATGTGTCCTTCTGGGTCCCAGCTTTTCTGTACGATCGCACGCAGAATCCTCCACATGCACTTGCCTTCAGGGACCCCGTTTAGCCTTTGCTGCCTAACAGGCCTTATCATTTGGGCTGGTGACCCTCCTCTTCCATCCAGTGGCCATTGCCTGGCACTTCCCTGTTGCGTTCGCAACCAGCTACTGCACTTAACCTGTTGCCTTGCAACTGTCTCCCTGGCACTTCACCCTTCTTTGGATCCCCTAGCACTTACTCCTTTCCCCTGTCCCTTAGCCCTCTCTCTGCACTTGCACAATCCAAATGTTCACAAGGCCTAGTAGGACCACCTGTTTTTCTGTATTTTGCATATTCCATTGTCTGTTTCCCGTGCTCCCTTCACTTCGCCCTGAGGGCGCTTTAAAACACAATTTTATTTGATGTATAAGCACCTTACAAATGCCGGATAAATAAGTAGATACATACAGTCCCCCTGGTATTTGTGGACACTGTGAAAGTCCAAGAAAACAGTCATTCTCTTGGCTGCGTGAGAAGCTGGAAGAGACCTGGGGAAGGGAGACATTACCCCCAGGAGTTGTGAACCCTGTGAGAGAAGCCAAGAGAAGGGAGACATTCCCTTGGTCGTGTGAAGAGTTTATGGGAAACCAGAGGAAAGAAGACATTCCGCCTAGTATTCGTAAACATTGTGAAAGAAGGACAAGAGAAGGAAGTCATTCTCTTGACAGTGTGAACTGCACTGCGGGGCCAGGGAAGGGAAGCTACTTACCCTGGTATTGGGAAAACCACTGAGAAACTTAAGGAGAATTAGGAGGGGGGGAGTCATCCCCTAACACGGTGAACACACAATACTTTCTTTTTGTGTGTCTTGGTGGAGCCCCAATCCAAGGAACAGTTTTGAGACTGTTTAGTTTGTACCTTTCTGAGAACATTTAATTTACCCCATCCAGAAGTGTACTTTGGGCTGTCGTCCAGAAGAAGGAAGTCATTTTTCTAAACCAACAAAATTGCCCCCTTTTCCTTAGTTAATTTAGAATGTAAGGGAAGGAAATAAGTTTTGACACAACGGTGGACTATTTGGTTTTGACGGACCTCCTAACGCAATCATTAGTTTGTTTGAGGCAGGGAAACCCCTCTTAGAAAAAGGGATTGGTAGGGTTCTTTACTTTTAATTTTGATATAATACAAGACTATAGCCAAAAGCATGCCACCTGTGTGCCATTCTCCTACTTCAAACGCTCTTACAGCGTTCTAGTTCTTTATTAACATTCTAAGGCACCAGTTGGCCTGTGGAGCAAAAGTAGCTCCTGAAAGCTGTTGATTTCAAGCTAACCAGGCTCTCCTAGGCTAGAAGCAGGAGCTAACTAGCTCCCAGCAATTTTCAACCCTGTATTATTCAATTGTAGTTAACAAAGCTACGTGGCTAGGTCTTGGCGAAGGGCAAACAAAGCCTTCTCACAGAAGCTCAGACTAACAGCCTCTCCTCTCAACATAATCCCCCTGAAAAAGGTTCCAAATAGTACGAACTGAAACATGTCTGGGCTAGTGGGTTTCTTTAAAAGAAATTTGTATAGAAACCTTTTAAACATTGTATCATGTGATTTTTCTTGAGTTAAATGTTTCCCGTGTCCACACTGGTATTGGTACAGTTTTCACATGTCACTGTTGCACATTATTGTTTGTGGTAAGGGCTGAATTCAATGTATTTAGTGCCCATCTATGAATAGGAGTAGCGAAAACTGGAAGAGTATACTCATATTACATTGTAGACTGTCAATGGTAAACATTTTTAGGACAGATGTACTAAATAAATGTAGCAATTGAGCACTGCTAGCTAGAGATGAATAAGCGTCATGTATTTTGTTGTAGCAGTATGTATGGAGCATGTTCTTTGATTGGCGGGCTCTCACCCCCTAGACACATCATCTTAATGTTTGTTTAATAAGAGGCCCATTCCTTCCCAGTCCCTTCCCACTCCAGGTTATCCAGCCAGGCCCCAATCGCTCTCATCTATCACACAACTCTGACCACACCTGTGTTCTGTCCCACTCCTCATTCTTTGCGATCCACCTGCCTGGGTGCCGTGAACTGAAGCCGGCATGTGTGATGATTCACTAGTTCCCGTTACTTCTCCCTAGAGGAGAACCCTTCCCTATAAGGCTAGGGAGGCAAGGCACCTACCCAATATTTCCCCTAGGGGTGGTAATATGCAGGAGGACCTCGTAGGGAGGAACTCCCCACCTACGGAAAGGATGTCCACCTGGGAAAAAGCCTCCCTAACAATATACCTCAAAACATCATACCCTGGTTGTCTCCTCCCTGCTCTCTAGTTGATAGTGATATCATGTGTTCTACTAAGGTCAATACTGTCTCAAAGGTTAAGAACACTGAGCCAGCAGAAGAGTGGAAGAAACATATGGACTAACAATCTACAGAATACTGAGACGAGGGGGCCTCCAAGAGGCATAAGATTACCACTGAGGAAGACCAATGTGAAGTTGACGTTAAGCGAGGGCGTACTCCACAAGATATAATGAAGTCGGCAGGATTCTGACTCAGATTGCAGTTTCTGTGGTGGTTACGTGACAGCAAGAAGGTGGACCAGCCGGTCCTCAAGCAACGGCCAGATCGCCAGACAAGGTTTGCAGCTGAGACGCGCAGGCAACGAGAGATGAGAAGGAAGGCACCTGGGACCCCGGGAAGAACCAGAGCTACATTCTAACGTAGACACAAGTACCGGGAATGTCAAGAAGACTGGGTGAAGTCTGGGGCACTCAGAAAGTAGAGTGAGGCTAGAAAACATCAGAAGTAAGCTCCTTCCTCACAGCAGTGACCCCGAAACGAGTGAAACTAGGCGGCATCAGGAGTAATCTTCATCACAGTAGTGACCCAGAAAGCTTAGTGGAGCTAGAGGTGTAAGGAACTCAAGGTGACAACAGTAAAGACAGACACAAATAATCACAGTTCAAGCGTGTTTATTATACTGTATATGCGGGGTAGGAAAAATGCCTAATCTAAACCTCACTCTAAGATGGGAGCAAGCTACAACCATCAAATAATAATAAAGTAGTCCTAGTGGTGTCTTGTCAAATAAAAGAGCCTGTGCTAAGACAGTCCTTACGCTAAATAAAAACAAAGATTATGGGATAGGATTCACAGAAAAGAAATGTTTTCACAAATAATAAGTCACGATGCGGTAGTCAGGGTCTCCCTTCCCCACGTTTTGAGCATGGGACAAGGCTGAACTCCAGAGCATAGCACCCTCTCGAGCTTTCGCAGCACAAGACTAAAGTTCTGTGCTCAGCTATTAGGGCCTGTGGTGGTTAATCCTCTTTTCTACAAAACGTCGCTTGCCTCTGAGGACCTGATGTGTTCCAAAATAATAAACAAAAGTTCCTTTCTGCTTACACATTGGGTGTGTTGTCTTTTCACCCCTGGATCCTCCTCTTCCGAGCTCAGATCCTCAAACAGTTCCTTTTTTCCAAAAACACAAACAAAAGTTCTGATTCTGTTCGCACTTGGATGTTGCTTTCTCACCCCTGGGTTCCACTCTTTCGGGTTCAGACCCCTCTTGAATATCAGCCTCCCTCCGTCGGGTTCACTCTGGCTCGTATTCGCCAAATTTCTCTGTTGCATGCATATGTCGGTAGGGTGATTTTTCACCCCTGGATCCCCCTCTTCCGGACTTAGATCCTTCTCAACTGTTTGCCTCACTCCGTCGAGTTCACTACAGCCTTTAACACAATCTCATCTCTGACATTCATGAATCTTAATGTCTTTTTAAACAGTTCACTGTGGACATCGTTCTGTCGGGTTCACTCTTGCCAACTTTGTAAATCACACAATTCCTTGAACAGTTCTTTATGATGCAGGATTCACTTCCCTTAGCTTGACGATCATCTGCCGGTCAAAGACTTGACTGTACAGAGGATATTACTAGACCCTGTATGACCACTTTCTCGCCTTTCCTAAGGCCTTCTGGTAACCGTAGTTTCAACAATAAGGTAATCGTCCAGAGTTTCCCGAGTGAGCACCCACTTGGTGCCTGACTCCTCTGTAGGTGGTTTTCCCCTCACATATTAACTGTTATTTGCACTTTCTTCAATTAGCCGTTTGCTACTTTTGTTCACAGTTGGGTTTCTTATCGGCTCTCCCCCCGCCTCATCGGCTGTGATTAACCGCTTGGCTTATCTTATCTCTGGAGTCAAGGCCAGTACCACAGTGGCAAGCATCTCTCCACGGCTTGGTTATCAACAGAGGAGGGCCCTGTGTACCGTTGACATCTGCTGCACCCCACATTGGCTATTGTTCGCGGTCTTACGATTCCTTCCGTGGAAGTTTCACAGGCCTTGGTCCAAAAGGACAAGGTCGCTTCTCTCCTTGTCACCCTCTCGGTTTGCACCGTCTTTCTCCTCTTGAACTGCCGTGCTGAATTAGCTCTCTCGTTGTGCGGTCTGCCTTGCTCGTCTTGTGCTCTCGTGCTCCATCTTTTATCCCTGTGGGGAAGGGTAAGGGCCGTCAGGTGTGCGTGATTCTGATCAATTGCCTGACCCTTGTGGTGGGACATGTCAGGTATACGGCTCTGGTGTATGTCTGTCTTCTTTCGTGGTGTGCGAAAATGTTTGTGTCGGAAAAGGGCGGGGGTAGAGTGTTTGAGTATCCTATGGGGTAGGATGGGGAAAAGGTGTTATAAGAAGGGGAATACTGCGTCTCACCAGTCGGTGTGCCACTTCCACTCCAGAGGATGCCCCATCCTGGTGATCCTCCCTCACTGGTCCACCCACAGGAACTGGAACCAATAGCGATGGGCGTGTCCTGGTCACTTGGCTGACAGATCCCCGGGGACTAATCAGGAAGACACCTTCAGGTTTCTCACAGATTGCACCAGGAGTAATCTCCTTCATCACAAAGTAGAATAAAGCTAGAGAGCATCAGAAGTACGCTCCTTCGTCACAGTAGTGACCCAGAAAGCAGAGTGGAACCAGATGGCACAAGCATGACTCTCCTTCGTCACAGCTGTGACCCAGAAAGCAGAGTAATCTGCTTCATCAGTGTGGTGACTCGGAAAGCAGAGTAAAGCCAGAAGGCATCAGGAGTAATATCCTTTGTCACAGCGGTGACTCAAAGCAGAGAAAAGCCAAAATACATCAGGAATAATCTCCTTCATCATAGTGGTGGCCCAATGAGCCGAGACAAGCTAAAGGAAATCAGGAGCAGTCTCCTTCGTCACAGTGGTGGCATAGAAAGCCAAATCAAACCAGGGCACATTTAGTCTTCTTCACGGTGGTGATCCAGAAAGGTGTATTCAACAAAACTATATCAAGAAGGAGGAAACTGAGAAGATACACTGTACACCGTTTCATTTTGACTGATTCAAGTGTTTCTAGGTTGAGGCAGGGAAAGCCCTCTAGAGATTGGGAAAGACAGTGACTTGCAGGACTTAAATAGAAAACAAACTCCAGGGGCACCAACACAAGTAAAATAGAATGCGAGTGATGTGACCCTATTTGCAGGCACCGTTTTGACAGAATGGCCCTCATGTGCAGGCAGGATAGCCCAAGCTTTCTTGACTTTTATTCTCATAAAATGATGCTCCACGTCCTACCCCTAACAAATGCTTGCACCTCCACTACCACATACCCGCCCACTCTCACATGCAGGAACGAAGCACTACGCCTCCGCACTGCCACGCAGCGCCCCTGCACATTCCAGCCCAGCGTGACCACCCGAAACGGTCGGCTCGGCACTAGAAACCACGAAAACGTGTGTATGTCTGAGTCTGGAAGCCGCCCCACCTACTGCACACGAATTACTTGCCTTGCCGATAAAAAGGAGCATGCCAACAAGGCCAGGACTCATTTAAACCGAGCACATGTTGATCCGGTCTGGGACAAGAACAGGGGCGTTGCTAGGTTTGTAAATGATCCAGGGCTAGAGCCCATTGCAAGTTTGGACTTCACATAAATACATGATCTGAACGTACGCGCCAAGTTGCGATTTCAAGCGTTAATATTACTGGGAAAAAAGAAAACTCTACACAGAGGAATTAAAATGACGAATTAAAAGCCAGGACCGGCAAAAACAATCAATTGCAGAGCTCTGAAAGGACAATGGATGAGTTTAGGTAAGTGGGTAGCAGTTTGAATTCCAATAAACCTAGTAACGTTGTCAAATTGTCTTCCTCAGCAGATTACTACTGTGAGTGAATTTAACCCAAGGGACCAGGCCGAAGTAAAGGAAGTTATGATGTTAGATGGGTCACCAGTCATTACCATTTCACATCCTGGCATGGTATCAGCTTCCAAAACAAATCCTGTCTGTGTCTGGGAAAGGGTTCGGGGGGGGGGGGGGGGGTATGAGTCTCCTAGCACCCTCTACATGGCTTTGCCCTTGGGCTAGGTAAACCACACGCTAAACAGAGCGGACATTGCCTAGGTGCGACTTCACACACTGGTGCCACATCCTGTTGATATGGATTCTGAATGCTCATTATTCCACCACTTATTTTTTTTGGACTTGTGCCCAGGGGCGTCGCTAGGGAGGTGTTAGGGGGGCTATAGCCCCGGATCATTTGCTTGTAGCCCCGGATGAAGATCACGGATGAAGATCACGGGGCTACAAGCAAAGGCTAGCCCCGGGCCCGAACATGATCCGAACATTTTTTCTGCCGCCTCCAGGGCTGTGCTGGAAAGGCGGGTGGGCTGCACTGTGTGCACACACTCACAGCAAGGTAGATAGACGCAGCAAATTAATCATGCAGGCAGGCCAGGAGGCAGCGCAGCAACGTTCGTTCGTGATTGTTAGTGACACGATTCGAACATAGCTGCCTGCCTCCTGGCCCTGGGCTGCTACTCGTGCTGCTGCCTGACAGTCTGCGCTTGTGCAGCAGGGAGCCGAGCCACCGCCCAGGCACAATCGCACGTGCCCTGGGCTGGGTCTTTCGCTGCATGCACACTTGCGCAGCCACAGATCAAGCCAGTAGCAGCTCATGCCCAGCCTCGTGTGACCCCTCCCCCCCAGCCGTGTCAACGCGCCCCCCCACCCCTGTGAAGCTGCCGGCATATGCACTGGCGCCAGGCAGCTAAGGTAGGTGTCGTCACCCTGTGTGGCTTCGAAGTGTTACAGACTAGTTCTATATGTGCCCAGGCGTGCATTTGAATCGCGTTCAGCCCAGTGAAACTGACATGCGTTCGGGTTGGCCCTTTTCAACAGTGCCGTTGTGTGGCACACAAGACACCTGAAATCAGGCCAGGCAACAGGCCACGCCGGTGTCTTCTGTTTAGTGTATTTGCCATGCGTCTACGAGATGCCAGGCCTGTCACTGAGCTCCCTGGCCCGCTCCATCGTCATGACCCAACTTGAGAATCAATACCATGGCACCCTCCACCCTCCCCTGGCCAGTCGCTAGTTTGCCCCAGGCCCCGGGCCGTGGAAAGTACGGCCCGATAGAGGGCCTGGGAGGTTAGGCGTGGGGTGGGGGCGAGATGGCGCGAAGAAACATGGGGAGGGGCAGCCAGTTGGCGCCACTGCCTCAGCGTTGCCAGGCAACAGCCCCCAACAACAGGCAAGGTGTGAGGGGAAACCTGCAGGGGAGCTGGGGAGGGCCCGGCCCCCAGGAGAATAACAAAGGACAGAGGGAGTATAAGTATGGCCAAAGGACAAGGGAGAAAAACAAACCAGGCAAGACGCTCACCTCGTTCGGGTAGGCGTCTTGGGGCCTGGGCAAAGGAGAAGGAAGCGTTTTGGTTGTTTTGCCTCTACGGGCTTTTCAGGATTTCGTTTTCTTCTCCCCCTCTTCAGCGGCGCTACAACAGACCCGAGCGGACAGAAGAATACTACAGGACCCGCGTGGAGAAGACTGGTGTCGGAGCTGTGTGGAGAAGAGGGTCACGAGCGGACAGCAGAACACCGCCGGAGCCGCAGGGAGAAGACTGTTGGCGGGAGCCGGAGCCGCGGGGAGAAGAGGGCCACGAGCGGACAGCAGAACACAGCTGGAGCCGCGGGGAGTTCACCAAGAGCCGCAGGTTTTTGCAGGAGCCGCGGGCAGGACTCAGAAGGCGGAGAGCGCTGACGGACCAACAGGAGCAGCGGCGGGAAGACAGCGAAGGTCCGCCAGCGGAAGCAGCAGCCAGCGGCCATGGAGTTCGGCAACAAGACCTCCCGCGTCGGAAGGGCGTGAACACAGGCGCCAGTTCCCGTGGCACAGCCAGTAAGTGCCATGCTGCCCTTTCCTCTAAGGGCACACGCGACGAAATGGGTTGCGGTGCAAACGCGCCCTGGGGAATGTAATCTCACGCAGAGTGGGGGGGGGCGCAAGCCGATGCCCTGGGGTGAGTGAGACCGCTCACGGGCCCTGCTTGCTCCCCCCGCTTTCAAAGCAACAAAGTAGATGTGGTTTCTGGAACACGGTGGACACTGGCCCCGGCAATTGCAGACGTTCCAGTAGTATAGCGGCTAAGGGTCTCCCCTTTGGGCCACGTGACCCGAGTTCGCATCCCTGCCACGGTAGTAAGAGGAGATCGCATGACTGGACTCACATGGTTTTCCTGGATCCAGGGCAGACATATTTCATGCCGGTCAAGTACCGGAGGATGCGAAATTATTTACATCGTCTCGGTGGCGAAAGGAAGGCTGCGTGCACGAAGCACGTCAGGGCCATATGGATTGCTGGGAGAGGAGCTGACTGATTAGCTCTGTTGGCTCGAACGGGGTGATAGTAAAGCCAGGGTCACAGGTTCGAGCCACGTATAGGCAGGCGTTGGTGGTATAGTGGTGAGCATAGCTGCCTTCCAAGCAGTTGACCAGGGTTCGATTCCCGGCCAACGCAGAGCAATCCTTTAACATTTCTGCTCCCAGTTTCAAGCTGGATATTGTTCAAAACGGATTTTTCGAGCAACGAGGGAAGGTTCCAAAATAGCTCGGTTGGAAGAGCGTGTGAAGGGCGGTCCAAAGGCCCCTGGTTCGATACCAGATTTCGGCAGGGGGTCATAGTTGTGAAAGGCCCGCCGGAGCACCCATGCGATACTAATAACCCCCGCTTATTTTTGTTAAGCACGCTGGGAGCAGGATTTATTGTGAAAAGGGGCAATTAACATAATGACCAACAGCCCGGGCAGGCTCCACACAGAAGAGCAACATAGAGAGGAAGATCTCAGATAAAAAAATCTGCGGAGCAATGGCTGAAGCAAGGGTTAGAAGGGCGCAGGAAATTAGCGCATGGGCTAAGAAAGCAGAAAAGGAATATGGAGCACAATGGGTACTGGAGCTGATGCAGAAGGAGGAGAAGGCAAGGGCAATGTCGCCTTTGCTACTGGAGGAGTCCAGCAGCAGCAAAGATGAGGCAACAATACCACAAGGCCAGAAGCGGGCGAGAGAAGTGGCAGATGGGCCGCAGGAACAGCCGGAGGAGCCCAAGAAGAAGCAAAAGAAAACCAACAAAAAAGGTAAAGAAAAATTGATAATAACATTAAAAAGAAAAATAAATAAATAAATAAATAAATAAATAAATAAATAAATAGTCAAAATGTTAAAAGAACGCATCACGGTTCAGGGTAAGTCGCCCAGAGCTCAAGAGGGGAAAGAGAAAAGACAAAAAAAAAAAAAAAAAAAAAAGGGGGTAGTACGCAAAGTTAGGCAGAAGAAGACCAGGACAGAAGGGGCTGGAGGCGGTCAGGGAGCTGAGGGATCAGGCACGGCAGCCAGCGGGGTACCCACCCCACAGGGGGATGGTCAAGGGGTGCTACCAGGAGCTACCCCTCAGGGGGCGAACACCAGCATACCGGTGGCACCGACTGGGTTCACGAGCATAACAGTACAAGAACCTGCCACAGTAATGACAAATTATGGCAGGGCCAAGGTTGAGAAGGACGCACAGGGGCGTTCGATGAAGGCCCAAGCGTGGTACATTAACGAGAGAGCGAAGGTGAAGATTTGGAGGAAAGAATTTATAGATATTTATTCATTACTAGATGTACAGAGGAGAGGTCAGAACGTAGCACTAGAGGATATAAAAGAGGAGAAAGGCTTACTGAGGAGGGCACCGGTAGTGAGGAACTTCGATAATTGGACAGCAGCTTTCCAAATTATGTCCACCATTATCTTGCAGAAATACCCAGAAGACGGGTTGTCACTGGTAACATACCAACAGAGGGTGTTAAAGGTTTACAAAGCATTGGGGGGGATGCATGGAAAGAATACGACCATGAATTTAGAAAGGAAATGGATTGCTTCCCAGACATAGGTTGGGACGAAGAGAATTTCAATCTGTACATAATTAATGTGCTAAAAGAAAAATGGGACGCCAGGGAGCAGAGCAGTTTGGGGGGTTATCAAAGGAGGCAATATTAGCAGAACAATTATAGAAAAAAGGATAGATACAGTAACAGAAGATATAAGAGCAATTATGACAGAGCAAGAGAGCAGAGTTTTCGGAGCAGGCAATACAACACACAGAGAAGTTGGCAGAACAATATATTGCCAACAGCACAAGGGGGGGGGGGGGGGAGAAGTACCAATGGGCCAAGTAGGTCAGAGGCAGCACAAAGTTGAAACTTTGAAAATGGGGTACCATGCAGCTGGGGCAAGAAATGCAAATTCAGCCAGAGATGCGAAAATTGTAGGGGCGAACATTCGCTGGTCAAGTGGCACAGAGAGTAGAGTAGCTCGCTTTGAGATCCTGTGCAGCACTTGCTACCACAGGTTCGAATCCTGGCAGGGCCAAACTCAACCTCTCATCCTTCCGAGCTCGATAAAATGAGCTCCACACAGCGTGGGTAATAATAAGCAGCGCTCAGATACCCGAGGGTTCGAAGCGCTATATAAATGTGAAATTATCTCTCAGGATGATAGCTCAGGGGGAACGTGCTCGCTATGGGTGCAAGACGACACGAAGCAACACAGGTTTGATCCCCGGGTCCGCGCTTAGAAACCTCTGGGTATTAAGCACGTTATGAATAACCTATCATATCATATCATCGCAACATAGACACATTTTGTCCTGAAAAACCTGAAATCCGCCTTATAAAACAGAGCGTTAGTGGGCCAGAAGATCAGGAAAGAAGTAGAACTGGGAAGGATAGGACGACCATCCAGGTCTCCCCCTTTTGACTGAATATATATGCTCATCACTGGGGCTGGTCCCAAAGAAGGAACCAAGCGAGTTCAGGCTGATTCATCACTTATCATACCCCCCAGGTGCATCAGTAAACGATGGCATATCACAAGAGGCAGTATCAGTGACCCATGCAGATTTTCAGGATGCAGTACAGGTGGTCAGGAAAGCAGGGAAAGGGGCATTGATGGCAAAGGTAGCTATAAAATCAGCTTTTCACTTGCTGCCAGTCAACTGGGAATCACAAAGGTGGCTATGCATGCACTGGGAGGGCAAATATTATGTCAATATATTATGTTGATAAATTGATAAGGGGGTGGCAGGGGAAATATCGGAAAAACACAGCTGGGAGCATGGAGCATAAGCAGAAGGGCAGAAAAGGGGGAATTCCAAGGTGTTCAATAAGAACAGTCATATGGCAATCGCCTATCAACCAGGAAGAAAGGATGGCGCTGGGGCAACAGAAGGAAACCGTACGGCAGAGAACGCCCACACCAGGGAAGGCATGGGTTCCACGAGTAAGCACCGGAAATAATGAAAAGGTTAGCCATTAAGGCTGACTAGGGGAAGGAAAATATGGCCACGCATATGGCAGAGGAAAATAACGCCCATACCGGAAAAGGCATGGGTCCCAAGAATAAGCACCGGAAAGAATGGAAAGGTTAGCCATAAAAGCTGGCTGGAAAAGGTAAAGATGGCCACGTGTATTGCAGGAACATAACGCCCATACCAAAAAAGGCGTGGGTCCCATGAATAAGCACCGAAAGAATGAAAAGGTTAGCCATAAAGACTGCTGGGAAAGGAAAACATGGCCAGGCGTATGGCAGAGGGAAAGAACGCCCATACCGGGAAAGGCATGGGTTCCAAGAGAAGCACCGAAAAAAAATGAAAAGGTTAGCCAGAAAGGCGGTCTGGAAAAGAAAATATGGCCACGTGTATGGCAGGAAAATAAACGCCCAGACCAGGAAAATCATGGGTTCCACGAATAAGCACCGGAATTAAGGAAGAGTTTAGCCATAAGGTTGACTGAAAAAGGAGTTTATGGCCACAGGTATGTCAGGAAAATAAACACCCACACCGGTAAAAGCATGGGTTCCACTGGAGGAGAAGGGAAGGTTGGCAACAAAAAGATATCCAAGAAATAAGTAAAGCTAAAAGAAACAGGGCGAGCCAAAGGAGACCTGAGCAGGAACGCCCAAAAAAGTTACGAAACAGGTAAGCAGCGCAGAAAGCATGTGCAGAACGTAAATTTTGTAGACGGGTGTAAAAAAAAAAAAAAAAAATGAAGGGAAAACAACAAAAAATGTGAATCCTTAGAAAGGGCTTTTTTGCCAAAGGGAAAAAATTGGAGGCACCACACCTAGACGCAGCTACACACACCACGGAAATAGCAGGGGTAATAGACCCAACAGTCAGCCCACTAATAAAGTATGAATTGAAAGGTGGGGGCTAGGTGGAAGGGGCAGATAAAAAAGAGGCAATAGCATATTAAAGGGCCGGTAGAATAAGGGAGCCAGTAGACCGGAATACTGTAACGGGATGGCCTGGAAAGAGGGGAGGTTAACAGGGGATCTAAAGGGATCCCAGGCTGAGGGAAACTGAGATTTTCATGTCAATAACAATACCACATAGAACACAGGAGGAGGCATTTTGCAGACCCTAATTTCAGGGCATTAGAGGAAAGGGGATTTAGACACGGGTGCTTTTGGGGGAACCTGAGCGGCCGAGGCAACGCCCACTCAGGTGTGGCGGCACGTGTCCAGAAACGGATGCCCGAGGGTAACCGAGACTGACCAAGGAGAAGGCTGGCATCGCTAGCCCTGGACACGGTGTGCCCAAAAGCACAGACACATGTTGTTATCATGATTCTTGTTTGTGTTATTTTCTGTAGAAAATAAATGCCTACGGCCAATCATTTTTCCACAACAAATCTGTCTGTAAGTCATTCCATAGTATAGGAGGTAGGAAACAGGAGCAAGGAGAAGCCCACACTACACAGCCTATGCCCCAGGCCCCGGGCCGTGCAAAGTACGGCCCGATAGAGGGCCTAGGAGGTTAGGCGCGGGGTGGGGGCGAGATGGCGCGAAGAAACATGGGGAGGGGCAGCCAGTTGGCGCCACTGCCTCAGCGTTGCCAGGCAACAGCCCCCAACAACAGGCAAGGTGTGAGGGGAAACCTGCAGGGGAGCTGGGGAGGGCCCGGCCCCTAGGAGAATAACAAAGGACAGAGGGAGTGTAAGTATGGCCAAAGGACAAGGGAGAAAAACAAACCAGGCAAGACGCTCACCACGTTCGGGTAGGCGTCTTGGGACCTGGGCAAAGGAGAAGGAAGCGTTTTGCCACCCAACCCACCCTGCAAAACTTCAGGAAGAAGGAGACGGGCGGAGAGAGGAGCAGGTACGCCGAGTACTTTCTTCGGTACACGGTAGAAGAAAGTCGTAGGTGGCACGTGTCCAGGAACGGATGCCCGAGGGTAAACGAGACTGACCAAGGAGAAGGCTGGCATCGCTAACCCTGGACACGGTGTGCCCAAAAGCACAGACACATGTTGTTATCATGATTCTTGTTTGTGTTATTTTCTGTAGAAAATAAATGCCTACGGCCAATCATTTTTCCACATCAAATCTGTCTGTAAGTCATTCCATAGTATAGGAGGTAGGAAACAGGAGCAAGGAGAAGCCCACACTACACAGCCTATGGGGATGCAGTCTGGATTGCAATGGTTTGCAGGTGCTGCTGGTTTCACTCCGCACAGCACATGGGGTGAATGGTTCTGGTGATGTTGGCATAGCTCTCAACTCACCCGCTTTTGGCATGTGTCACCCGCCTTGCAAAGGGCTGACTCACCCGCCAAGCCTCCTGCACGCCCATTCATTCCAATGGGTGTCTCACCCGGCAAAAACAAAATCGGGTGATTTCACCCGCCTTTGGGAGACAAATGGTTGAGAGCTATGTGTTGGACAGGTCAGTTGAGTTGGCTGTGAGTGTGACTTAGCGGGGTTTGCTGGTGGGTATGCAAGCAGACTAGAGGTTTGGCCCATCAACTGAACCAATACCGACGTGTGATAGATCGATGTCAAGCACACCGTCAATCACGCACATCATGTCTGGATGGTTCAAACCCATCCTAGCATGGCCATTGCAGTGTGCGGCATCCGAACGGCCCTGCTGCAAGCCAGGTGAAGGGGAGGGCGCACTGCTGCAAGCCAGGTGCAGGGGAGGGCGCACTGCAACAAGATGGCTTGCAGAAGGTGCCAGAAACAGAAACGCTCAGGTAAAGCATGACGGTTTCTGTACTTTTTTCCATTTCCACTAGTCAAGCAGGGATGGAAATGTAAATAAAAACATTGACTGGGGCCTGGGATGGGTCTCTGCCAATTGAGCATACTGCACCCCTGCGAGTGGGTGTCAGAGGGCTGACCCCAGCCTTCCGCCTGTGTGGGTGTTATGGGCCATTGCTTATGTGAGTGTCGGGCGGTCGTCCGACACTTCCATATGCGTGGAGGGGCTGTCTGCAGTGCCAGTCCCTTGGGCTCGCAGCTAGGTAAAACCGGAGGTGGTAAAACAGGCGGTGGTTCGGGACGCCACCTGTTTCACCACTGGACTTAATTATGGAAGTTAAAGTATAACCACCACTTACACTGGCGGTAACGGACAAGTCGGAATTACTGCACGCATTCATAACACCCATTACCATTGGAGTCCAATGGGACTCTAAAGCTGGACTAATCAAATGAGGTGTCAAACTGCGGTTATTGCATGTTATACTCATATGATAAAACTAGTAATTCAGTTTGGCGGTTTTAGCATAGCCAATACCGCCAAAACTTAAAAGAAGCCACAAAGTTAAGGCCTGCAGGGTATCTGCTCTGTTTTGGCAATAGCTTTATTCATTTTGGTGTTTTGTTGTAGAATGTATATGTCACCTTGGAGCCACTTTAGAACACTGGTTACCAGGGTGGCCATTGTGATAATGAACGTTCCTTCCTCCTTTGTGTTAGCAATGGTAATTATTTGATTGGCCAGTGATTACACTTACAACCAGGCAGGACCATCAAGGTGCATTAGCCACGCATTATTCAATTAACACATCATCAACATGTCCCGGCACTACCGAACATGCCCAGAGTCACGCCCATGCCCATGCCCATCCCTGCCATCACACAGGGAGAGTACATGCTGCTGGGGAGCTGCTGTAATTCCATTGTTTCTAGCCCATGAGTTCTTTGTTTGTGAAACAGGCCCTCATTTACCCACTATGCCAGCCCCTTACAGCTATTCCCAGTCCTTTACCCACTATGCCAGCCCTTCACACCTATTCCCATTCCTTTACCCACTGTGCCACCTATTCTCAGTCCTTTACCCACTATGCCAGCCCTTCACAACTATTCTCAGTCCTTTACCCACTATGCCAGCCCATTACAACTATTCACAGTCCTTTACCAACCATGCCATCCCTTCACAGCTATTCCCAGTCCTTTACCCATTATGCCAGCCCTTTACAACCATTCCCATTCCTCTACCCACTATGCCAGCCCTTCACACCTATTCTCAGTCCTTTACCCACTATGCCAGCCCTTCACACCTATTCCCATTCCTTTACCCACTGTGCCAGCCCTTCACACCTATTCTCAGTCCTTTACCCACTATGCCAGCCCTTCACAACTATTCTCAGTCCTTTACCCACTATGCCAACCCATTACAACTATTCACAGTCCTTTACCAACCATGCCATCCCTTCACAGCTATTCCCAGTCCTTTACCCATTATGCCAGCCCTTTACAACTATTCCCATTCCTCTACCCACTGTGCCAGCCCTTCACACCTATTCTCAGTCCTTTACCCACTATGCCAGCCCTTCACACCTATTCCCATTCCTTTACCCACTGTGCCACCTATTCTCAGTCCTTTACCCACTATGCCAGCCCTTCACAACTATTCTCAGTCCTTTACCCACTATGCCAGCCCATTACAACTATTCACAGTCCTTTACCAACCATGCCATCCCTTCACAGCTATTCCCAGTCCTTTACCCATTATGCCAGCCCTTTACAACTATTCCCATTCCTCTACCCACTATGCCAGCCCTTCACACCTATTCTCAGTCCTTTACCCACTATGCCAGCCCTTCACATCTATTCCCATTCCTTTACCCACTGTGCCAGCCCTTCACACCTATTCTCAGTCCTTTACCCACTATGCCAGCCCTTCACAACTATTCTCAGTCCTTTACCCACTATGCCAACCCATTACAACTATTCACAGTCCTTTACCAACCATGCCATCCCTTCACAGCTATTCCCAGTCCTTTACCCATTATGCCAGCCCTTTACAACTATTCCCATTCCTCTACCCACTGTGCCAGCCCTTCACACCTATTCTCAGTCCTTTACCCACTATGCCAGCCCTTCACACCTATTCCCATTCCTTTACCCACTGTGCCAGCCCTTCACACCTATTTTCAGTCCTTTACCCACTATGCCAGCCCTTCACAACTATTCTCAGTCCTTTACCCACTATGCCAACCCATTACAACTATTCACAGTCCTTTACCAACCATGCCATCCCTTCACAGCTATTCCCAGTCCTTTACCCATTATGCCAGCCCCTTACAACTATTCCCATTCTTTTACCCACTATGCCATCCCTTCACAGCTATTCCCAGTCCTTTACCCATTATGCCAGCCCCTTACAACTATTCCCAGACCTTTAACCACTATGCCAGCCCCTTACAACTGTTCCCAATGCTACCCACTATGCCAGCCCCTTACAACTATTCCGACCTCTTTTGCCACATATTCTCCCCCCTCCGCGCCCCAACCAATGCCTACGAGGTAGCACCTCTGATGGACGTTCTGCTGAGTAGACTGGAGACATGGCGGATGGCACTGAAATAGTCGCCACATGCTTCCAGGAAAAGACGGCCGAGGTGGACCTCGAAAGTGGGGCTGTAGCTTGGATGGGGGCTGAGTCCACAGGGACAGCCACAACAGGGTGTCACAATAGTTGGCATCCACACAGTTAGATGGCATAGATGCTGGTCTGGGAGGCAATGATGGTGAAGGTGATACCGTGAGGGGACCGATCATGGGTGAGGTGCAGAGCCTGGCTCCTGGCAACGTTATATAGGAGAAGTGGAGCTCAAAAGAAGACATGTCAAACTGGCTGAGGGGGCAGCAGAGCAGGACAAGGCCGAACAAGGGGAGGCCAATCGGTAGTTCAGGAAAGAAATGGCAGACTTGACAGAGAAGCACTTCCAGCACACTGGACATGCTATGCCCCTTGTCTGTACGGAGGAAGAGTCTGTATTTGTTGCATGATGTGTGTAAAATGTGTGCACAATGCACAGCAGTCGATACCTTGTGCGTGTGTACATGAGGGGAGTCAGCTATGGGTACCCAGATGCCATTCATGTCACACGAGCAGTGAGGAGGAAAGTCCAGCTTCTGTAGCAGGGTAATCCAGCAGGTTACTTTAAATCTGTGTTCTTCAAACGTTTTCATACCGAGCCCCAACCTTGACGGAGTAGTTCCTCTACATCCCACTAGACTGTCGTGAAGTAGCAAACTTGTTGGTATTTTTGGATTAAATAGATTCTTTATTGTTGTGATCGTAGGGAAGCACCTTCTAAAGACAAGGCGAAGTCGAAAATATGTAAGTCATTACCTTTTTGCATATATTGACCACATCGAGATACAAACTCTGCGTTTATTTTATTTTTTGCCGGCTGATTGTATGCTTGGCTTGCTCCCTTGGTGCCTCACAGAAGCTTAATTTGTTCCCTCAGGCCCTGGGCTGTTTCATCCTGCTTTGGACCACCAGAGGACATTACAGGGGATGCCTGGTCAGGGTTAGACTGGGAACCAAGAGACCCTGGAAACCTTTTTTCAAAGTGGCTCCATATTACACATTTTCAGCAAGCCCAGCCCTCTTCCTATGAGAACATTTGAAAATAAAATAGTTTACCAGACAAAAGAGGCAGAGTGTGCAGAGGCCTACCAGGAAATCTCCATAGTTCCCTATAGGCCAGTCCACCCTGTGCCTGATCGAAGTGGGCAGTATGGCTACATCCTCCGCAGTGTTTCAGCGATGAAGGTGGAATGTTAGGCAGGCTCTTTTTGGTCTGTGGCAAAATGTGTTATTGTGGGCCACTGTGTGAGACCATGTGGCTTCGCTGGTGTTATTAGCCACTCTGGCACCTTGTGCCTATTTAACACACTGCCACGTGCATCCTCTAGTGCCAGGAGCTTCTGTCTCCCTGCACTCCTTTCTCCTTCACCTGCAGGACCCATTTTTTTTCCTCTCCCTTGGAGGGTGTGAAGGCTGCATGGATGGGCACAAGCAGGGGCGTTGCTAGGTTTGTAAATGATCCGGGGCTAGAGCCCATTGCAAGTTTGGACTTCACATAAATACATGATCTGAACGGACGCGCCAAGTTGCGATTTCAAGCGTTAATATTACTGGGAAAAAAGAAAACTCTACACAGAGGAATTAAAATGACGAATTAAAAGCCAGGACCGGCAAAAACAATCAATTGCAGAGCTCTGAAAGGACAATGGATGAGTTTAGGTAAGTGGGTAGCAGTTTGAATTCCAATAAACCTAGTAACGTTGTCAAATTGTCTTCCTCAGCAGATTACTACTGTGAGTGAATTTAACCCAAGGGAGACTGGCTTGGAAATAATTGTACAGCAGGCCATGTAATATCAGTTATAGCAAACGCTTGTTTTGAATTAACATGCCAAGATTTAGAGACAAAACTGCACTAATGAGATCATATACAGTTTATAAAAAGGAGAAGAGCTGGAAATATGATTGGGTGGTGGTTGTGGGGACGTATTGGGGGAGGGGTGGTCATTGGTGGGCTGCGATGTGGTAGTCCCTCTTTTATGTTGTTGGTTGTCCCGGTTTTCGTTTTGGAAATCTGGTCACCCTAAGTTACAGGCCTTCGCCACGGCCTGGTTTATTTATTTATTTGGACGGGTCTGTGGACCCGACAAACGTTGTCCAAATTAATAAATAAACCATGCCGTGGCCAGAGGCAAGTCATGCCCTTGGCCCCCGATAGCTCCCCCACCAGCAGAGGAGCGGGATGTGGCGAGGGCAGTTACTGCCACTGGTGCCCAGCGGCAGTTACAGGCCTCAGCCACGGCCTTGTTTTTTTTTTTAATTTATTTGGACAATGTTCTTCGGGTCCGTGGACCCGATTATTTATTTCTGCAATTTTGACCCGAAAAACAATGTCCAAATAAATAAAAAAACAAGGCCGTGGCAGAGGAGCGGAAAGGGGCAGGACCTTAGAACATCTCACATTGAGAGATTACCCTACATTTGCATGCGATGAAGCAATAAAATAAAATTTCTGTGTTTATACCTGGAAAAACAGTTGTCCACGATTTTTTGAAAGGGGCAAATGGGAAAACACTAATAAACACAGATTCCGAAATGTTTTGAAAACACTGGAAAAACATCCCCGGAAGTTAAAAAAAATAAACCCCTAAAACAGGAAACCCTAAATATCAGCCATGCCTAGAAGGTGACTGATAAGAGCACATAAGTATGCAGCCGCAGCAATTTGATATTGCAGAGTGTCAGCTCTATGAGCAGGGCCAGCTATGATGGGACTGATGTGAATAGGTGTCTGGTCTGACTTGCTCCACTACAGCCACATGTAAGAATAGCAGGATGCAGCCTCTTTGATTCTCCATAAAGAACGACTAACCTCCCCTCGGGGCACAGGAGCTTCCCCCAGGAGGTCTCATGGGAACCAGTGCTTCAATGGCAGCACAGACATAATAAAAGCCACCCGTACCTGGTGCTGACAGCTGGAGTCCATTTGAAGTCAGAAAGCATGAGAAGGGTTGGAGGTAGAGCAGCTAGGGAGCAGTGCCGGCTGAGATAGGAGTCCACCATCTTGGTTTCTGTTAGGGCTCCCTTTCTTTTCCTTGCACAGTACTGAGTGTCTGGAGAGCATGACGAGCACATGGAGACCATGACAAATGGCAGCAGCGTGCGGGACAAGTCCCAATAACATAACATGTCATAAGGTAAAGGACAACAACCTGGACTGGACACCTTACAGCAGACTTGATTTGGACCAATCACCTGTGAAATGTTGCCTTTCTTTGATTCATCACTTGACTTCCACAAGGACAAGGAAGAATGTATCTGATCCTCTGTTGAGGATATAATTGATCCCAAAGTCCTTTGCCAGGACGGTGAAGACAGAAGGCACTGGATTGCTCTTTCCCCCAACAAATAGTGGGGGTAACTGCTGTTGGGCTAATGCCTCCATTATGGCTGCACTGGAACCAGGCTCCTGTTCACTGGAGGTGAGGGGTCCCCTGTAGAGGCAAGCCAAAATCCCTAAAGTGGGAGTGCAGAAGGACTCACCTTGTGCTGGAGCCCTATGTATTGGGACTCCCAGCACCCACAGAACCAAGAAAGTGACCCCTACATTGGCACCGGTTTGGGCATATTCATCACTGTCGAAATTGCTGCACAGGAACCACCCCCGTCCTCACTGAGCTTGATGCCCACCCTCTTCTAAATCTGAGTTTTGCTCGATGTCGAAGCTCTGCCGTCTCCACATCTAAGACCAGCCAAGTCTTTTAGAGTCCCCAACTTGACACTGCTGCATGGTTACCAGCTTCTTGGAGGATTGCTCTGGGCCAACGTGATCACCTTGGAAGCAAGACGACACAGAGCACCACAGGTTCGATCCCCGGGTCCGCGCTTAGAAACTTCTGGGTATTAAGCGCGTTATAAATAACGTTAACGTATCATATAATATCATATCATATCACAAGCCGACACTGATGTAGTGCTCACATGCAATTTTGAGCTTGCCAACCCTCATACCACTGAAGGCCAGTCTCTGCTTCTCTGTACTGCTGATCCAACATCATGTTGTCTCTGGTGTCTTGACCTGCAAACTGTTGCTGCTGCGGAACAGATGTCCAGTGTCGCCGCTCCTCGACTCTACACCAGTCCGGCATCAAAAGCACCCAGACTTCCAGTATGATGTTGAAAAGCATATCTCTATGCGGTTGAGCCCAAAAGACAAGAACATAAGATACTGTGAAGTAGCCCTGTCCCCCTGGTCCACTTTTGGGACCATTCTAATCACTGCTTCTCCACCTTGTTTCTAAAGATCCTTTAAACCAGGGGTCTGCAACCTGCGGATCTCCAGATACTTCGAGCTACGACTCCCATGATCCCTCCCCAGAGAATATGCCGATGAGGTATGATGGGATTTGTAGTCAAACACATCTGGAGAGCCAAAGGTTGCAGACCCCTGAAACAATGACATTGTGCCAGTTCTGTGCCTGACTGCCCCTTCTCACCAACTCTGTGTGCCCTTTCACAAAGGTCTTTATTCTCTGTGTTGGATCTTAAAGGTGTGGATTATTCCTGATTAGTTGTTGCATTTTGGTGTTTGATTAAAATAAAACTTTATAAAGCCTTGATTGGACATGCTTTTATTTTGGACCTTTTTACTAACGTTATTTGGGTTGCTACTGATATCAACTTACACCTATCTGAAAACTAAAGCCTGCCCGCAGCCCACGTTACCACAAAGGGTAAAGGAGCTATACCTGTCAGGATGTATCCGTTTCATCTTTATGACTGGGATCACTGCTAGTTTGATATTAATGTGGTACTGTGAAGGCATTTTAACCACTACTCATCACTGTGCCCCTGCAGACCACTATTCATTGTGCCACAGCTGTCCACCAAATAACATGGGAGTCGTAAATAAAAAGGTATCCGTAGAAAAAAACGGATCCGAAAAAAATCGAAGCAGAAAAGACCGTTTTTTTAAATTCTTTTTTTCGAAATCTTTGCAAATTTTTCAAACAAATAGGGGGTGGAGTAAGGGTATAATTTGAGTTACGGGGAAGTGGGTGGGACTGGAGGTGCGTGGGGTCTACCTCTGTATTATTTTTGTTGAAAAAAGTTTTAAAAAGTCACCACAAATGTTGGTAATTCAGTCAAAAAAAGAAAACCGATCTTTACTTCCTCCATTTTTGGAAGTACAATCTGAAATAAACTGTGAGGCACTTTGCACGCTATGCGGGCAAGGTTACACCTAGAGGCCTTCGTCTTGGCAAACTGGGCATAACACGAGAGGAAGGAAGAGAACTCCAGGACTCGACTTCCAATGCTCCTGCATGCGGACATGAACGGAACATGCGGACATGAAAGGAAGAGACAAACCTCATCGACAACGGTGTCAACAGCTGAGAGAGACCCAGGAGGAGCAAACGGGCTTCAGGCACTCTTCCCACCCAGCACATGCAAGGATTGAACCACCAAATAAATATTGGTAATCGAGAGATGTATGTGCGTGCACTAGGGAGTGCTTATGGTAATGCATGCCTGACAAGAAGAAAATCTGCTATCACTTCTAAGCTCTTGTGTCAATGTATGCTTGTTTACCGACTAGTTGTCTTCTGCACTCCCTTAGCACTCACTACACCTCATAGATTCCTCCTTCTCAGTCTCTTGGAATCAGTGACACAGGTAACCAAAGTGGAACAGACTATTTGAGCCACTGAATACCTGAGTCATCAGCAGTTGTCAAAACAGTGGCAGGTACATAGTGGAAAGCAATGATATAATGGTTCCATAAGAGATCTTCAGGTAGAGTTACAGAGGAGGCAGGTAACCAAATGTAGAGAAGGAGCCAAGTACCCCCACCTCAACCACCTCGCCCATATTGCCTATATGTTGGGAACCAGAGTGTGAGACATGTGCAGCACCATTGAAACTACAGATACCAAGGAGAATCCTGGAAGCAAGGTTCCCATTGAGAAAGCCATACTTGCATACATGACGGTATGATGGCCATTTGAATGAAATCCCAGAAGAAGCAGGACCAATGAATGAACAAGCAGAATGGTGACATCACACGTGAAGTAAGACTGACATACAGAGAGGAGATGCAGAGACACAATAATGCAGATACTCTGTAAAGCATCAAGAAATTATCAAAGATAAGTGACATCTTCGGCTCAAGATTTAGAAACGTATGCTACAGAAACGATGAAGATATTAAGTCATTTTATATGTGTACATATGCAAAGAAATGCAAGCAGCTGAAGTATTCTTGAGACTATCTAAGTAGTGAATAGATTGCGGCATGCGCCAACGTATACATATAAAGGAATTAGTAAAGAATGGATGCTTCCACTACGTAGTATAGCAGTACTGGACAAGAAAGGAAGGCTTTTCCAGTGTGTCGCAGTTGTAAAGGAAATTGGATTAACAGGAGTGAAACTCAGAAAGGGGAGGCTGGATGAGCCCCAAGAAGCCAAGGTTGTTTCAGACTGAGATAAACAGACATTGGCCCTCATTACGAGTTTGCAAGTAAAGATTCAACAATACCGGCATGCCGGTGCTACTGTGTCCGTGTAGCACTACTGCCGGAATCTACAGTAGATTCCGAGTCAGCGGGCACATGCATTCCGGCATGCCGGTAACGGTAGCACCGGCATGCCACTAACGGCCCCCAAACCCTCGATACCGGCATCCACAATGCCACAGGCACCGGCACCGTCGATGCCGGTATTACCGGTATGCTGAGGCCGGTAATACGCAATCCATTGCAATCCTCAGTCCATAGCAGTTGAACAGGAGAACAGAGTGGGCAGGAAGAAACCTGAGCAACATGACAACCAGGAAAGGCACCGCCAAGTCGCCGTAAACCCATATTCAGTGACGTTGAGCTGAACATGTTGGCAGACACACTTGTCTAACATGCAGATGTTGTGTTGTGTTCTTTTCTGACCTGTGGCGGGTAGCCCAACTACGGAAGAAAGTCGTGTGGGAGGAGGTGACTCGCAGGGTCTCAGCGGTGGGGACAACAGCCCGGAGCGTCCGTGATTGCTGCAAGCGGTGGGATGACCTCCGTCTGCGGGTCCGCAACCTCCTGTCTGCCGAGCGCAGCTAGGGGATGGCCACAGGAGGCGGTCCGCCATCCCCCGTCAAGCTTGCCACATGGGAGACCTGTAGCACCGTCATGAACATGGAGGGCATTGAGGGTGTTGGACATGGAGAGACGGGAGCTGGAACAACGGATGATGATGGTGAGTCTCCCTTACTGTAATTCCAAGGTCATACCACACACCTTCCTCCCCAACCCCACTGGAGAAGTCCAAATACCAAGTAGGTGGCACCGAATTCCTGCTGCATTAGCACCCACCTAAAGCCACCTCTCACACAACTACAATGTACCTAACACAAACACATCCAACAAACCCCACTGACACACCCCACATGACCCCATAATTGCCAACACAAGCACCATCTGCCTGCGCACACACATTCACATCACTGTACAGCTGCAGCCCTCACCACTGTGCCACCACATGGCAGGATGCACACACCAGTTGCACACCTGACACACCCACCATGTACATACACGCAGTGTAAACATCAATGCATCAATGTACAGAATGGGTGCACATCAGTTCCTCAATCATACACCACATGGCATACAGCCCCTGTGGCATGGCCACAACACTCAAACCACTACACACCTATAAGCCACCCAACAGACACCATGCACAACATGTCCGAACCAGAAGGATGCTCCAACACTGCATCCCCCCAGTCATGTGTGCACCATGCCAGGCCCTCCAACATGTCCATGAGAATGCGCATGACTCCGAATGTACTAGCATCGATGTATGTCGGATGTATGCACACCCATGACTAATGCCCTGTCACTGTCCCCCACAGGCACAGGAACAGACAGCGAGGCTAAACACACCCCAACACGCCTGAGAGCCGCTGCACGTCTGTGCCGCGACAAAGACAACGCATCCTGCCAGGAGCCATCCACCTCCAGGGTGAGACCAAGCGTGCCACTCCTTCCACGCCACAGCCCCCAGCCAAGAAGACACACAGGCCAGTCAGCGGCCAGAACCACCACCATCTACCTCTAGCAAGGCCCCCCCCCAGCAGACCTCGACTCCTGGCAGCAAAGCCCTCCGGCCTACATCCACTCCTGGCAGTAAGAACCCAAAACCAACATCTACCCCTGCAACAAAGGCCCCCCGGCAAACATCCACATCAGGGCCACAGGAGCAACTCCAAGGGGAGGAGCCGGTATCACCCGTGGTCAGTGAGCACAAGGAGGCTCATTCAGCGGTTCAGAGTGAGCAGGGTGAGGCGGCTCAATCCGCACTTCACAGTGAGAAGGAGGTGGCAGACTCACCAAACTGGAGCCAGCAAGGGGAGGGTGAATCAACACCACCCAGATGGGGAAGCACACCTAGGGCACCTGCACATGGCTCAGGTGCGCACTGTGCAGTGGAGGACATTGCCCCTGACACCTACAGCGACAAAGCTGTCTTCAGCTCCGCAAGCCCTCACAGCCCACCTCCCCTGCTAGCACATGGTCCACCGCAGATCAGGGACACTGAGGAGAGGCTGACACGCATGGAAGGCTGGCAGCATGCAATGCGGGCCCTGGTGACACAGTTTGTGTCGGACATTCGAAGAAACACGGCAGGCCATGCAGGAAGGCCTGCTAGTGAATGCAAAGATGGTCAGCAGGGCCGTGTACCGCATGGCCAGGCGCATACGTGAAGGCAATGCAGCAATGACTGCCCTGGCACATTCCATCACACAATTAGCAACCGCCATTGCTGAGCAGCATAATTTAACCACAACCCACCAGCCCGGTCCATCGTCGAGCAGCACACAGAGGCTCACCCCCACCCCAAATAGAGGGCGTGGATAGGGGAACTCAGAACTGCATGTTGGGTTGCAGTAGTTATGAAGTTGTTGTGTTGGTATTGGGGAGGGGGTGTTGGGGTTTTGGTTGTGGGGTAGTGGGGGGTTGGGTGTTGGGGTCAATTCAAGGGGATAGTACTGGTAGTTCTGCAATGGCAAATGTACATAGTTATTCAATGATCAATACAGCAGTTATGAGAAAGAAAAGCACATGACTGGACATTGCTTCTTGAGTGGTGTCAATTTAATTACGTCCAGTGCCCAGTGTGACCCATCCCCAGTGCCCTTGTCTTCTCCAGTCGATCAGAAGTAGTGGTCAATTACATCTTGCCGTGTCTTGCACGTCCCTCATTCACATTGTGCCGATGAGGAATTCCACCATCTCCCCCATCATCCTCCTCATCCTCAGGTGGAACCATGTCCATGTCAGGGGGCAGGGGTACGTTGCGCCGGATGCACATGTTGTGTAGCATGGCACATACTAACACAAATTTCCCCACCTTCTCCGTCCCATAAATGAGTGCCCCACCCCCTCCCTGACCTGCTGAGGCAGCGAACCCGGGCCTTCAACAGCACAAATGTCTTTTCAATGGTGACACAAGTGCTTGCATGTGCACGGTTGTAGTCCTCTTCGTACCTGTTGACTGGTTGCCTGATGGGGGTCAGGAGTCAGAGCTTCAGGGCATCACCTGCATTGGAGCAATGGGAAGGGTACTTGTGAATCATATGTGAATTTCATGTTACCACTGGCTGTCATGATTACATGCAACTAAGGATTCATTACTGCACATTACTTCTTCCATTTTCAAAGACCCCCTGAAATATACTTAGGGATCTTCCAATGTTGTGGTGGGGGGTGCTGTTGATGTCCCAAGGACCATTCAATGTATACCTGCACTCTCACAAATGAAGTCCTAATGTCCATGATGTGTCACCGATGGGAATGGCCTATGCATGTACAGTGCATAATCACGCATATGCCTAATGTGCATCATGTAGCACAGTGGTGTCCACTGTATACAATCTACTTATACATTTCAGCATGTACATGTCCATTGACACCTTCACCTATATGAATTGGTTAGATTCACATTTGTGGTATGAGCCACGTGTGAAGGGTTACGTTTCTGTGATATGGCTGGGTGGAGGGTGGCATGGTGGTAGTAAGGTACTTTGGAAGGGACCTGCTCCTCTCAATCATTTCTTGGTGATACTATATGTCTTAGGATTTTATTCATTTCCATGCTTGACCCATTGTACTTGAAGGTGTCCCTTGAGGTGACATGATTGCCATACTGATCTGCGTTGTACCTGTGGGCTGAGTGCAGTGACTGAGATATTGCTGTGTGGCTGATGCATTTAGCTCTGGCAGGGCATCATGACTCATGATTTCCTTTGCTGTGATCATGCATTTCATGCATTGTGACTGAAGGCTGGTGCATTTTTGTATATGTGGTTCATGTTTTCTGATGTTCCGGATGCATGTGCTGGTGTGCACACTGACTGTTGATTGCATGTACACAGCTGTGTGGGCCTGGCACATATGCAAGCATTGCCTGTGTTGCACATTCTGTTGCATTTACCAAGGTCACAGATTTAGTCACCCAGGACGCGGTGTGTGCCCTGGTTCCATTCTGTGTGTGTGATTTGATGTCGTGCAGGTTGGGGATGTAGAGGTTGGTAGGTCCGATACCTCATCCAACTTTGACTTCTATTGCCCAGACAAGTGTCTCTGCACTCCATTGCATGTCTGGTGATGCTCACGGCGGTTTGCTGGAGTGATGATGGAATCATGCCTGTGGCATCCACTTGTGCTCTTCATGCATGCAACCTTGTGCTCTGTTCCAACCCCCCTCATGGTCCAGCCAGCAGGCACGTTGTCTATGCTTGTGATTCCCCCCTCCCCCAATCAACACCCCTCTTGGACCAGCCATTAGGCACATTGTTTACGCTTGTGATCCCCCCCCCCCGCAATCAACACTCCTCATGGGCCTGTCGTTATACTCACCTAGCAGTGAATTACGTTGTGCAGCCTCGTGCCATGAAGTGGGGAAGGGTGGAGTTGCGCAGCACTATGGCGTCATGTGTGGAGCCGGGGAATCTTGCATAGCAATGCGTGATGATTTTGCGTGCATTGCACACCATCTGTACATTCAGGGAATGGTACAGCTTCCTGTTCCGGTACACTACCTCCACAGCTTGCCGGCCAACCAGCTCCACAAAGGGTACGGTTGAGGGCACCAATTACATTTGGCATGTCTGCCACCGCATGGAATGCTATTTTCGTTGCATTCACCTCCTTCGCAGTCCGTGGTCACTTGATCTTGTTGCTTGCGTGTTTCAGGAGTGCATCTAGTACCTGGTTGAGCACACGGGAGAAACAGTGTTGTGAGATTCCATGCAGCTGCCCCACTGTGTGCTGATAAGTGCCTGTGGCAAAGAAGGGTAGCACAGACACTACCTTCAGCAAGGGCTGTCCAGATACTGATCAGGCTCACCAAGTCATCATGGATGAGGTCCACTATTGTGGTGATGGTGTTCCTGTCCAGGCAGTACAGCGTGTGGATCTGTGCAGGGGTTAGGTTGAATGGGCTGGCCTTTAGGTGAGGGATTGGTGGTTGCCTGCGGGGTACAACTGCCTGCACAAAGGGTATGTGTTGGCCCAATCGCGCCCACCTTCTCCTCCTGCGCCTCTGCTGCATTCTCTGCCTCACTGCCTCCTCAAGGAGTAGCAGTGCAAGCATGTCCTCCAGCTCCAGTAGTGCAAGTGCTATTGGTAGCATTGTGGATTTGGATGGGGTGTGAGGGAGTGCTCCTTGTGTGCTGTGCCAGACTACATTGCCTCCACCTGTGCTGATTGTGTGCACCTGTGGCAGGCTTCTACACAGCAGATTACTATTAATGCCTGAGCCGCAATGCCGGTGTTAACGGCATCATTGTAACCGTTATTACTGGCATGTCCATGCCGGTGATTGCATGTCTGTGCACCTCCTAATTTGCACTTAACTGCAGCATGCCGGTGTCACTGGCATGACTGGCACGGCTGCCGCGTGTTGCTGCTCATACCTACATCGTTGAGGCGGCTCACAGCGGGTCCCTGCCGATGCCGGTGATACTGGCATCGCAGCTCATAATACTCTGGTCCGGTAAACGATGTCGGTTTGGTTATACCGGCATCGCTTTTACCGGACCGGCAACCTTGTAATGAGGCCCATTGGCTACAAATAGTGTGAAAGAACGAAACTCCTGTTCAGAAGGCATGGACAAAAACATGGAAGACATCAGAGTCTATTAGAAAATAGTATTCTAAATACACTAGAGCTCAATTTTGTGGTCTTCAGTCATGTGGACGGATGAAATTGGACAAACATGACGACCACACCTACGCATGAGGGCAGAGCATGCCTTCACTCCCCTGAATTCTCCAGAGCAAAGAACACTCCCAAGCACAAGTTCAAAGCCTTAATTGATAGCAGACCACTGAGGTGATGATAGATGATATGCCAATTGGTGGGAAGCTATGGTTATGACCTGCTCACCAGTACCTAGAAGCCCAGCCTGTGTGCTGCTAGCATAGGTGTATACGTACTGACAGATGAAAGAGTGCCAAGCAATGGTAGGGGTCGCGTGATTAAGGGTCCTATAATTTATCTAACCAATTGGACGTCATGTATTTAGTGACGTTCACAGTGTCCTGTTTTAGGGGAGGGCTTAGTTGCCCCACCTGATATTAAGGAACCTATTACTCTTAGACTAGTATGGAACGTATATTTAGATGTTTCTTAAGACCCAATCACAATTGCCACTAGGTTTTTGTAGTTTGCCACGTCGGAGGACGTTAGTAAATACGTAGGTTGACGTCATCAATGAAGAGTTTTTGCTATATAAAGAATGTTTTTTCTGAAGCAAATTGAGAAATCATGTGCGGAGACGTCCGTTGATGTCCGTTGTACTCCCTGTTTTAGATAATTGATATTAAAATAGTTAACCTTTTTGCCAACTACCTGAGTCGTTTCGATTGATGTTTGAGTAACTTCTGCATCCCCATTCATCTTCAAGGTATTGCTACCTCATCTTAAAAGGCTGGGTGGACCCCCAGTTCACAAATGTGAGACACGCTGAGAGGGAAAGGCTGTAAAACAAGAAGCAGTGTAACAAGTCCGAGGACAAATAGTAGAAGCTTGAGCTCAGGGTTTGAGAGACACTGACATGGAGGCAAGACCTTGAGATGGTTTGATGCTGAGGAACTGCTGATATAGCACTGTGTTGCACCAGAGTGAAAAGCAGGTAGTGGTCCGCAGCACATACAACTGATGTTTCATACAGTTGGCTGTGATGTGGGTTCTGTGCCAATGTGGATAATGAGCCAAGTCAGGATTCTCAAAACATCCTAAGGGGGCAACGGCATGGCAAATGGCACCAGCAGTCCACTCAAAGATGTGAGTAATCTACCAACAGCCTGGGGAACAATACGACTAAAGAGAATAAGGAAAATAAAGTTATAGGAGGCAACAGCTTTGACTACAGGCAGGTGTGCAGAGCATTGCTAATGCGACACCTTGCTAAAGCGCCTTACCATGATTGTATACCATATAGTAACAACATTAAAACCAGTTGCAAGCTACTAGCCAGTTATATAAAGTCACTTATCCCCTTCTGTTCCCCAAACCCCCTTCATATCCTAGGTATATGTAATTCAATCCAACAATGCTCTGATGTGCCTTCCGAGAACTTCTGCTCTGTTACAAAGTATGAAGTATGAAGTAAGTCATTTCTGTTCAAAATGATAGCCTGTTCTTAAATAAATTTGCATACACAGCACACCATTTCTAACAGGCCAAGAGGCAATTATCTCTCGCTAATGGCGAGTGCAAACTATGAGTTCTGATTAACCCCTTAACTGCCAAGGCTCCCCCACCCCTTCCACCCCAGTGCCAGGGCCTTTTATGGTGATTTTGGTGTGTCGCCATTCAATCCCTTGTAACTTTTCTGTTACATGAGATATCTCGGCCAAATTTGGCCCCTTTTCTTCCCACATCTAGGCGGTCATAAGGCTACCAAGGAATCCTAGTTTACTATATGGGAGTGGGAGACAATAACCAAAAAGGCGTACATTGAGTTTTTTGAGAAAATTACAACAAAATGATGTACAAAGAAGCCTGTCTTTTTTTCCTTGTA
This sequence comes from Ambystoma mexicanum, assembly GCF_040938575.1. Classification (NCBI taxonomy): domain Eukaryota; kingdom Metazoa; phylum Chordata; class Amphibia; order Caudata; family Ambystomatidae; genus Ambystoma; species Ambystoma mexicanum. The sequence goes on from NC_090929.1 coordinate 62,734,841, forward strand.
AGAGCTAGGAACAAATGGGTTGCTGTGCTGAATTCATCATTTTCCAAGCTTTCAAGAACAGGTTGAGTGGAAACCAAAATAACATATTTTGATATGGTTACCATCCGTTTTGTGAGAGGTAGGCGATTTTGCCCTTTTTATCCAACAGGACATGCATGGAGGGAATGGAAGGGGAGGGTAGGAAAGCTGATTGGGAAGACAAGGCATACATTTCTAAAAAGTGGACAAAATCCCAAGTTTAGGAAGAGGTGATTTGCGCAGGTCAGGCAACAACTATGTAGGGAAAATTCCCATAGTTTGGGGAAGAATTGGAAAAATAACAGATAGAAAAAGTATATGGTATACATGGTTGGCCTTGTAAGGCAATGGCATATGTGAATTCTGAGAAATGCAATACCCTGCTACATTCCCCCCGACTCTTCCAGTTAGTAAATCACACATTTTTCGTAATGTTTCACAAAACAAACAATACGTCAAGCCAAAAACTGAGCCATGGTACACAGGATTTTTATGCTTACGGCCTAAGCAGACGTACTTAGCATGTGTGAATAAGGAAAACAAATATGGTGAGGAATGGCAATTATACATTTCTTGTAAAAGCACAGGCAGAACATTTGAAAGGTAGGTGACTTGCGCAGGTTACAAAAGCCTATAGTGCCTAAAGCAGCACCTAAATGTAGGTCAGATTTGGGAAATGAAAGTGTTGTGTGACAAGTGCAGCAGCAAATGTATGAAAGCATTATGAAAACCAAGAGAACACAACAAATGTCCTACCTTCCCGTGTTGCCACAGGTGTCCCAACGAAAACGGTACCTCACATGTGTAGGTGCACCTACATGGGCGCAAAGGGAAAAGGCTAAACCTCTGGTAACCCCAAGTCTTTTGGCAGAGCAGATTTTGTGGGAATTTCTCTAGTGGACAATCTACAGATTTGGGCCTGGGGTGTCGCAGCCACCAAGGAAAACAGGGAACCCCATGCATTTCCGAAAAGACGACACCTGTGGGAATCCACAGAGGTCTGGCTTGCGCGAATAGCCCCAGAATGTATTACCCAAAAATTCGGACAGAGTCTGAAACTTGGCAAAAAAACCCTCAATTTTCAGACATTTCCCACCGCCAAACCACCGAAACACGCAGCCAACACCACATGTCCTACCTTCCCGCGTTCCCACAGGTGTCCCGATGAAAACGATACCTCACATGTGTGGGTGTACCTACCTGGGTGCAAAGGGAAAAGGCTAAACCACTTGTAACCCCAAGTCTTTCGGCAGATCAGATTTAGCAGGATTTTGCTCTCGTGGACAACCTACTGGTTTGGGCATGGGGAGTCGCAGCCACCAAGGAAAACAGGGAACCCTATGAATTTCCGAAAAGAAGACACTTGTGGGAATCCACAGAGGTCTCACTTGCGCATATTGCCCCAGAATTTATTACCCACAAGCCCTGGGAAACAAGTCCAAAATTTAGGGGGGAAAACACAATTTTCAGAACTTTACCACCTCGAAACTACTGAAACACGCTGCCAACAACACATGTCTTACCATCCCACATTCCCACAGGTGTCCAGATGAAAACAGTACCTCACATGTGTGGGTGCACATACCTGGGTGGAAAAGAAAAAGTGTTGACCGTCCACAAGTCCAATGGCAGTCCCAGGGAGCCCGGGCAGGGTCCCCGTCCGTTCCCCGAGGAAAACTCTGTAATGCTGCCAAGCCAGAGCTCCACGATGGTCCGGGGTGATGTTCCTGGCCTTGGGTGTCTGTCCCTCATATGGGTTGGCCATGCAGAAGCGATTTCAGGGAGCCTCAGCAGGCTCACTGTCCTTTCCTAGAGGGAGAAGGTGTAACACAACCCAGCCAGAGCTCAAGGTCGGGGTTGATGTCCCAGGCCTTGGGCACCCGTCAGCCATGTGGGTCGACCATCCCCAACCCCAGCCTGGAGCTCTTGCTGGGCTGCATTACAGCTTCTCCCTCTGGGAAAGGTCTGGGACCCCGCCGGGGCTCTCTGGAACCGCTGCTGGGCTTGGTATGGTCAAACCACATGGGAGGCAGCAACCCAAGGCCAGGGACATCACACCCGACCATCCTGGAGAGCTGGCTGGGATGCGTTACAGAATTTACCTCTGGGAAAGGTCAGGGACCCTCCCGGGGCTCCCTGGGACTGCCGCTGCACTTGGGGATAGTCAACCCACATGGGAGATGGGTGCCCAAGACCAGGCACATGATACTCAGCCATCCTGGTATTCTGGCTGGCCTGCGTTACAGCTTCACCCTCTGGGAAAGGACAGGAAATGTCCCGGGCCTCCCGGGAACCACTGCTGGGCTTGGAGATGTTCAATCCACATGGGAGTCTGCCACCCAATGCCAGGGATATGACCCCCTACCACCCTGGAGCTCTGGATGGGTTGCGTTACAGCTTCTCCCTCTGGGAAAGGACAGGGACCCTGCCGAGGCTCCCTGGGACTGCCGCTGCTCTTGGGGATGGTCAACCCACACGGGAGACAGCCGCCCAAGGCCAGGGACCTTACCCCCGACTTTCCTGGAGCTCTGGCTGGCCTGCGTTACAGAATTCTCCTCGGGGGAAGGGTTGGGGACCCTGCCGGAGCTCCCTGGGACAGCCGCTGCACTTGGGGATGTCGACCCACATGGGAGATAGGCCACCAAGGCCAGGGACATTACCCCCGACTATCCTGTAGCTCTGGCTGGCCTGCGTTGCAGCTTCTCTGTCCAGGAAAGGTCAGGGAACCTGCCGGGTCTCCCTGTGACTGCCGCTGTACTTGGGGATGGTCAACCCACATGGGAGACAACCGCCCTTGCCAGGGACATCACCCCCGCCCATCCTGGAGTGCTGGCTGGGCTGCATTATAGAATGTTCTCCTGGGGAACGCTGTGCTTGGGGATGGTACACCCAACGCTCCTGGAGTTCTTGCTGGCCTGTGTTACAGCTTTTCCCCACCAGGGAGTCCTGGCAGTGTGGCAATACCTCCCCGAAGGGAAAAGTTGTAACGCAGCCCAGCCAGAACTCAAGGACGTTTGGAGGTGATGTCTCCGACCTTAGCATCCGTCTCCCATGTGGGTCTACCGTCTCCAAACGCAGAGGTAGTTCCAAGGAGCCCCTGCCGGGTGCCCATCTTTTCCCAGAGGGAGAAGCTGTACCGCAGGCCCGCCAGATCTCCAGGATAGTCGGGGGGGTTATGTCCCCGGACTTGGAAGGCTGTCTCCCATGTGAGTTGACCATCTGCAAGCCCAGGCTGCACTTCTGGCTGTGTTGCGTTACAGATGTCACCTCTGGGGAGGAATGGGGATCCTGCCGGTGCTCCCCAGACCTGCCGCTAGACTTGGGGATGGTCGACCCACATGGGAGACAAGGCAACCAAGGCCGGAAGCATCACCTCCTACCATCCTGGAGTTCTGGCTGGCCTGCGTTACTGCCGCTCCCAGAGAAACACCAATGTTATGCTGGCATGGGGTGCAATTTGTGGCCTGACCCTGCAATTGTGTCTGAGCCCACCTAAATACCTCCCCAGATGACCCAGTTCCACCCGCACCACCAACAATCCAGCCCCAGACCCACCCACCCCACTGACAATGAGCCCTAACTGTAGAATAATAAAAAACAGTGCTCATATAATGTTGCAGCTCCTGTCGTAGAAAAAGCTGTAAATAAAACAAAAAACATGTGTTACCTACGGTCAGCCCAGCAAAAACAAATCATAACTACTACTCTCCGATCATGGCCCTTCTTTCAAGTCATCCCTGGTGGTCTACTGACCCTCACCCCCAGTAAAAACACATTTGCCCCTTTCCTAGGGGCAGACTGCCAGATTGCACTAGCAAGCTGCCACCCGGGGAGGGCTACACGAGGGCCCCCCAACCATGTGGGGTGGGAGGGAGAGGCCACTCCTCTTTTCATTACATAAGTCACTGGCGGTTTAAGGTGCCCCCTACCACACACCAACCAAAAAAGGGATTTTTTTTGTTGTTTTTGTTTTGCCCCTACCCTAGGGGCAGATGGGCACATTAGTGTGTCCATCTGCCCTGAGGGTGGGTCAACATACTGCCCCATGCTTTGGGGACCTGTGCCAGTATTTCTTTTTTTTTTAATCAAACAATTTTTATTGGTTTTTTACATACATACAAATAAACAGTGCATCTATTGATAGACCCGATGCAAACTCCCCAAACCCCCTTGCACTCTGAGCATCAGCAAACTGGTTATCAATCAAAATCACTGGCAGTGTTAAAGGATATTTCATTGACCTTTATATGTTCGCACTTTTTCCAAAAGGTGGATATGTTTGGCTAGGCAATAAACCAGTCAGTGGAGGTCCTCCCATTTTTGCCATATTTTACTTGCTTTATCAGGGCAACCCCTTGCGGTATACACTCAGTGTTCCATTGCTGCGCCTATGTCAACATCCATAACCCATTGCTCGAAACTGGGTGTTGCCTCCCAGCCCCATAGCTGCGTAATGTTCCTCCTAAGTACTGCTGTAGCAGTCGACAGCAACAACTTTTCATATCGTGTCAGATCACTTTCGTCATCTACCCCCAGCAACAGCTGCTTTGGCTCTCTTGGTATCGCTTTGCCCATGACCCTTGTTAGCTCATCACAACATACTTGCCAATATTGCTGTATGCGGTCGCACTCCCATATAATGTGAAAGAAGGTGCCTTCGTCGTGCTTATAGCGCAAGCACCGTAGATCTGAGGCTTTACCCCACCGGAAAAGTGCCACTCTCGGGTAGTAAGTGCGATGTAGGATCTTATACTGGACGAGCCTGAGTCTAGATGAAATTGCTACCTCCCGTGCGTACATCAACGCAGTAATCCAGTCTTCTGATTGCAATGCTCCCACATCCTGCTCCCATTTGGCCTTAAGGCTAACTAGTTCCTTTGTGGCAAAGGAGGTGATCGCATTTTACATGGCTGAGGTGACTTTGTGTTTGAACTGCTCTGGGACTATGTTGCGTTCTATCGAGGTGTATTTGTGCATGTTGCTCATGTCCGGAAGGTGGGTTTGTAGGGCGTGTTTTATTTGAATATAATGGTATTGTTCTGTTGGTGGAAGAGAGAAAAGGGATTGTAGGGATTCAAATGTGACTATCTTGCCCTCTCTTATGACATCCTCGATTTTCTTTATCCCATGTGTCACCCAGGTGGGAGCTTGTTCATTTCTGGGAGGTATCTGTTGTTCTATAGTGGTTGCCCAGGTGTCAGTTTCATGTCCCATTCCATGTACCTGTGTGTTTCTACCCGGATTTGTGACAGATGCGATAGCATGAACGGGTGGGGGGGGCTGTTCTGTCCATGTTACAAAATAGGAGTTCAATGGGGGGCATTCTGTTGTTGGCATTTATCGCTCTGATATGTGGCAGTGTTGTGTCCCTGTGTCGCATGTCATTCACCCCCGCCATCTGGCTAGCCCAGTAGTATGTTTGTAGCCTGGGCAGCCCAATTCCTCCCTCCCAAATGGATCTTTGGAGTGTAGCAAGTGCTATACGGGGGTGACCATTACACCATAACAGCAATCGATTTTTGGGAATTCGTGCCTAGGGATATGTAGCGGGGCGTTTTGAAGGACGTACAGGAAACGGGGAAGGCTGATCATTTTGAAGAGGGCTGCTTTGCCCAGTAGGGTTAGTGGTAGCGAGGCCCAGTGTCGCATGTCCTCTGTGAATCTCGTAGTGATGGGATGCAAGTTCGAGGGTATGTAATCCGAGAGGCTTTTTGTGATCCGAATGCCTAGGTACCTGAATTGTCCCGTTTCCACGCAATACGGGCAGTTTACAGGAGTTATGTCGTTCGCCCTCCCTATCGGGAAGAATATGGATTTCAACCAGTTGACGCGTAGTCTGCTGAAGGCTCCATACCTCTCTAGCAGGCGTGTGACTGTGGGGCATGAGTTAACCGGATCTTTCAAATAGATTAACAAGTCGCCGCATACAGCGACCTTGTCTTCCCATGTATTTGACCATTGGAAGCCCTCCCATGACTCTACCTCCCTCAGAAGCACTGCAAGAGGTTCTATAGCTATTGCGAAGATCATGGCTGACAGGGGACAGCCTTGTCTCGTTCCCCCCCCTAGGGCGATGGGGTCTGACCGCCAACCATTGACTCTAATTCTTGCTCTTGGGCAATTATAGAGGAGCTTTACCCATGTGATAAATTGGTGACCGAAACCCATGCGGTGCATTATTTCCCATATGGCCACCCAGTGCACCGAATCGAAGGCTTTTTCGAAGTCAATGGCAAGTAATGTCAAAGGACCTCGGAGTGTGTCCGTTCTTTCCAAAGCGGAGTGTGCCCGTTCTTTCCAAAGCAGAGTGTAGCCTGCTACAGAACCTATACTCTGGTTCAACACGTATGAACCAGAGTATAGGTTCATACGTGTTGACCTCTGCGGCATGAAACCGCATTGGTCCGGGTGGATCAGGGATGAGATGACCACTTGCAGTCGATTGGCTAACACCTTCGCGAGAATTTTGGTTTCACCATTTATGAGAGATGGGTCTGTACGACTCACAGTTTTCAGGGGGTTTGTCCGCATTGGGCAGCACTATTATTGTGGCTTCTCTGAGGTCCGGGAACAGGGAGCTCTGGTCGCGTGCGTTCTGGTACATGCACAGTATATGCGGGCCGATCTCATTTGCCCCCATCTTCCGCCATACCTCTATTGGGAAGCCGTTTGAGCCTGGAGATTTCTCAGATTGGAGTCCTGACATGGCTGCTATCACTTCCTCTTCAGTAATTTCTTTCTCCAGGAGGGTCTGCTGCTCGTTAGTGAGGGTGGGGAGGGTGATTTCTGCCATGATTGATCTGTCTATGGGGGAAGTGGGTGCCCTGTATAGGTTTGCGTAGTACGTGGCAAAGCCTTCTGCTATGTCTCTATCCGACGTCAGTGGGACAGAGTCACCGTTACTGAGTCGTCCGACATGGTTGTGCCCTCATCCCTGCGTTCCAGCCATGCTAGCATCTTGCTGGCTTTATCCCTCGTCTCATACACTCTGGCGCGTGGAGCTCAGTGCGCTTGCCTGGCATTGTCCAGAACTACGTTTTGGAGGAGTTTCTCCACCAGTATTAGTGCCCGATGTGTTTCGGGTGTTTGACCTGCTGCTCAGCCTCGTACACGTATGTGCAGTAGTCCAAGAGATGATGTCACCCCTCAGCACTGTTTTATAGGCTACCCATAGTACTTCCGGGTCGGTTACGGTTCCTGTGTTTAGTTCGAAGTATGTTTTAGTGGTGTCTTGGATCCTTTCTACTAATTCCGGGAATCCCAGGTAATAGCAATTTAGGCGCCAGCAGGGCGGGGGGGGGGGGGGGGTTCGGTCAGGAGGTGCTAATTTCTAATATCAGGGGGGAGTGGTCCGAAATTCCTCTGTGGAGCAGGTATGCCTTGCATACTTTGTGCATGTCTATAGCTGCTATGAAAAATTAGTCTAGTCTTGAGAGTGAAGCATGGGTTACGGAATGGTAGGAATATTCTCTGCGATCAGGGTGCACAGTACGCCAAGCTTCCTGCAGTCCCAGGGCGCCTGCGAATGTGGCCAGTTTTGTGTTTGTGGCAGGGTTTCTACCTCGTAGGTGTGTTCGGTCCACCTCCACATTCATGACTTCGTTGAAGTCGCCGCCTCGGGTGATCAGGGGGGAGATGTTAAGCAGCGCTGGTAGCAGAGTTGGTGGCACGTAGACTGCTAGCAGTGAAATAGATTGTTCCCATAGTGTCCCTGTTATGTATGTGTATCTCCCTCCCCATGTCCTGGGTGACATTAGTTAAGTGAAAGGGGAGTTTCTTGTGTATTAGTATCAGTACACCGCGGAAGCCCATAGTGAAGCCAGTATGAATTGCTAATCGGTAGTTTGTACGTTTGAATAGGGTGCAGTTTGTGCCTGCCAGGTGCGTTTCAGTCAAGAATACTACGTCTGGTATATGCCTGTTCAGAAGTTGCACGATTAAGTGTTGGTTAATTCTGTTACCTAGGTCGTTTACATTCCATGTCAGGAACCGAAGGTTCCTGTTGGTGGTGTTACGTGGAGCCATGGTCAGGGTTGGGGAGAAAGTTGGGTGTCATAGTGTTTATTATGTGGTGCCCTTGTGTTCCAGGAGCTATATTGTGCCTTTGGTTCCGACCATACCTGGTGTTCCTGCTGGATAAACAATACTCAGACATTGACGTTGTGTCTATGAGTTTGAACATGTGCCGTGCTTGATAGCTCCCTGAGAAGCCTAGCCGGCTGCTCTCTATGCTCCCTGCCCTGTAACAGGCCCACCCTCCCTGTGTCCACCCTGTACTTCCCCCCATCCAGAAGTACCTGTAGCCCGAACTGTGGGCCAACTGGGCGCCTAACTTATAACCAAAACATTAATGGAGGTAGCAGGGAGCTTACGTCAACCGCAAGTAGGTTTCCGTTTTCCCGTGGCGGCCGCCAGAGCGTGGTCCCCTTACTTCTGCATCGTACGTGAGAGCGCGGTCATTGCAGCCGGCTTCATCCGGTCCCTTCTGTGTCTGGGCTGTCTTGTGACAGTGCAGGTGGTCGTAACCCCGTAGGCTCTGCTGCGGCGGAGAGCCGATCTTCTCTGGCATCTGCCTCGGGGGTTCTCGTGGGGATCTTTGGTGTTCCAGTCTGCTCAGAATTTGCATCTCCATCCAATCCCAGGCTTCTTTGGGTGAGTGGAAAAGATGGGTGGTACCTTCGTGGTGCACTTTAAGTAGTGCTGGGAAGAACGGAGCGTATTTCATCAACAGAGAGTGCAACTTCTTTTTGACTGAGTCGAAGGATTGTCGCGCCTTCTGCACCACCCTTGTGTAGTCCGGATAAAAGCCGACGCGATGGCAGTTGTATGTAATGGAGCCAGTGGCACGGGCCAATATGGAGAATTGCATCTCTGTCCCAGTAGTTCATGAGTTTTGCAATGATTGTGCGTGGCTTTGCGCCGGGAGTGGGCCGACCGGTTGGAACTCTGTGGGCTTGTTCAATGGAGAAAAACTTAGAGAATTTCTTGGGTGCAAATACGTCGGCCAACCAGTCTTCCAGAAACAGTTTGACGCTGGGGCCCTCTTCTCTTTCGGGAATTCTGAGGATCCGGCTATTGTTTCTCCTCGCTCGCCCCTCACTGTCTTCGGCTCTGTTTTCAGGTTGTGATTGAGTTATGGTGGTGAGCTCCTTCTCTATCCGTCCTATGAGGTCCTCCGAGTTGGAGATCCTCTGTTCAGTTTCCCCCACCCTCGCGGACAGGTTATGGAGGTCCTGCCATAGAAAGGACACCTCTGTAGCTAGGCCTCCTATTTTTCCCCTCGATGGACGTCCGCAACTCTTTGATGGCTTTCATGACATCTGTCAAAGAGATGTGGAGTTTATCCTCTCCTGTCTCTCCATTTTTGAGAGTTGTGTTTGGGGGTCCCTGGAGGGGCCAGACCGTATATAGGTCCATCTTGCTCTGGAGGGCCTGGCTTTTGGCTTTGTCTTTGCCCATTGCGTTGCCCGGTTCAAGGGGTGCTGTGGCGTTGATGGTCTGCGGTTCCTTGAGCGTATGGACCCTTCTACGACGGTGTTTGCTCTTTGGGGGCACGGATCTGTGGGGTTAGTCTGTACAGACCACGATTGTGTCAGTGTTCGCCTCTGTGCGGATTGTTGTGTAGCCTCGTGTTTCTAGTGTTCTTTGAGGGAGGGGCGAGGTCAGAGGGGGATCTATCTCTTGTTTGCTCCTTGTGGGATCTCCCGCTCGGTGGCTAGGGGTATTTCCACGCTACACTGTTTTCAGGTCGTCTGCGGGGCGTTGTTGCGCGGCGAAGCCTGTGAGAGGTTGCGCTGCCCAGTTTGTCTTCAAGGGGCAGGTCAGCAACTTATCTGCGTGGGGCACAGACTCCTGGATGGCCTGTGTTCCAGCGATAAGTAGTGCTGTGTTTGAGCACGTTTGCAGTATGGGGCCACGGGCTATGTGCTGCCTGTGGCGGCCGTTTCACACTGTCTTGGGCCCGCTCCGCTCCCCATCCGCCTCACAATGCCTCCACTCGGGCTTGGTGCTGCGGACGTACCTTCCACTCAGTGCGGGTCAGATCCTGCATGGGCTCTTCTTGCCCCAGTCCGCTTAGGCGACCTTGTTTGTCACAGGCTGCGCGTAGTGCTGCTCTCTTTGGGCTGCTTGCAGGGTCCTGGATCGGCAGCTGGTGGGGGGAGCTGTGGTCTCTTCAAGCAAGTCCAGGCCCGGGCTCGCCGGTGCCTCAGCTCTGGGTGCAACCTCTGTGGCTGCCGGAGCTCCTAGGAAGAGGTCACCACCTTGATGCTGCGGTGTCGAGTGAGGTCTCGCCCGGTGTTGTGGAGGATCAGTGTCGGCCCGTCAGACTCCGCCACTGCTGCAGGTCTGGTGTAATGGGAGGAGCAGTGATTGCTGTTTGCCACCTCCGGTGTTGGCCCGCTGCTGGAGCTCGCGGCGCAGGCAGGGTGGCGCTGGCCTCCTCCCAGGGGGCCACTCCACTGGTCTTGTCCCCCCCACTGCGGCTCAAAGACGGGTATGCTTTCCGTTCGTGTGTCATAGCTTCTTCGGCGCCGAGTGGGTTTATGGCTTGGAGAGAGCCGTGGGGGCGGGGGGGTCGGGGAGAGTAGGCAGGCCTCACTTTAGGGTAATGGCGGCTGCCAGGAGCTCACAGCTCCAGGAGTACTTCAGCCCGTTCTCCGGTTTCCATGCTCTGATTTCGATCGGGGTTGGAGCTGCCGGTGGTCAAGACTCTCTGCCACTGTTTCGTTTTGTTTCCCCTCTGGAACGAACGCTGGGGATCAGGATATCTGAGGATGTTTTACACGGCCCACCAGGAGCGAATGCTTCTAGTTCCTCATGCGCAGCTCGTGCATGCGCAGTGGCTGTGCCAACATTTCTGGTGGCCGTCTCCCACCCACCCCAAATGGATGGGGGGCATCTCATCTAGCCCTCCCAGAGGGCATATAGGGGCAGAAATCCACCACGTTTTCAGTACATAAGTCGCCCCACACAACAACAAAATATAATATAAAATATAGTTTTTGTTTTGCCCCTACCCTAGGGGCAGATGGCCACATTACTGCGCCCATATGCCCCCAAGGTGGGCAAAACATCCTGCCCCAAGTGGATGGGAGGGCACCTCATGTAGCCATGGGGGGGGCAGATAGGGACAGATGTATCTTCCCCCAGGGAGGGCTACATGAGATGCCCCCTATCAATTTGGGGTGGGGGGGAGAGGGCCACCCCCCTTTTCATTACATAAGTCGCTAGTGGTTTAGGGTGCCCCTCAGCCCCCACCAACATGTTTTTGTTTTGCCCCTACCCTAAGGGCAGATGGCCACATTACTGTACCCATCTGCCCCCAGGGTGGGCAAAACGTACCGCCCCATGCTTGGGGGTGGCCTGTGCCAAGATTTCCGGTGGCCCTCTCCCTCCCACCCAAAATGGATGGGGGCATCTCAGGTACTCCTTCCTAGGGGCAGAAATCTGCCCCCAGGGAGGGCTACATGAGGTTCCCCCCATCCACTTGGGATGGGGGAGAGACGGCCACCCCCCTTTCATTACCTATATCTCTGGTGGTTTAGGGTGCCGCCCACTTCCCACTAAAAACAAAATGTTTTTTATTTTATTTTAATGTTTTGCCCCTTCCCTAGAGGCAGATGGGCACATTACTTTAACCCACATGGGAGTCAGCCGACCAAGGCCAGCGATATGACCCCCTACCACTCTGGAGCTCTGGCTGGGTTGCGTTACAGCTTCTCCCTCTGGGAAAGGAGGGGGACCCTGCTGAGGCTCCCTGGCTCTACCGCTGCACTTGGGGATGGTCATCCCGCATGGGAGACAGCCGCCCAAGGCCAGGGACATTACCCCCGACTTTACTGGAGCTCTGGCTGGCCTGCGTTACAGAATTTCCCTCGGGGAAGGAATCGGGACCCTGCCGGAGCTCCCTGGGGCAGCCGCTGCACTTGGGGATGGTCACCCCATATGGGAGACCCTGCCGGGCTCCCTGGAACTGCTGCTGGGCTTGGGGACAGTCAAACCACATGGGAGACAGCCGCCCAAGGCGAGGGACATCACTCCCATCCATCCTGGAGCGGAGCACTGGCTGGGCTGCATTACAGAATTTCCCCCTGGGGAGGGAAGGGGACGGTTGGAGGTGATGTCCCCGGTCGACCCACATGGGAGACATCCCACCAAGGCCAGGGACATTACCCCGACTATCCTGGAGCTCTGGCTGGCTTGCGTTGCAGCTTCTCCTTTCAGGAAAGGTCAGGGACCCTGCCGGTGCTCCCTGGGACTACCGCTGTGATTGGGGGTAGTTGACCCACATGGGAGCCGGATGCCCAAGGCCAGGGACATCACCCCTGACCATCCTGTAGCTCTGGCTGAGCTGAGTTACATAATTTCCCTCTGGGAAGCGATGGGACCCTGCCGGTGCTCCCTGCGGCTGCCGCTGCATTTGGGGGATGGTCAACCCACATTCGAGACAGCAGCCCAATGTCAGGGACATCACCCTCGCCCATCCTGGCGTGTTGGCTGGGCTGCATTACAGAATTTCCCTCTGGGGAGGGAAGGGGACGGTTGGAGGTGATGTCCCCGGTCGACCCACATGGGAGACATCCCACCAAGGCCAGGGACATTACCCCGACTATACTGGAGCTCTGGCTGGCTTGCGTTGCAGCTTCTCCTTCCGGGAAAGGTCAGGGACCCTGCCGGTGCTCCCTGGGACTGCCGCTGTGATTGGGGGTGTTTGACCCACATGGGAGCCGGATGCCCAAGGCCAGGGACATCACCCCTGACCATCCTGTACCTCTGGCTGAGCTGAGTTACATAATTTCCCTCTGGGAAGGGATGGGACTGTGCCGGTGCTCCCTGCGGCTGCCGCTGCATTTGGGAATGGTCAACCCACATGGGAGACAGCCGCCCAATGTCAGGGACATCACCCTCGCCCATCCTGGCGTGCTGGCTGGGCTGCATTACAGAATTTCCCCCTGGGGAGGGAAGGGGACCCTGCCAGGGGCTCCCTGGCGTTGCCGCTGTGCTTGGGGACAGTACACCCAACCCTCCTGGAGTACTTGCTGGGCTGTGTTACAGCTTTTCCACACTACAGAGTCCTGGCAGTGTTCCAATACCTCCCCTAAGGGAAAAGCTGTAATGCAGCACAGCCAGAACTCCAGGACAGTTGGAGGTGATGTCTCCGGCCATGGGCATCCATCTCCCATGTGGCTCTACCGTCTCCAATCACAGCCGTGGTTCCAGGGAGCACCCGCACGGTCCCCATCTTTTCCCAGAGGGAGAAGCTGTAACGCAGGCCCGCCAGATCTCCAGGATAGTCAGGGGATTATCTCCCCGGACTTGGGCGGCTGTCTCCCATGTGGGTTGACCATCCCCAAATGCAGCGGCAGCCGCAGGGAGCACCGGCAGGATCCCATCCCTTCCCAGAGGGAAATTATGTAACTCAGCTCAGCCAGAGCTACAGGATGGTCAGGGGTGATGTCCCTGGCCTTGGGCATCCGGCTCCCATGTGGGTCAACCACCCCCAATCACAGCGGCAGTCCCAGGGAGCACCGGCAGGGTCCCCGTCCTTTCCCGGAGGGAAAAGCTGTAATGCAGGCCAGCCAGAGCTCCAGGTAGGTTCCTGGCTTTGGGCGGTTGTCTCCCATGTGGGTTGACCATCCCCAAGACCAGCGGCAATTCCAGGGCACCCCGGCAGGGTCCCTGTCCTTTCCCAGAGGGAAAATCAGTAACGCAGGGCAGCCAGATCTCCAGGATGGTCGGAGGGGATGCCTCCGGCCTTGGGTGCCTTGTCTCCCACGTGGGTCGACGTCCCCAAGTTCAATGGCAACTCCAGGGAGCGCCGGCAGGATCCACTCCTCCGCAGAGGTGACATCTGTAACACAGCACAGCCAGAGGTGCAGCCTGGGATCGCGGACGGTCAACCCTCATGGGAGACTGCCACTCCTAGGGAAACACCAATGTTATGCTGGCATGGGGGGAAATGTGTGGCCTGACCCTGCAATTGTGTGTGAGCCCACCAAAATACCTTCCCAGACGGCCCACTCCCACCCACACCACCAACATTCCAGCCCCAGTCCCACCCACCCCACTGACAATGAGCCCTAACCGTAGAATAATAAAAAACAGTACTCATAATGTTGCAGCTGCTCGCGTAGATAAAGCTGTAAACAAACAAAAAACATTTGTTACCTATGGTCAGCCCAGCAAAAACAAATCTTAACTACTACTCTCTGATCACGCCCCCTCTTTCAAGCCATCCCTGGTGGTCTACTGACCCTCACTCGCGGTAAAAACACATTTGCCCCTTCCTAGGGGCAGAATGCCAGATTGCACTAGCAATCTGTGCCCAGGGAGGACTACACGAGAGGCCCGCCAACCAGTTGGGGTGGGGGGAGAGGGCCACCCTCTTTTTCATTACATAAGTCGCTGGTGGTGTAGGGTGCCCCCCACCATGTTTTTGTATGTTTTGTCTTTGTTTTGCCCCTATCCTAGGGGCAGATGGCTACATTACTGTACCCATCTGTCCCCAGGTTGGGCAAAACGTACCGCCCCATGCTTGGGGGCGCCTGTGCCAAGATTTCTGGTGGGCCTCTCCCCCCCACCCCAAATGGATGGGGAGCATCTCATGTACCGCTTCCTTGGGACAGAAATCTGCCCCCAGTGAGGGCTACATGAGGTGCCCCCCATCCACTTGGGGCGGGGGGAGAGGGCCACCCCCTTTCATTACCTATATCTCTGGTGGTTTAGGGTGCCGCCCACCTCCCACTAAAAACCAATCTTTTTTATTTTATTTTAATGTTTTGCCCCTTCCCTAGAGGCAGATGGGCACATTACTGTTGCCCCCCAACTTCAAAAACAGATCCCTGGTGTTCCATTGGCATTACTGGGCGCAGATCCAGCGATCTGCACCCGATCCACGTCCAGCAATGCTTTAAAGAAGGTGTCATTGGAAAGGGGAATCTCTCCCCTTTCAATCCACATCTCCCTCGATCTCAACGGCTCAATAATGCCGGAGATCGAGGGAGAGGGAGAAGGGAACTCACCTTCTCTTTTCACTGCAGCAGCTGAAAATGGCAGCCGCAGTGAAATTTATTTTCAGTTTCACGTCAGCGTGCATTGTGCACGCTGAGGTGAAACTGAGGGAAATCCAACCCCATAGCCCAGGGGTTGGATTACACTTTTGCAGCGATCGCACAAAGTGAAGTGCAAAAATGGACGAGGTATCTCGTCCTTGGCACTTAAGAGGTTAATAACATGATTAACACGTATCAGATAATGCTGTTCCAGATGACAGAATAGATCTCCATTATTGAAGCCACATGGAGCCATCATTTTTGCCTCATGGCGGTGACATAATGTATGCCAGAATGTAATGCTGCCATTTAACACCAGAAGGAACCATTTGGATCACTCGAGTCTGGAGCATATTTCTTGCTGCTAAATCAAAGAATTTGCTAAAGGTAAGTCGCAAGGGCTAGAACATCAGGTTAGTAGTGACTGACACTTCAAAACTGAGGGCCTATCCCTGAAACAAAACATGCATACATAAAAATGTGTTAACAAAGACAGACCTACAGAGGCCAAGTCTGTCCTTTTCCATCTTTCTATCTATGCACTTCCTACAACAATTAGAACTTTGGGTATTTATACCATGTCCCAAGTGTAAACTGCCCAGAAACAGGAACTAATGAAAACAGAACGGCCTTGCTTGTCTGTGCAAATAAACGGGGTTCATTATAGGTGCTACCCTGTTCCTCCAGAGCCATCAAGGACAACATTGACACTCTTGCCCCTGCCTTGGCTGGCCTCTGCAACAACTCTTTTGCCACTGGCTCCTTCCCGCAACCTCACAAGCACTCACTTGTGCACCCTCTCCTAAAAAAGCCACCTGCTGACCCCTCTTGTCCGGCTAATTATCGACCTATCTCTATCACCCCCTTCTTGGGCGAACTCATGGAGAAGCTGGTCTCTCTGGCCAGACTCCTTGGTCACCTCCCCTCAACCACTTGTGAAGCAAAAAACCTTGGGATCATCTTTGACTCCTCTCTCTCCTCACATCATAGACCTTGCCAAGATGCCCAACTTTCAGATTCATCTCCTCTGGGGCATTCTACCTTTCCTCACCTTCTCCTAGAAGCTTAATGTCTCCAGCCCCCTGGTTCTCTCTAGGCTTGACTACTGCAACAGCCTCATCCTCAACCTGCCTCTTTCCTCTTTTCGCCCCTTCCAAATAATCCAGAATAGAACTGCAAGACTTATTTTTTCCCTCAAGACCAGGGGCCCCATCTCTCCCACCCTAAAATCTCTCCACTGGCTCCCAGTGAATGCAAGGATCAAATTCAAAACCCTGTGCATCATCGACAAGGCTGTCTGGGGCCTTAGACCTCTCTACACCCAGCTTTCCCTCCAAAAATACCGCCCAGCCAGCGGAGGCCTAGATAGGGTAGGACCTCAACGAGCATGGCCCACCCTAAATCTGTAAATGCACACTCAGCAGTGCTGTGTGGGCATTTACAGGTGTTAATGTCACTGTGGTGGGCCCACCTACATTAGCTTGAGGCCCCACTTGTTAAAGACAATCCTGGCTACATCTCTGCCAGCCAGAATCCTTCAGACTTCTGGCTCCAACTCTCTGCAGGTCAAACTTTCTCCAAGCAGAGAGTGAGAGGGATACCCCTCTCCTCAACTGGTGCCTCCCTGTGGAACAGCCTTCCCCCCTAAGACTTGAGCTGAATCTTCTTAAGTTCCAGAAACTTCTCAAGACCTTGCTATTCTCCTCTCTTCCCTCTCCCCCTCCTGTGCTAATCGCCCCACGAGCCGCTGCAACTGGGGCCTGGTCCCCTCAGAGTCACACAGCGACCAGACCAGTCCCTCCCAGCATCCTATGCCTGTATGCCTGCGCTTGCCCTAAGGCTTCCTTTCCCGGACTACCCCAACCCAGTCCTTCTGTCCACTGCGCTCCCCCCCCTCTTACCTCTGGCACTAGCCGCAATGGCCTGAATAGAACTGGTCCACCCCCACCCGTGGGGTTCCCCACTCTGCACCACTTCTACTCCCCCCTTGCACTTATCACCTTGTCATGCACTTGCACAGTAGGATTGTCACAAAACCAATATAACCATCTCTTTTTCCTTTGTTTTCTCTTATGCTTCCCATGCACCCCCCCCCCGCTCCCTCTTGTCTTATGGCGCCTAGAAACACTTGTGTATAGGCGCCATACAAATGGCCAATAAATAAATAAAATGACGATCTAGGCAGCGATAATAAAAATTACAGTATTTTTCAAACATTGCTGTCTTTAGTATTGCTACTTTTGGTATTACAAGTTGGTTTACAAAACAGGAATCTGACCATTTTTGCATCCACTAAATTAGCCTCAAGTGTATTTTCGACAGTTTGCACTGTACAGAATGGAAGTGTATTTCAATCAGGTGTTTTTTGTGTGCATTTGTACATTTTAAAGGGGACGGGAAGCTCGCCCCCAAGCCCCGCCCATTTAGTTTCACCACCGTAACCATGAAATGTATAAAGACACAGAATTTACCCTTTTGTGATTTTTAAAGAAATTGTACAGTAGCGGTATGACCAATAGTGTACATTATCCATTTCCACCCTCGATATGAGGGTGAAATTGATTTATTTTTTTAAAACAGCAATTAGTATTGCTTGAATGCCGCCGGCAGTGTTCCGCCAATGCCACTGCGGGTATTACCAGTGTGCAGTGTGGGGGGTGAATTGCCAGGAATACCACTGGCAGAGGTTTCCTTTAGCAGTATTTTCTCCCCAAAACCTACCCAACACACAACAAGGCCATCAATATTGGAGTGTATTTATCTTGCTGTTGGCCCCTCTGTCACGGTGTCCTTCATTCAAGTATGATACATGCGCCAGGCAGGTAAGATGTAGTGCCAGTTTATTGCCTTAGATCCACCAAACACGTGGGGTAGATACCGCACCAAAAAGATGTTAACTACAGGAAGAAACATTGGATCCCCCATACCCTTTCACCAACTCTTCCTCTAACTCACGGGCCCAACTATCAAACTCAGAACCCCCAGGACCAGAACACTCTCCCCTGCACACAACATTCCATGTAGTGACATAAGACGGGCCCATAGCAAAGAACCAAGTCACCACACCCTCCCTGCAGGGCAACATGCTTGGCAGACCATTTAAACTCTTGTAATGTATTCACCTTAAGGTTGACTTCTCTCTGCAGGACGGCATGTATGACATAGCAGGCCCGATGAATCATATCAACAAAATATATTTTCTTACATTGTCATGAGGTGCCATGGTCTGCTCCAGCCCAGTAGATAAGCTGGGTCATATTGATTGCTTTGGAGGAGGGCTATGTGATATTTCAGTGAAGGTACAATTGAATTGCCTTAAAGTGAACAGACATCCCGGTTTTGCCGGGACTGTCCCGGAATTAGACAACCCGGTTTTGGGGAAAGAAGGTGTCCACAATCCTGTTCAAATGCAAACCGAAATTAAATCTTCAAAGCGGGCATTCAGCATTGGCAACACTCAATTTATAAAACAAATAATTATCATTCAATAAATACCTAATTTTACTCTGTGCGAATGTGACAAGGCTTAGTAGGACCATGATTGTGTGATTATTTGCTACTTTTACTTTTGTTCATTTACTCCCCTTGTTCCCTCCCCACTTTTCCCTTGTGGCGCATGGAAACACCATTTGTTTGTATAGGCGCCTAACAAATGCTCAATAAATAAATAAATATTACTTACAGCTGGGTAATGGGCTTGAACCCCATCCGTTCAATTAACAGCCACCTGTATTAACCGATCGTGCCGCTCAGACTGCTTTAGAGACGAACACGTAGTAAGGCTTGTTGTGTCAATCTGAGCAAACGTTCCTTGGATTTTAATGGCTTACAATTATAGGCAAGTTACAACGTTTATCTCTAGGAGCAGTTCCTTGCATTAAAAATATTTACTGTAGGATGGCAGTGGCAGGGTGGAGAGGGGTGCCATATGGGGTTGGGGGGTGGGTGAGTGTGGGGGAATATTCCTACTTTTGTGACGTATCCTGTTTTTTTATTGGGAAAATGTGTTCACCCAAGGTTGACTTTTTCAGTGGATAAAGTTTATAGGTGAGGAACAAGCCTCCGGAGGTTTGGAGAATACACGACACCCCCTGTAATAGAAGATATGGGCAGGGTTGTAAACTCCTGGGGTGGCGTGGCGTGTAATTCTTTGGGGACGTCGTGGGGGTGGGAGGGCTGTGTGTCATCATGATGGAGGAGTTCCTGCTGGGGCAGATAATTCCTGAGGCGGTCCAGAGCAACAGTGCTCCCTAAGGAACCTCGAGGTTGCCAGGCTGCAGTGAAGGGCCAGGGGATGTGCGACTGTGGACGCCTAAGTTTGGAGGTTCCCTGAGGTAACCTAGAAAGGAGAGCTCCAGCCTTTGGCAGAGGGGACAAGGCCCAATACTCGGAGGTTGGTTGCGCCCTTCCTCCTGACAAACTCTAACTTCAACCAGACCGACCTGTCACGTGCAAGAGAGCGCCGCCTAACGAACGTCGCCGTGATTGGGTGGCGGGAGTCACGGGTGCTAGGCCGCCCAATCAGAGGTCATGACGGTTTCCCGCTTCTGGGAGTCACGGGTGCCAGGCCGCCCAATCCGAAGTCATGACGGTTTCCCGCGTCTGGCGCTACTCCAGCAGCGTGCGCATGCGCAGCGCGGTCGTCACCGCCCGTCAGGCGGTGGCTGAGGGCCGCTGTGAGGGGTCTCTGAGGAGTCTGTCAGAGGTCTCAGGTCTGTCTCCGCTGGGCAGTGAACGCTGCTTCGATGGCGCGAAAGCCATATGCAGGGTCTCTGAGGCTACCCTCGACATGCTGGGGACGACTTGTTTGCTTTCTTATTGTAAACGAAGCAAACGGAAAGTCACAGAATTCTAAAGAGAAATGACTTTTGGCCTTATCACACTTAACAAAGGGAACCTTGTGAGTTCAGGGACTGTGTTTATTATTTTTGGCATGTAGCATAGTTGCTAACATATTCCATTCCAACCTCTAGGCAGGCTCCGACTGGCATATAGGGAAATACGGCAATGCCCGAACCAAAAATGCACAATGATGCCGTGGGCCACTTTCTTTGGCCAATGTGGACCAGCTTGATCAGTTACTTCACCATGCGGCTAGTAGTTTTGACCAGTGTAACTGAATAAATATTCTTCAAAATGCACAATTAGCATAATATTATCAAAAAGCTCCCCCTTGCGTAGTACTCCAACGGTATATCACAAAAATAAAGAATAGCCATTTGCAACCGTGGACCACTTTTTCATTGGTGCCCAGGACCAATGTATGCCCCGGTCCGACCCTGCCTCTAGGTGCTTATCCAGCCTAGTTAGTTAGGCTATTAGCCTAAACCATTTAAACAGCGTACAGACAGAGAGGAATGGCATATGAGGAGGGACACAGACTCTCTCATACATGCCAACACTCCCGATTTTTGTGTGAAAAATACTGCTATTTTTCACGTTCTCCCGCCTAAAAAAATGATTTCCCCAATGCATTCCTATGGGGAAATTGTTGTCTCACGATTTCTCTGTAGAAACCTCCCTCCCAGGCATGTCAGAATGTTGGCATGTATGCAGTCTATAGGTGTTATTTGGTTTTGAGCCACCCATTGACTGCCCATGCGCCATTTCCAGGCATTCAATGCCTCTCGCCGCCTATGACTTTATTGGAATTGTAAACACACTGCTGGTGAAATAAAAATGTCTTACCAGGTCTGCCATCAGCTACTTTTATTTGCATTCTGCATCTCCTTCACTGAAGTCCTGTTAAAAAGGCCAAACTAACCAGTGCTGGACAAGCATCTGCTGCATGGAATGGAAGGAAAGCTCAGCCTCCATCGTTCCCACCACCAGTCTTCTGGCCATTCTTTCACAGGGGGCATGAGTGGGCCCTCTTACCTACAGCTATGAAAACCTGCCTATACATGGTTATAATAATAGTGCATTGATCTGGTGTAGCCTTGGGATTTAAAATGCAAAAGGGAAGTTGAAAAAAGTTTTTTTGGAGCACAAGCAGTTTCAGTTGGTGAGTTTTTTTTTTAAATCCCAGGAGCACATATCTGATCATAAAATCCATCTATCATAAGGAATGGGAAAAGAGTTCAGTGCAACTTCGGTAAATGACTTCTGTTAGGGGAGGCATCTGTGGGGTGCATAGATTATAATAGGAGAATACTTTTCCTAATGCAAATTGAATGAGTGATTTCCCTGCTTTTAGCTTTTAATGTTGGATAGCTTGATGACTTCCACTGTTAAACATTATTAATTTCCCAGCACATTAGATACCCCGCCCGCTCTAAAGAGCTAAAAGATGGTTGAAACATGTCTATGGTTATTGAACAGTTTTTGGAAAGGTCTGTTTGTGTGCCAGCAGTGCACCAGCCTTCAGTTTGTGAGGACTAATGTTTATTTAGGGCATATGTGCATACCTTCCATTCCACCTTGTGGCAAACCCTAGATGTAGCAATAGGGAGTATGTTAAAACTACAGATTATCGCAGGACAGGTTTACTGGCCTCTGCTTAGCAAAACAAAGAAAGGCAGCCAGCAGGGGTGCTTTAACCCCCAAATGACCGCTTAAGAAAAGCTATTAAGCTTTCTTGTCATTTTGAAGGGGATGGCCCACAAGGAGTTAAATCCCATTCTAACTGAATAGCTTGAAAGTCCCAAACGCCTGGCCTGATTCTGAATCACCTTATTATGCCATTTTATAATGTTCTGACTCCTCTTCATACTCTAATTTCCAGAGTCTGGCAATTTATGGTGCACAGACCCAGAATCACTAGGCTTCCTCTGGGTCAGAGACATTCCCCATTATCATCATGTGAGTTACCTCATAGGCTGGTTGGTTCGTGACTAAGCGTAACTGGTTTCTGGAACTAGCTCTAGTTTTTGGAGTACAGTCATGGCTGGTGCAGTGGGGTCTCTAGGAAGGCCGGACAGACCCCTTCCGTAAAGTCTGCCCTTTACCCTTCCCTGTAGTGAACAATAGGAGGCCTGGCGCTGGGGCCGTGCAGCACACGCAAACTGTGTTTGTTACAGATTCTAGTCAGGTGAAATTTGTGCACATTACATTTAATGGAGGCTGCAGTTTGACATTCACACCACAATTCCCAGAAGTGTGGTGTGAATGTCAAGGGAACCTTACACATTTCACATACATTTTGGCGTGCTTTCTTTCGCAAGGGTACAGGTAGAGAGTAGAGGTTGTCTATTTAGGACAGGCAGACTGGATGCTCCACTTAAAGAGCTTCTTATATAGAATCAACTTGACTCTTTTATCTTTCTATGGCTTATCATTTTGGCCATGCCAAAAATCTCCATTGTGATGCTACTGTGGTCTAGAGTTTCCCATATGCTGCGAGAATATATTATTGTATCACATGTTTATGTATAGCGATTCATGCTTGAACCCTCCCACTTCTGAGTGCGGTAACAACGGTTACTACCAAATGTAATGGTATTACTCCTGGTATGACTCGGATCTCGTCACCCTTAAACGCAAGTGCAGGGTGGCAGAGAGGAAATGGCGTGCTTCGTGTTCATCCTCTGATAAACTGGCCTGCCGCCTGCTCCAAAGGCAATACCGTCTCTCCGTTCTCATCAAGAAGAGAGCCCTTATCCAAGCCCGCATCTCTGCGGCATCTAACAACTCGGCTGAACTCTTTGAAATCTGCAAGGAGCTTGCCAACCCTGCTGCAGTCCAAGCCCGGCTCCAGCAGGGGGGCAGGCCCCCCCAGATCCAGCCCCTGGCCCCCCCAGAAAGGAGGCCATGTCAGTGGTGTGATACACCACTAGTAACCAAGGGAGTGGGGGGATGGACGGCACTCTAAACATTAATCAGGCACCTCAAAGACATTCTGAGAGGCTGAACTGCAGGATTTGTTTTATTGCCCTAGACAATGATTTATGCCCCACAGCCATGAAAGTACAAATAACCAGAGAGTTGGAGAGCCACACACACCTCTAAGTGAGGTAGCACACATATTCAAGCAGGCTGCCTACAACTATGTTCTCAAACCTACAATCACAATGTTGGTTTCTGTATTTTAAATTGTGTTTATTTTTTGTGAGAATATAATGGTTTTTCACATCATGCTTAATAAAATGGTTAACTGTATCAAGTTATATAAATGACAGGTAAGATGCTTGAACACAGATTTCTGCGCAAGGTGTGTCACCTGACTTGGGGTCCTTACAAATTACATTCAAAGTATATATTGTGCTGCATTAACTACTTGAGTATAAGTGAAAAAAAATAAGTTTGGTTGTAACAAAAATGTAATTCTGGAGGGGAGAGTGTAGTAAAATCAAAAAGTGATACATGCAGGGCTTTGAATTAAACATTACCACTACCGTTGCTCTGCGCAACATTCCATGACATCATTTTGCAGTATGTCTGTACCATTAGAGAAGGGGACAAGCCATTAGCAAATGACTTTTGGTGCTGCCACAAAAAGGTGCAGGTCAGTCTCAATTTCCATCTTAACTGGAACACAAGTAACCACGTGGATTTTTAGGCCCTGTGGTCTAGAAGTTTGGGAAGGGCTTCTGATATTAGTGACAGGGCCAAGGCTGATATGCAAACAATAGTATTCAAGGCTGGCCAGAGCAATGACGGTGGTTTTAATTGATTCATAGACTTTTTACCTGCTAGGATGGTGATAAAATGAGAGAAGAACACACATCCTATGAGTGTGTCTGTTCTTTTACCCACCTAATGACTAGCCATGGCTGTGTTAATACCTCACCAGAAAAACCTAACGTTTCTAGAACTCTATGAGAAAGCTCTATAACAAAGTAACACCAAACATGTTGCTGTATAGGGCCTGTCAGTGTTATATCTAAGCATTCTTTTGAGTGTTTAATTACTTAATTATCTGTGTAAATAAGCTCCTGGTGTAATAAAATTCTCTTAATGTGTGTCTTCAGCCAGTTGATTTTATAAGCAATATATTTGTCAATGCCTCTGTGATTGCACTGAGAAGTCATGTCTTAAACAAGCAATCACATTCCATCCGTTTTGGCTTGCTTAAAAGGTATTAAACATTTGCCAGGCAATGCCATCATATGCCCAGTTACTGCCACCATTTTCCGGCTGTTCCCCTCTTATGACTAGGTGGTACCCTTATGTGGTGCCCTTATGGAAGTGTCTGGCAAATGCCTATCCATGCCTAATCAAAAGCCCAAGCTGTTGGCTTCGCCGATGCATGTTGCCTCCTGTTTGTCTCCCTAAGTTAATGTGTATATGCCCAGATGTGGGTATCTTGCTGGCTACGCCTTGGGAATCAAGCTGCACTGAGCTGGTCCAACAAGGCCCTACCTGAAAATTATTAGGCTAGTTTGGCAAGTTTTGACAAGTTTCAGATCTTCTCGTGCATACTTACCAGTGGGGCTCCGACCTAAATAGAATGTATCTTTGTTTGGAAGCCTAGTCTACTCTGACAGAATGTTTCATGATTCAAACTGATAAGTACTGACTTCATAACCTTAATCTGTTGAGTAACTTTACAGAGTTTACAAAGTATGATGTAAATCTTGGGTGCTGGGTGTTTAGGCAGTGCCACAAATTAAACATGAACACCCACAAAATAAACAAAAAAGAGGAGCGTGTTCTATAATGTTCCAGGGCAAAGTATATAAGGTGTACATCTTTTATAAATAAAAATCAGTATTTCAATATTTACTAAAGAGTACAATCAGAGGTGGATTTAACATTTAGACAAGGGACACATGCCAATGCCCCTCCCCTGCTCTACCATCACCCCTCACATGCAAACATCAGGGCTGAACAGGCCCTACCATTGAGGTTGTATCTTTTAACAAGTCTCAGAGGCAGATTATTTACAATAGGATGTGCTATGCCATATATGCTGTTGGTACTCAGTGTCTTTTCACTTTATCAGGTGACCACTCCAAAGACACTGAGGTCATTAATACCACATACACCCAAATCCAGCTCTGGATGCTGTATAATGGCCTAGCCCTGAATAACTTAAAAACTGAGATTACTATCCTGGGCACTAGCCCCAAGTGGCGCCAGCTTGATCAGTCCTATTCATTCTTTCAAATCGCAGGCTGTCTGCTTCCCACTTTGAAAAAACTATAAAAACCTTGGGAGTCACGATTGAGTTCCCATATCAGCAGCCTAGTGTCAAACTCAACATTATATTACATTATACTTTTGGCACAACTCAGACAATTCCTTGAGGCCTGCAGTTGTGCCACCCTAGCCAGGGCGATCATTGAGAGCCGCCTGGACTTCTGTGGCAGCAGTCTACTTGGGGTAGGTAAAGGAGAGCTCAATCGTCTGCAAGCTGTCCAGAACAATGCAGTTATGGTCGTTATGGGGATGCACAAAACAGATCATGTCTCAGCAGCAAACCGAGCATTACATTGACTCCCTAGTACAAAGAGAATCAAGTTTCGTACCCTTTGCATTTCAGGGGCTTACATGTATGGAATAAGCCCTTTTTATATGGCAGCACAGTTGAAATGGCTATCTAACAGCCGTAATCTAAAATCCAATAACACAGGGTTGCTTTTCACCCCAAAGGCCAAACTGGTACAGGTGCAAAATGGATGCTTCCCAGCCACAATTCCTCACTTGTGGAATATTCTCCTGCCTGATTTGAGGCTGTGTGCCAGTCTTCCCAGGTTCAAACGTGTCCTGAAAACCTTGCCGTTTGAGTAAATGGATCCTTGACCTCCACTAGTTTCTCTCAGGTTTCTCCTTAGGCTTCGCTGAGCTTTATGCCTTTTATTGTATGTCCTGTCAGCGCTCTTAGGCCCCCGGGCCACTGTCATTGTGCTTCTGAAATAAATTCAATAAATAAATAAATTAGAAATGAGAAAAGGTAAAAAGGCAGTGATCATTGCTGTGGCACTTAAAAACATATATAGGGTTTTAAGAAGCTGTTTAAGTGTGATTGTTAGGTGATTAGTAATTAAGGGGATACAGAACAAGCTGTGTGAAACAATAACCTTGACATGCATTTTGTGTCTGTAAGAGCTCCACTTTGTGTGAGCTACAGGATTTTGTATGATTTGCCAAGCGAAGCTGGAGAGCAGATCAGACTTAACAAGGCCCCCCTGCCAAATCCTATTGGCATTCCAGCAGCATGTATTTTTAAGTTGGCTGAAAGCCAATGGATTCCTATGAGATCTGCCGACTTTTACACGTAAAAGCAGACAGAGCCAAAAGGAATCCATTGCGGATGACTCCCACAATCATTAATTGTGCAGGTGATTTAAACTTTTCCAGACACGTAGTGGTAAAGTAAAGATCAAAAGCGATTTTCACCTGTTTTAATTTTTACTTTTCCAGTACTTGGTGGAAACAATTAAAATTAATGAATGGCCCCTTTTGCAAAAAAGCGCAAACAGGAGAATTCTGCTCTATGCAGTTCAGGATTCTAAACAAAATGCCCCACCTTAATCTTTTCATCAACATGTTTCTACAATGATGAATACATTGTCAAGATGGTTTATCAAGTAACTGGTGCATTTTTTAAGTAAACTGTATACAATTTAGCATTATTTTAGTTATTGAAAGCCAAACTTCAACACATATTTGTACCAACTTGAGCTCTGCAGATGTTTGGCCAAATATCTATATTTCAGGCTACGGTGAAATTATGGCTTTACCACTCAACCAAAGTCTGTGATCCTTAGCATATTTTTTTAATTTCATTATGCCCTGCCTGTTACAGGTAGGTGCCCCTAGAAGGGATTCAGTTTGTATTACAAGCTATTCCCAAAAACCTCACTCATGATGTAATAGATGGCCAGCACAGGCATTTGGGTGGAGGGACACGGACACACACACACACGGACACACACACACACTCTCTCTCTCTCTCTCTCTCTCTCTCTCTCTCTCTCTCTCTCTCTCTCTCTCTCTCTCTCTCTCTCTCTCTCTCTCTCATATTTTATAACCAGTATGTACCAGACAACGATGTATAGGGGCATGGCAGGGGAGCAAGACCCGCTCCTTCATGCCATACTCCACCAGGAGCGATACCAGGAGGCTGGAATACCCTCAACCAGCACCGTCTGCCTCCTAATGCAGCCCTCATAACCCTAGCATAGCCTTGCACTCTCAAATCAATAAAATGTGCTGCGAAAATGCAACAAAAATAACATTTTGTGTTTCAAATTTAATATTGGCCATGAACCATTGATGTGAGACATTCAGAATGGGACTAATGTATGGGTTCAGTTGGAAAGGAGGGGGCATTTGTGGAATGGGTGGGTGGAGGGAGAATTGTATACATGTGTATGTTATTGGAGGATATGTTGTTGTGCTCTAAATATTGTTAAGATCAACAAGACTACCTGTATTGATTGGGCATGGTATGTTCTGTTCATGAAATAAAAAGAAGTTAGAAAAAAATGTAATTTTGTAGGAAACAAAATCTCCTATTCCTTGCTTCAGTATTGTGGGGGGGTCTATCTTTCACAACAGGATGGACGGAGCACAAGCATCCCTTTTGGGGCCCGCTGGGAGTAGCCACAGCGCTCAGGAAGGTATTTGTTGGGCAGACATCATCCATCTGCTCAGCCCTCTCAGAGGAAGAGGAGGAGGCATCGCCCTGAATTCTCTTAAACCAGGCCAGGAAATGCATGCTGGGTGCTGGTGTGAACAGGTGAAAGGGTAGGTAAATGGGAACAGTGATTAGGGCAGCTGAAGGAACGTGTCTGGATGGTGAAAAGTGAAAAAGGATCAGATATAACAGAAAGGGGAGAGCACATGGGAAGGGAAGACAGGTAGATTGATGTTGCAACACGATTTTCCTTGCTTCTCTTTTGCTATGTATTTTTTTTTATAGAGGCGTGCAAATGTATTTTTGGAGATCTGCAAAATCTGGATCAACGTCAGCACTTTGTATAGGGTTCTCTTAGACCCATTTTTTTATAGAGGCGTGCAAATGTATTTTTGGAGATCTGCGCAATCTGGATCAACGCCAGCACTTTGAATAGGGTTCTATTAGGCCCCCCTGGTCACAACCCTGGCCCACCCAGATGGAAATTCCTGGAGCCGGGCCTGCTGCAGTCTCTACCTCTCCTGTCCCCTCCCAGGCCCTCTGCACGGCACTGGCCTCTCACTTCATCTCTAAAACTCAGGACATCCTGTCCTCACTCTCCTCCTATCATCTCCCTCCCTCTCTTCCCGGCTCTTCCTCTGGCCCTTCTGCAGCCACCCCTCCTCCCTCCTTCTCTGCCTTTCCCCTTTTTTCTGCTGACGAGGTCTCCAGACAAGTCCGATCTATGAACGTCTCGTCTAAACAGGTTCACTCGTGTTCCTCCAAAACTATCAAGGACCACATCGACTCCCTGGCTCCCGCCCTGGCTGATTTTTGCAACCACTCCTTCGCCTCGGGAGTCTTCCCATCCCCCCTCAAGCACTCCCTTGTGCACCCTCTTCTTAAGAAACCCTCTTCCGACCCCTCCTGCCCGGCTAACTATCGCCCAATCTCCATCACTCCCTTCCTGGGCAAGCTCCTGGAGAAACTGCCCATCTCCCAGCTTAACCTCCATACTGAATCTGTTGGTAGCCTTCATGACCATCAGTCTGGCTTCAGAGCTGCCAGAAGCACGGAAACTGCTCTCCTGAACATCCGTGAAGACTTGCTCTCCAACCTTGACTCTAACACTCCTTGTGTTTTCATTTTGCTCGATCTCTCTTCTGCCTTTGATACTGTCAACCATGCCATCCTGCTCAACCGTCTCCGTGATAACCTGGGTATCACTGGTCAGGCTCTGGCGTGGCTGACTTCTTTCCTTTCCAATCGACCCTCCCAGGTCCAACTTGGGTCCTTCCTCTCTGACGTCTTCTTCTCCACCTGTGGTGTTCCCCAGGGATCTAATCTCTCTCCCTGGCTTTTCAACCAGTATCTGTCACTCCTTGCCCACTGCAGCGCCGCCCTCTGCCCCAACTTTCAGTGCAATGCGACGATACCCAGCTCATTTTCAGGCTACCCTCGGCCTCCTCCTCTCCTTCCCTCATCTCTGTCTGTCTGCTATCCAGGAATGGTGTGCCGCCAATGACTTCTGCCTTAATGCCAGTAAGACTGAGATTCTACTGATCGGCACACCCGTTCCCTCCTTCCCCGCAGCTCTCTGGCCGGCCTCTCTTGGCCCTCTTCCTGCTCCTACCTGCAAGGCTAAAAACCTCGGGGTCATCTTCGACTCTACACTCTCCTTCTCTCCTCACATATCTGACGTCTCTAAGAAGTCACACTACCAGCTGCACCTCCTCAGAGGTATTCTTCCCTTCCTATCCTTCCCCCAGAAGCTCACTGTCTCCCGAGCCCTGGTTCTCTCGAAGCTTGATTACTGTAACAGCCTCTATCTTAATCTGCCTGCCTCCACTCTCCGCCCTCTGCAACTCATCCAGAACAGAACTGCGAGACTTGTCCTTGGCCTCAAGCCCAGGGACCGTATCTCTCCAGGACTGAAATCTCTACACTGGCTCCCAGTGGCTGCGAGGATTAAGTTCAAAACCCTCTGCATTATCCACAAGGCCTTCTGGGGTCTGGGGCCAAAATACCTTCAACTCTCTCTTCCTAAATATCTTCCTTCCCGAGCCCTTCGCTCATCCGTCTCCAACTCCCTCAGGGTCAGCCGCTTCTCAAAGCAACGAGCTGGGGGTAGATCTCTCTCCGCGGCAGGGGCCTCCCTCTGGAACAGCCTTCCTGCCTCCCTGAAACTTGAGGAGAACCATCTCCGGTTCCGGAAGGACCTCAAAACCTTCCTCTTTGCTTCTGCTTTCTCTGTCCCTCTCCCCTGCTAAATTCTACACTGAAATTGCGCTGAATCTGCAACTGGGCCACTCTCACCGACCTCGGTCCTGGGCCCAGCCACTCTCCACTTGCACTGCCTCCCTGGCATCCCCTGCACTGCGGGACTGTCTCCCTAGAGCCCCCCCTTCCCAGCACTTGTCTGCACTTACCTTGCACTTGCCACCAGCTGGCCCTATTTATTTATTTATTTTTATTCACTTACTTGCACTGCACTTCCCCCTCCCCTTCCCCTTGCACTTTTCCCTTCCCCTACCCCTGCACTTGCGCGGTCTGAATGATACCTGGCCTAGTAGGATCGTTGTCTGTCTTCCCCTTGTTCCCCCCTCCCTGCCTCGTCGCGCCTTGAAACACTTGTGTATAGGCGCGTTACAAAAGCCATATCATATCATATCATATCAACCTCAGAAGGATGAAAGACTGATTAGACAGTGCCAAGATTTGGACTTGGAAAGTGCAGGCAGGCAGGCACATGTCACAGTCGAGCATTTAACCTACTGAGCTATACACTTAGTGCAGATGAAAAGAAACATTGATCATATTTGCCCCGCACCCTGTCCTGACGCCTGTTCCCTCCAGTCCTTTTTCAATACAAAATATAACATTAATATTGCATTTATAAGAAGTGTGCCAATGACCTATTTGTCCTGCTTCTAAAAACTGTAATAAAAAGTGAAGTAATAGGTGTTCTATTAATAAGATATGTAATCCCCACAGTAAATTTAGTACCAAAAGTTGTGGGCATGCACACGTAAGGAGAAATGTCTAAATGTTGGCATCAATAATTCCCTACAAATGCTCAGGACAATGTCATAGTCTTACATCGGTGTAGACTGTGTTGATTTAAGTGTGACTGCTGTGATTCTTATTGAATTTCAAACATGCCCCTACAAAAATCATATCCCACGCAGTTACTTTGCTTCCATTAAATATGTACTAATCAAATTAGTTAAGGCTATTCGGTGGCACTTGCGCCACCTATAAGCTGAAACTATTGCATTAGAGTACAGACAGAGAGAAATGCATATGTGGAGGGACACACAGCTTGCAGGTGTTGTTTGGTTATGTGCCCCTCCGTTGACTGCCAATGGCCATGCTAATCCCTATGGCCATTCCACGCAGTTCCTTCCTCTCCCCACCCCAAACATCTCCTGATGGGAACTCTGTGTGCTCACTTTATTCAAGCATTACCAGCAAACTTTGCATTTGAACTGCCTACCAGTGTTTTTCCAAAGCAGTCTTTTGAGAGTTAATGACTTAATTGGGCTGTAAATGTGCTACTGGTGTAATAAAAATGTCATAACCATGTCTTCCTTTAGCCATTTCATTTAACAAATTGAACTGGTGATGGTAACAGTAGAACTGCAGGACTGCCGCGCTCCCAGGTGAGTATGTCTGGTGCCCTGCAGCGTGTGCCGTGGTCTCCTTGGGACAGTGCCCCACTGTCCCTGGTTTGGTATTTCGAAACCTGTCAAATTCGCGCTAGGAACTATGTGGATGTCAGGAGAGAGTTCTCTCAAAAAAGTTAACGAAATCTGAGTCGATCAAACATAGATAGTTGTTTATTAGGATTTTTCTGGAAAAGACACCCATCAGAAGCAGTCAAGCTAGACATCTACTACCATGTGGATTAAACTACAATATTAACATGGGGAACCTATCCTTCCTGATTTAGAGGCGCTTTATTGGTCCCACTGAGTTTTTATTGGCTTGAAAATTACCCGTGTGGTCGAAACACGTATCAGCAAATCCTAATAAACACCTATCTATTTTTCACGACTCATATTTCGTTAACATTTTTGAGAGAACTCTCTCCTGACATCCACACAATACCTACCGCGAATGTGGCAGGTCTCAAAAACGTAACTCCATTCATAAGCACTAATGGTGTCCTTCACTGAAGTCCTGTTAGAAACAAGCATCAAGCATTGGCAAAGCCAACAGTTTGGCTTGTGTATAAGAATTGTGCATATGTCAGGCACAGCTATTAAGTGCCCAGGTATTTACACCATTTTGCACCTGCTACCATCAATAGCCAGTTAATAGCACTATGGCAGTGCCTGGCAAATGCCTTTCCTTTGTCCACACAAAAGCCCAAACTATTGGTATTGCCAATGCTTGTTTTTAATTTGCATTCTCAAACTTGTCACAATTTTATAATGGCAAAAGCAGAACTGCAAGTCCCAGCAGGGCCTTAAGTGGGCAGAGCTCTGGCTGTATCTGAAAAAGTTGAGATGGAGTGCTGCTGAGGCTCTCTAAAGTCCCCTCCTAGCACCAGCCGATGACGCTGCTAGAGGCTAAGGCGCTCGTGCGCGGGAGCTTCAGGCTTTCTTCCATAATGGTGGCTTTTGCCCACGCCAGGCATCCCTTTAACTAAGAGATGCAAGGGGGGCGAGAAAAAGCGAGGCCTCTAGAAGGCATAGCCTTTTTCTAAAGCCTGAAGCTCTTACTCATGAGTAACCTGACTCGCATCTCCTCGGTGGACTGGTCAGTGGGTGGTTGTGGGTCGCTGATCTGCAGTCACTCATGAGCTAAAGTTGGACGAGCCACGGTTACATGCTGGTCCTACAGTGCAGAACCTCTTCTTTCTTCCAGTGTCGGTTTTAGGATTTGCATGGCCCTATGCAGCGAAAGATGTGCAGGGCACCCCTAATTTCCATATGTGCTGACGACAATAGGCCATTATAGAAAATAATATCGTAGTAGTGATGTGACTTTTTGATACTCAAGGGAATAATGGAAAGTTTCATTACACGCATTTCTCCATGAGTAAATCAAGAGACAAATCAGCTTTATGATGTGCAATATATAAATGGTCACTGTTATTAAATGTGGAGCAGTGCAGTCTCATGAATGAGGCTGTGACCAGTGTGACCTAAATCACTTCTAGGAACTTCTTATTTTGGCAGATACAGCACAGTGAAATAAAATTACTTTTTTATTTTTTTTAAATTATTTGTTACATGGTTATACTTAACCTTTAACAAATACACCAGTTTAATACAAAATCACACATAATTTCAATACATCACATATTCAATACATTTTATCCCTTTATAAGAAAGATTTCAGATTAAATTTCCTTTAAAAAAATGCCCAGATGCTGTGATCCATTGATTTTGTCCATATGAAAACATAATAAGCTGCCATACCCCCTCCGCTGATAACACTTCATTTTTCTCCAGCAGGTGTCCAAAATAAGTCTCTCCAATCCTTCAGCGCTTGACAGTGTAATAAAATATGTTTCAGATCTCCCAATTCAATCAACCCACCACAAAACCTACACGTGTTTTGATCCCTAGGTGACGTCTCTCTTGCTCCAATGATTTCAAGTGTCAGTGCCAAGTTCAATCTTTGTCTCATTACCAGAGCTCTCCAGAAAGCACTTGGAGACTTAATCAAGTAGGCCGGACATACTCCGATAGGTCTCACATCAAGAAGTAAGTAAACAAATAAGACGATATGTTAGGATCCTCTCCACTGTATGAATCCAATCGGTTTCACAAAACTTTCTTTTCGCTTTCAAACCAGTTCGGCACAGCATATCCTATGAAATACTGTACCCAGAGCACATGGTTTCACACTCTTTAACCCACTTAGTTAAAGAAGGCCAGTAATCCTTCTCCAATAATACTTTCAGTTCTGCCCAAATTGAGCCCTCCTCAGAATACATTACCTTATTTAACAAGGAGCGATTCTTCCATAGGATTACCAATCTAATTGAAGGTAAACCCAGCTCGTACCGGATTACGGCAGCTGGAACCCCACTTGGGTGCTTTAAGACCCTATGCCAAAAGTGGCCCACCAGCAGCTCACAATCCAGCAGAACTGGGATACAAAGATTTTCAGCCCCATATGTTATTGTGGATAAAACCTTAATTTTATCGAATTCCAAGATAGGCGCGAGTGAGAATTTACCATACCTACGATTAATAATAATAGCTTGAGCAGCTAAGGCAGTAATGTTTGCCCTGAAGTATTCATGCAATTCTACCTGATTCCGCAATTCAAACAATTGTATTCCCAAGTTCAAAAAGTTTGGGACACATTCCAATTTTGCCGTCACCAGAAACCAATGGAATTCTTTATATTTCTTCTTCATTCCAGGTCTGAAACGGAATGTCTTTTGATTTACTGCCATTTATTAACAGATCATTAACCTTAGCGTAGGAGTCCAGGTCCTCCAATTTAAGTTGCAGAAAATGACTTGGCCAGGATCACACACACTGGTTAAATGTTAAAGCCAGGGTTTGAGAACAGTCTGCAATTTAGGACTTTGGCCACATGTCTTCCAAGCTCTAGTTGGTAGAAACATGTCTGGATTTCAAGCTTACTCTGTTTTTATAGAGGTGACTTCCAAGTACACAATTAATAAAACTACTCTGGCAAAATATATATAACTCCTTATTGAAATATGCTGAGAGAATGATTGCAGCTTTATTCCCCATCTTTAATGGAAGAATGCAAGTACCAGAATGCAAAGCAGCATGATGCTATACATTGGCATCCAAGTTTTGTATTTTCAACACTTAAAGACACAAAACAAAGATACTGTATAACAGTGTTCTAAATTGCGGGGAGATCTTTAGTTCCTGCTTGTAGCCTACAGGGGCCAGGCAAGCTTGAAACCAACAGAATCTACTTTTGACTGCATGCGCTAACTGGTGCCATTCAAATGTATATGGCATTAAATCAGTAAGTTTAGGAATGTGTATAAATGAACATTTAAAGCATACATATTAAAGGTATGATTGACAAAAGGTTATTGGGCCATTTTCCTGAAAGCTACTGCAATACATGTGTGCAGGATGGTCTTTTTATTAATTGATGGTAGTTTTAGAAATGCACCGGTAACCACATTCTCAAAGGTGACCAGTGATTTTGAAGCCAGCTGGACAACAGTTCAAAACATTCGCTGGCCAGCTCCCTTGCATACCTAGTGTTGTTGGGTGCTGCTAATAGTCAGCGGAAGGAAAAGGAGCAGTGCTAAATATAAGGTGATGTAAGTACCACAGACAATGGGAGGAAGAAATTAAGCAGCGGGAAGAATGTTTTGTGATGGCCTGGGTGAATGTCATTCCTGTTAGGCAGATCGTAGAATTTATGAAATAGAAGTGACAGGTTTATTCGAATGTGTCGGAGTGGTCAAAGAGGGTCCCCATTATTACGAGGAGTTCATGTTGTGCACACAATATTGATAACGGGGGTGGCAGTGAATTGGGGCAGTGTTGCAAATCCATCTGAATCAAATGGTGTTCATTGTATGTTACTTTTAGTGTTACAATAGTTTAGAATTTATACTTATTAGATCTTCACGCACATAGAAAGATACAATAGTAAAACTGCAAATGCGGTTGGGGCCTCCCTCTGGAATAGCCTCCCCGCCACTCTAAAACTTGAGGAGAACCATCTCTGGTTCCAGAAGCACCTCAAGACCTTCCTCTTTGCTTCTGCCTTCTCTCCCCCTCTCCCCTGCTGATCTGCTCTCTCTTGGCACTGTGCACCTGGCCACCCTCTGTCCCCTGGGCCCAGGTACCTGCTCACCCTGCCACCCTCCTGGCCAGCTCTTGCACCGGGGACTGTATCTGTATCCATATAGTTCGCCACCCCACCCCATTTTCTTCTTTTTCTGCACTTATCAGACTTTCCCAGTCTGCAGCCGTAAACACAGCACTTGCCACTTTCTGGCTGCACTACCAATGTTTATTGCCTCCATTATCTATTTATTTTTATTTATTATTATGTACTTGTTTCTGCTCAGCACTTTCCACTCTCCCCCTTCCATGCACTTTCCCCCTTTCCCATGCACTTGCGCATTCTAAATGTCACTGGGCCTAGTAAGATCGTTGTTGTGTTCTCCCCTGTTCCCCTCCCTTGCCTTGTCGGGCTCTGAAACACTTGTGTACGAGCGCAATACAAATAAAATAAATGAAATAAAAAATAAAAATATAACACAAACACAATCCACATAATGGGATGCTTTGCTCCACAGTTAGCTGTTACACATACATTCTAAGTAGCAGGGACATTCTTGAATGAGTTACCTTGTAAGAAGGTCAGCGTACAAACAGGGCACGGTTTACAGTCCCGCAAGAGAACAGATGTTATCTCGCCCTTTGTATTAAAATCTTTAAAGGGGGTTAGTAATTAGTTTGGTGATAATAAACATGAGGCCAGAGGCAGGGTCCGGCGGTTAGTGTTTTTACAGGTCATCGGAGGCTGTATGTGGCTGCATAAATTAGGTCTTTTATAGGCGCCAGGAGTCTGAGGAATTGAGATTGCAATCAGAATTTCAAAGAAAATCCTGTTCATGCAGACCTTCCTATATTTACGTACTAAAAATACGTAAGCAGTCCATGTGCAATCGCTCTTAAAGTTAAAGGCCTTAGCCTAGTTATTGCTAGCAATGTATTATGTTTTCAATACCAATGTTTAACCATGTACTGATGTCATGACCTCCTACGGACAAATCCTAACAAGAGGTATATTTTGAATATGATCTGAAGATGATAGTCGAGATAAGACTCGCCAATTAAAACGAAAGCATTGGGAAAAGATGGGATTTCTATGACCAGGTTTTGTCCAATCATATTTGGGGGTAGATGGTAATAAAGTTTCTGAGAGTGTTTAAAATTGTTGCAAAAAGTATATAAAATGCCAACAGATGTATTATTGGTGGTCCTGCAACACCATCTAACCGCTCCCCAGAGCTTTGTACAATAACCTTGCTTTATGTACAACTGTGTACTCGCTTCTTAAGTGGTGGGCCTGTTTTGGGTGAAGGTGATTAAAGACCCATCCCCATATT
The DNA here is from genome assembly GCF_040938575.1 of Ambystoma mexicanum. Taxonomy (NCBI): domain Eukaryota; kingdom Metazoa; phylum Chordata; class Amphibia; order Caudata; family Ambystomatidae; genus Ambystoma; species Ambystoma mexicanum. The sequence continues at coordinate 62,771,499 of NC_090929.1, forward strand.
TGGCGAGCCAGGGTACGAGCCCAGGCGTTCCGAGATGTTGGGGGTCTTCTGTCCACACCTCTCAGCTACGCTACCTCACGGCAGGGACTAGTCTTCCATGCACATTAAAAAAGAGGTCTGCGGACGCCGTATTGGTTAAAGGTCCGTCTGCTACCCAGAGACGTGGTGCCGTGGCATAGCTGTGTGGAACGATTTGACGAAGGACCACATCGGAGCACCTCAGGTTCACATGAGTTCACATTTGGGGGTGTAAAGCAAAGGGGAAATAGGAGTAAAAAGGGGGTTTGTTGCTTTGATTTAAGTTTTCTTTTTCTTTTTTGGGGTAAGGGTATATTTGTAGTGTGGGTGTGAAATTAGTTAAGGTTGCAGGGTTTGGAAAAGTGGATGTTTTTTGATCAAAGTGGTTGAGCTATTCTGTGTTGTAAGTCCTTTGTATATATTTTTTACCTGGTTTGTTATTTTAGAGGTGTGAGGTGGTACCTTACCCTGCATGCCCAGTATGATGTGTCTAATTATTATATGTCCAATTACTTTCTTGGTGCTTAATATGCTTTTTTGTATCAATGCCAAATCATCTTTCATGTTTTGCTTATGATGTTTTTTGATTACACATGAATATTTGGAATTTATTTGTATATCTTTACATTCATATGACATAATACTGGACTCTTGTTTTATTGGCTTTGTTGATTTGGCATTGGATATATGGACTTTCCCAAAATTTTGCTTTATAAATTATTATATGATTATTTTTTACTGGAATAGTATGAATTTACAAGCCTTGTTTTGAGAAAGGCCAGCATAGGCCGAAACACGTGTCATAAAGGGCGAATCTGAAGACTTAATAATAATAATAAAACACTTACAACGTTAATGGGCGCAATGTCCTGGATTTCTTTGCATGCTTCTGCATAGGAGTATCATGGTCTGAAGTTTGGTTTAGGGATTCCATCCTAGAGTAGGGATAGCGTTCCTGTGCAGTAAGCCTGAAGTTCATATAGGTATAGCGTTCTAGGGATAGCGTCCCAGTGAGGCAAAGTGTCGGGATAGCGTCCCATTTGAGGTGATTGGATAAGGTCCCAGAAATATTTTTGCGTTGTATCCCTCAGTTAAAAGATGCACGGTGTGGATGTTTCGTGTGAGCTTCTCGTGTCTGTGTTCCCTGTGTCAGTGCTGTATTTGGAAAGGAGGGGGGTGTGTTGTGATGTGCTTGCTGGTGAGTGTCAGGTATTTGTGTGTTACTGGAAAGGAAGGAGATGTGTTGTGAAGTGCTTGTCTGTGTATGTCAGAGCCTGTGATGTCATGTGGAATGTTTGGTGTAGAATGCTGGATGAAGGTTCTAACCTGTGTCTGTTGAGCCTGGGTGATGGGACCCAGTGGTTATCCTTATATGCAGCTCAATGTAACTTAGTAATAAAGTATATGTAAGAAGCTCAAGAAGACCCTGAAGTCACATTATTACAAAACCCTTTGGAAATTTGCTAATTTTGCAAAAAGCTCCTGCTTATTTGGTTGAGATAAGTAGGCTCCTCTATTCAAGAAACAGTGCTGTGGTTTGCTATGGCTTAGGTGGTCAGATAACCAACGCCTTTGATGTAGCAAAGGGGGAGAGGCAGGGATGTGCCCTTGCACTTCTCTCATTCAACCTGTACATACAAGAGATAATAGACAAGTTGCTGAGGGAGTGCCAGGACTGCCCTAAAATGGTCATGGATAAATATCCTGCGTTATATTACGCGGATGATGCTGTTTTATTGGCAACACCCCCTCAATGCCTGGAAAAAGTGCTGGGAATATGTGTTGCTGTATGCAATGAGTTGGAGCTGCATTTGAATAGCGATACATCGAAGACAATGGTATTCAAACCCCGATTCGCAAAATCTAAATCGCTACTGTTAAAGGTGAATGAAACCCAATTAGATCAAGTCAAACATTTTGACTACCTAGGCGTTCGCTTTCAAGAATCGGATAGCAAAAAAACAGTTGATTGCCGGCGACCTGAAATTACAGCTAGGCCTTACATACCTTGAACTGATGACCGCTATTAGGAAAGTATATTTAGACCAAATAAAATCCCCAGTATGAAAAGTCCTTATACATGCGGGTGAGACTGGGAACTCTTTCAGTGGCAGGTTTTAAACACACCTAGAAAGAATCATCCTCAGACCTATGTAGGATGTGTGGGGAAAAGACTGAATCAGTGGTGCATTTTATGTTGACGTGTGAAAAAACAAAGTACTTGCTCCATACGTACCTGAGACCAGTATTGAGGGAAGCGGGCACGAGAGATACAAGAACAGCATTGTTATTTTTGCGACAGAGCATCCTACTGCTTGTAGTTTATGCTGTGACCCGATACACACATAGGGCTTGGTTACTGAGAAAGAAGATTTTCTCAGTGACAAAGTAATTGGGTTATATAATTAGCACAGAGGTTGCAAGCTGTGCTCTCATCTGCGCTTTGTTCTTAAAAGATTGTTTGTTGGCTTAATTTTTTATACACTGTCTACTTTGATTCCCTTTATATGAATGATATGTACTGTATTGTATTTATGTATTGGCTTGAAGATTTGAAATCGAATAAAAGTGTGTTTACTGGGTTTATTGATTGGAGAAGCATGCTGCCGGTGTCATGTTGGCCATAGTGGACATGAAGAGCTTATTCACGGCCCTAATGGGGGAGTGGTCAGACAAGCTTTGGAAGGAATCGGGGCATCAGGGAGTTCAGTTGGATACAATTACCCGTGACGGAGAAGCGTTTAATAATCTTAGGGCACACAGGTATGGGGGGGGGGTCTTGCGGATATGTATCCTGATGTGTCTGATATCAATTCAATTTTAGCTAAGACAGCCAGCAGCTATCCTGAGGGGAGGGCAGGAGCCCCTCCTCCCGTGCAGCAGCTCCCAACCAGCAGCAGGAGCACTCCACGTGCTTCGGTCACCGCCATCCACGGCACCCAGCCGTAATGAAAGCCCCTGCCGAGCCATCCATGCGGTAAGGCACAGATACCCCATCTTCATCTTGCCTGCATCAAGAAAAATTTAAAAATCAGATGCCATCGGGCAGGCGTCGTCGATCCTGCAGTGCCTGACCCATCTTGCCTGACCTCATTATGCTGGGCGCAGTGCGGCACCAAACCAAGGCTGATGCCTTGTTACTAGGCAACTACCAGCCTTTTCATTTGCCTACATCCGCCGGCAGGCGGAAGCGCCGGCGGCCACACAAAGGCCCATACTAAGGCCCCTGTTTGCTCCCTGTTCGCTCATGTGAGCATATAACGGACCTTCATGAACTCATGCCTACGCCGACCCAAACCTTTCAGCATTGTCGCAGCAAAGGCTAACACTATCATGCGTGAGTAACTCCAACAATGTCACTGTTAAATCTCTGACCTGTCATGTTAGCGCTACATAAATGCTCTCACGTAGCTCGTATTCGCTACCCTGTCTCATGGCTACTTACCTCACCAGTTCGGTAGTCAAATATACACAGTAACTAACAAATGCCTTATTCTGACCCGACTTGTATATGTGATTGCATAATGAACCCATCACATGCGTGACACGCAGAAGTAGCCTATTTAGCCCTTCCACCTATTGTGACTCATAAAACTGTGTTGCTTATTGAAACTGCCTATCCCAGCGTCGCCACCTATTGCCAGTCAGTTGCATTTGCCCAACTGCTAATTGAATCTTGCATTAGCCTGTTACTTACCTGTTGCTTGATAGCTGCATCTAGCCTGTGTGCCCTGTGTGCCTTGTGACTATACTGCCGACCTATCCAGTTACTACTTGCCATCTAGCTCTCTGTCTAGCCTACGGTTGCACTCAACAACTTGAAAATCTCCTGCAACCACTGTCTACTACAGATTATCGCCTGATTATGAATGTTTGCAAGCACTATAGATTATAGTCTGATCACGAATACGTGCAATCACGCTGTGTATGTCACTGTGGATAGTATAACGACCTGCACATGTCCAGAACTTGTCGTGTCATCACCCAATGCGCTCATCAGATAGGAATTAGCAGACAAAGTATTATCTGTCAACCTCACTAGCTGCCCACACAGCCTAACTTACCAGCTAGGTCACCTCACCCTACCACACAAACACCTACCTTGCACGACTCCTACCTTCCTAATTAAGTGATACCCCTGCATAATGTCAAGCTTACTTAGTATCTACTGTATCATGGCCACTGCCACACTCCTTGTCACTAGTAATCAGGTAGGCCATACAGGCGTCCCCCCATGCGGACTAGTACCCTTCTCACTCATATCGACAGACATAGCCACCAACACTTCTGTCTACACTAACTTAAAACACCAGGCTATGCCAGGACCATCAGCCCATGCCTCCCAGCCCAGCTCCACCTACGATAGAAACAATAAATTACGAGCTAGACTTAACAAACTTCACGAGATACCTAGACGACTCCTCCCTCTTACAAAACGGGAGACGAAACCCCATAATGATAAGGAATGTAATGCCTCCAACATCACCCTAGCCTTAATGGACCCACAAATATCTAAATCTAAGACAAAATCTAGTGCTAAAAGTACTCCAAATCTTACAAAACTTAAAGCGGAAAACCAACAATCACTCCTATAAAGGAGCGCTCCTCAATGCTAGGTCATTAGTTGCCCAGGCCCTTGATATAGCGGATCTAATCACTGAGGAGAATTTGGGCTTTATTGCAATAACTGAGACCTGGCTACACAAGGCAGCAGGCCCTTCACTCATGTTGGCCATCCCTATCGGCTACACTATATGCAGGCAAGACCGAGAGGGCACCCGCGGAGGTGGAATTGCCATTATTTCCAAATCGAACCTATCGCTAAGGCTAGCCCCTACCCAAACCTTACAATCTTGTGAAGCCCTCACTGCCAAACTCCCCATAAACAATGCTCAATCCTTAACCATTCACCTAATCTACAGACCTCCAGGCCCGCTTGTGACCTTTGAAGAGGATCTACATAAGCTTCTAACCAATAATGCTGAAACCAATTCACAACTGCTGGTACTAGGGGACTTTAACCTAAGATTTAATGACCAAGCGGACGCGCACGCCTTGACCATTGCCAATGCCATTAATTCCCTAGGATTCTCCCAAAAAGTCAACAACCCCACCCACACGAAGGGTAGAATATTAGATTGGGTCGCTGACTCTAACTGTACAGTAGCCATCTCTTCTATCTCACCTTTATCATGGACTGACCACTCATTAGTGTCCTTTAACCTCTTAACCGCCCGACCATCCTCCACAGTTGTTCCCACGGCACCATCGTGTCTGACTAGAAACAAGAAGAACATGACAATAGACAATGTCATACCGGCCATCCTCCCTACATTAAACGCACTACCTGACAACCTAGACCCTAGTACTCTAGTTCACGAGTGTAATAAAATAATGACTGAGACTATGGACAAAATTGCCCCACTTAAAATGCGTACAAGTAAACCTAAAGCCCACTTAAATAAATGGTTTACACCTGAACTTAAGGCCCTACGCCTTACTAAGAGAAAATGTGAATCTAATTGGAAACTATGCCCAACTGATGAGAATAAGGCTAACCTAACATTTATCTCCCGCCATTATAAAAATGAAGTTTGCCTGGCAAAGAGGAACTCATACAATGATTGCATTGCCAATTCTAATTCAAGCATGAAGGAACTCTTCTCTATACTGAAGGAACTTGAATCACCCATTGCCATACCAGACATTTGCACTAAGGACCAGACCTGGTGCACAGATATCCAAATGCTCTAGCTAACAAAATAAATAACCTTCAAAACAAAATTCAACTAAAAAAAGACTTGCTCAACCTCGCTAATCTGCCTATGCCACCACCTAATGCTACCCACAATCCCCAAACCAGTAAATTCTCCTTCACCAAAACTACTACACTAGAGATAGAGAAAATCATCCTCACCCTCAAACCATCTAACTGCAAAGGTGACATCTGCCCAGCATAGTTAATAAAAGGCGCTGCCAGAGATTCATCGCCTTTTATATCCAAACTTGTTAACGCGTCCTTCTCCACAGGCATCATCCCTACTAACTTAAAACAATCTTGGGTGCTCCCGCTGCTCAAAAAGCAGACACTAGACCCTCTTATCCCCACTAATTACCGCCCAATTACCACAGTTCCATTTCTTCTGAAGATCTTGGACAAAGTGGCCTATACGCAGATTCAAAAACACCTTGAATTGCATAAGTTTTCTAGGAGCTAGACAATCTGGATTCCGCCCACTACATGGAACGGAAACAGCCCTTATCAATTTAAAGACCCAAATAGACAAACTGAGAGATCAAGGTAAGACAGCTCTCCTCCTCTTACTAGACCTCTCAGCTGCCTTCGATCTCTTGGACCACAAGGTCCTCTGCAGACATTTGGACTCTGCCGCTCACTTCTCCACACAAGCCATTAGATGGATAGAATCCTTTCTGAGTGAGAGAACTGTGAGAGTTTTTTCCCCATCGGCAGCAGCAAACCCCATGCCCACCATATGTGGTGTCCCCCAGGGATCCTGCGTCTCCCCTACTCTATACAACATTTCACCAAACCTCTGTCCCATGATCTGGATAATCTAGGTATCACCTACAATAACTATGCAGATGATACACAGATTCTCCTCCCGCTTTCTGGGGATCACAGCAAGGACAGGGAGTTGGTGAACAGAGTGTACCTCATCATTCAGGCATGGATGGCAACCCATGGCCTCTGCCTGAATGATGATAGACAGAGTTAATCATTCTGGCCACGTAAGCCAACATCAACAAATTGGGCCCAGACTACTCTGCTTTCAGCATAGATGGAAATGGGATCAAAGTCTCGAGGGAAGTAAAAACACTTGCAGGCCGATTCATGGAATAATTAGCGCGGCACAAGTGGCCAGAAACATGCGATTCGCAGTGGAATAGTGAAAATCGCAGTGCAAGTGCGAAAATCGCACGAAAAGCAGAGCACATCGATTCATGGAAGGCCGTGCGCGAGAAAACCATCGGATGTGCGCTAAAAAAGTGCGCGGCGCACGTTGGCGCACAGGCCATCTAACGGCGTGCGCCAGGTCACAGCGAAAATCGCACAGGCCACAGCGAAAATCGCACATAGCGCAGCGCACACAGCAAAAGTAGGCGTAACACGGGGCGTAACACTCGGAATGGGGAACAACTTGCCAAAATGTGGGCGTCACGGGGGAAGTACAGGGTGCAAGTGCGCGGAACGCCCACACGCTCGCCTACAACCCGTATTCAAGGAATCGAATAGGGCAAAAAAGCACACGGTCAAACCAGCGCACAGGCACAAACACGACCGCCACAAGAAAGCAGGCGGTAGCGTCTCTGCGCCTGTAATAAATGTGCGCCAAAAGGTGCGCCAACAAATAGCACCTATATACAGCCATGATGAATGTCCTATACTGTGGCCCTCCAGGACAAATGACGTGCAAAGGGGTACCCACAAACACGGACACCCGCTGACTTAAAAATAACGTGTGCGTGTATTCCGGGGTGCGCGGGAAGTCTCACACGCGATTTGGCAGGGTATGTGGATTTCAGGGGTGCGCGGGAAGTTCCACACGCGATTTGGCCGGGTACGTGCGCAGGAATTTCCACACGCGATTTGTCTGGGTACGTGGATCTCAGGGGTGCGCGGGAAGTCTCACACGCGATTTGGCAGGGTACGTGGATTTCAGGGGTGCGCGGGAAGTTCCACACGCGATTTGGCAGGGTACGTGCGCGGGAATTTCCACATGCGATTTGTCTGGGTACGTGGATCTCAGGGGTGCGCGGGAAGTCTCACACGCGATTTGGCAGGGTACGTGGATTTCAGGGGTGCGCGGGAAGTACCACACGCGATTTGGCCGGGTACGTGCGCGGGAATTTCCACACGCAACTTGGCTGGGTACGTGGATCTCAGGGGTGCGCGGGAAGTCCCACACGCGATTTGGCAGGGTACGTGCGCGTGAATTTCCACACGCGATTGGGCTGGGTACGTGTATGACAGGGGAAATTCTACACGCGATTTGGCTGTGTGCTCCCAGGTATTCCCTGTACACCCTCCACGGCCCCTGCAGGCAGCCGACACCACAGGGGACTACCCTGCACACCTGCTCATGTCACCCAGCACCCCCACCCCCCAGCAGTGCAGGGGCACCCTCCACCAGGACCCCACCCATGTCTCCCACCACCCCCATCCCCCACCCACCATGGGCAGCCTCCGCCAGGCCCCCACCCATGTCTCCCACCCACCCCCCCAGCAGTGTGGGGCAGCCTCCACCAGGCTCCCACCCATGTCTACCACCATCCCCACTCCCCAGCCACCATGGGCAGGCCCCCACTCATCTCCAACTCATGTCTTCCACCACCCCCACCCCCCAGCAGTGCAGGGGCACCCTCCACCAGGCCCCCACTCATGTCTCCCACCACCCGCACCCCCCAGCATCCAGGGGCACCCTCCACCAGGCCCCCACTCATGTCCAACTCATGTCTCCCACCACCCCCACCCCCCAGCATCCAGGGGCACCCTCCACCAGGCCCCCACTCATGTCTCCCACCACCCCCACCCCCAAGCAGTGCAGGGGCAGCCTCCACCAGGCCCCCACTCATGTCTCCAACAACCCCCACCCCCAGCATCCAGGGGCAGCCTCCACCAGGCCCCCACTCATGTCTCCGACCACCCCCACCCCCCAGCAGTGCAGGGGCAGCCTCCACCAGGCCCCCACTCATGTCCAACTCATGTCTCCCACCACCCCCACCCCCCAGCAGTGAAGGGGCACCCTCCACCAGGCCCCCACTCATGTCCCCCTGCACCCCCACCCCCCAGCAGTGCAGGGGCACCCTCCACCAGGCCCCCACTCATGTCTCCCACCACCCCCACCCCCCAGCATCCAGGGGCACCCTCCACCTGGGCCCCACTCATGTCTCCCACCACCCCCACCCCCCAGCCACCAGGGACAGCCTCCACCAGGCCCCCACTCATGTCTCCCACCACCCCCACCCCCCAGCAGTGCAGGGGCACCCTCCACCAGGCCCCCACTCATTTCTCCCACCACCCCCACCCCCCAGCATCCAGGGGCACCCTCCACCAGGCCCCCACTCATGTCTCCCACCACCCCCACCCCCCCAGCAGTGCAGGGGCAGCCTCCACCAGGCCCCCACTCATGTCTCCCACCACCCCCACCCCCCAGCCACCAGGGGCAGCCTCCACCAGGCCCCCACTCATGTCTCCCACCACCCCCACCCCCCAGCAGTGCAGGGGCAGCCTCCACCAGGCCCCCACTCATGTCTCCCACCACCCCCAAGCCACCAGGGGCAGCCTCCACCAGGCCCCCACTCATGTCCCCCTGCACCCCCACCCCCCAGCAGTGCAGGGGCACCCTCCACCAGGCCCCCACTCATGTCTCCCACCACCCCCACCCCCCAGCAGTGCAGGGGCACCCTCCACAGGCACCCACTCATGTCCACCTGCACCCCCACCCCCCCAGCAGTGTGGGGCACCCTCCACCAGGCCCCCACTCATGTCTCCCACCACCCCCACCCCCCAGCCACCAGGGGCACCCTCCACCAGGCCCCCACTCATGTCTCCCACCACCCCCACCTCCCAGCAGTGCAGGGGCACCCTCCATCAGGCACCCACTCATGTCCCCCTGCACCCCCACCCCCCCGGCAGTGTGGGGCACCCTCCACCAGGCCCCCACTCATGTCTCCCACCACCCCCACCCCCAGCCACCAGGGGCACCCTCCACCAGACCCCCACTCATGTCTCCCACCACCCCCACCCCCCAGCATCCAGGGGCACCCTCCACCAGGCCCCCACTCATGTCCAACTCCTGTCTCCCACCACCCCCACCCCCCAGCAGTGCAGGGGCACCCTCCACCAGGCCCCCACTCATGTCCCCCTGCACCCCCACTCCCCAGCAGTGCAGGGGCACCCTCCACCAGGCCCCCACTCATGACTCCCACCACCCCACCCCCCAGCATCCAGGGGCACCCTCCACCAGGGCCCCACTCATGTCTCCCACCACCCCCACCCCCCAGCCACCAGGGGCAGCTCCACCAGGCCCCCACTCATGTCTCCCAACACCCCCACCCCCCAGCCACCAGGGGCAGCCACCGCCAGGCCCCCACTCATGTCCCCCTGCACCCCCACCCCCCAGCAGTGCAGGGGCACCCTCCACCAGGCCCCCACTCATGTCTCCCACCACCCCCACCCCCAGCAGTGCAGGGGCACCCTCCACCAGGCCCCCACTCATGTCTCCCACCACCCCCACCCCCCAGCATCCAGGGGCACCCTCCACCAGGCCCCCACTCATGTCTCCCACCACCCCCACCCCCCAGCAGTGCAGGGGCAGCCTCCACCAGGCCCCCACTCATGTCTCCCACCACCCCCACCCCCCAGCCACCATGGGCAGCCTCCACCAGGCCCCCACTCATGTCTCCCACCACCCCCACCCCCCAGCAGTGCAGGGGCAGCCTCCACCAGGCCCCCACTCATGTCTCCCACCACCCCCACCCCCAGCCACCAGGGGCAGCCTCCACCAGCCCCCACTCATGTCCCCCTGCACCCCCACCCCCCAGCAGTGCAGGGGCACCCTCCACCAGGCCCCCACTCATGTCCCCCTGCACTGCCACCCCCCCAGCAGTGTGGGGCACCCTCCAACAGGCCCCCACTCATGTCTCCCACCACCCTCACCCCCCAGCCACCAGGGGCACCCCCCACCAGGTCCCCACTCATGTCTCCCACCACCCCCACCCCCCAGCAGTGCAGGGGCACCCTCCACCAGGCACCCACTCATGTCCCCCTGCACCCCCACGCCCCCAGCAGTGTGGGGCACCCTCCACCAGGCCCCCACTCATGTGTCCCACCACCCCCACCCCCCAGCCACCAGGGGCACCCTCCACCAGGCCCCCACTCATGTCTCCCACCACCCCCACCCCCACCCCCCCAGCAGTGCAGGGGCAGCCTCCACTAGGCCCCCACTCATGTCTCCCACCACCCCCACCCCCCAGCATCCAGGGGCAGCCTCCACCAGGCCCCCACTCATGTCTCCCACCACCCCCACCCCCCAGCATCCAGGGGCACCCTCCACCAGGGCCCCACTCATGTCTCCCACCACTCCCACCCCCCAGCCACCAGGGGCAGCCTCCATCAGGCCCCCACTCAAGTCTCCCACCACCCCCACCCCCCAGCATCCGGGGGCAGCCTCCACCAGGCCCCCACTCATGTCTCCCACCACCCCCACCCCCAGCCACCAGGGGCACCCTCCACCAGGCCCCCACTCATGTCTCCCACCACCCCCACCCCCACCCCCCCAGCAGTGCAGGGGCAGCCTCCACTAGGCCCCCACTCATGTCTCCCACCACCCCCACCCCCAGCATCCAGGGGCAGCCTCCACCAGGCCCCCACTCATGTCTCCCACCACCCCCACCCCCCAGCATCCAGGGGCACCCTCCACCAGGGCCCCACTCATGTCTCCCACCACCCCCACCCCCCAGCCACCAGGGGCAGCCTCCATCAGGCCCCCACTCAAGTCTCCCACCACCCCCACCCCCCAGCATCCAGGGGCAGCCTCCACCAGGCCCCCACTCATGTCTCCCACCACCCCCACCCCCAGCCACCAGGGGCAGCCTCCACCAGGCCCCCACTCATGTCTCCCACCACCCCCACCCCCCAGCAGTGCAGGGGCAGCCTCCACCAGGCCCCCACTCATGTCTCCCACCACCCCCACCCCCCAGCCACCAGGGGCAGCCTCCACCAGCCCCCACTCATGTCCCCCTGCACCCCCACCCCCCAGCAGTGCAGGGGCACCCTCCACCAGGCCCCCACTCATGTCTCCCACCACCCCCACCCCCCAGCAGTGCAGGGGCACCCTCCACCAGGCAACCACTCATGTCCCCCTGCACCCCCACCCCCCCAGCAGTGTGGGGCACCCCCACCAGGCCCCCACTCATGTCTCCCACCCCCCCCACCCCCCAGCCACCAGGGGCACCCTCCACCAGGCCCCCACTCATGTCTCCCACCACCCCCACCCCCCAGCAGTGCAGGGGCACCCTCCACCAGGCACCCACTCATGTCCCCCTGCACCCCCACCCCCCCAGCAGTGTGGGGCACCCTCCACCAGGCCCCCACTCATGTCTCCCACCACCCCCACCCCCCAGCCACCAGGGGCACCCTCCACCAGGCCCCCACTCATGTCTCCCACCACCCCCACCCCCACCCCCCCAGCAGTGCAGGGGCAGCCTCCACCAGGCCCCCACTCATGTCTCCCACCACCCCCACCCCCCAGCATCCAGGGGCAGCCTCCACCAGGCCCCCACTCATGTCTCCCACCACCCCCCGCCCCCAGCATCCAGGGGCACCCTCCACCAGGGCCCCACTCATGTCTCCCACCACCCCCACCCCCCAGCCACCAGGGGCAGCCTCCATCAGGCCCCCACTCAAGTCTCCCACCACCCCCACCCCCCAGCAGTGTGGGGCACCCTCCACCAGGCACCCACTCATGTCCCCCTGCGCCCCCACCCCCCAGCAGTGCAGGGGCAGCCTCCACCAGGCCCCCACTCATGTCTCCCACCACCCCCACCCCCCAGCATCCAGGGGCACCCTCCACCAGGCCCCCACTCATGTCCCCCTGCACCCCCACCCCCCAGCATCCAGGGGCACCCTCCTCCAGGCCCCCACTCATGTCGAAACACCACCCACTCCCCCCAGCCACCACCCCCACCCCTCAGCCACCATGGGCAGCCCCCACCAGGCCCCCACTCATGTCCAACTCATGTCTTCCACCACCCCCACCCCCCAGCAGTGTAGGGGCACCCTCCACCAGGCCCCCACTCATGTCTCCCACCACCCCCACCCCCCAGCATCCAGGGGCACCCTCCACCAGGCCCCCACTCATGTCCAACTCATGTCTCCCACCCCCCAGCCACCAGGGGCAGCCTCCACCAGGCCCCCACTCATGTCTCCCACCACCCCCACCCCCCAGCAGTGCAGGGGCAGCCTCCACCAGGCCCCCACTCATGTCTCCCACCACCCCCACCCCCAAGCCACAAGGGGCAGCCTCCACCAGGCCCCCACTCATGTCCCCCTGCACCCCCACCCCCCAGCAGTGCAGGGGCACCCTCCACCAGGCCCCCACTCATGTCTCCCACCACCCCCACCCCCCAGCAGTGCAGGGTCACCCTCCACCAGGCACCCACTCATGTCCCCCTGCACCCCCACCCCCCCAGCAGTGTGGGGCACCCTCCACCAGGCCCCCACTCATGTCTCCCACCACCCCCACCCCTCAGCCACCAGGGGCACCCTCCACCAGGCCCCCACTCATGTCTCCCACCACCCCCACCTCCCAGCAGTGCAGGGACACCCTCCATCAGGCACCCACTCATGTCCCCCTGCACCCCCACCCCCCTAGCAGTGTGGGGCACCCTCCACCAGGCCCCCACTCATGTCTCCCACCACCCCCACCACCACCACCCCCAGCCACCAGGGGCACCCTCCACCAGACCCCCACTCATGTCTCCCACCACCCCCACCCCCCAGCATCCAGGGGCACCCTCCACCAGGCCCCCACTCATGTCCAACCCATGTCTCCCACCACCCCCACCCCCCAGCATCCAAGGGCACCCTCCACCAGGCCCCCACCCATGTCTCCCACCACCCCCACCCCCCAGCAGTGCAGGGGCAGCCTCCACCAGGCCCCCACTCATGTCTCCCACCACCCCCACCCCCCAGCATCTAGGGGCACCCTCCACCAGGCCCCCACTCATGTCTCCCACCACCCCCACCCCCCAGCAGTGCAGGGGCAGTCTCCACCAGGCCCCCACTCATGTCTCCCACCACCCCCACCCCCCAGCAGTGCAGGGGCACCCTCCACCAGGCCCCCACCCATGTCTCCCACCACCCCCACCCCCCACCCACCATGGGCAGCCTCCGCCAGGCCCCCACTCATGTCTCCCACCCACCCCCACCCCCCCAGCAGTGTGGGGCAGCCTCCACCAGGCTCCCACCCATGTCTACCACCATCCCCACCCCCCAGCCACCATGGGCAGCCTCCACCAGGCCCCCACTCATGTCCAACGCATGTCTTCCACCACCCCCACCCCCCAGCAGTGCAGGGGCACCCTCCACCAGGCCCCCACTCATGTCTCCCACCACCCCCACCCCCCAGCATCCAGGGACACCCTCCACCAGGCCCCCACTCATGTCCAACTCATGTCTCTCACCACTCCCACCCCCCAGCATCCAGGGGCACCCTCCACCAGGCCCCCACTCATGTCTCCCACCACCCTCACCCCCCAGCAGTGCAGGGGCAGCCTCCACCAGGCCCCCACTCATGTTTCCCACCACCCCCACCCCCCAGCATCCAGGGGCAGCCTCCACCAGGCCCCCACTCATGTCTCCCACCACCCCCACCCCTCAGCAGTGCAGGGGCAGCCTCCACCAGGCCCCCACTCATGTCCAACTCCTGTCTCCCACCACCCCCACCCCCCAGCAGTGCAGGGGCACCCTCCACCAGGCCCCCACTCATGTCCCCCTGCACCCCCACCCCCCAGCAGTGCAGGGGCACCCTCCACCAGGCCCCCACTCATGTCTATCACCACCCCACCCCCCAGCATCCAGGGGCACCCTCCACCAGGGCCCCACTCATGTCTCCCACCACCCCCACCCCCCAGCCACCAGGGGCAGCCTCCACCAGGCCCCCACTCATGTCTCCCACCACCCCCACCCCCCAGCCACCAGGGGCAGCCACCGCCAGGCCCCCACTCATGTCCCCCTGCACTCCCACCCCCCAGCAGTGCAGGGGCACCCTCCACCAGGCCCCCACTCATGTCTCCCACCACCCCCACCCCCAGCAGTGCAGGGGCACCCTCCACCAGGCCCCCACTCATGTCGCCCACCACCCCCACCCCCCAGCATCCAGGGGCACCCTCCACCAGGCCCCCACTCATGTCTCCCACCACCCCCACCCCCCAGCAGTGCAGGGGCAGCCTCCACCAGGCCCCCACTCATGTCTCCCACCACCCCCACCCCCCAGCCACCAGGGGCAGCCTCCACCAGGCCCCCACTCATGTCTCCCACCACCCCACCCCCCAGCAGTGCAGGGGCAGCCTCCACCAGGCCCCCCCACTCATGTCTCCCACCACCCCCACCCCCCAGCCACCAGGGGCAGCCTCCACCAGCCCCCACTCATGTCCCCCTGCACCCCCACCCCCTAGCAGTGTGGGGCACCCTCCACCAGGCCCCCACTCATGTCTCCCACCACCCCCACCACCACCACCCCCAGCCACCAGGGGCACCCTCCACCAGACCCCCACTCATGTCTCCCACCACCCCCACCCCCCAGCATCCAGGGGCACCCTCCACCAGGCCCCCACTCATGTCCAACCCATGTCTCCCACCACCCCCACCCCCCAGCATCCAAGGGCACCCTCCACCAGGCCCCCACCCATGTCTCCCACCACCCCCACCCCCCAGCAGTGCAGGGGCAGCCTCCACCAGGCCCCCACTCATGTCTCCCACCACCCCCACCCCCCAGCATCTAGGGGCACCCTCCACCAGGCCCCCACTCATGTCTCCCACCACCCCCACCCCCCAGCAGTGCAGGGGCAGTCTCCACCAGGCCCCCACTCATGTCTCCCACCACCCCCACCCCCCAGCAGTGCAGGGGCACCCTCCACCAGGCCCCCACCCATGTCTCCCACCACCCCCACCCCCCACCCACCATGGGCAGCCTCCGCCAGGCCCCCACTCATGTCTCCCACCCACCCCCACCCCCCCAGCAGTGTGGGGCAGCCTCCACCAGGCTCCCACCCATGTCTACCACCATCCCCACCCCCCAGCCACCATGGGCAGCCTCCACCAGGCCCCCACTCATGTCCAACGCATGTCTTCCACCACCCCCACCCCCCAGCAGTGCAGGGGCACCCTCCACCAGGCCCCCACTCATGTCTCCCACCACCCCCACCCCCCAGCATCCAGGGACACCCTCCACCAGGCCCCCACTCATGTCCAACTCATGTCTCTCACCACTCCCACCCCCCAGCATCCAGGGGCACCCTCCACCAGGCCCCCACTCATGTCTCCCACCACCCTCACCCCCCAGCAGTGCAGGGGCAGCCTCCACCAGGCCCCCACTCATGTTTCCCACCACCCCCACGCCCCAGCATCCAGGGGCAGCCTCCACCAGGCCCCCACTCATGTCTCCCACCACCCCCACCCCTCAGCAGTGCAGGGGCAGCCTCCACCAGGCCCCCACTCATGTCCAACTCCTGTCTCCCACCACCCCCACCCCCCAGCAGTGCAGGGGCACCCTCCACCAGGCCCCCACTCATGTCCCCCTGCACCCCCACCCCCCAGCAGTGCAGGGGCACCCTCCACCAGGCCCCCACTCATGTCTATCACCACCCCACCCCCCAGCATCCAGGGGCACCCTCCACCAGGGCCCCACTCATGTCTCCCACCACCCCCACCCCCCAGCCACCAGGGGCAGCCTCCACCAGGCCCCCACTCATGTCTCCCACCACCCCCACCCCCCAGCCACCAGGGGCAGCCACCGCCAGGCCCCCACTCATGTCCCCCTGCACTCCCACCCCCCAGCAGTGCAGGGGCACCCTCCACCAGGCCCCCACTCATGTCTCCCACCACCCCCACCCCCAGCAGTGCAGGGGCACCCTCCACCAGGCCCCCACTCATGTCGCCCACCACCCCCACCCCCCAGCATCCAGGGGCACCCTCCACCAGGCCCCCACTCATGTCTCCCACCACCCCCACCCCCCAGCAGTGCAGGGGCAGCCTCCACCAGGCCCCCACTCATGTCTCCCACCACCCCCACCCCCCAGCCACCAGGGGCAGCCTCCACCAGGCCCCCACTCATGTCTCCCACCACCCCACCCCCCAGCAGTGCAGGGGCAGCCTCCACCAGGCCCCCCCACTCATGTCTCCCACCACCCCCACCCCCCAGCCACCAGGGGCAGCCTCCACCAGCCCCCACTCATGTCCCCCTGCACCCCCACCCCCCAGCAGTGCAGGGGCACCCTCCACCAGGCCCCCACTCATGTCTCCCACCACCCCCACCCCCCAGCAGTGCAGGGGCACCCTCCACCAGGCACCCACTCATGTCCCCCTGCACCCCCACCCCCCAGCAGTGTGGGGCACCCTCCACCAGGCCCCCACTCATGTCTCCCACCCCCCCACCCCCCAGCCACCAGGGGCACCCTCCACCAGGCCCCCACTCATGTCTCCCACCACCCCCACCCCCCAGCAGTGCAGGGGCACCCTCCACCAGGCACCCACTCATGTCCCCCTGCACCCCCACCCCCCCAGCAGTGTGGGGCACCCTCCACCAGGCCCCCACTCATGTCTCCCACCACCCACACCCCCCAGCCACCAGGGGCACCCTCCACCAGGCCCCCACTCATGTCTCCCACCACCCCCACCCCCCCAGCAGTGCAGGGGCAGCCTCCAGCAGGCCCCCACTCATGTCTCCCACCACCCCCACCCCCCAGCATCCAGGGGCAGCCTCCACCAGGCCCCCACTCATGTCTTCCACCACCCCCACCCCCCAGCATCCAGGGGCACCCTCCACCAGGTCCCCACTCATGTCTCCCACCACCCCCACCCCCCAGCATCCAGGGGCACCCTCCACCAGGCACCCACTCATGTCCCCCTGCACCCCCACCCCCCAGCAGTGCAGGGGCAGCCTCCACCAGGCCCCCACTCATGTCTCCCACCACCCCCACCCCCCAGCATCCAGCCTCCACCAGGCCCCCACTCATGTCTCCCACCACCCCACCCCCCAGCAGTGTGGGGCACCCTCCACCAGGCACCCACTCATGTCCCCCTGCACCCCCACCCCCCAGCAGTGCAGGGGCAGCCTCCACCAGGCCCCCACTCATGTCTCCCACCACCCCCACCCCCCAGCATCCAGGGGCACCCTCCACCAGGCCCCCACTCATGTCCCCCTGCACCCCCACCCCCAGCATCCAGGGGCACCCTCCACCAGGTCCCCACTCATGTCGAAACACCACCCACTCCCCCCCAGCCACCACCCCCACCCCCCAGCCACCATGGGCAGCCCCCACCAGGCCCCCACTCATGTCCAACTCATGTCTTCCACCACCCCCACCCCCCAGCAGTGCAGGGGCACCCTCCACCAGGCCCCCACTCATGTCTCCCACCACCCCCACCCCCCAGCATCCAGGGGCACCCTCCACCAGGCCCCCACTCATGTCCAACTCATGTCTCCTACCACCCCCACCCCCCAGCATCCAGGGGCACCCTCCACCAGGCCCCCACCCATGTCTCCCACCACCCCCACCCCCAGCCACCAGGGGCAGCCTCCACCAGGCCCCCACTCATGTCCCCCTGCACCCCCACCCCCCAGCAGTGCAGGGGCACCCTCCACCAGGCCCCCACTTATGTCCCCCTGCACCCAGGTCCTCACAATCCCCAATCATGTGCGTTATGGTCAGCCTCCACAGCCAAAAGGCCCTACCAAGTAACCCATTCACCCACATGGAAATGGAAATTACATGTTACACCCCCATTGTTCATAAAGCAAATGAACCCATGTCCGTCACACACAATGGTTGCAATTGAATGGGAAAACACCCAACACGACATGCATGAAACCAATGAGATGATACCACACAGTGAAGTATGAAAACAAAAATGTGTATTAAAAAAAATTGAATGCAAATGAAATGAAACAAACTACAATGGCAATGAAAAAAAGATAAGCTGCATGTCCGTCCAAAAAAATAAAAAATACAAATCCAAATCCAAAAAAATATTGTCCAAAGTCACATTAAAAATAAAATCAATCAGAGAGAGAAAAATAAATGCAAATACCATTGCTCCATGGTGAATAAATAAAAAAAAAAATAATCAAACAATCCAATGAAGAACTATGTACAAAACATCCAAGGGTCCATGAGCCCAACTGAACAAAGGAAACCTACAAAAAACCCTAACTAAAATGCAACTATATACAAAAAGTGGAGCAGTGTCCGTCGACTCCAAATCATAAGAAGAAACAAAGGAAACCTAAAACTAAAGAACTATATACAAAGGCGGCAGGCAAGTCCAGCGGCTCACTCCGTGGTGTTCCGGGCCAGGGCATCATCAAACTCCTCGTCTATGTCCCGGAGGCGGTCCTGTTCCATGGCCCCGAGGGTCCGCAAGGACGACGCCATCTGCTCCTCCAACCCCCTGCGGATTGCCTCGAGGCACTCGGCCCGCCTCAGGGCCCTCCGCATGGAGTTCTCCGCCCTGACCATCGTGAGCCGCGCCTCTTCCGCCCGCCGCCGCTCCGCACCTATCTGCTGGCCCAACCGCAGCCACACGGAAGACACTTCCTGTCCTGGGTCCTCCTGCCTCCGGCCGATGCCTGCCCCTCCGATGTTGATGGCCCCGAGCCATGATGCCTCCCACGTTGACTCTGCTGCTGCCTCCGACGCAACTGCCTCTGCCAGCACGACGGCATCCAGGCTGATGGAATCCACCGACGCGGTCGTGCACGTGCCCTGCCTGATGATGCCGGCACATCCTCCATCTGCTGGGGTACAGTTGCTGTAGTGTCCACCCCTGCTGGACCTCCGACTCCCAACTGTGGCAGGGATGGGATCCCCACCGAGCTGGCTGCATTGGTCAGGGCAGGTCCACAGGGGGCCCTGGTGGCATCTGGGCCGGAAGACGGCAAGGAGAACGACCGGCGTATAGCCTCCACAGAGGAGGAGAGGGCCGCCAGATTGGCCGACACATGCAGGAAACCCCCAAACATGGAAGATCCCAATTGGGCCACGTCGGCACGGTGCTCTTCGTGATGACGTGCGTGCTCCTCCCGGGAAGCACGCACGTCATCACGAATTGCACCCGCGCGCATCGCGATCCCAATCAGGACCTTCTCCATACGGCCACGGGTCCCCTCGTCCGCAGGTGGAGGGGAGTCAGGTGACATGGACATCCCCTCTACCTGCGGACGGGCCTGGGACGGGGCATCCCTGCTGGTGCATGGTGGTGCACTCACAGGGTCAGGGACAGCGACATGCACAGGCCCCTCCACGGTGACCTGTGCTGCCTCCTGCCCCTGCCCCTGGACTGCACCACTTGCACCAGCAGGGATGCCCCCACCAGGCCCCATGTGTGCCTCAGTGGCGGCCTCCTCCTCCTCTGTGGAAACCACCAACCTGGATGGCTTCTCACCATCTTCCGCCGTAGCAGGCCCCTGTGGGGGCTCACCCACCCCTTCCGCTGCAGCCGTGGGGGCATCCCCGCCACCTTGCTCCACAGCGCTGTCTCCGCCCTCTTCTTCACTAGCATCAGGGTACTGTTCAATGGTCCCCTAGACAGGAAGCAATAGCAGATGAGTACCACTGTCAAAGTACACTTCCATCATGTCCCTCCACAACACATGGGTCAGTCCAGGCAAAACACACACAGTAACAGGCATGGTGCATGTCATGGACATTTCCATACATGTCCAATGGACTCTTGAAACATACAATGATATGGAACTCACATGCATCATGGGTCATGCCTATCACATGCACACAGTACACCTCAGTCACATCCATCTGGCCTCATATACCCCAAACACAGCGGATACAAGGATAACTAGGCTGCATCAGTGAATCTGTGCATTGTCACACACATGTGTCATGCATCCATGGCATTCACAAGTCACAGACACGCAGATCAGGCACACAGACATGGCTACCATATATGTACCTGGCATCAGCACCCATCCCTCACCCCCACCCATGTCCAGGAACAGAGACTGGCATGCCCTCATGTGTAAAATCTGCATCGGGCTCCCCATGTCGCATTTAAACACATGCAACAACCATGTGGTTCACACATCACTGGTCGAACATGCATTACCATGATGTCCCTGCACACATACATGCATACATGGCCTATGTCACACATACAGGCAAGTATCAGACAACCAGCACACCGCAACATGCCCTGTCTCACACAGCAATGCTTGGCCACTTACCGCTCAACTCCAGACGGTTCTCCCTCTCAAGGATCTGGGCGTGGAGCGCTGGGCGTACGCGTTCCAGGACCCTCATCTGGATGGAACTCATGCGGCCCCGGCCCCCCTCCACGAGGCGCCGGGCCTTCACGAGGGTCCTGGACCTCAAGTCCTCCCAGCGCTTCTTGATCTTCTGGACGTCGCGGGTTGCCACCCCCTCCGCGTTGATGGCAACCACACAGTCGGCCCAGATCCTCTCCCGTCCTTCCTTGCTGGCGCGGGACGATCCAAAGAGGGCATCATACTGCCCCAGGACATGCTCCACCAGGACACCAACTTCGGTGGCAGTGAAGCTGGTGCCCCTCTGCCCCTCTGGCCTGGGGTTGCCACTGGTGCCAGATGTGGAAGTGCCCGACATGGCAACCCCAGAGGCAGGAGTGGGTGGGCAACTGGGTCCTGGGGCTGGGCTTTGGGGCGATGTTATCCCAGTCGGGAGTCTTCAGTTCCAGCAGGGGTGGACACAGCAACTGGACCCCTGCAGATGGCTGATGTGCAGGCACCAAATGGCAGGGCACGGTGGCAGCAGGCAGGCAGGCAGGCAGCAGCAGCAGATGGCACGTGGGAGGCTGCTCGGGGCACTGGGGGGCAGTAATTCGGCCTTCTGGGCAGGAGCGTGGTCTTCCGTGTGTTTTCGCGTGGCCAGCTTGAAACGGAGTGATTTGGCACATGAAAATCCTGCACGTCAGCGTGAAATTCGAGGAAAGGCCCTTAGCGCGTCAGCACGCATACGCGATTCTATTGGACCAAAGGCCCTCAGCGCGTAAGCGCGTCTGTGACGTGACCTGCACGGGTGTTTCCCTCATAGCACGTGATGACGGAGCACACGTGGAAAGACTGCACGCCAGAGTGTCATCGCGTGTAATTGGACAAAAGTGCGCGTACACGCGATTGGCCTATGTACGTGTATTTCAGGGGTGCGCGGGCACTTACACAGGCGAGTACATCAGCGCACGTGTATTCCGGGGTGCGCGGGAATTTCTACACGCTATTGGCCTGGGTACTGGATTTCAGGGGTGCGCGGGAAGTTTCACACGCGAGTACATCAGCGCACGTGTATTCCGGGGTGCGCGGGAATTTCCACACGCTATTGGCCTGGGTACTGGATTTCAGGGGTGCGCGGGAAGTTTCACACGCTCGCCTACAACACGCGCAAAGAAACACGTACGCCAGTAGGAAGCAGGCATACGTCGACCCGCGACGCATAAATTTGCGCGCAAAAAAAAAAACAAGCTCAGACGCCAGGATGAATATACCATTCCTAGCAGCAGTGGCCGTGGGCTACCAAAGGAGGAGGAGGAGGATAGTCAGGGCCAGAATATTCACTCCCAGAACCAGCCTTTTCGGGATGCCTGATGACCAGGTGTATGGGAGGTACAGGTTTCCACCACACATAATACTGGACCTGGTGAGTGAGTTGGAGGATGACCTCACATCACCCACCCTGTGCTCCCAAGCACTCAGCCCCCTGGAGAAGGTCCTCAATGTACTGCACTTCTTAGCCACTGGATCATTTCAGCGGATAAGTGCCATAGTGGGTGGGGTGTCACAGGCCACGCAGTCACGCTGCCTACACCAGGTCTTGAACATCATCACTGCACGCCCATCAGTCCGCAGGCACATATACCTGCCCAGTACACATGCAGAAAGGCATGCTGCCGCCCTGGATTTTTACGGTGTGGCACGATTGCCCAAAGTGCTAGGTGCCATGGACTGCACCCATGTGGCTCTATGTCCCCCCAGGGCATCTGAGCACATCTAGAGGAACCGCAAGCACTGGCATTCCATCAACGTGCAGGTAGTATGTAATGCCAAGGAAATCATCACCTCAGTATATGCCAACTATCCCGGGTCCACCCTGACAGCTTCATTTACCGAATGTCCACCCTAAGCCGGGACCTAGAAGCTGGGCGGCATGGCGATACATGGATGCTTGGTGAGTATAAATGCCACTGCACATGCATGCATGTCAGATACTGAGCAAGGTCACAACCCCACCAATGATACCAATCACTACCTCCACAGGGGACAGTGCCTACCCTCTCAGCCCCCACATGATGACGCCAATTCGGAACCCCACCACGCCACCTGAGGTAAGATATAACACAGCCCACATTGCAACCCGGGGCATAGTGGAGCGCACATTCGGAGTGCTTAAGTCACGCTTTCGCTCCCTTGACCGTTCTGGCGGGCAGCTGTTATACGCTCTCCCAGTAGTGTGCAGGATCATAGTGGCAGCATGTGTCCTGCACAACGTTGCAACACGCCGGGGCCTGCCTGTGGACATGGTGGTGCCCCCACAGCCCCAACCACATGCACGCCCGCTGCCCATGGGAGGGGAAAGGGCACGGGGGAGGTAGCCCGTACACAGCTAGTGGCTAATTACTTCATATAGAAATCACACCCCTGTGGAGTGCACACTGCCCTGGCACATACCATCTGACAATCAATGATGACTCAACCTGACACTGATCCTGAATGTCTGGAGAATCAACCGTCAAAACCATATCAGCCTGAGATTGTTCACCTGGAAGTGTTACAATGTGTGCATCCCTACCTACACAGACACCACCAATGCAGTTTCGTGAAAAAACACATTCATGCAGCTAAAATGAACACCCACTTGCAAAATGCAACATGAGGACAGTGCCATGTCACCCAACCCATCCCCAGCACCGCCACACGACACACCGTGCCATGTCATGCTATGTGCAGGTAAACAAAGTAATCCCCACAACATGACACAAGTGTCACAATGTACAGTGTCCCTAATTGAAACTCGCGACACCTGAAATGCTCACAGTAATGCAGGAACAACAACACACTTGAGCAGGTATTTAGCAAAAACACTTATCATCTACTGACCCTCAAAACTACCATTAACATGACATTACGAATGTAAGGAATTAGTAGTCTCACCACCTGGAAATGCCTGCACTCCCACCACTTCCAACTGTATGGTGTTGCCGCCATGTAGAGTTGTAGGTGCACTGCTGCCAACATGGACCCCATCTCCAAAGTAGAGGGCCTTGTGTAGACATGAGGAAAGGACCTGCAAATTAGGAGGTAGACACGGATGATGAGTTACACATCAATGCAACATGCAGTGTACAACACAACAGCAATATGCACTAGGAATGTATACACAGTATTGACTAGACTGCCCACACATGTAGTGGGAGTCCAATGTCACCATGTACGTCAATGTCACTTGGGCACACCCTTTGCAAGCCCATGGAAACGGGAAGCAGGAGGGGTGTGTGTGACATAAACCCAAGCATCTGAACCAAATACATGACAAGTCTGCATGTGCCCAGCCACAATGCAGCGTATGCCCACGGGAGCCACACAAGGCAACACATTGTACCAAAAAAAAAAAAAAAATCAAAAATGGCCATTAATGGGCCCGGGGGGGGGGAGGGTTGGGGAGGCCACCCAGGAGGTCCGAGGACAGGGTGCACACCAAAACCCACCTGTGTGGATTTTGCGAAAAAAAACACCTCCATGGGCTCATGGCCCACACGGCTACCCTATTGTGGGAGTATCACTGCTGTCGCTATTATCACCCTGTGCAGCTGCATCCGGAGGTGGTTGCACTATGGGAGGCAGCCCACGCAAGGCCCTAGTCTGTTCCTCCATGGCTGCAAGCATGCGGGTGTGGTAGGTCTCGTTCTGGAGGATGAGTGTGCGGAGGTCCCCATGCAACAACTCACGGGATGCCCGGACCTCCGCCCTAGTTGCCTGCATCTCAGCTGAGAGCGTACGGGTGAGACGCTCCAGCTGCTGTTCTGTTCTTCGGTTTGTTGAAGCCTCAAGCTCAACAAGAGTCGTCCTTAGGTGAAGGAGTTCCAGCCTCAGGGCTTCCCTGTGGCCCTGGGACTCTATGGAGATGGCTTCCTGCAGAGTCGCCAGTGCCGCCCGCCTGTCCCTATTGGACGCCAACATGTCCTCCCTGTGTGACTGGCAGATGGAGTCGGTTGCCTGCTGTAGTCGCTCCATCAGCCTTTCGGGGGGGACAATGGAAGTGGCCACCCTATCCAGGGCCTGAGCCATCATCTCTGATGATGCTGCCTGTTGGGTTGCCATACCGTAAATGCATTGCTCCCATGCGGTATTGCCAGGTGGCGTACGGCCACCATGTCGGCGGGCACCACACCTGTCTGGGGCAAGGCGAACTGCGCCTTGCTGTGCCGGCACTGCCTGAGGCTGCAGGACTGCATTCCCCCTCTGATCTGCTGGCCCAGGAACAGGATCAGATGTCGCGGAGTGTGACCCTGCATCCGTAACCACCAAAGGCGTAGCTGCCAACACTGACATCCCCATTGAGGGTTCTGACCCTGGTGCAGGTGGGTGGGACAGAACAGAATCCCTCCCAGGAACACTCACCTGCGACGGCACGTAGGTCTCATCATCCGAATCAACACCTGAGTACAGCTCGGGGGAGGTGCAGCCAGAGACACCCCTTGAGAGCACGACCTGCAGCAGTTGTGGGTTCTCACCCACCACCACACCACGTCCCTCACTGGTGGTCGGTCGGCCCTCGGACCCCTCCTGGGTCTGCACCATCTCCACAACCCCAGCAGTATCAGGGGCGTCTTCCCCTGCAAAGACATAAAAGCAAACAAATGGAAACAGGCATTAGCACCATGGCACACAATGAGGGCTGAGAAGCAACAGAACCAGTACTTGATTGACACATGTCCCACATGACTAAAACCCTCCCATGCATGCACCCTCACTGCGTATGAAGGGGAGGCAAATGGCACACATTGATGACACCAAGATGGAAGATGAACACATTTGCTGCATGCTGCCTAGCAGTGGCATCACACATTGGCCTGTGATTGCCAGGTGAAATACACATGCCATCACACAGATGGCATGTACGATTGCTATTGAGTGAAGGTGGAGAGGAGGGCAGCACTTATTAATTCAGTCCAGTTCCCGCATGTAATAGCTTTTCTAATTCAAACAGGTCTGATTTTTCACCTGGAGCTGCCAGTCCAAAATGGTCCGATTGCACAGGGACATGTCTAAACAAATGATATCCAGGTAACAAAGTCACTCCACTTTACCATAGCCATGTCAGACATGTGACTAGAGGACTGAGAAATGCCTAGTAAAAGTGGTGGAATGCAAACAATCTGCCTGAATGAACAGAGAAAAATAAGCAACAATGTTGTGGCAAGGTGACACTTCAAGGGCAACTGGCGTGCTGTTGGGCTAGATGTCTACTGTTGGCAGATGGGATACTGCTATGGCCAAATGCTGCTGCGCAGAATGTATTGCATGAAGCACATGGGTGACCCAAACGACTCAGGCGCACACACCCTCACCTGGCACACAAACAGAAGCCCTCACACACACACCATGCACATGGATGACACACACATGCATGTGCACTCACCGGACAATGCTTCATAATCAGGCAGATCTCCCACGCCTTGGATCTGTTCCTCCGTGACGTAGGTCCCAGCGACTGACTCATGTGGAGTGAGTTCCATGTCTTCTACTGGAGACCCACCTCCAGTCACTAGAGTTGCGGCATGACTTGAGGCCAGCTTATTCTTTGCCCTGCGCTTTAGGTCATTCCAGCGCTTATAGCAATCATTGGCTGTGCGCCTCACAATTCCAAGGGCACTTAGGATGTCCGCAACGGTCTGCCAGTGTGCCTGCCGTTGTGCAGGTGTGGTCTTGGATCCTGCAACAATGACCATCTCGTTATCATGTGCGGACACATACTCGACAAGTGCATTCAGTTCGGCATCCGTGAAGCTGGGCTTCCTCGACGGGCCGGACTGTGTAGCCGTGTCTGGGGCATCAGCCTGTGCCGGACGAGCACTCTTCCTCTTCCGCTTGGAAGGTGGTGGTGATCCTGAGTGTCCTACGCCGCTCTGGACACTAGGGGCAGGAGCCCTGGTGGACTCTGTATCAGGAGTGTGGGATTGCACACTCAGCATGGGAGTTGGTGCAGGCATTGGCTCAAGTGTAATGGTGTCAGGGGGAATGTCAGCAGGATGGACTAGGACCGACACTGTCCTGGCTGGGTGTGTGAGAGCTGGGGTGGATGGAGCCGCAGCTGCCCCTGCAGCCTCTCCACCCTGCCTACTTGGGGCAGCAGATGACCTTGCTGCCCCTGATCCACGTGGCCTGATGACATCAACGTGCACCGGCGCACGTGTCATAGGCCTGCTGACCTGGAAGTCAGCCATGGAGTCAGCCAGGTCTGGTGCCACAATGGGCTGGTCCAACAAGGGCTGAGCATGGATGGTGTCAGCCACATCAGCCTCAACCGGGGGGGGGGATTATGGGTGCCCTTGACTGGTCCTCCACACATGGAGGGACAGGGTCAGCCTGCAAGTAACGACCATGTCCCCTACCGGATCCACCACGGCCACCACTTGTGGCTCGTCCACCTTTGCCACCCTTACGGATTCCTCGCCTCCCAACTATGGCACTGATGTTAATGTGCGTATGGGAGTGGCTGTAAACTATTGTCCTGGGCAATTGGGGGTGAAAGGGGTTGGGTACCAGATGGTAATTGTACCCTAGTGCTCTAGCAAGGCTGAATGTGACCCCTGGGGAAAGATGACGGGTCACGCAACGCACAGGAAGCCCAAAAAAGGGAGATGACGTGCACGCAACCCCTCCTAGACCACGTGTGCGGAAAAAAAACCTGCACTACGCTGTGGCACCCAGTAACACAAGAATGAACGTATGCGTGTCACACGCAGCCTAGAATGACCTCTGAAGGGGTAGGCTACACACGGGGCAAGCACAGATGTTAGATACGTGCGTGACTCACCGTCTGCCAGGAAAAAGAGCGTGAAAAAGAAGCGCGTTTGGTTGGCAACACCCCCGCCAAAAGAAGATTTGTACGCTGTCTGAGGAGACAGG
Organism: Ambystoma mexicanum; assembly: GCF_040938575.1. Taxonomy (NCBI): domain Eukaryota; kingdom Metazoa; phylum Chordata; class Amphibia; order Caudata; family Ambystomatidae; genus Ambystoma; species Ambystoma mexicanum. The sequence continues at coordinate 62,799,434 of NC_090929.1, forward strand.
ACAACAGTAGAAGGGAACACTGTTTGAGGGAACAGGCCCAGGAAAACCAGAAAAAGAGAAAAAAGAGAAAAAGCTGTCAGAGTTAACAGGGAGTACGAACTTGAAACGCCATGAAGTAAATCGCGTGTGAAACGACAAGAAGTACAGAATTCACCCACTCGCTCTCCACGAAAAGCACGTACAAGGAAATGGTGTTCTACACGTACCTTTTATGCAGGCCCACACGTCCAGCGTCACTTACGCGGCGTGTACGCGCTAGGGCCATTTCCACCAATTACACGCTTTGTCACTTCTGCGTGTAGGGCCATTTCCACCAATTACACGCTTTGTAACTGCCGCGTGTACGCGCTAAGGCCATTTCCACCAATTACACACTTTGTCACTTCTGCGTGTAAGGCCATTTCCACCAATTACACGCTTTGTCACTTCTGCGTGTACGCGCTAAGGCCATTTCCACCAATTACACGCTTTGACACTCGGACGTGTCTTTCATTTTTTTAACACGCAACATTTCCAACGTGTGCCCTATTCAATGTGCACGTGACTTCATAGACGCGCATACGCTGGTGACGCGTTTACGCGCCAAGGGCCGTTCCTCGAATTACACGCAGACGTGTTGGATTTTCACGTGCAAAATCACTCCGTATCAAGCTGGCCACGCATTCACACACGGAAGACCACGCTCCTGCCCAGAAGGCCAAATTACTGCCCCCCAGAGCCCTGAGCACGCTCCCACCTGCCATCTGCTGCTGCCTGACTGCCTGCTGGCCACGTGCCCTGCCATTTGCTGCCTGCACATCAGCCAGGGGTGCTGTTGCTGTGACCACCCCTGCTGGAACCGAAGACTCCCGACTGCTTTTCCATCGCCCCACAGCCCAGCCCCAGGACCCAGTTGCCCACCCACTCCTGCCTCTGGGGTTGCCATGTCGGGCACTGCAACATCTGGCACCAGTGGCAACCCCCGGCCAAGGAGGCAGAGGGGCACCAGCTTCACTGCCACCGAAGTTGGTGTCCTGGTGGAGCATGTCCTGGGGCAGTATGATGCCCTCTTCGGAAGGTTGCGCGCCGACAAGGAAGGACGGACTCAGATCTGGATGGACATCGTGACTGCCATCAATGCGGAGGAGGTGGCAGTCCGCGACTACGAACGTGTCAGGAAGCGCTGGGAGGACTTCAGGTCCAGGACCCTCAACAAGGCCCGGCGCCTCCTGAAGGCAGCGGATGCTAAGGGGCGCCGGGGCCACTTGTCGGAAGATCAGATGAGGGTCCTGGAACGCATATCCCCAGCGCTCCACATCCAGGTCCTTGAGAAGCAGACCCGTCTGGAGTCGAGCGGTAAGTGTACATGCATACTGATTGTAAGGTGTGCGTGTGGTGGTGTGCCAGGAGTGTGCAGGTTGAACATGTATTTTTATGTGGCCAAGTAGGGGGGGTGTACAGGGCCGTGAGGGTACACATGCGAGGGGTCTCATGTGTGACACATGGATGGTGCTTGTGTGTGTGGGCTTGCATGGCACAGGATGTGGAGGAATGATTGTCAGGTGTGACATGGATGTCGATCAAAACACTGCAACAGTTGGCGGAGGTGTACACATGCATGCAAGTTTGGTGTTGTGTTTGCATGTGTAGTGTACTCCCTATGTTGCATGTGATGTGTGGATGACCTTTGGCTGCTCATGCTGTTGTATGTGAATGGATGGTGCTGGCTGTTGCAATATGGCTGTGGTATGGCTCATGTGTGCAAGTTGAAATGACATGTGTGTTGGGGATTGTGATGCCATGTCTGAGGTTTACCAATGCCACTCATGTATAACTGTCATGTGTGTATGAGTCTATTTTACAGTGCCCTGATGGCTGTGTTTTCTTTCTCCCTGTCTGCAGCGTCAACTGATGAAGAGGGCGGAGAAGGTGCTGTGGAGCACAGCGGCAGGGGTCGCACCACCAGCCGGAGACGCAAGGCCCGGATCCCCTCCCAGGTTGTGATCTCGTCGGGGAGTGAGGAGTCCGGTGCCGCTTCCCAGGCCGCAGCTGCCGAGGGGAGGTCCAAGAGGCGGAGGTTGGAGTTGGACTCCTCGGCAGCAGAAGAGGCAGCTGGGACCCCACAGGGCCCAACGGAGGAAGATGGCACAGAGTCATCCAGGTTAGTGGGGGGTTTGGTGGAGAAGGAGGCCGTGCAAGCGACAGTGGCGGGGTCTGGAGGTGGGGATTCCACTGGTGCTAGTGGTGCAGTGCAGGATCAGGGACAGGAGGCAGCGCAGGCCGCCGCGGAGGTGCCTGTGTGCAATCCTGTCCCTGCTCCTGTCACTGCATCATCTTGCACCAGTGGGGATGCCTACCTCCAGACCCGTTCTCAGGGAGAGGATTGGCTTACAACACCTGGCCTTCCTCTCCCTGCGGATGTGGCTATCCTGCACCAGGTTGAGCCTGTCCAGGGTGGGGTGGCGTTGCGTCAACGGGCCATGCGAGCTGACCTGCAGTCTTTTCATGATGAGTCTGCACGTCTTCTCGCATGGCTCGTTGACCGCGTTGACCCACTGGGACAGCTCACCAGGGCTGGATTCCTCCGTTTCCTGGACCTTGTTCTGACCCCCTTCTCCACAGAACCCCCTATGCCCCAGTCGTCCTCCATGCCATCTTCCCACCCATGTGTCACCTGGGTGCCCTGTGGAGCTGCCTCCGACTGTGTGGCCAGGCTGGTGGACAACAGATCCCTGCCACAGTCGGGAGTCGGACGTCCAGCAGGGGTGGCCACATCAACGACTGCACCCCAGCTGGAGGAGGATGTGCAGGCACCATCGGACAGGGCACATGGACAGCAGCAGCTGCAGCAGCAGGAGGCTGTAGGTGGGAGCCACGATAGCTCGGGGCCTTCAACATCGGAGGGGCAGGCATCGGCCGGAGGGCAGGAGGACCCTGGACGGGAAGTGTCTTCCGTGTGGCAGCGGTTGGGCCACGCCATAGATGCGGAGCGGCGGCAGGCGGAAGAGGCGCGGCTCACGATGGTCAGGGCGGAGAACTCCATGCGGAGGGCCCTGAGGCGGGCCGAGTGCCTCGAGGCAATCCGCAGGGAGTTGGAGGTGAACATGTCGGCGTCCCTGCGGACCCTCGGGGCCATGGAACAGGACCGCCTCCGGGACATAGACGAGGAGTTCGATGATGCCCTGGCCCAGAACACCACTAAGTGAGCCGCTGGACTGGCTCGCCGCCATTGTATATAGTTATTTAGTGATAGGTTTCCTTTGTAGTTTATTTTTATTTGGAGTCGACGGACACTGCTCCACCTTTTGTATATAGTTCCATTTTAGATAGGTTTTTTGGTAGGTTTCATTTCTTCTCTTGGGATGATGGACCCTGAATACTTTGTACATAGTTGGACTTTGGATTTGGATATTTTTTTACTATGAATATTTTTTCCCATGGAGCAATGGTTTTCTATTTCTTTTTTCCCTTCATTTCCTTTTCATGGACTTGAAATTTGGAAGATATTTTTTTGGATTATCATTTATTGATTTTAATTTGAAAAGGGACAGCCAGCTTAATTTTGTTATTTTTTTACTTGTGTATTTTGGTTAATTTTGATTGCCATAGCTGTTGTTTTTAATACATTATTTGGACTTTTTCATTCTTCAATGTGTGGTTTCATCTCATTGTTTTCATGCATGTCATGATATGGGTTTTCAGGTTCACTTGCAACCATTGTGTGTGTGTGAGACACATGTGTTGATTTACATTGTTTCCATTGGAGTAGTATCATGGGCACATGTAATACTTGGTTGCGTCTTTGGGCTGTGGTGGCTGGCCATGAGGCACATGCTTGAGGATTGTCAGGGCCTGTGGGCAGGGGGACATGAGTGGGGGCCTGGTGGAGGCTGCCCCTGGATGCTGTGGGGTGGGGGTGGTGGGAGACATGAGTGGGGGCCTGGTGGAGGCTGCCCCTGCACTGCTAGGGGGTGGGGGTGATAGGGGACATGAGTGGGGGCCAGGTGGAGGGTGCCCCATGACTGCTGGGGGGTGGGGGTGCAAGGGGACATGAGTGGGAGCCTGGTGGAGGGTGCCCCTGGATACTGGGGGGTGGGGTGGTGGGAGACATGAGTGGGGGCCTGGTGGAGGGTGCCCCTGCACTGCTGGGGGGTGGGGGTGGTGGAAGACATAAGTTGGACATGAGTGGGGGCCTGGTGGGGGCTGCCCATGGTGGCTGGGGGGTGGGGACGGTGGTAGACATGAGTGGGAGCCTGGTGGAGGCTGCCCCACACTGCTGGGGGGGTGGGGGTGGTGGGAGACATGAGTGGGGGCCTGGTGGAGGGTGCCCCTGGATGCTGGGGGGTGGGGGTGGTGGGAGACATGAGTGGGGGCCTGGTGGAGGCTGCCCCTGCACTGCTGGGGGGTGGGGGTGGTGGGAGACATGAGTGGGGGCCTGGTGGAGGCTGCCCCTGGTGGCTGGGGGGTGGGGGTGGTGGGAGACATGAGTGGGGGCCTGGTGGAGGGTGCCCCTGCACTGCTGGGGGGTGGGGGTGCAGGGGGACATGAGTGGGGGCCTGGTGGAGGGTGCCTTTGCACTGCTGGGGGGTGGGGGTGCAGGGGGACATGAGTGGGTGCCTGGTGGAGGCTGCCCCTGGTGGCTGGGGGGTGGGGGGTGGTGGGAGACATGAGTGGGGACCTGGTGGAGGCTGCCCCTGCACTGCTGGGGGGTGGGGGTGGTGGGAGACATGAGTGGGGGCCTGGTGGAGGCTGCCCCTGGATGCTGGGGGGTGGGGGTGGTGGGAGACATGAGTGGGTGCCTGGTGGAGGCTGCCCCTGGTGGCTGGGGGGTAGGGGTGATAGGGGACATCAGTGGGGGCCTGGTGGAGGCTGCCCCTGCACTGCTGGGGGGTAGGGGTGGTGGTAGACATGGGTGGGGGCCTGGTGGAGGGTGCCCCACAGTGCTGGGGGGTGGGGTGGGTGGGAGACATGAGTGGGGGCCTGGTGGAGGGTGCCCCTCAGTGCTGGGGGGTGTGGGGGTGGGAGACATGAGTGGGGGCCTGGTGGAGGCTGCCCCTGCACTGCTGGGGGGGTGGGGGTGGTGGAAGACATGAGTTGGACATGAGTGGGGGCCTGGTGGGGGCTGCCCATGGTGGCTGGGGGTGGGGATGGTGGTAGACATGGGTGGGAGCCTGGTGGAGGCTGCCCCACACTGCTGGGGGGGTGGGGTTGGGTGGGAGACATGAGTGGGGGCCTGGCGGAGGCTGCCCCTGCACTGCTGGGGGGTGGGGGTGCAGGGGGACATGAGTGGGGGCCTGGTGGTGGCTGCCCCTGCACTGCTGGGCGGTGGGGGTGGTGGGAGACATGAGTGGGGGCCTGGTGGAGGTGCCCCACACTGCTGGGGGGGTGGGGGTGCAGGGGGACATGAGTGGGTGCCTGGTGGAGGCTGCCCCTGGTGGCTGGGGGGTGGGGGTGGTGGGAGACATGAGTGGGGGCCTGGTGGAGGCTGCCCCTGCACTGCTGGGGGGTGGGGGTGGTGGGAGACATGAGTGGGGGCCTGGTGGAGGCTGCCCCTGGATGCTGGGGGGTGGGGGTGGTGGGAGACATGAGTGGGTGCCTGGTGGAGGCTGCCCCTGGTGGCTGGGGGGTGGGGGTGATAGGGGACATCAGTGGGGGCCTGGTGGAGGCTGCCCCTGCACTGCTGGGGGGTAGGGGTGGTGGTAGACATGGGTGGGGGCCTGGTGGAGGGTGCCCCACAGTGCTGGGGGGTGGGGTGGGTGGGAGACATGAGTGGGGGCCTGGTGGAGGGTGCCCCTCAGTGCTGGGGGGTGTGGGGGTGGGAGACATGAGTGGGGGCCTGGTGGAGGCTGCCCCTGCACTGCTGGGGGGTGGGAGTGGTGGAAGACATGAGTTGGACATGAGTGGGGGCCTGGTGGGGGCTGCCCATGGTGGCTGGGGATGGGGATGGTGGTAGACATGGGTGGGAGCCTGGTGGAGGCTGCCCCACACTGCTGGGGGGGTGGGGGTGGGTGGGAGACATGAGTCGGGGCCTGGCGGAGGCTGCCCCTGCACTGCTGGGGGGTGGGGGTGCAGGGGGACATGAGTGGGGGCCTGGTGGTGGCTGCCCCTGCACTGCTGGGCGGTGGGGGTGGTGGGAGACATGAGTGGGGGCCTGGTGGAGGGTGCCCCACACTGCTGGGGGGGTGGGGGGGTGGGGGCCTGGTGGAGGCTGCCCCTGGATGCTGGGGGGTGGGGGTGGTGGGAGACATGAGTGGGGGCCTGGTGGAGGCTGCCCCTGCACTGCTAGGGGGTGGGGGTGATAGGGGACATGAGTGGGGGCCAGGTGGAGGGTGCCCCATGACTGCTGGGGGGTGGGGGTGCAAGGGGACATGAGTGGGAGCCTGGTGGAGGGTGCCCCTGGATACTGGGGGGTGGGGTGGTGGGAGACATGAGTGGGGGCCTGGTGGAGGGTGCCCCTGCACTGCTGGGGGGTGGGGGTGGTGGAAGACATAAGTTGGACATGAGTGGGGGCCTGGTGGGGGCTGCCCATGGTGGCTGGGGGTGGGGACGGTGGTAGACATGAGTGGGAGCCTGGTGGAGGCTGCCCCACACTGCTGGGGGGGTGGGGGTGGTGGGAGACATGAGTGGGGGCCTGGTGGAGGGTGCCCCTGGATGCTGGGGGGTGGGGGTGGTGGGAGACATGAGTGGGGGCCTGGTGGAGGCTGCCCCTGCACTGCTGGGGGGTGGGGGTGGTGGGAGACATGAGTGGGGGCCTGGTGGAGGCTGCCCCTGGTGGCTGGGGGGTGGGGGTGGTGGGAGACATGAGTGGGGGCCTGGTGGAGGGTGCCCCTGCACTGCTGGGGGGTGGGGGTGCAGGGGGACATGAGTGGGGGCCTGGTGGAGGGTGCCTTTGCACTGCTGGGGGGTGGGGGTGCAGGGGGACATGAGTGGGTGCCTGGTGGAGGCTGCCCCTGGTGGCTGGGGGGTGGGGGGTGGTGGGAGACATGAGTGGGGACCTGGTGGAGGCTGCCCCTGCACTGCTGGGGGGTGGGGGTGGTGGGAGACATGAGTGGGGGCCTGGTGGAGGCTGCCCCTGGATGCTGGGGGGTGGGGGTGGTGGGAGACATGAGTGGGTGCCTGGTGGAGGCTGCCCCTGGTGGCTGGGGGGTGGGGGTGATAGGGGACATCAGTGGGGGCCTGGTGGAGGCTGCCCCTGCACTGCTGGGGGGTAGGGGTGGTGGTAGACATGGGTGGGGGCCTGGTGGAGGGTGCCCCACAGTGCTGGGGGGTGGGGTGGGTGGGAGACATGAGTGGGGGCCTGGTGGAGGGTGCCCCTCAGTGCTGGGGGGTGTGGGGGTGGGAGACATGAGTGGGGGCCTGGTGGAGGCTGCCCCTGCACTGCTGGGGGGTGGGGGTGGTGGAAGACATGAGTTGGACATGAGTGGGGGCCTGGTGGGGGCTGCCCATGGTGGCTGGGGGTGGGGATGGTGGTAGACATGTGTGGGAGCCTGGTGGAGGCTGCCCCACACTGCTGGGGGGGTGGGGGTGGGTGGGAGACATGAGTGGGGGCCTGGCGGAGGCTGCCCCTGCACTGCTGGGGGGTGGGGGTGCAGGGGGACATGAGTGGGGGCCTGGTGGTGGCTGCCCCTGCACTGCTGGGCGGTGGGGGTGGTGGGAGACATGAGTGGGGGCCTGGTGGAGGGTGCCCCACATTGCTGCGGGGGTGGGGGTGCAGGGGGACATGAGTGGGTGCCTGGTGGAGGCTGCCCCTGGTGGCTGGGGGGTGGGGGTGGTGGGAGACATGAGTGGGGGCCTGGTGGAGGCTGCCCCTGCACTGCTGGGGGGTGGGGGTGGTGGGAGACATGAGTGGGGGCCTGGTGGAGGCTGCCCCTGGATGCTGGGGGGTGGGGGTGGTGGGAGACATGAGTGGGTGCTGGTGGAGGCTGCCCCTGGTGGCTGGGGGGTGGGGGTGATAGGGGACATCAGTGGGGGCCTGGTGGAGGCTGCCCCTTCACTGCTGGGGGGTAGGGGTGGTGGTAGACATGGGTGGGGGCCTGGTGGAGGGTGCCCCACAGTGCTGGGGGGTGGGGTGGGTGGGAGACATGAGTGGGGGCCTGGTGGAGGGTGCCCCTCAGTGCTGGGGGGTGTGGGGGTGGGAGACATGAGTGGGGGCCTGGTGGAGGCTGCCCCTGCACTGCTGGGGGGTGGGGGTGGTGGAAGACATGAGTTGGACATAGTGGGGGCCTGGTGGGGGCTGCCCATGGTGGCTGGGGATGGGGATGGTGGTAGACATGGGTGGGAGCCTGGTGGAGGCTGCCCCACACTGCTGGGGGGGTGGGGGTGGGAGACATGAGTGGGGGCCTGGCGGAGGCTGCCCCTGCACTGCTGGGGGGTGGGGGTGCAGGGGGACATGAGTGGGGGCCTGGTGGTGGCTGCCCCTGCACTGCTGGGCGGTGGGGGTGGTGGGAGACATGAGTGGGGGCCTGGTGGAGGGTGCCCCACACTGCTGGGGGGGTGGAGGGGTGGGGGCCTGGTGGAGGCTGCCCCTGGATGCTGGGGGGTGGGGGTGGTGGGAGACATGAGTGGGGCCTGGTGGAGGGTGCCCCTGCACTGCTGGGGGGTGGGGGTGCAGGGGGACATGAGTGGGGGCCTGGTGGAGGGTGCCCTTGCACTGCTGGGGGGTGGGGGTGCAGGGGGACATGAGTGGGTGCCTGGTGGAGGCTGCCCCCGGTGGCTGGGGGTGGGGGTGGTGGGAGGCATGAGTGGGGGCCTGGTGGAGGCTGCCCCTGCACTGCTGGGGGGTGGGGGTGGTGGGAGACATGAGTGGGGGCCTGGTGGAGGCTGCCCCTGGATGCTGGGGGGTGGGGGTGGTGGGAGACATGAGTGGGTGCCTGGTGGAGGCTGCCCCTGGTGGCTGGGGGGTGGGGGTGATAGGGCACATGAGTGGGGGCCTGGTGGAGGCTGCCCCTGCACTGCTGGGGGGTGGGGGTGGTGGTAGACATGAGTGGGGGCCTGGTGGATGGTGCCCCACAGTGCTGGGGGGTGGGGTGGGTGGGAGACATGAGTGGGGGCCTGGTGGAGGGTGCCCCTCAGTGCTGGGGGGCGGTGGGAGGTGGGAGACATGAGTGGGGGCCTGGTGGAGGCTGCCCCTGCACTGCTGGGGGGTGGGGGTGGTGTAAGACATGAGTTGGACATGAGTGGGGGCCTGGTGGGGGCTGCCCATGGTGGCTGGGGGTGGGGATGGTGGTAGACATGGGTGGGAGCCTGGTGGAGGCTGCCCCACACTGCTGGGGGGGTGGGAGACATGAGTGGGGGCCTGGCGGAGGCTGCCCCTGCACTGCTGGGGGGTGGGGGTGCAGGGGGACATGAGTGGGGGCCTGGTGGTGGCTGCCCCTGCACTGCTGGGCGGTGGGGGTGGTGGGAGACATGAGTGGGGGCCTGGTGGAGGGTGCCCCACACTGCTGGGGGGGTGGGGGTGGTGGGAGACATGAGTGGGGGCCTGGTGGAGGCTGCCCCTGGATGCTGGGGGGTGGGGGTGGTGGGAGACATGAGTGGGTGCCTGGTGGAGGCTGCCCCTGCACTGCTGGGGGGTGGGGGTGGTGGGAGACATGAGTGGGGGCCTGGTGGAGGCTGCCCCTGGATGCTGGGGGGTGGGGGTGGTGGGAGACATGAGTGGGGGCCTGGTGGAGGCTGCCTTGCACTGCTGGGGGGTGGGGGTGGTGGGAGACATGAGTGGGGGCCTGGTGGAGGGTGCCCCTGGATGCTGGGGGGTGGGGGTGGTGGGAGACATGAGTTGGACATGAGTGGGGGCCTGGTGGAGGGTGCCCCTGGATGCTGGGGGGTGGGGGTGGTGGGAGACATGAGTGGAGGCCTGGTGGAGGGTGCCCCTGCACTGCTGGGGGGTGGGGGTGGTGGAAGACATGAGTTGGACATGAGTGGGGGCCTGGTGGGGGCTGCCCATGGTGGCTGGGGGTGGGGATGGTGGTAGACATGGGTGGGAGCCTGGTGGAGGCTGCCCCACACTGCTGGGGGGTGGGGGTGCAGGGGGACATGAGTGGGGGCCTGGTGGAGGGTGCCCCTGCACTGCTGGGGGGTGGGGGTGCAGGGGGACATGAGTGGGTGCCTGGTGGAGGCTGCCCCTGGTGGCTGGGGGGTGGGGGTGGTGGGAGACATGAGTGGGGGCCTGGTGGAGGCTGCCCCTGGATGCTGGGGGGTGGGGGTGTTGGGAGACATGAGTAGGGGCCTGGTGGAGGCTGCCCCTGGATGCTGGGGGGTGGGGGTGGTGCGAGACATGAGTGGGGGCCTGGTGGAGGCTGCCCCTGCACTGCTGGAGGGTGGGGGTGGTGGGAGACATGAGTGGGGGCCTGGTGGAGGGTGCCCCATGACTGCTGGGGGGTGGGGTGCAAGAGGACATGAGTGGGGGCCTGGTGGAGCCTGCCCATGGTGGCTGGGGGGTGGGGTGATAGGGGACATGAGTGGGGGCCTGGTGGAGGCTGCCCCTGCACTGCTGGGGGGTGGGGGTGGTGGTAGACATGGGTGGGGGCCTGGTGGAGGGTGCCCCACAGTGCTGGGGGTGGGGGTGGTGGGAGACATGAGTGGGGGCCTGGTGGAGGCTGCCCCTGGTGGCTGGGGGGTGGGGGTGGTGGGAGACATGTGTGGGAGCCTGGTGGAGGCTGCCCCACACTGCTGGGGGGGTGGGGGTGGTGGGAGACATGAGTGGGGGCCTGGTGGAGGGTGCCCCTGGATGCTGGGGGGTGGGGGTGGTGGGAGACATGAGTGGGGGCCTGGTGGAGGCTGCCCCTGCACTGCTGGGGGTGGGGGTGGTGGGAGACATGAGTGGGGGCCTGGTGGAGGCTGCCCCTGGTGGCTGGGGGGTGGGGGTGGTGGGAGACATGAGTGGGGGCCTGGTGGAGGGTGCCCCTGCACTGCTGGGGGGTGGGGGTGCAGGGGGACATGAGTGGGGCCCTGGTGGAGGGTGCCCTTGCACTGCTTGGGGGTGGGGGTGCAGGGGGAAATGAGTGGGTGCCTGTTGGAGACTGCCCCTGGTGGCTGGGGGGTGGGGGTGGTGGGAGACATTAGTGGGGGCCTGGTGGAGGCTACCCCTGCACTGCTGGGGGGTGGGGGTGGTGGGAGACATGAGTGGGGGCCTGGTGGAGGCTGCCCCTGGATGCTGGGGGGTGGGGGTGGTGGGAGACATGAGTGGGTGCCTGGTGGAGGCTGCCCCTGGTGGCTGGGGGGTGGGGGTGATAGGGGACATGAGTGGGGGCCTGGTGGAGGCTGCCCCTGCACTGCTGGGGGGTGGTGGTAGACATGGGTGGGGGCCTGGTGGAGGGTGCCCCACAGTGCTGGGGGGTGGGTGGAAGACATGAGTGGGGGCCTGGTGGAGGGTGCCCTTCAGTGCTAGGGGGGGTGGGGGGTGGGAGACATGAGTGGGGGCCTGGTGGAGGCTGCCCCTGCACTGCTGGGGGGTGGGGTTGGTGGAAGACATGAGTTGGACATGAGTGGGGGCCTGGTGGGGGCTGCCCATGGTGGCTGGGGGGTGGGGATGGTGGTAGACATGGGTGGGAGCCTGGTGGAGGCTGCCCCACACTGCTGGGGGGGTGGGGGTGGGTGGGAGACATGAGTGGGGGCCTGGCGGAGGCTGTGTTAAGTGTTGAGAGTCGTGAAGATATAGGGGACCTCCGTCCCCAAGTGCCGCACAGGGAGAATCGCTTATCACTCCCTGTGCAACCCTTGAGGCCACAGGTGGAGAAAGAATCCAACGCCGGAACCGAAGTACTAGGAACCCCAAGGCAGCTGTGAAAAAAGGCAATGGTTATAATTCAAGCAGGCAGGTACTACATGTATATGTAACAGAGAAGAGTTCAAGCCTTACCGGGGTCTTTGATGTAATGGATGTTGGACCTAAGAGGGGAAAGGTTCCGGGACTCACGCAGACAAGGAACCCCTTCTGGACCCAAAAGTATCCGTCTCCAACTGGAGAGAGTAGTATTGGAGGAAGGGTCTCAATTAGTCCGATGATAGCCACCAGGAGGAGTGTGACCAGTTAGTGCAGAGAGGCAATCTGGGAAAGCCAAGAGGTATCCGTTGAACAAAATTAGGTCTGTAGCCAGAGAGATCTGTCCGTATCAATGGGAAACAAGGAGCAGAGGAAGTCCGTGATTCAGTCCGAGGTCAGGAGCCGTGATGAATAGAAGAGCCAATGTCGCCGTAGCCAAACGTGATCCACAAGGAGTCCAAAAACAAGAGCAGGATTCGAGGAAGCCGGGTGAGTAGCACGGGTAAATCAGCCAGACAGAGTCTCCGAGGAAAACAGCTGTGAAGCGTGGTGTCTAGGCACTGCACCGTTTAAATATCATTACTTCCTGGTCACGTGACACTGAACGGAGTCACGTGACCGTAAATCAGGGTCACGTGATCGCGTAATCAAGTCACGTGACCGGGCCACAACGGTGCGAGAGCGTGTGCTACCGCTCGAGCGGCTGCCTAATCTCCATGGCAACTGCCAATGGAGAAACGGTCGTAAGCGCGACTGACAGGCATGTGGTGATTGCCTTGTCAGCGCGTGAGCCAAACTGGGTTGCCTGCGCGAGCCCCGGGAGAAAGGTAAATGGACGGGGGTGGTCATGTGATTGGGTGACGGGACGTGACCGGGGAGACCCCTTGCAGGCATGACAGAGCCCCCCCCCAAAGGCCCACGACCCCGTGGGCACGAAGGATGCGCCCGATGAAACCGAGCAACCAACCGGGGAGCATGGACATCCGAGGCAGAGACCCAGGAACGTTCCTCCGGACCATAACCCAACCAATCGACCAGGTATTGCAGGCGACCCCTAAGGAAACGGGACCCCAGAATGTCCGAGACCTCGAAAACATCAGGTGACTCCAGGGAAACAGGGGCAGGAGAGGGGCGGAGACGGGTAGAGGAGGGACACGGCTTGAGGAGGGAGGTATGAAACACAGGATGGACCCGCCAAGAGGAAGGGAGGACGAGGCGATAGGCCACCGGATTGATGACCCGGGAAACAACATACGGACCCAAAAAACGGGGCAAGAGCTTGCGACACCCCTTCAGGCGGAGATGACGGGAGGACAACCAAACCCGGGAACCAACGGCATATAAAGGAGCCACAGTGCGCCTAGCGTCCGAGGAGGCCTTCATGGAAGCCTGTGCCTCCTGGAGATGAACAAGGACCTGAGCATGGAGGGCAGACACATCCCGAACGCAGGTAGCTGCGGCAGGATTCTCGGAGGGTGACATGTCGGGGACAGGGAGGAAGCGGGGATGCTGACCATACATGGCATAGAACGGAGAGAAACCAGTGGAAGAGTGTGTAGCGTTGTTATAGGCAAACTCAGCATATCGGATGTTCTGTAGCCAGGTAGTTTGCTGCTGGAGTATCAAACAACGCAGATACTGCTCCATGGACTGATTCGTCCTCTCCGTTTGCCCATCGGTCTCTGGATGGTAGGCGGATGAAAACCGTGCATCGATACCCAGCAGAGCGGTCAAGGCACGCCAGAAACGGGAAGTGAACTGAGAGCCACGGTCGGAGACCAGGACAGAAGGAAGGCCGTATAGACAAAACACGGAATCAAAGAAGAGCTTGGCCAAGGCAGGGGCAGAAGGAATACCGCGACAAGGGACGAAACGGGCCATCTTGGTGAAGACATCGACCACTACCCATATGGTGTCAAAACCCTGGATTCTGGGTAATTCGGTCACAAAGTCCATGCTCAGGGTGTGCCAGGGCCTTGGCGGCACGGGCAAGGGGCGTAAAAGACCCAACGGACGACCCCTACGATGTTTTCCCTGAGCGCAGACCGAGCATGAGTCTACGTAACAGCCCACATCACGTCTCATGGAAGGCCACCAACACCAGCGTTTTAGGAGGTCCAAAGTACGGGCCTGACCTGGGTGACCATTAATCGGGGCGTCATGAGACCACTCCAGGGCCAGATTTCTGGTGTCAGAGGTAGGGAGAACTAAGCGGTCCTGTACGTATGGGAGACCGTTGTGAAAGGTGGGATCCCATTCTGACAGTTGATCGGGGTGTTCTTTGACCCAAGAGCGAATCTCCTCTAGTAGCGTCAAAGGAGGGGTGCAAATGCAAACAACCTAACCTAGGGGTAAGAGTGTATCTGGAAATACCGGTAATGAAACCCCCCCAGGTGAGCGAGACAAGGCGTCGGCCTTGCTATGCTCAGAGCCAGAGCGATGTTTGATCTGAAAATCAAAAGCAGCGAAGAATAGGTGCCATCTAACCTGTCTGCTGTTTATGCATTTTAGGGCCGCCAGGTCTTGCAAATTTCTGTGATCGGTGTATACCGTGACCTTATGTTTAGCCCCCAATAGGTGATGACGCCAGGTTCGAAAGGCGTCCATTACCGCCAGTAGCTCTTTTTCGGTTACGGTGTAATGGGTCTCGGCAGGGTTGAACTTGCGTGAATGAAAGGCTACAGGATGAAGACGTCCTGTAGTGGGACAGGCTTGTGACAGGATTGCCCCCAACGCGAAGGAAGAGGCGTCAGCCTCAACAACGTATGGCTGGTCAGGGTCGGGATGCTGGAGCACAGGGGCAGTGGTAAAGGCGGTTTTTAATGCGTCGAAAGCCTGCTGATGTATCTCCTTCCACTTGAACGGCACAAGGGGACTGGTGAGGGATGTGAGAGGAGCCACAAGAGAAGAGAACCCAGAGATAAAACGCCGGTAAAAGTTGGCGAAACCCAAGAAGGATTGTAAGGTTTTTAGGTTCTTTGGTGTTGGCCATTCGAGGATTGCCTTCACTTTGGTATGGTTCATGGCCAGACCACCAGGTGTAATGCTAAACCCCAAAAACTCCACGTTAGATACATGGAATAGGCATTTCTCGGGCTTCACAAATAGCGAGTGGTTTTGCAACCGAGACAACACTTCTCGTACATGTAGGATATGTTCTTTCAAAGAGAGAGAAAAAATGAGTATATCGTCAAGGTATACCACCACAAACACGTCTAGGATGCCCGAGAAGATGTCATTCATGAAATGTTGAAAAGTAGCCGGGGCATTACATAGACCGAAGGGCATGACCGTATACTCATAAAGACCATACCGCGTACAGAAGGCGGTTTTCCACTCATCTCCTTCTCGGATGCGAACAAGGTTATAGGCTCCCCGTAAATCCAATTTGGTGTATATAGAGGCATGGATCAAGCGGTCTAGGAGAGGAGAAATGAGTGGAATAGGGTAACGATTCTTAATAGTGACTGCATTGAGCCGACGATAATCAACACAGGGTCGAAGATCGCCCTCTTTTTTAGGCACAAAAAATATGGGACTAGCTGCAGATGATTTAGACGGTCGTATGTGACCCAGGCGCAGTGCTTTCTCAATGTACTCTTTAAGAGTCTGTTCCTCCGACAGGGATAAAGAATAGATGCGGCCCAACGGTACCACGGCCCCGGGAACCAAGTCAATCGGGCAATCATATGGGCGGTGAGGAGGGAGTACCTCGGAGGAGCCCTGATCAAATAACATGCTGTAATCTTGATAAACCTCAGGTATGCGATTGGTGACTAAACCCACTATGTGTGAGGCAGGGGGTACTACGTCACCCAATATTGATAGTTGGGCAACCGCACCAAGAGCCAATGCTGGGGTGTTAATCTCCCTATCCACAGGCAGGCAGAAGTTCTGACATAGTTCGGATTCGAAGTGTACATGTCCCGTACCCCAATCGATATGCGGGTTGTGTTCCCGTAACCAGGGAATACCGACAATGATCCCAAACTGGGGCATGGATATTAGGTCAAAGTGGAGGGTTTCTTTATGGACTGAATGGATGGTTAGGAGAAGGGGAGCCGTCTGTTGCTTAATGGGACCAGACACGAGCTCCGTCCCATCGACTGCTTGAACCGGTTCGGGTCGGGGCTTGTTGATCAGAGGTAGGTTCAGTGTTTGGGCCAGGATGATATCAATATAGTTTCCGGAGGCCCCGGAATCAATAGTGATCTGGACGGAATGAACGATACCAGGGGCAGGCTGTAAGGTGGCTTCTACTTGAATCGGCTTGATTCGCCCAAACGATGGAGCAAGATGCGGGGAAGAACATGGAGAACTCGATCCTACCCCCGTATCTAGGATCGAGCTGGACGAAAATCCGGTTTCCTAGATTTGGGTTTTCGAGGACATTCCTTTACTAAATGGCCCCCCAAGCCGCAGTAAAAACAGGCGTTCTCGGCCCTTCTGCGCTCCCTTTCCCTTGAAGTGATGGGACTCCTAACACCCCCGATTTGCATAGGCTCATTGGTGGACTCAGTGTAAGACGATGAGGCGGCAGAACTGGTAGACTGGGAAAACCCAGCCTCAGCCCTGCGTTCAGAGCGTTGTGCGTCCACTTGAAGAGCCAAATCCACCAGCGCGGGGAACTGGACTGGTAGGGATGGAACCACAGCTAAAGCGTCCTTCATGGGATTGCTTAGCCCCCTATAGAAGACAACCGATTTTTTACTCTCGGGCCATGAGGTCTCAGCTGCTAGTTGATTGAATCGTGTGATGTACTCAATGAGGGAACTCTTACCCTGGGACAGGTCTAGCAATTCTAAATCATGGGATTGGGCTTTATATCGGGTGTCGAATACTCTGGACATTTCTGATATCAACTGGTCAAAATCATAGAGGGCAGGATGGTCGGTCTCTAACAATGGGTTAGCCCAGGCAGCAGCCGTGCCAGCGAGGTGAGATAGAGTGAATGCCGCCTTGGTGGTAGGGTCAGGAAAGGCAAGGGGTCGACACAAAAAGTGCAATTTGCATTGATTGAGGAATGTCCTAAATTTCCTAGGGTCCCCATGGAACTTTTCGGGGGCAGCCAAAGGAAAAGGAGAGGGCAAGACCAACGGAACGGGAGCCGGGGGAGTCGGGAGCGGGTGTGCAAGGGATACGGATGCAGGTATGGCGTCACCAAGCTCTGGATCCGCGGGTAAGGGATGTTGGGCGCTCTGTAACAGGTCGAGGCGTTGATGGACTGCTGTATTAGCAGCCACCATGTCAGCCCGTAGTAACGTGAGTGCTTGAATGACAGCGGCCAGGGGGTCTTCAGCGGCACCCTCCATATCTTACACGACAGGCTTCACAGTCTGTTAAGTGTTGAGAGTCGTGAAGATATAGGGGACCTCCGTCCCCAAGTGCCGCACAGGGAGAATCGCTTATCACTCCCTGTGCAACCCTTGAGGCCACAGGTGGAGAAAGAATCCAACGCCGGAACCGAAGTACTAGGAACCCCAAGGCAGCTGTGAAAAAAGGCAATGGTTATAATTCAAGCAGGCAGGTACTACATGTATATGTAACAGAGAAGAGTTCAAGCCTTACCGGGGTCTTTGATGTAATGGATGTTGGACCTAAGAGGGGAAAGGTTCCGGGACTCACGCAGACAAGGAACCCCTTCTGGACCCAAAAGTATCCGTCTCCAACTGGAGAGAGTAGTATTGGAGGAAGGGTCTCAATTAGTCCGATGATAGCCACCAGGAGGAGTGTGACCAGTTAGTGCAGAGAGGCAATCCGGGAAAGCCAAGAGGTATCCGTTGAACAAAATTAGGTCTGTAGCCAGAGAGAGCTGTCCGTATCAATGGGAAACAAGGAGCAGAGGAAGTCTGTGATTCAGTCCGAGGTCAGGAGCCGTGATGAATAGAAGAGCCAATGTCGCCGTAGCCAAACGTGATCCACAAGGAGTCCAAAAACAAGAGCAGGATTCGAGGAAGCCGGGTGAGTAGCACGGGTAAATCAGCCAGACAGAGTCTCTGAGGAAAACAGCTGTGAAGCGTGGTGTCTAGGCACTGCACCGTTTAAATATCATTACTTCCTGGTCACGTGACACTGAACGGAGTCACGTGACCGTAAATCAGGGTCACGTGATCGCGTAATCAAGTCACGTGACCGGGCCACAACGGTGCGAGAGCGTGTGCTACCGCTCGAGCGGCTGCCTAATCTCCATGGCAACTGCCAATGGAGAAACGGTCGTAAGCGCGACTGACAGGCATGTGGTGATTGCCTTGTCAGCGCGTGAGCCAAACTGGGTTGCCTGCGCGAGCCCCGGGAGAAAGGTAAATGGACGGGGGTGGTCATGTGATTGGGTGACGGGACGTGACCGGGGAGACCCCTTGCAGGCATGACAGGCTGCCCCTGCACTGCTGGGGGGTGGGGGTGCAGGGGGACATGAGTGGGGGCCTGGTGGTGGCTGCCCCTGCACTGCTGGGCGGTGGGGGTGGTGGGAGACATGAGTGGGGGCCTGGTGGAGGGTGCCCCACACTGCTGGGGGGGTGGGGGTGGTGGGAGACATGAGTGGGGGCCTGGTGGAGGCTTCCCCTGGATGCTGGGGGATGGGGGGAGACATGAGTGGGTGCCTGGTGGAGGCTGCCCCTGCACTGCTGGGGGGTGGTGGGAGACATGAGTGGGGGCCTGGTGGAGGCTGCCCCTGGATGCTGGGGGGGTGGGGGTGGTGGGAGACATGAGTGGGGGCCTGGTGGAGGCTGCCCCTGGATGCTGGGGGGTGGGGGTGGTGGGAGACATGAGTTGGACATGAGTGGGGGCCTGGTGGAGGGTTCCCCTGGATGCTGGGGGGTGGGGGTGGTGGGAGACATGAGTGGGGGCCTGGTGGAGGGTGCCCCTGCACTGCTAGGGGGTGGGGGGGTGGAAGACATGAGTTGGACATGAGTGGGGGCCTGGTGGGGGCTGCCCATGGTGGCTGGGGGGTGGGGATGGTGGTAGACATGGGTGGGAGCCTGGTGGAGGCTGCCCCACACTGCTGGTGGGGTGGGGGTGGGTGGGAGACATGAGTGAGGGCCTGGTGGAGGGTGCCCCTGCACTGCTGGGCGGTGGGGGTGCAGCGGGACATGAGTGGGGGCCTGGTGGAGGGTGCCCCTGCACTGCTGGGGGGTGGGGGTGCAGGGGGACATGAGTGGGTGCCTGGTGGAGGCTGCCCCTGGTGGCTGGGGGGTGGGGGTGGTGGGAGACATGAGTGGGGGCCTGGTGGAGGCTGCCCCTGCACTGCTGGGGGGTGGGGTGGTGGGAGACATGAGTGGGGGTCTGGTGGAGGCGGCCCCTGGATGCTGGGGGGTGGGGGTGGTGGGAGACATGAGTGGGGGCCTGGTGGAGGCTGCCCCTGCACTGCTGGGGGGTGGGGGTGATAGGGGACATGAGTGGGTGCCTGGTGGAGGCTGCCCCTGGTGGCTGGGGGGTGGGGGTGATAGGGGACATGAGTGGGTGCCTGGTGGAGGCTGCCCCTGGTGGCTGGGGGGTGGGGGTGATAGGAGACATGAGTGGGGGCCTGGTGGAGGGTGCCCCATGACTGCTGGGGGGTGTGGGTGCAAGGGGACATAAGTGGGGCCTGGTGGAGGCTGCCCATGGTGGCTGGGGGGTAGGGGTGATAGGGGACATGAGTGGGGGCCTGGTGGAGGCTGCCCCTGCACTGCTGGGGGGTGGGGGTGGTGGTAGACATGGGTGGGGGCCTGGTGGAGGGTGCCCCACAGTGCTGGGGGGTGGGGGTGGTGGGAGACATGAGTGGGGGCCTGGTGGAGGCTGCCCCTGGTGGCTGGGGGGTGGGGGTGATGGGAGACATGGGTGGGAGTCTGGTGGAGGCTGCCCCACACTGCTGGGGGCGTGGGGGTGGTGGGAGACATGAGTGGGGGCCTGGTGGAGGGTGCCCCTGGATGCTGGGGGGTGGGGGTGGTGGGAGACATGAGTGGGGGCCTGGTGGAGGCTGCCCCTGCACTGCTGGGGAGTGGGGGTGGTGGGAGACATGAGTGGGGGCCTGGTGGAGGCTGCCCCTGGTGGCTGGGGGGTGGGGGTGGTGGGAGACATGAGTGGGGGCCTGGTGGAGGCTACCCCTGCACTGCTGGGGGGTGGGGGTGGTGGGAGACATGAGTGGGGGCCTGGTGGAGGCTGCCCCTGGATGCTGGGGGGTGGGGGTGGTGGGAGACATGAGTGGGTGCCTGGTGGAGGCTGCCCCTGGTGGCTGGGGGGTGGGGGTGATAGGCGACATGAGTGGGGGCCTGGTGGAGGCTGCCCCTGCACTGCTGGGGGGTGGGGGTGGTGGTAGACATGGGTGTGGGCCTGGTGGAGGGTGCCCCACAGTGCTGGGGGGTGGGTGGGAGACATGAGTGGGGGCCTGGTGGAGGGTGCCCTTCAGTGCTGGGGGGGTGGGAGACATGAGTGGGAGCCTGGTGGAGGCTGCCCCTGCACTGCTGGGGGGTGGGGTTGGTGGAAGACATGAGTTGGACATGAGTGGGGGCCTGGTGGGGGCTGCCCATGGTGGCTGGGGGGTGGGGATGGTGGTAGACATGGGTGGGAGCCTGGTGGAGGCTGCCCCACACTGCTGGGGGGGTGGGGGTGGGTGGGAGACATGAGTGGGGGCCTGGCGGAGGCTGCCCCTGCACTGCTGGGGGGTGGGGGTGCAGGGGGACATGAGTGGGGGCCTGGTGGTGGCTGCCCCTGCACTGCTGGGCGGTGGGGGTGGTGGGAGACATGAGTGGGGGCCTGGTGGAGGGTGCCCCACACTGCTGGGGGGGTGGGGGTGGTGGGAGACATGAGTGGGGGCCTGGTGGAGGCTTCCCCTGGATGCTGGGGGGTGGGGGGAGACATGAGTGGGTGCCTGGTGGAGGCTGCTCCTGCTCTGCTGGGGGGTGGGGGTGGTGGGAGACATGAGTGGGGGCCTGGTGGAGGCTGCCCCTGGATGCTGGGGGGGTGGGGGTGGTGGGAGACATGAGTGGGGGCCTGGTGGAGGCTGCCCCTGCACTGCTGGGGGGTGGGGGTGGTGGGAGACATGAGTGGGGGCCTGGTGGAGGGTGCCCCTGGATGCTGGGGAGTGGGGGTGGTGGGAGACATGAGGTGGACATGAGTGGGGGCCTGGTGGAGGGTTCCCCTGGATGCTGGGGGGTGGGGGTGGTGGGAGACATGAGTGGGGGCCTGGTGGAGGGTGCCCCTGCACTGCTGGGGGGTGGGGGTGGTGGAAGACATGAGTTGGACATGAGTGGGGGCCTGGTGGGGGCTGCCCATGGTGGCTGGGGGGTGGGGATGGTGGTAGACATGGGTGGGAGCCTGGTGGAGGCTGCCCCACACTGCTGGTGGGGTGGGGGTGGGTGGGAGACATGAGTGAGGGCCTGGTGGAGGGTGCCCCTGCACTGCTGGGCGGTGGGGGTGCAGCGGGACATGAGTGGGGGCCTGGTGGAGGGTGCCCCTGCACTGCTGGGGGGTGGGGGTGCAGGGGGACATGAGTGGGTGCCTGGTGGAGGCTGCCCCTGGTGGCTGGGGGTGGGGGTGGTGGGAGACATGAGTGGGGGCCTGGTGGAGGCTGCCCCTGCACTGCTGGGGGGTGGGGTGGTGGGAGACATGAGTGGGGGCCTGGTGGAGGCGGCCCCTGGATGCTGGGGGGTGGGGGTGGTGGGAGACATGAGTGGGGGCCTGGTGGAGGCTGCCCCTGCATTGCTGGGGGGTGGGGGTGATAGGGGACATGAGTGGGTGCCTGGTGGAGGCTGCCCCTGGTGGCTGGGGGGTGGGGGTGATAGGGGACATGAGTGGGTGCCTGGTGGAGGCTGCCCCTGGTGGCTGGGGGGTGGGGGTGATAGGAGACATGAGTGGGGGCCTGGTGGAGGGTGCCCCATGACTGCTGGGGGGTGGGGGTGCAAGGGGACATAAGTGGGGCCTGGTGGAGGCTGCCCATGGTGGCTGGGGGGTGGGGGTGATAGGGGACATGAGTGGGGGCCTGGTGGAGGCTGCCCCTGCACTGCTGGGGGGTGGGGGTGGTGGTAGACATGGGTGGGGGCCTGGTGGAGGGTGCCCCACAGTGCTGGGGGGTGGGGGTGGTGGGAGACATGAGTGGGGGCCTGGTGGAGGCTGCCCCTGGTGGCTGGGGGGTGGGGGTGATGGGAGACATGGGTGGGAGTCTGGTGGAGGCTGCCCCACACTGCTGGGGGCGTGGTGGCGGTGGGAGACATGAGTGGGGGCCTGGTGGAGGGTGCCCCTGGATGCTGGGGGGTGGGGGTGGTGGGAGACATGAGTGGGGGCCTGGTGGAGGCTGCCCCTGCACTGCTGGGGAGTGGGGGTGGTGGGAGACATGAGTGGGGGCCTGGTGGAGGCTGCCCCTGGTGGCTGGGGGGTGGGGGTGGTGGGAGACATGAGTGGGGGCCTGGTGGAGGGTGCCCCTGCACTGCTGGGGGGTGGGGGTGCAGGGGGACATGAGTGGGGGCCTGGTGGAGGGTGCCCCTGCACTGCTGGTGGGGTGGGGGTGCAGGGGGACATGAGTGGGTGCCTGGTGGAGGCTGCCCCTGGTGGCTGGGGGGTGGGGGTGGTGGGAGACATGAGTGGGGGCCTGGTGGAGGCTGCCCCTGCACTGCTGGGGGGTGGGGGTGATGGGAGACATGAGTGGGGGCCTGGCGGAGGCTGCCCCTGGATGCTGGGGGGTGGGGGTGGTAGGAGACATGAGTGGGTGCCTGGTGGAGGCTGCCCCTGGTGGCTGGGGGATGGGGCTGATAGGGGGCATGAGTGGGTGCCTGGTGGGGGCTGCCCCTGGTGGCTGGGGGGTGGGGGTGATAGGGGACATGAGTGGGGGCCTGGTGGAGGGTGCCCCATGACTGCTGGGGGGTGGGGGTGCAAGGGGACATGCGTGGGGGCCTGGTGGAGGCTGCCCATGGTGGCTGGGGGGTGGGGGTGATAGGGGACATGAGTGGGGGCCTGGTGGAAGCTGCCCCTGCACTGCTGGGGGGGTGGGGGTGGTGTTAGACATGGGTGGGGGCCTGGTGGAGGGTGTCCCACAGTGCTGGGGGGTGGGGTGGGTGGGAGACATGAGTGGGGGCCTGGTGGAGGGTGCCCCTCAGTGCTGGGGGGGTGGGGGATGGGAGACATGAGTGGGGGCCTGGTGGAGGCTGCCCCTGCACTGCTGGGGGGTGGGGGTGATAGGGGACATGAGTGGGGGCCTGGTGGAGGCTGCCCCTGGTGGCTGGGGGGTGGGGGTGATAGGGGACATGAGTGGGGGCCTGGTGGAGGGTACCCCATGACTGCTGGGGGGTGGGGGTGCAAGGGGACATGAGTGGGGGCCTGGTGGAGGCTGCCCCATGACTGCTGGGGGGTGGGGGTGCAAGGGGACATGAGTGGGGGCCTGGTGGAGGGTGGCCCACAGTGCTGGGGGGTGGGGGTGCTGGGGGACATGAGCAGGTGTGCAGGGTAGTTCCCTGTTTTGTGGGCTGCCTGCAGGGGCCGTGGAGGGTGTACAGGGAACACATGTGAGGACCCACCCTGCCTAATCGCGTGTGTAACTTCCAGCGCACCCCTGTAATACACGTACTCAGCCAAATCGCGTGTGATAATTCCCACGCACCCCTGTAATACACGTACCTGGCCAAATCGCGTGTGATAATTCCCGCGCACCCCTGTAATACACGTACCCAGCCAAATCGCGTGTAAAACTTCCCGCGTACCCCTGTAATACACGTACCCAGCCAAATCGCGTGTGATAATTCCCGCGTACCCCTGTAATACACGTACCCTGGCTAATAGCGTGTAAAACTTCACGCGTACCCCTGTAATACACGTACCCTGGCCAATCGCGTGTAAAACTTCCCGCGTACCCCTGTAATACACGTACCCTGGCTAATCGCATGTAAAACTTCCCGCGTACCCCTGATATAAACGTTACCCGCTTTGCGTTCCTTGTTTGGCAGCCATGTAAACTGGTCCAGGGTTAGCGCAGCCCTTTGCGATGATTTAGCGATTTTGATGGCTTTTCCTTGCGTGAGGGCGTTCTTGGGGACGTTACTGGCGCTGCTGCAGGGTCGCTGCGATACTCTGCGCCACGGCTGGTTTGGGAGCCTAAAATCCATGAATACGCTGTGCGCGGAAATCGGTTTTAGTGCACGCGCCTGGCGCAGACAATCGCACGCGGACACTCTGCGCCAGCCGCTTGCGACACTTTTCTGCGAAATTCTATGAATTACCCTGTTGGTTTTTACCTTGATTCTACCTTCTCTTTTACTAAACAGGTCAACTCCCTAGCTTCTACCACAGCCTACACCTGCAAATTGATAAGAGCAGGTACGCCCTTCTTATCCAATAATAGCTGCCTGATCCTGGCGAGAGCCTTAATACTTTCCCGACTCGACTATTGCAATGCCCTCTACAGTGGTGCTAACAAAGCTACCACCCAAAGACTCCAAACGTTACAAAATAATGCTCTTAGAGCTGCACTTGGCATAAAGAAAAGGGAGCACATCTCCTCTATTAGGCGGCAACACAAATGGCTCTCTACTGACAACAAAATCCATCTAAAAATGATCTCCTTGACCCATAAGGCTCTTAATAATGCTGCTCCCAGTTACCTGACGGACAAAATAAAAAGAAAAACCTCAAATAGACCCACGAGAATAGCCAACTCCAACTGCCTGGTAGTACCCAGATTTAGACTTGCCAAAATTGGTGGCACCAGCTTCCCTGTGAGAGCTGCCAACTTGTGGAACGCTTTGCCACCCAACCTAAGAGCAGACCAACCTGTCTCGCACTTCAGAAGGAACTTCGTCAAACACATTAATGCTAAAAATGCCTAGACACCAGAATATGACTCCACTCTAGGCTTAGCCCTACTCTATTGTACATAGGTACTATTAGCTACCCTTCATTATGTCTATAACTGTTAATATTGCATGTATACTCTTGCACATTCCTTAGTTTATCCTGGTAATCACTCAATTGTAAGTTTGTAAGTGTACATTTCTGTAATATTGTAAACTTTTTTTGATTGTAAATTTTTATTCATGTAACATTGTAAGCCTCGCATATACTTTCTGCTGCGCCCGGTAACCTTTGGGTCTGGAGCGCATTATAAATAAACAAACAAACAAACAAAATTGGATGATGATCCTGCCGCACACATCCGGTTAATTCAGGAGATGTGGAGGGAAGAAATGGGAGAAGCATGGGACAAGAATGTGGTGATTTTTTGTTTTACCCCATGCTGAAGAAGGGGCTTCCGAAAGAAGTCCAGCACTATTTAGATAAAGTAGCAGGGATGGACGCCAAGAGTTGGCCAGAAATTCAGGCACACATTGTGCATTTTTGTAAAAGAAGACAGGAAAAAGAGAGTGAGAATGTAGAGCAGACACAAAAAGCAGATGCTAAACTTGTTCAACAGAAATTGGCAAAGATTGGTTTAGAAGGGGCAGTAATGACAAATTCTATGGAGGGACAGCGGGGGGCCCTGCGACAACAGGGACACAGCAAAGCCTGGATGATGCAGGGTTGGGTGGACGGGTATGTTCTCGGTCCAACGCAATGAGAAGGTAGAGGGGAATTTTCACAGGTAAGTGGGTCATCTAGCAGGGTTGGAGGAATGGATCCCCGGTTTAATGGGTCAACAGGAAATAATTATGGAGGATTTAATGGTGTTGTGTTGTTCGTGCGGAAGGTTGGGGCACGTGTCACGGGATTGTTGTGAACAGCCACAGTACGTTAACATAGGAGTTCAACAGATGCAGGCACCAACCCTGCCATAGGCCCCAGGCTTTGTGCAAATGCAGCAGGCATAGGTTGAACAGAACCCAGCGACTGGGGCTGCACAGACCTTCGAGATCTCACAAACCATGCCAGCACAAGCATCAGTACAGACATGGGACAAGAATCCTTTACCCCAAGGACCAGTTGCTCACTGCACTGGAGCAAGTGTTTTTGGGGGGAAATCCTTTTTCTCTCCCAGGTGCTAATATGTACCAGGAGTAGGACAGCCCACAGGAATCTCTGATGTGTCCAGTCCTGTCCATTACCACCGATCCAGAAGAGGAACCCCAGATAGGTGTGCATGTAGGTGAGGAAACATTTTCATTCATGGGTATACACAGGAGATACCAAGTTTTGTTTTAAGGAAGGTGAGTTCGTCTTGTCAGGTAAAACAATGGACACACAGGGATTCTTTGGGGCTGTCGTGTCAGTTCCTTATACTGAAGATCTTCTTAACAAGGTGCATAATCAAAATATATCAGTCCCTTTGTTGTATTGCACGGATACCCCAGCAAATATTTTGGGAAGGGACATCCTGAGCAAGTTGCAGATGTAGATTGCCTTCACGGAGGAACGTATTTTGTGCTTGACCCCAGGGTTGTATCCGTTGAGGGGGGAAGCAGTGCATTTTCAGACCTTTTGTAGTGGCAGTGCGATTAGGGGGAGTTTCCGTGCATACAACATTGTTTCTCTGTGGGGTGATGGTTTTGTTGAGTTGGGTCCCGGGGAACAGAAATCGGGCCTGACGAGTACCATTGAGGTTTTATTTTGGCCTGATGTGCCGCAGGAAGTAATACCAGGTGTCATTGTTACAATTCTCTTAGAGGATGTAGTGATTAAGAACAGGGTGGTTCTCTCAGGTACAGATGAAGGCGGAGAGTGGCGCACAGTTCTGTGTATCGATCCAACCTTATCGCTGAATGACGTGTATGACGTGTATGACGAGCAATTGTTCAAAGACACTGAAGACACAGGAGAGATGGTCTTTGAAATTGGGGAGCCTTGCCAGGTAGCGATAGAGCAAAGGGAAGTTTCATAGACCATGCTCATCACTAAGAATACATCGTCATTTTGGAAGTAGATTTTGGGGAAAATGCCAGACCATTTGTGGACCAGCAGTCCTCATTATGTGGGGCTGCTAAAAAGCGATATTACAGTGGGTAAAGCAGGACCCCATGTCCAAGGCAGACAAAGAGATTAATGAGACCATTTTGGCTTTGTTAAAGCAGGGCATAATATAACCCTCT
The DNA here is from genome assembly GCF_040938575.1 of Ambystoma mexicanum. Classification (NCBI taxonomy): domain Eukaryota; kingdom Metazoa; phylum Chordata; class Amphibia; order Caudata; family Ambystomatidae; genus Ambystoma; species Ambystoma mexicanum. The sequence continues at coordinate 62,826,152 of NC_090929.1, forward strand.
GTGTCCCCATGCAATACGGCTATCCTCTGAAGAAGATGAAGGGGTCCAGTTGGAGGATGGTACAGGATTTGCACCCCCCTCAATAATATTGTTGAGGCAGAACCCCTGGAGTAGCACACAATTCCTTCCTAGCCATGGAAACCAAATGCAGTTGACCCCTTCCACCTTGGTTGGCACGGGCTCCTGATTTTAGTACATACAGGCATCACAGGACAACCAAGAGGGTTAGGGAGAGGTTTTGGATAGGGAGGGGGTGTTTAGGGTCACCGGGAAAAGGTGTTGGGATTAACAACATGAACAAAACTTGTACATAACTTGCCTTGCATCCCTTAATCCTAGTTGGTCAGATCCCTTCTTAATTAGAGTACTGACTCGACTACCTGGCGTTTCCTAAAGAGCAACAAACATAAGCACACAAAGCATGAAATGAAATGAAACCATGGTACTGTGACAAACATACATATGAACAGAGATACTGGTGCTGTACCTTTTAATTAGTAATGCTCCCAGATAGTACCATGCTCCTTCTTACTGAGGCACCTACACATGAACAGACAAGCATTTGACTAGCAACATGATGCGTGTTTCAAACATGACAAATTGACAATGAGCCGCCACACATAACATAGTGTTACTTCACGTATGCGTAGTTAACTGTCCCCACACTCTGAGTGTTTGGAGGTCTTGGCGGTTCGCCTGACATAGGTTTCTGTTACTTGCAACAGCGTGCGGTTTAAACAACTCAGAAATGCTGCTGCTGCCGTGTGTAGTTTGGACAGCGTTCTCACAATGATGCGGCCCGCCCTCAACCAAGGAATAAACACACTTGTATCACCATACGTTCTGTTTGGCACTTAACTGACGCATGGGGAGGGGGCTTACCGGCTCCTCCCCAGGCAGTGAAAACCCTGTGCGTTGAATGGTCTCCTGCTGTGCTTCTGCTCCTTCCCCGTGCAGAACGGAGAGCTGCTTGGAAAGGCAGTGTTTCACCGCCGGGCCCGGGTTATAGTAATTTCACTGTCTGGCCCGGGTCCTGCGTGAAGGGGATCCTCCATGCCCTCATCCATATACCTGCTTCCTCCAGCCCGTGTCTGCCACGCCAACAATCACCAACAGGCAACACGGGCAGAGGAAGTCCTTAAATAGCAGTTGGCTGCACCTGCCTCATTCTGGACCAACTGCACCCCAAAGGATCATGGAGATTGTAGTCTCTTCACTGTTTTAGCACAAAACACTCCTTTTGCATGATTTCGCCATGCCCCCAGTCCCCTTTTCCTTATAGAAATTCTGGTGGTACCGAATCCTGCCACCATTCTCTGTAACTTCCCTACTGGGTGGACCCTCTTCACTGTAATTGTAAAAAATTGCATTTTCTCTGTTCCCTTACACCCCAATTCTCATACCTCATGGCGTCTACGTAGTGTGTTCAGAGATTCAAACACACAAGGTTTCCGCAGGAGTACTGCGAATCTCTAAGTATTTTTACCAGGGTGGTTCAGATGGATTTGGGGAATTTACATGTGTCCATTACCATAATTCAGTATGTGGACGATTTATTCGTCTGCAGCACTTCAGATGAGCAGTGTTGAGGAGACTCAATAATGCCCCCCCCCCTGATTGCAGAGAAGGGGTATAAAATGGACAAAGAGAAATTGCAATACTGTCAGACAGAGGTAATTTAATTGGGGCAAGTAATTTCGCTTGCAGGAAGGAAGGTATTGCCAGAGAGAGCCACTGCAGTTCAAAATGTGCCTCAACCAGTCACAGTGAAACAAATGCAGCCGTTTTGGGGGGTCTGTAACTATCTATCTATCTATCTGAGTTTTTGTATTGCACCACTAATACGCAGGCCTCAGATCGCTCACAAGAGAGAGGCAGACAAACACACTGGGACAAGCCAGAGAAAGTGACGAACCAAGACCACCCTCAAGCCAAAAGATATCAGAGTAGGCATATGCAGAGGGTGGACATCAAAGGCGTATTTATGAGTTATCCATGTCCAGCATCAAACAGGAAAGTTTTTAGGTGCTTCTTAAAGATAGCAGTTGAGCCATTTTCAGCAAGATGTTTAGGCATTGAGTCCCGTAAGGAAGGGGCCCAAAGGTTAAAACTGGCACCGCCAATTTTATTCAGTGAAGAGAGAGGTTGTACCAAACAGATGGTACAATTAGATCGCAATGAGAAAATGGAGACTTGCTTTCATGAAATCAAGGCTGCGATCAGCAATGCTCCGGTCCCGGCTAGCCCAAATTACAAGAAGCCTTTCTTTTTGTTTTCCCATTCAAACAGGCAATTGATGACAGCAGTCCTGACCCAACAAACATTGGTGGGCCACACACCTTTAGTGTATTACTGTGGACTCCTAGACCCAGTGATGCAGGGACAGTTCCCTTGTGAACAAGCTCTGGAAGCAACAGCTTTTGCAATTCAAAAGTCTTCAAACATTACTATGTGTTGCCAGGTAACATTGTACGTAGAGCATGCAGTCTTTGCGATTCTAGAGAAACGAAATCCACATTGATGACTCAGAGTGTCAGGGTATGAGGTCATATTATAAAAGTCCTCAGTTCATCCTGTGCAATGTCACTTAGTAAATCCTGTGACATTTGTAGCAGAGCCGGTGCAGCCGAAGGATATTGTTCACGATTGCACCACGTATGAGGGAGAAGTGGAAGAGAGGGTCAATGTGAAAGATGATGCCCTGGAGCGGGGTAAGGTGATTTTTGTTGATGGCTCTTCGATCATCAACCAAGAGACGGGTGAGGGGCATACAGGTGCAGCTGTCGGGAGGCTTGTGGATGGGGAGTACTGGGTCAGACTGAAGAGACAGTTGCCTTCTCATTACTCTGCACAAGCAGCGGAAACTGGTGGCACTTATAGAGGTACTAAGGGGAAGGCAGTCACTGTTAGAATAAACTCCACATATGTCACCACCACCGTGCAATCTGGGTTATCAAGATGGCAGAGAAGAGGATTTAGGATGTCTGACCCCTGTCCAGCATGCTGCGCTGCTATCCCAGCTGATTGAAGCGTTAACCTTGCCAGCAGAGAGAGGTCTAGTGAGGAGCGCTGCCCATACTAACCGCACTAATTCAATAGCTCTCAGAAATGATGCCGCTGACAGGGCGTTGAAGGAAGCGGCATATTTTCCTTTCACAGATTCACAGAAAAAGGAAACCGTGTCCCAACAGGTACAGTTACCAACCTGTTAACTGCAGTCCCGGTGCTCCAGATAATAGAAATACAAGGGAAAGCCCCTAGAGAAGCACACAAGCTCTGGAAAAAGAGTGGATGTGTTCTCTAACCCAGAAGTTTGCTTTGTAGACAGGAAATGACGGGGAAGGTCTGTAGAGCTGCTTCTTTTGACCCTAGAGCAACTATATTACCCGCCACATACTTCTCGGAGACAAATCGCAGCAGAGCTCCTGGAGGATTGGTTTATCCCTAACTTACAAGAACTGGTAAGTAGATTTGTAGGGAATTGTGTAGTGTGCAAGGAGTTCAATCACAGAAATACCATGAGGTCGGTGGGTAGTCTTGCTCAGGCCCTCTGGTCTATTCACAGAGCTCCACATCGATTTTGTGGACATAACGAGGTACAGTAATTTCAGATATCTTACTGTGGTGGCTTGTCCATTGTCCTGGTGGCTCGAGGTCGGTCCCTGCCTACACCATGATGCTAAATCGGCTGTGAGAGTTCTGGTGTGAGAGGTATTTCCAAGGTGGGTAATTTGTGAAATTGTAAAATCCGACAACAGAGTCCACTTCTTTAATGCCTTGTTCGCAGAAATCACTTTGCTGCTAGGAATAAAGCATTGGTTGTGCTTGGTGTACCAACGGGATTGTGAAGAGGCTTAATGTGTTCCTTAAGGCCATTTAGCCAAATTCTCTGCAGAGATAACTAAATCATGGTTTGCTTTCCTCCCACTAGCTTTATTTTTCATACAAAATCAGCCTGGGAAGGACCACCATTTGATCCCTCATAAAATCGTGACTGGGCCTAGACTGCATGCACTTCTCTAACCTACACGTATTACATTAGATGCACACAAGACTGCATTTTTCTCTGTTCCCTTACAGAGTTTAAAGGAGAGGAGTTTAAAGGTATCTTACAGCATTAACGAAAAGTGTTAAGATTACATCATCACAAGCGGCAGATTACCGAGGATCAACACAAAATACAGCATCTCCACGGGGACAGAGTCTACATTTGCACCTTTGTGTGTCGCTGGAACGAGCAGCGTTTCCATGGGCCACCTACAGAGGTCTATGCAACTCTAACTGCCGTGAAGTTGGAGGGCAATAAGAGTTGGATCCACCGAAAAGACACTCAAGGGGATACCAGCAGCCCTCCACCTGCACAGGAACAGCAGCAGGCATAGAACTGAAGTACGTCGTAAGGATTCACCGTCCGTTTCAGTGCAAAGGGGGGTGTGAATGGAGATCTGGAGTTTCAATCATTTTCTTCTAAGAAAAGAAATGTTTAAGATTGCAAATTGTGACAGTGAATGTTTTTGTGTTTTTTTGGTCCTTGGGCCATCATGTTTGAAGACAGTGTAGACAACTCAAAATTATCTTATGAAGTCTGACAGAATGTTAAGAGGAAGAAGAAATGTTGATATCAATTATTTGATAATGAACAGTTAAATCCCATAATGAACGCACATGGTTTCGCAGCTGACAACGTAGGGTACGGCCGTATGAGGAGGGCGGGGAGAGAGAGATCCGTAGGATATTGCTACATCTGCTATCTCATCCCCCATGCTTCTGGCGTTCAAAGGGTGCTTATCCTGAGTAAGATAGAGGTAGCAGATGCTCTATGCCCTGTGCAGGGTTTGAGGGCAGTTTAAAGGGCAGTCAATTGCAGCATCAATCATACCAAGTGATGATGATTCTTCAATGGCCATGCGGACACAGCACAAACATATTAGGTGTACTCAAAGAGTCCAATTCATCTTGGAAGGAGCTGTTTTTTCTAAAAATCGATGGGAGCAAGGGGTGAAGAGTTGGAGGGATGAGGGGATTCTTAGAAGAACGGGTGGCACAAGTAAACAGAGTGTGGGACACGTAAGGAAGGCATGGTATCAAACAGTAAGACAGGCACAAGTGATCACAGTTCAAGGGTGTTTATTGAACTTCAATTGGGTTTAAGCTACGCCCATCAAATAATAATAACGCACTTCTAGTTGAGTCTGTCAAAATAAAAGGGCCTGTACTAATAAACCTATTGCCAATCCATACTTCTAAATACAAATAGTGTGGGAAACAATGTTATGCAAAAGAAAATATGTCCTGATATTCAAGCAGTTGGCTTCCCTTCCCCACGTTTTCACGAGTACCCGACAAATGAATGATGCTATACTGACAGACATCCCGGGTCAAAGACTTGCAAGCGCGTCCAAAAATGTTTCGTCATTCAAAGTATGAAGAGGTAAACAGTATAAAGAAGGCCCTCATGGGGGAGTAGGTAAACAGAAGAGTTGGCGTGAGACTCAATGATCTCCCGAAACCCTGTCTGTATACATGCTGTCAAAGGCTCTCTCCTAAAATACCAGGCATTCGAACCGACAATGCTGTGCTATAGTAAATATAGAAATATGCAATGTGAAATGCGCAAAATTAACAAGGAGGGGAAGTTTATTAAAAACTCAACTTCCTTTGGTCAGACAAACTATATTGTTGTAGGGACTTTAATGCAGTGTTTGAAAACACAAACAGTCACCTCAGGTCGACAGAGGTAAAACGTATAGATAAGGCTCTTAAATGCATCCACTTGTATAGTGCATGAACATGAAAAGAATTTGAAGTTCCCCAAAAAAGCCAACATTTTGTGGTGTATAAAATAAGCACACCTTTTAATAAGGGAGACAGTTTTAAAAGGTTTTTTTGTGTGACACATTTTAATCGCAGATTTGGGTAGCTAACTGGAGCTTGGTGTGGGGCCCTTGAAAAAAAAAATCACACCTATGTTCAAACCTGTTGGTTTCTTATGGAAACAATGGTTATTCATATGAATCATCAGTGATAAAGAGCTTTTCATGATCTGTGAGGCCCCAATGGAACCTGCAGGGATGATTTTGCTGGGCTGTGATGGACGTGGGGAGAGAAGTTGTCTCCAGGGCCTGACCAAGGTGGATGGGAGAGTCGGCAGGGCCTCAAATAGGGCAGGGAGGAATACATGGGCCTTGCTGCAGAATCCAGCCCTTCCAGAGGAAAGTGAGTATGCTGTGCAGCCGCTGTGTGTGGGGCTCCCATCAGCGCGGGTCCCTGGGCGACTGCCCATGCCTGTCGCCGCTGTGCTTGCTACTGAAACACGGGTTAACTTCCAATCTTGCCATTTTGCAGCCAAGGCCAGAAATACAACATTCCCAGGTATAGCAGAGAAAAGGTGCAAAGAACCCTGAAGCACTGCTAATGTTGCCAAGATAAATAACGGGCATAAAGTATAATGGCAGAACTCTGCCTCCAGATAACAATTTCTCGCAAGAAAGGGGGACCAAAAAAGTTGTATGTTGAGGGCTGCAAAGGTCCCAAGTAATGTGAATAGAAAAGGGAGATTGGGAAGCGAGACAGAGCCTCAATGTAGATCCTGAAACCCAGTGGTTGGCAGAGACCCCACACCTTGAGACTGCAGGTGTAGCTGCTGCTCTCTTTGCACTCCAATCGCTACAGCTTCATGCCCAAATAGCATATTATAAGTCCCCCCATTTGAAGGCTGCTCCAAAAAAACCTGCCATTTTTGGCCGTCTTGGAGTAGCCTCCAATGGGCAGGATCCTGATGCCATTGTGGGTTTCACACACCCTGAACCCACTTGGCATATGCCTCGGCCATGTTCAGTCATCCATTGGGGGAGTTTCACCCTCAGTTGCCCCATATGCCTCCTCCCCACCCAAAGCCTTCTCTGCTGCTACAGGAGGCCATTGCAAACCACTTGCCCGCACGTACTAAACCCAACCCCGTCACCATTGCGTACTTGCCTGCGCCACGTGACCCGCCACTTCCTGCTTCAGGGCGTGGTATGTGGTCTTCTCTATGCACGTTTCCTGGGCGGTCTCTTTTTAGAGGCTGCCCAGGAAATGCAGTTTAAAGATTGTCTCCCGCATTGTTATCTTTTCACCCCATTTCCATTTATGTACGAGATTTATGAACTGTGAACCTAGCTGGGAAGAAATGGTGCTGTATATATGGGATGCATCCAGGGGCGTACAAGTAAGGGTGCAAGGCTAGCATAGGGACAGTAATGGGTACAGTTGCATAGGGCCTCCAGAGGGAAGGAATTAGGGGTAGGTGGAAAGATCAGCAATTAGGGATATGCTCTTTCAAGAGTAGGGACTTCAGGTCCTTCCTGAAGTGTAGGATGGTGGGAGCCAGAGTTACCCACGCTGATAAACTTGTTCCAGAGACAGGTTGTGTATAAGGAAAGGGCATGTTTCCTGTTTTTTTCCTCCTTCATTTCTTTGTTTTACTCTTGCCAAGGTTGTGACTTCTGTGACTTCTAGTGGTGCGCGGGCCTCCGAAAATGGTGAGTTTCTTGGCCATTAGCACATACTTTGGTGGTTTGGGGGTGGCATTCGCCTAAATGCCTTTAACATGTGAAACGGAGCATAACATTTACCGGAAAAAGCATAAACATTAATATACAATTAATCTGTAAAATATAAATACCCTTCTAAGAACACATTAGTGTTCCCTCACAGCTTTTACCTTTTCCTTCAGTAAAATGGAGACCGCTCTACAGAAATGCACAGTATACAATATCAAAGGAAACGCTGATAACATCGCAAATCACTATTTTCACAGGCAGTGCGTCACTGTATTCTTCCTTAAATAACTATATTACTATTACTTGGGGCACAAGCAGGGGTGGACTGGGAACTAAAAGAGGCCCTGGAAATAATTACTGGGAACTAAAAGAGGCCCTGGAAATAATTACTGGGGACCAAAAGAGGCCCTGGAAATAATTACTGGGGACCAAAAGAGGCCCTGGAAATAATTACTGGGGACCAAAAGAGGCCCTGGAAATAATTACTGGGAACTAAAAGAGGCCCTGGAAATAATTACTGGGGACCAAAAGAGGCCCTGGCAATAATTACTGGGGACCAAAAGAGGCCCTGGAAATAATTACTGGGGACCAAAAGAGGCCCTGGAAATAATTACTGGGGACCAAAAGAGGCCCTGGAAATAATGTTCAAAGTGGCCCCATATGACACATTTTCAGCAAACCCAATGCTTTTCCTATGATAACATTTGAAAATACCACACAAAAGAGGCCCAGGGTGCAGAGGCCCACCGGGAAATCTCCAGAGTTCCCTATAGGCCAGTCCACCCCTGGGCACAAGGAGATGTCTTTACCTTCATGACGATCTCCCCTTTGTGTGCTGCATAACTGTGGATATAAGAATATCTTTAGAGTTTAATTCCTGATGGAGGAAGAAAGTCGAAGAGTGTGGGGGCAGTATGGGTTGGTGGATAGTTTGCTAGCAGCTTTTAGATCGATATATACTTTATTTTGGTTTTTACCATTTACATCTTATAAAATTGAATACATTCAGAAATGCAAAAATTTCCATTAACCTCTACTAAAACACAATACAATTCAACGTACAAGAGGCATGTTAAAATGTATAAATCAAAAATTACTAAAAATGTTAACTGTTCTGCCCATACGTTTAAAAGCCTCAGTAATGTACTCTGATAAATCATTGACAAAGGAAGCATCGACACCGGACAGAACAAAGTTCATAGCGTCAATGACATGCCTAATATTATTGGCGCTAAAAGGTCTCCTCAGCCACAGGCGTCTCAGAGCTAACCATTTTCAACAAATAGAAAATTCATTAAATCCTCATATGCCCCACTTCCGCAAATATAAAGCTTGGAATTCAATAGCCACGTCATGCGGTCCCTCAGTGGTAGGACGTTCAAGCGCACCATTGCGAACATACTTCTTTGCACCGGCGAGCGAATGACACTTAGCGAGAAATTCTCACAATAGATACGGCAAGCCCCAATCAAGTGGCCAAGCGAGCTTACATTTTACATTCTATTTATCGCCATATCGAGTTCTCTCCTAGCTTTCCTAGACAATTGTCTCTTTGTAATCCGGCTACCCCTTAGTTCATCAGAGGCAATTCCCCATTTTCTGCACAAGATGAGACAAATTTTATACTAGGGGTAGATAACAAATGTAGCAGCCTTTGCTAATTCTTCCCTCACACACAATATCAGGGTTCACCGCCGGCGCAGAATGTAGTTTATGAAAATACTCTAAGAACCTACATTCCACCTGAACACCAATATTTGGAGCCCCTGACCCAACGCAGCAGAAGATCCGGGGCGCTGGATGACACTCCCAGCAACTTTCTCAGACAGATGTGACAAATAAGATCTGAAGAAGTGCAGCTCCCAATTCCCCAGATCTCGCTGCCATACAATATGGCGGAATAAATCTTAGTCTCCATCACCTGAATACACTTATCAAACCGAAACTCACCGAATTTTTGATAAAATCTCAGAATCCCTCCCAGGCATGTCCTTAAGTTATTTTATACTGATGCTAAATGTGCAGACCTCCGGGCAATTGCTTGAAAACGTGACTCCCAAGTAGCAATATGAATCGGACACAGTTAGATTCACATTGTCAATAAACCAATTCTAATTATTTTCTTTCTTTGAACCAAAAACAACAATCTTTGCCATACCAACTGCTTTTGAAACGCTCTTTACTGGTCTTTTTCCACACATAAGTAACTTGCATTGTAAATATGTATGTTAACTTGAGGACAACACTCCTCTTCAACGATTGGCTCCTCCCTAACCCCAAAGCCCATACACCGTCCACTCCTCACCATACCTCAGACTGGGCGGTTTGATTCCCCCATTTCCTCCTACTGGTTACTTGTGGATCCATTGCTGACAATTGCCCTCCCTCCCCTGTTCACCACTCCCTTGTTTCTCTGCTTCGTAACCTTGTTCTTACCCTTATGATTGTAAAGCACCCCGTTCCTTCCCAAAGCTAGGTCCATGGTCAATAAATACCCTGATAATAAGACCACCTTTTTCTTGTCTGTAGCATTAATTCCCACATACACAGACTGGTTTGGCTGTTAAGTCTGCCAACCTGAGCTAAAATGGACCTGAATGATGCAACGCCAAAAGCAAGGGCATAGGGTCATTAACAGCCAAGCTCACCTGCAAATGCGTAAAAAAAAATATATTATTGTGCAATGGTTTAAACTTAAACCTTTCACAATTAACACTCAATATCCAAAATCACTGCATAAAAACATATGTTTCGAATGGATTGTGTCCTCCAACGTATTCCTCATCTTAGATGTATTCCATCCAGCTTTGCTGCTCTTGGGAAATTTTTTCGGCAGAGGGCGTCGTGCGTCGATGTCATCAAGTCAATGGTCCCTCGAAGGCCTCCGTCGAGGGTGACGTCATCGGGTGTATAAGTAGCATGCACGGCGCCCTTTGGCCTCAGTTCCGGTTTTCCACAGTGCGTTGCATCGGACATTCGGCGCGCCTCAAGTTCTGTCATGAAATATAATATTACGAGAGAAGAAATCATGTCCTCGTCATCGACGCCGACCACAACCCCGAGATCGGGTTTTAAGAAATGCAAGTCATGCGGCTCAAAAATGTCGATCACGGACCCGCACCGCAAACGTTTGTGGTGTCTCGGGGAAGTCCACGACATGGAGGCCTGTTCAGGCGATGACGGGAACGGCCTTGCGAGAAAGGAGAGGAAAGCTACAGGTAGGTCGGAAGGATCGGAAAGCCTCTAGCGTCGAGTCGAGACCCCATGGGGAAAAATCTCATCGACGCGAAAGGCATACATCCAGATCTCGAAGCGATTCTCATCGCTCGTCGTCCTCGTCGAAAAAGTCGAAGAAACGACGCCATAGATCTCCCTCCACCTCATCGTCAGACGAGTCTCTGAAAATGAAATGCCCCACAAAACATTCGTCTTCCGAAGAGTGGGAAGCCTTTAGGGTCAAAATGATAGAGGTGTTTGAGAAAGCAAAGCCTCGGTCCGCGCCTTCTTCGGAAGCCGGCCGGGTACGTCATCGCTCCGACACTCGCGCGCCCTCGAGCCCGGGTGATCGTAAAAGGAAGGATAAAGAACCTTCCTGGACGCCGAGCGAAAAACGCTCAAGTCGAGTCGACCGCTCGAGGTCACCGACACCGTCCGAGACCTTCCACACCTCGAAGGGAAAACTGTTGAAGGCCGTCTCGACGCCCTCGAAGCAGACCCTGTCGACGACCATGATGTCATCGACGCCGTTGACGCCTTTATCGACGTCGACGCCGAAAACATCAGCGCCAAAGGCTCCAACCAAGCCAGGGCAGCTAGAAAAGGCGAAGGAGAAAACTGCAAGACATGTAGCTTCTTCAAAATCTAGTACTACACCTCCTCCTCCTCCTCCTCCTCTCCCAGAGAAGGTTTTCAAGCCTCTCCCTAGGAAGGAGTTTTTCAAATCCTTAACCTCAATTTTTGAGGATCAGGAGAGATCCGAAGAGGAAGATGTACCTTTTGGGTTGGAATATGGCACCCAAAATGTCCCAGAATGCTTAATATCAGAAGAAAGCAGGATGAAGGATTTGGTGGAGTCCTTACATAATGCAAGTGGCATTGACACCTCTCCTGAGAATGATTTTGGTAGACCAGATCCAGGAGAGCATGCCAGTCCATCTTATCGTCAATTAATGACAAAGGTGGTAGACTACTTGGGATGGGCTAAACCAACAGCCCAATTCATCCAGGACGATTTGACAGACATATTGGACCATGGTCCCACTGAAGACCCAGTTTTACCTTTTCATGTAGCTTTACAAAACAGGGTGGCCAAGAATTGGGAAACTCCGGATTCTATTCCTCCGGTGAATAAATCCCTAGCATCAAAATACCGCCCAGCCAGTAGCGACCCCGGCTATCTCTCAAAACATCCAACTCCCGAGAGTTTGGTCATACAGGCAGCCACAGCTTCCAACAAACTTGCATACCCGTCTATCCCTCCAGACAGGGACGATAAGCGTGTGGATGGTTGGGCACGGAAGGTATTTTCAGCCGGGAGCATGGCATTAAAATCTGCCAACTCCACATATGCCTTGGCAAAATTTTCGTACACTCAGTGGGAGTGCATCGCAATGGCGGCGGAGCACATACCAGAAGGGGAAGAAAGGGAAGGTTTCCTAGCCATCGTTAGAGATGGAAAGGAGGCCATGCAGGAATCCCTTCAATCTGGATTTGACATTGCGCATAGTGTAAGCAGGTCCATGGGCACTAGCATGGTAATGCGCAGGTTTGCGTGGTTACGGAAGTCGGGTTTTGCACCGGACACACAGAACCGCCTCCTGAACATGCCTTTTGACGGGTCTCACCCTTTTGGCAACAAGGCTGACGAGAGCCTTGAGAGGTTGCAGACCTCAAAAGCAGCGGCCACATCTTAAGGAGCTGCTATTAGGCAACCTCAGCCTTTTTGTGCGCAAGGACAATCACGGAGGAGACTATCCTATTGTTATTATACCTCATACAGGAAGACGAGAGGAATGGCCAGTCAAAGGGGCCAAAGAAAGGCCACTTGTGGTGGACGAGGAAAACGTGATAAGCCAGCTCCAGCTTCAGCCTCTTTGCCATCAGCGGCTGCAACATCCGCCACAAAACCACTTTGAGGACTTGCACCACAAAACACCTGTAGGAGTCAGGCTGTCGCAGCATCTGCAAGAATGGCGAGCCATTACTTCAGATGTTTGGGCTCTAGAAATAATAGCCCAAGGCTATTGCCTTCCTTTTCTAAAGCAACCTCAAAGCAATCCACCAGGGAGACACCCGTTGAAGCTTTGAAATCGGCTCCTACAGCAAGAAGTTCTAACCCTGCTGGAGAAAGGTGCCATAGAACCAGTACCTGCAGCGGAGAGGAACAAGGGTTGTTACTCCCCGTATTTTTTTATCCCCAAAAAGGACGGAGGACTGAGACCCCTCTTGGACTTAAGAAACTTGAACAATTCCTCAGGAAGGACAAGTTCAAGATGGTTACTCTTTCTCAGATCCTTCAGGCCCTTCAACTCCAGGACTGGTTGGTGTCATTGGACCTCCAGGATGCTTATTTTCATGTGCCCATTCATCTCAAGCACAGAAAATACCTGAGGTTCGTTGTTGGCGACTCAGACTATCAGTTTCGAGTCCTGCCATTCGGGTTGACCTCCGCCCGAGGGTCTTCACCAAGCTAATGGTAGTGTTGGCAGCGCACCTCAGGAGAGGGGGGATTCATGTCTACCCCTACCTGGACTACTGGCCGATCAGGGCACGTTCTGCCGAGCAAGCTTGGATCATCTGAAACTCACCTGCCACTTCCTCCACAAACTGGGCTTCTCCCTCAATTTAAAGAAGTCTCAAATGACACCTTCCCAACAGCTTCAATAAATAGGAGCTGTATTAGACACATCCTTGGGAAAGAGCTCGCCTCCCAAGACGAGGCCTCAAGACATTCTTCAGATGGTTTCAAAATTCCAAAATGCCCAAAATCTCCCGGCTTTCTACGGTTGTTCGGCCTCATGGCGTCTTGCATTTTTCTGGTGCCAGTGGCACGCTTGAGGATGAGATCCCTTCAATGGGTCCTAAAGACTCAGTGGTCCCAGTTCTCGGGTCAAATGACGGATCTTCTTCAGATTCCGAACAAGGTCAGACAAGACCTTCTATGGTGGACCTGTGCAGAGAACATCTTAAAGGGGGAACCCTTTTGGCAACCATGGCCGGAGATCACAGTAGTGACAGACGCCTCACTCCTGGGGTGAGGAGCACATGCCAAAGATTTGACAATAAACGGTCGCTGGTCTCCATCGGAATCCAAACTACATATCAACCTTTTGGAGCTGAGGGCAATCAGACTAGCACCGAAGGCCTTCCTGTCATCTGTCAGGGGAAAGAATGTCCTGATAATGACAGACAAGACAGTGGCCATGCACTACCTAAACAAAAGAGGAGGCGTGGGGTCACTACCCCTGTGCAGAGAGGCAATGCTGCTCTGGTATTGGGCGATACAAGAGGGAATCTCTCTAACGGCAATTCATCTAGCCGGGGAAGAGAATATGACGGCAGATGCTCTGAGCAGGCAGAGCACGGTGTCCCACGAATAGGAATTGGCTCAGGAAGTCATTCAAGAGATCTTCGCCCTTTGGGGAACCCCTTAGATAGACTTATTCGCAACCAGTACCAACTGAAAATGCAAAAGGTATTGCTCAAGGGAATTTCCCCCGAGAGGAGCCCTGGGGGACGTGTTCATGGTGGATTGGAATTTCCCACTATTGTACGCGTTCCCTCCGATTCCCGTCATTCCTCAGGTCATCAGGAGGCTGAGATGCTTCGGGAACCGCATGATCCTAATTGCCCCAGATTGGGCCAGGAGAACGTGGTATCCGGACCTTCTAGATATGTCCACCTGTCCTCCAGTACGTCTTCCTCAGAGAGAGAACCTTCTCTCTCAAATGGAAGGTCAGGTTCTCCACCCAGAGGTCAGAACACTCAACCTTCATGCTTGGTATCTGAAAGGCTGAGATACAGGGATTGGAACCTTCCAGATGATGTTTTGGAGGTGTTGCTTTCAGCAAGAAGGCCAGCAACAAAGTCTCTGTACCGCTGCTGTTGGAAAAGGTTTTGCAACTGGTGCAGGGAAAAAATGTCGATCCTTTTCTATGTTCTATTCCGGAAGTACTATCTAGCCTTCTGACCCTAGCACATAGAGGTCTGAATATCAGAAACAATAAAAGGTTACCTTGCGGCGCTTTCCATCTTCAAGCGCTCATCGGAAGAATGCTCCTACTTCAAAATTCAAATTCCTTTGATAACACAATTCATAAAAGGTCTCACTCTAATGTGTTTCATCCTCACCCATTTCAAGTACCGATTTGTGATCTAAATTTGGTATTAAAATTCTTAATGTGTGCCCCTTTTGAGCCTATGCACACGTGTCCATTAAGATTATTAACATGGAAAACAGCATTTGTAGTTGCTCTAACATCAGCAAGAAGAGTAAGCGAATTGCAGGCACTGTCTTCTGGGCCACCCTATACTGTGTTCCATAAGGACAGAGTTGTGTTGAGGGTTAAACCATCATTCTTACCTAAAGTAGTATCTGATTTTCATTTAAGTCAGAAAATTGTTTTACCCTCATTCTATCCTCCACCTCATCCTTCTAAGGAGGAAGAAAGACTACACAGACTGGACCCAAAAAGAGCTTTAAGCTTTTACATCTCTAGGCTTTCTAGACTTAGAGTGGACAACCAGTTGTTTATAGGCTACACTGGAAGAAAGCTGGGTCAATCAGTAACAAAACAAACTATTCTGCGCTGGATTGTGCTTTGCATTTCAGAATGCTACAGACTAGTACAAAAAGACCCACCTGAAGGGTTAAGAGCTCACTCCACCAGAGGCATCGCCTCCTCTACAGCCCTTCAAAGAGGTGTCCCTATAAGGTCCATTTGCGAAGCAGCAACTTGGTCTTCGTTTCACACCTTCTCAAAATTCTATAACCTGGATGCTTCCCAGTCTAGGGAGCTAACTTTTGGAAAAGCAGTGCTTTACTCTGCCATCTAAGGGCATTTAAAAAGAAAAATCTGACCCCTCCTCCAGAGGAGCTATGCAAAAAATACTGCTTTGGGAGCCTATCTAAGATGAGGAATACGTTGGAGGACACAATCCATTCGAAGAACAAGTTACTTCTTACCTGGTAACGTTCTTTCGATTGGATGTTCCTCCAACGTATTCCTCATCGCCCTTCCAACCTACCCCTCTGTAAATTTTTTCCGGGTTATTGCCATCTCAAATCTCGCAAGGCTGATACCTGTATGCCGGCACAATACACACAATACAAGATCACAGACACAAAAGAGGGGAAAAACAGAACTGAGGCCAAAGGGCGCCGCGCGTGCTACTTATACACCCGATGACGTCACCCTCGACGGAGGCCTTCGAGGGACCATCGACTCCATGACATCGACGCACGGCGCCCTCTGCCGAAAACATTTCCGAAGAGCAGCAAAGCTGGATGGAATACATCTAAGATGAGGAATACGTTGGAGGAACATCCAATCGAAAGAACGTTACCTGGTAAGAAGTAACTTGTTCATCCATGCATAACATGCTAAAGAATCGACTGGACTGATTATAAGCTAAAAATCAGAGCCGCAATTGCAGTGCGGCTATTAGCACTCCAGCCTTGGAGCAAAAAAGTTCATGGCTCGAAATTAAGGTTGGATAAGCAGGAGCAAAAAAACAGCTCCTTGGTATCCAGCATTAACTAGGGACCAGGAGATCCAACTGGGGAACTAAGAGATGGTACATCACGTCTCGCAAAGCTAATATGGAATCTAACTTCCATATTATCTGCAACTTAACATTTTCCCATTTATTTATGACCCCTTAAGCTTTAAATGACTTATAGATGTATCCTTATGTTTGTTTATAGTGTGTCCCAAATGCACAGTGTTAAAAACAAATAAATGTAATTGTTAGCCATCAGTTGGCCTGTCAAGCCAAATGTAGGCCTTGGTAGATGTTGGCATCAAGCTAACCAGGCTCTTCTTGGTTACAAACAAGGAGCTAAATAGCCCCCAGCTCTTCTCAACTTCGGACCCTGAAGGTGTGTGATTTTTTGATGTTTTGAAAAGAACAAGGATTTGCACGCTGACTTACCTTCGAAACAAACAAATATGGCTGCTCCTGCAAATAGTAAAGGGGCGTTCTCCTATTTTCTGGAATGGGAGGCGGCTGTTGGCAATGTGCAGGCTAGTAGGGTGTGGGCAGTGGTGGCGGTTGGATGTCTCTGGTGCTGAGGTTGGGAAATGAGACTCAACTGTGGGTTGTGTGGCGAGGAGAAGACACTGGTTGGGGCACTGGCTCACCAAGAAGAAAGATGGCGGCAGGGAAGATGCTCAGTAGGCTGGTATGGAATTCTGGTGTTCACGGTCATCTGTCGGATTACTCCTGATTGGTAAGCGCTGCTCCGCTAGGTGCTACTTATTCTGAAATTGCATTATGTTATCTTTTAAGGAACACAAACGACTTGGAAAAACAAATTCTTATAATGGACATGTTTGGGACCCACCGTGTGAGGGGGCGTGAGTATACGTGCATTTGCAGCAGCACACGCATTAGCCCTTTTCTGATCAGCGCTATGCTTTGCCCCATCTACACTGACTCTTCAGGTAATGGTAATGTTTATTTGTAAAGCGCCTATACACAAGGCAAGTGTTTCAAAGCGCTGAAGGAGGGTGGGACCAAGGTGAAAAAAACAACAGGGATGCAAACTATTACAGACTCCTGCTCTACCCCTCATTCCTTTTCTGATCATGTCTGATCTGTACAAATCTGTCATGTGCATTGTTGCATTTCCCCAGGGTTCACCCATCCTTGCTGCAATATTTCTATTTTCTGGCTGACCGAGGTCTGGATCTCCAGAAAAGCATCCACGCTGCTAGACCACTAAGGTGGCGTCTGGTGCACTATGACAGTCCAAGCCCACCTGAATGCATTCGTATATCTGCACACTAGCTCAATTTGTTTTCTCTTATGCAGAGAACAAGGCAAGCCGGTAAATAAGAGTACGTTCTTTGAGCAGGACTGGCCCAAAGCTTCCCTGTGACCTGGAGTTAGCTGCGCTCAGCAAGCCGCTGGCAAATGCAGCGCGTGTACTTCCAAAAGAGAAGTGCAGAACATGCTGTGTAACCGGAGTAGGGAAGGGCTCTGTGCTGAGTATGGAGCTCGTTCCCCTCCCCGCCCTTAGACACGAGGCACTTAATTTAGAGCCCAGGAGCAGGCTAACAGCTGCTGCAGGATTACGGGAGAACTGAAACCGGGAACAAGAGCTGCTTGCGAACTACACTTCCCATCTCCGTCTCTGGATTCCCCTGGGGACCGGGCCAGCGGAGAGGTTTAAATAGCCCTGAGCTGAGCCTCCCCCCCTCCTCATCAGCCACAGTAATGCCCCTGCAGAGAAGCCATTGGATAGCTGACATTCATGCCGATGCATGATTGGTGGGCAGTGGCGTCAGTCACTGCTCTTTCAAGCTTGGTGGGAGAGGGACGTAAACAGCATGGACATACCTTTCACTCTATATTTATCCAGCGGAGTCTGCTGCAAGCAGCAAGAGACAGAGCAGCGCCACTGATTCGGAACCTGTGCAGCCTGCCAAAGGCTTTATTTTATGGTAATCTTTCTCTACACCTATAGAGGATACATTGTAAAGAAAACAGATATAACCCTTTGGCTGCTTTTATTTGGACAAAAGCAGGTTTGGGAAGGCAGAGCTCACCATGCCTGCCCCTCAGAGCAGATCCAGAGCTAGAGACCGGAATAATGTACTGAACAGACCAGAATTTATGTCGTTAAACCAGCCCATGCGGGGGAACCAAGAAAACCGGGGTCCTGGCAGAAAGCAGAGCGGGCAGTTTGCCCAGTACCCGCCACCCAACGAGGGCAACAACAAGGACCGTCGGCAGTCCCAGCAACTGCCTGAGGAGGACTGCATCCAGCTGAACCCTTCCTTCAAGGGAATCGCCTTGAACTCACTGTTGGCTATCGACATCTGCATGTCTAAGAGGCTGGGTGTGTGTGCCAGCACCGCCTCCTCCTGGGGCAGCGCCCGCTCCATGGTCAAGCTCATCGGTGTCACCGGCCATGGTATCCCCTGGCTGGGGGGCACCATGATCTGTCTGTGGAAAAGCAGCACGCTGGCTGGACAGGAAGTGCTCTTGAACCTCTTCATGGGTAAGTGACCTTCCGCCTTAAGTTGGCAAAGAACTTAAGACCCAAGCCCTAAGGGAATGCCATGGTTATTGGATGCCTCCATTTCTCTAGGGGCCCAATGGTTTTAGTACTGGGTTTTTCTTTTACGCACTGTTGTCACCTGGTACTTCGGTCCAGTTGCTTAGATTTATTACCTGGCTGGCATGAAGGCTTCTTCAAACCCTCTGCTTTTGGACAGAATCTGGTTTACAGAAGTCACAGCTGGAGAAGTTTCTGTCTGAAATTGTTGCACACCTGTATGCGATTGTGAGATCGTAGGCCCCCTGTCCTTAAGTGTGAAATTGAAGCATTCGCCTTCCCTGAGTGTGTGATACGGTTCCTGCTGTACCTTAGTGTGAGATCAGAATCCTTCTTTTCCTGTGTGTCCGCAAAGATCTCCTATCTCTTGAGTTCTCCTGTCCCAGAGTCTGAGAACCCTAAGCGCGAGAATTCCTGAGTGTGAGATTGGAGTGTCAATGTGCGGTTGTTGACCTTCTGCCATGGATGTGAACTCAGTAGTCCTACCCGCGAGTTGAGTGTAGAATTGAAGATGTACTCTTGTCCCCAAGTGTGGGATGAAAATCCTCCTCTTCCAAAGTGTTAGATTGGTGTACTCCTGACCCCGAGTGTGGGGGGCTGTACTCCTGACCCTGAGTGGGGGGATTAATACTCTTCTGTCCCTTGGTGTGGGATTAGTGTCTCCTTTTCTGCATATGGGATAGAAGTCATGTCACTGAGGGTGACAAAAGATGCTCTCTGTCATAGGATTTGAAGGATTGTCTTTCTTCCTGAATATAAGATTGGACGCCCTCTCTCCCTAAGTATCAGATTAAAAGCCCTCACCGAGTATGGGATTTGAAATACTCTCTCCCTGAGTATGAGGTTGCCATTCTTCTGTCCCAGAGTGTGAGATTTAATTTTAAAAATACACAACTATCTGGGAGTCTTTGCATTGGGGTCCATCTTACATCTTCTATTAATGACTGCATTGAATCGGGTCATTATATTCTAGACCAAATCGTGTTTTTAATAGATTGACCATATAATCTGCAGATCTCTGCAGATCATCTGGAACTTTACCCTGAGTTGCAAATTTGGCAAAAACAGTGTGTTGCGCTTTGCTGCACGTTTGGAAGTTACGGTTAACATCCCAGTCCCACCTTGCAGATCTGCAATTACCCAGTATTCGCTCATGTTTCCATATGTGCCCTCCTGTGGCTCGTCGGGTGGCGCAAAACTGATTGCTCCCTCACGTGCTGTAATGTGTGCTCTACTGCCAAGCCCCCAACAGCATATGACTGATTTCTCCCTCCAATGCTGCCCTAAATACTCTTGTGGCATCACAGCGCAGAACTGATTGCACCCTTTCAGTGCTGTCGATTCTCTGCATGGCACACGTTGACATCTCCCCCTCTCCACCCCTGGCTTCCTTGTGTGCTCATTTACTCTCCCCGACCCCCAACATGTGACCAGTGTTTCCCTCTTCCTTCCATGCTGCCATGGGTGGGGTTTTCATGGGAAATCACTACTCTCAGACAAGGATGGTCAAATGTACATCTCTTAATTTTGTACTTGAATGCATTGAACGTGAGAGGGTCAGGATTTCCGTTGTTGCATATCTTAGAAAAATGTGCTTCAAATCTCAGGAGTGGAGCATAGTCTTTCTTTCAAGTAGCAGTCCTGTTGTTACACGCTTGGCGACGCTGACTCCAGGTTCGAGCATGCAGTGCAGGCTGTTCTCTTGCCTCTCAGGCTGGAGTGTTTGTTACAATGTTCTTTTAATATTATTTACACACTTCAAAGCCTCGCCGGAGGTTCCAAAATGCAGTGCAGGTTTTTCTGTTGGCCACTTGGAGCCTCTTGCTCTCCTTTCCGACAATGTCCATTTGCTAGCGTTGTGCGCTTGTAAATCTCCAGGTTCCAAGATGCAATATGTGTTGGCTTTCTTTCTGCTTAATGTGAACCACTTCTAGGTACCAGAATGTAGGGCCTTGTGTTCTTTTCACTGCCCTTTTAAGTTTGGGCTATTAGGTGTTGCATTGGAGTACAGATCGGGAGGAATGTCATACGAGGAGCGACACACATCTGTTGGTGATGTTTGGTTATGTTGCCCACCCACTGACTGCCCATGGCCATGTTAATCCCTATGGCCGTTCCCACCTCACCCCGCCCAAAACACCTCCCCATGGGAACTCTTTCAGCTCACTTTAAGCAGGACTTGGCATCACATTTTGCACTCAAAGTGCCTGCCAGTTTTTTTTCAAAGCAGTCTTCTGATGGGTAATGACTAAATTGGAGTTATGAACCCACTAGTGGTGTCCTTGCCAGGACTGCCTTCAGCCACTCGATTCATAAGCACTTTGCGCGTTCTTCACTGAAGTCGTGTTATAAACGAGCATCAGCAAAGCCAACAGTTTTGGCTTGTGCATAAGTATTAAGCTTTTGCAAGGCACTGATATTAGATGCCCAGGTATTCTCACCATTTTACACATGCTACCATCAGTGGCCAGTTAATACCACTACGGCAGTGCCTGGCAAGTCCCTTTCCCATGCCTACAGTGCGGCGCTGCCCGTAGTGACGGGCTTACGCGGCGGCGTGACGTAGCACGCCGCCGCCGAATGTATAAATAAAGGGGCGTTCCCGGCCGCGAGCAGAGCGACCGGGAAGCCCGAACTGAAAGGCTGTGTGCGTGTGTCCTTTCAGGTGGGGGGGCTTACGGGAACGCAGCGGAGGGCTCAGGACCGCCCCCCAACATACACAAAAGCCCAAACTGTTGGCATTGCCAATGCTTATATGTTTGGTAGTGATGTGCACTTATTAACCTTTTATCCAGGTCCCAGAATGTAATGAGGGTTGCTCTTGTTTTTGCTTGTGTGAACCTCTCTGCAGCTTCCGGGCTACAGAGCCTCTTGCTCGCCTTTCAGAAGATGTTCCTTTTGCTAGCCGTTCGTGCTGGTAAACCTTCCCTCTTGGTGACCAATTCAGCGTTCTGTTTCTCCTTAAAAAAAAAAAAAGAAAAAGCCTTGCCAGGTTGCTGGATGTAGACGCTCTTTTCTGACAATGCTCAGTTACTAGCTTTGCGCAATTGTGAACTTTCCCTTCAGGTTAACAATTCACTGCAGAGTTGACTCCCTCTTTACCTAGTCTCACTGGCTGTTGTGCGCTTGTGAACTTTCACTGCATGTTCCAGGATGCAGCACAATTGGTTTCTCTTCTTACTGCTTGCCGCAACTTCGCCAGAAACTGCAGAATGCCGCTTGTCTGGTTACTTCGCACGATATTCACTAGTTCCTGTCATGCGCTTGGGAATATCTGGTAAAAGTGCCAGAATGCAGTGTGGTTGTTCTTTTCTCCTTTCAATTCCAAATGATTGTTGGCTGTGGCAGGCTCTAACCTCATCAAACCTTCCTCACTTGTCAGTCAGCACTGCTTCTCTGGCCTTCTCCTGAACCTCAGTAGGATAGGAACATCACTTCTGGCTTTGCTCCTCATCTCTCACAAGGACTCTCACAAACCACTATTGGGGGCAGCAGCTGGGACCCTTAATGGGCGAGTTTGTCCTCTGTATTTTTGTAAAACTGTATTATTGTGTCTTAGCCGATCAACGGCTTTTCACAATTACAAAAAAAGATCTTTTTTTTAATTGTAATTTTTTAGTTTATTCAAACTTTTATTATAAACTTTTTTTTATTACAAAACAAAACGCAGAAACAAGAACAAGAATAAGATGCACGTAAACAAAAGACAGGGACAGAAGCCAAGCAGAGCAGTAACAACAAAGTCCTTCACATAGTAATGAATATTCACGTTGTCATTTCTTCAAACGAAAGGATCTTTTCTAAAAAGTTCATCACCGCACAGGTTAGAAGGACATTTTGGCTAGAAAGCATCCTAAACGACAAGTCATCAGAGTTGCCATTGAGAGGAGCATATTTGCCCAAAAACGGGGATCTGGCGTTTACTAGCTTCTCACATTCAGTTATTACATGCTTCAAGGAGTCCTCATTGGCCAGACAGAATCTACATATGATATCCGCTGTTTTTATATCATGTCTGGTCCATAGCACATCTTTTGTATGGTAAACATTTAAGCGTAGTCTCAGAAATTTGTTTCGGTGATATCCAGATGGAAATTGGGTTCGATATTTTGGTAAATTATCTAAGCTATTTGTCGCGGTGCCTAAATCCAAAGAAGTCTTCATGTTCGCACGATTTTCTGCGTTCTGTATCCAACGCCACTGGCGGAATTTTTTTATGGCTAGCTGTGGAGTCGCCATCACCATTTCCCATTTAATGTCAGCGGCGTCAACAATTAGTTTTACTTTGTTGGCCCAGCTTCTCAGCAGTCCTTCATGTGGTCGTTGTGTGGATGCTGTCAAGATTCTATATGCGGGCATAGGTTAATTCAAGTGTAATTTCCTTACAGTTGCAATATATTTCCATAGCACCATAGTATGTAAGGAATCAAGACCAAGCTCATGTCTTATAGCTTTTATTGAGACATATGATGGGAGACTGAAGACACGTCTCCAGAACTTTGCTTCAAGTGTGTCCCAGCAAAGAAAGCTCAGGTTCGACCCTGCTTCAGAGCCGAAAGTAATCGCTGGGACGACTTTCTGTTTATAGAATGTCAACACTGGAATTGTTGTAAATTTACCATATTCCGCATGAATGCGGGCTCCCTGCAGTCCAAAGCCGGCCATCCAATTTTTTAGATCGAACAACCAACCTGATTCGCTTATGGAGTTGTTGAAGAGAATTCCTAGATGGCGAATGGAGGGAACATTTCCTATACTCTCATGACCAATAGACCATTTGAATGAACGATCTTTCTTTGTTCACACCTTGCCAACAGTCATAATCTTTGTCTTTTTTTCATTTATTGTTAACTCGTTGTCATTACAATACGCTTGAAATCTAATTAGCAGCCTTTGCAGTCCGATTTGTGTGAGGTCCGCTAGCACAATATCATCGGCGTAGATTGCCCAACTCAGATGTTGCTCATTCACCTTTGGTGGAAAACATGAAACCTCGCCAAGTGCTGATGAGATGTCAGAGATGTATCATTTAAACAATAGTGCTGCCAGTGGGCAGCCCTGCTTGACACCTCTATTTGTCGGAATTTTGTTTGATAACTCACCCAGAGCGTTCATACGTACACGCATTGTGGTGTTTGAACGTAGAGCTATCACCGGATCTAATAGCGATGTTGGACATTTCCACTTAACCAACTTTCCCCATAATTTGACTCGGTTTATTGAGTCAAAAGCTTGACGCATGTCGATGAATGCTAGAAATAGCTTTGACTTTTTCTTTAGCGTCTCCATTTTTAACAAATTTTGCATTAGGAGATTTACTTCAGTCCCCACACCTTTGGTAAAGCCTGTCTGTCTACAGTCCATCAGTCCAGCACCAAAGGCCCATCTCGCTAGTTTCTGTTGTAAGCAGGTTGCAAAGATTTTTCCAATAGTGTCTAAAAGAGCAATCGGGTGATAATTCGAGGGGTCGTCTCGACTGCCCTTCTTAAACACTGGAACGACAATGGCCGTTCGCCATGACTCAGGAACTTCTTTCGCTGTTGCAATTAGTCCAAACAGATAAGCAATGAAGTGGGACCAATTCTTTTTTTTCTTTAAGCATGATATGTGTAATGCCGTCAGGCCCTGCGGCTCTTGAGTTCTTTAGATGTTGGATAACTTCTTCAATATCATCAATGTTCTCTGTCACATCCCAGGGATCGATACTTTCCACTGTCTGGACAAGTTCGCCTAAAGATATGGTTCCGAATACATTGAGGAAATGTTCTTCCCATTTCATCCTCGATATTCCGTTTGACTGCAATAAGTCTTGATTTAAAGAACTTTGGTTTAGGATCTTCCTAATTTCTCTAGACTTGTGGTTCAGGATCAACTTTAACATGTGTTCACCTCTTTCCTGATCTCGCAAGAAGACAAAGGACTTCAACCAGTTTCTGTATTTCAACTTCCTTTTTTTGATTAATGAGCCTACGTTGTGACCATGTTGTCTCTTGAGCTGTCTTAGATCTTTGCGCAGCAACTTTTTTTCGTTCTGCACAGTGCGGCTGAAGACATGTTTCTGTTCTTTAGGCACGCTGGCTCGTGATTTGTTTATGACACGAAATTCTGATAACATAGGCGCAAAATTTATTTTACTTTTTGGAGATTGGGTCCCCATCTTAAAATTTTGTGAAAACTTGACTAGTTGGGCTGTGTTAATACTTAATCTATTCCGTCCGTGGTTGACTAAGACGGCGGTCTCGTAGATTCCCTCAGGTGTATATTTGTCACACCTCCAAGATAGCTGTATCGGATCATGGTCACTGCTGGCGCACCTAATGATTTCTAGATCAACAATGTCGGCCCACACATTATTTGAAATCCATATGTAATCCAGGGTTTTGTGCCTCGATCCACCATGCCAGGTCGACTTCGGTGGGTTGTCACTTTTTTCGTCATCCCATTTAGCATTTCACAATCTCGGGTTTTCATGGCTCCTTGCCATTGCGTTCTTCTCTCAACATTGAAGTCGGCTGTTTCTTTTGTTGCCCAATTTGTCGGCTGAATGTCATCAAACCAGGAGCACTTAAGGTCGCCACATATGATTATCTGCAATTTGTGGCATATCAATAAGCTATCGTCCATGACTGATGTTATTCATTCCAAATATGCACTAGTTGAGATCATCATTGGGTTCCAATATGTATTGATCAGGAGTAACTTTTTGGGATCTTTGAAGATAGATGGCTTAAATTCCAGCAGAATACCTTGAACAAACAAGTTAGGCATGTATGTTTTGTTTATTTCCCAGCCAAAGGAGTGGTCGAGCATTATTAGTAGCCCGGAGAAGGGGCGACCGCTGTGGTTTTTCCCAGCAGGATTTAGAAGTATGGAATATCCATCTCTTGCCGGTGTTTCGCGCAGCCACGTTTCTTGTAGGCACATCGCAAAGTTGTTGTCTAGGGAGAAAGGTAGCTCTTGAAAGAGATGGGTAAAGCCACGAGTGTTCCATGAAACCAGTTCACAAAGCACTTTTCCATTGCACCGGTCTAGTTACTTCCGTCTTTGCGTGTCCACTGTTGCTCCCACTTTGGCCGCGCGGGCATTGTCCATCTCTGTAGGGTGTATTTTAAATGCCTCTCGTAAAGTGTCTCTCCGCTTTTCATTCGTAGTACGGATGTCTTCAACTGAGGATGTACTCTCGGACCTTTGTTTGTTGGTGTCTTCTTTCTGGTGTGAGACCTCAAAAACCGTAGGAGAGAAGTTCATCTTTCGCTGACAATAGTGGTTTTTCTACTGCATGTGAGCGAATGTGTAGTAATACCTGATCAGAACAGGTCTCTGATAGATATTCTACAATATGAATGTCATCTGAAGTAATTGTGCGCAATGATGGAATAACATGAAATAGGCGCATCACATTACTTCTGTTTAGATTTACTTCATTACCGTCCGGAAATATATTTTCAATTCGAACTTTCCTAGTCGAATTTTTTGTGACGGAATTTTTTTCAAAACGCACTTGGGGCTCTTGGACAGAATTTTTTGACCTTTGCGCTTGGGTTGCTCTTTGATTTAGAGCTGTATTTGACTGATTTCTTTTTTCAGCCGCCATCTTTGGTTCAATTACCGTGTTCCTTGAAGCAGTTTTAGAGGCCAAGGTACGATCAACCTCACCATTGTTTGTTTGCTTCGTTTTGCTTTTATTTGCTCTGCATCCGCAGGGCGAATGATTGGATGATTCAGGCACAGGAGTCAAAGCTTGCGAATTTGCTCCAAGGAAACTCTCATTTTCCTCTCTTGCGGCATCGTCATCTGCGTCGATACGTTGACCAATCACCGAGGTCCGATGACTCTTTTACTGACTGCGCTGTTTTAGTTTCTGAGTCCAGCCTTATACGTTTTTTTGGGTTTTTCTCCTTTTGAACAGTCGGTCGTTCGGCCTTTTTCGGCTCTCCCTGTTGATTGGGTTTATCTGCTGAGGATGCTTGTTTTACCAGGGACGCCCGCTGGAAAAGGCCTAATTTGCTTGGTGTCGACAGATTTTGTATGAACTGTTTAGTTTTTGCAGGATTTTGCTTTCTCTGTAGTTTTTTCGCAACTGACTTCTGATTGTTGGTGACATCAAATATTTTCGTGGAGAGATCTAAAGTCTTTGCGTTTCCCAAGAAAATGCCAAAGGTATTGCAATGGTTTTCTTTTGTGTTGTTTTGCACTGGCGCTGCCGGCAGTTCAGCAATGGAGCTAGACTCCACTGTCACGATAGAGGGTGTCTTACCCTGAGTTTTTTCTCCCGTCTCGGCTGAGACTGATGGAGTGGCAGCTGTTACTGATGCTTTTACAGCCACTGCCTGCACCGGATGAGAAGGAGGCTGAACAGTGGGTCTCGTCTCTTCTTGTGGAGTGAGTGGTTTGGCAGCATTTACTCCGGCCTTAACGTGTTGACACCCATGTGCATTAGAGCAGAGAGGGGGGTCATTCAGACGATTTTCGTACAAATGGCGAAACCATTTCATGCATTCAAGAATGGCATCCATAAGGTCGGCTGAATTGGTGTGCTCTTTCATTGCCAGGTCGCTTAATCTGTGTTGCCATTGCAGTGATAAATTCGCCTCCATTTCATTTTTGTTGTTTTAACAACACAAAACTGTGTGTTAAATCGGACAATTTATTATCCAAGTTGGCCATTATTGTCCCTTGATCTCTTATAGAATCATTCAGAGATTCATACAGTTTTACAAATGGCAACAGTGCCAAAGACGTGGCAGCTAACACATTGTTATGTATTTGGATTGATGCAGCCACTGAGATGTTTGCCTTCAGGGCACTTTCAGAGTCTTGCTCTTTATGTGACTGCTCATTGTGTGGCTGATTCGGTATACCTTCATTAGAGACTGCTGAGTAGTCTCTATTATTTTGTTACATCTCCAATGTCGATTCATTGCATTGATGGTGCATTGACACGTTCGAAAATCCTCTTGTCCCGTGAGAGTTCACGTTTGCTCGCATGTTGTTCATCTGAGGGGTACTTGTTCTTTCTCTATTATTTGTCAAACAGTGAGCCTCTATGGAGCTTACACTTTTTGAGGATGAACTCAAAGCCATATTACTGACCACAGATTTTTTTTTGGCTGGAAGCGAAAAGCTGTTCACTAGTTTGTCTTATATTTGCATGTAGTCTTCAGTCAAGCGTTTAGTCAAACGCGCTTCCCACTCAACAACGTCAAAACTCGATTTTAATTGAGCAGACGTTTTTCTTTGGGAGGGGTCGAACACTGTGGTTTTTACGTTGAGTGGGTCAGGTTCCACACTGTTTAGTGCCTCCCTGTTAGGTGTAACGGTACTGCCACTATGTGGGCCGACGGCTCCGAGTCCCATGGCCATTCGGGTGTCACTCAAAACGCAGCTTGGGCTACCTTGCGCATTCCAGTTTGCAGTTGCGTGATTAATTGTCCGCGCCTCGTCGCGGGCGACTGGCAAAGCAAACACTGTCTGCTTGAGATAAGGTGGAGCTAGAGAATGATTGCTCACGCAGGTGCGGGGCATGATCGAAGATTGGGTGGATGATGCTGAGCCGTAGTCAGCTGAATACAATGTGGATGCCGATTGACATCCAGCCGCTGATTCAACTTGGGTTCGCACTTCAAGACCCACAAGGCATTTCTTTTAGACGTCTTTGAGCTGAGGATCGATCGACACTTCCCTTTGTTCTATGGATTGAGTTAACTCGTATTTCAAGTAATTCAGTGTCTGTGACATGGAACGGAGGTTGGAACAGCGAGGGGTCGATAGTGATGTAATTTAAGGGGCTGCGTCCCAAGTCCTCTGCATTCTCAATCCCGCCGGAGTTCTGCGATGTGGCTCTTGCCTCACCTCCAAACATGACCTCCTGTGAAACTTCAGGTGAGTCGGGTACGTCAGATATAGCTTCAGGTAAGACATGTAACTCGGCATGTAACTGTTGTATAGTTAATGGAGTCAGTGCCTGAGTTATGCCCGCCACCTCGGGACTGGGGTTTAAAAGCACTGAGGCAAGCGACTGTAAAGATGGCACAGGTAACTGAGTGCAAGTTGACAGTAACAATTCGGCGCTTACCTCACCATTTCTTTTAGGGGATGACATAATGCTGGGTGATCTAGGCAGTTTCGACTGCCGGCGCTCGAACAGCGTCTTTAGCCTCGTCTGAGGCCCTGGAACCGCCATTTTTCCACTGATTACGCTCTTCTTGGTGATCGCCCGATCTTTCGCCGTCTTGAGCCAGACTGGGCAGACTGGGACTCTACGGGACTTCGCGCGGCGCTTCGCGCCAGCAACACCCTTTTATGGGTGGAGTCTCCCAGTTTAAAGGGCCAGAAAAGTTAAATTCTCCAAACAGTCTGTAGCAGCAGCTCCTCACAGCACAGAATCCTGGGCAGACTGGGACTCTACGGGACTCCGCAATTTACAGAATTAAAAAAGAGTAAAACAAAACACATTTTAAAAATCACATTTCAGTTCATAAGGAAAAGAGGGAAAAAAAGGATACTTGAAAAACATATTCTTAAAACCAAACATTCAATTCATAATTTTGGCCATTTCTACCTAAAGTTTTATCGAGAGAGAACATCAAAAAGGAAAAAAGACAGTACATATCAAGGCCACTTGCAGAGGGATGAAAATTCGGAGTGCAACATCTGAATTTTAACTCTTTAGGAGGCCACGCGCCTGTAATAATTGGACAACATGGATCATTAGCGGGGTCTCATGGCCTTCTATTAGCCTCTCCTGGAACATTTCAAATGATGGCCATTCTTCCCTTTCCGCACATTGCAGTAGGAATTTCACCCTCAAGTCCCAGGGACCCCTACGTTCAGTCAATGTGTCTAAGGGGAAGGAGGTTGGCGACCTCACAGTGTGAGCTATGCTTTTGTGATTCTCGATCCCGATAGAGCAAAAACGTCCCTGTTTTGAAGAAGGTTCAATCGCACTCTTAGGAAGGCCCGCCTCACCTTCCAACTGGCGGAGTGCCTCAGGTACCTGGGCAGATAGCTGACTTTGTTGTTGTAGGGTGAATATGATTTAGCCAAGATCAACCTACGCATACTGTCAATTGTGCCAATCCAATCTGCACGCTTTAGTGCTTCCTTCACCTTCATTGGTTTGGCCAATAGGGTCTCAGCATCCCTTTCACAAGCTGTTAATAGGGCAGCTACGACAGACTTTTATTTTGAGAGGAACGATGATGAGCACTGTTCGGAGTGCCTACCGATCTCCTCATAGAGTGAGTCAGAATCAATCTGAAAAGGGAGGTCAGCCTCCAATCGGCATATGACTGTTGGGATCTCAAGCCTACCTCGTATTTTAGGCTTGCCATTGGCAAGCTTTTGGGGGAGGCCCAGCACCCATTTCCATATTTGTCCCTCTAGTCTCCACCAGTTCATTTCTCATGACAGAGGCTACAGCTACATCCCATAAAGAATCATTGGCATCACTTTGCCAATATAAAACTGTAAGGAGAACTTGCAGAATGTAGCCAGGACTTTACACATTTGTGATGTTAGTTGTGCAATCTTCCTGCTGAAGTCCGATTGAATCTGAGTAAGCGAGGGTGAAGCATCCAAAATGAAACCCAGGTATACCACCTCGGTCACGACCAGGATTGTCTGTTGTGCCAACGCCCACTTAAAGTTAGCAACATGGCTTCCAGGCCTCTTGAAAACCATTATCTTTGACTTCTCTGGGTTGATCTCCAGGTCATTTGCCTTTGCATAATTCCACAGTGAATTCAAAAGGCGCTGCAGGCCAACAGCAGTGCGATCCAAGAGGACAATATCATCAGTGTAGGACAGCCACCTGACGGGCCGAAGCCCCATCTTTGGGCTGGCTAACGCGGACGTGTCCAGTGTCACCCCCAGATTCGCCAAATATAGGTTAAAGAAGAGTGTGGTCCTCAGACATACCTGTCTCACTCCCCTCTCGACCCTAACGGCCTCAGATAGATGTCCTGTCCCATAGCTTCCAACCTCACCCTCAGAGTGATGTCCTTGTGTAAACTAGACAGTATGGCCAAGAGGGGCCCTGGGATCCCCCAGTTTTCCAACCTTTCCCAGAGCCGGTCGCTATTGACCGTATTGAATGCTCTGGAGAGGTCTATCCAAGCTCCGTAGAGCAAAGGGGCACCCTTTGTCCACGGGTTTTCACTCAGGATTCCCAACCCAGTCCCATTCAAACCCGTCGAGAGACCTTTCTGAAAACCTGGCTGAAACCTTGATAAAATATTGTCTGCGTATCCCACTGTTCCAGTTCTTTCAGCAATAGCCCCGCAAATATTTTACTTTCCACGTCCAGGAGGGAGATCGGACGATAGTTCACAGGTTCATTCCGATCGCCCCCTTAAAGATTGGGATCACTATTAACTTTTTCCAGGACGGAGGGAATGTTCTTTCTTCCATGATCTCTCGAAAGAGCAGAGCCAGCAGCCTTCACCACATCTCCACATTTCCCTTAAGAACCTGATAAGTCAAACCATTAGGTCCAGCCGCCCTAGAGGAAGAAGAGCTGCGGATCCCTTCTGCTATAACGCTCTCTGAGCAATCCATTTTGCATGGTATGTCAGGGATCATAAAGCAAGACTTTGTGGGGGGCTTTTTATAGAGTCGGTCAAAGTGGTTACACCACTTTGCCTCTTTAACCACATTCCGCTGGAGGCTAGCCTGGGCGGACATCTGGTTAAGAAGGGCCCAGAAATTACATGCATTGTTATTTCTCAATGCAGTCAGCATCAATTCCCCATCTTTTTAAGGTGAAGGGCTCTGTCTACGAGACCAATTCCTAAAGTTCCTCCTCAGGTCGCCCACTCTTGTTTTGTTTTATACTCCATTTCAAGGGCTCTACCACCCAGGTCCCTCACCGCTCTGCGCAGTTCCCTTTTCCCTACCCAGGTCTCCTCATCGAACACATTGCTACAGGTGGGGCGAACCTGCTTCTCCATCCTGCTGGGGCAATCAACCGTCCACAAGAAATCTTGAAAATCCAGAGTACTACAGCCACTCATTAGGATGTGTTCGCACTTTTCATCGTTGATCCTTAGAAGCCTGTTATTCAGGCGTGTTCCATCCCTTACATACAATAATTAGGACTTCCATGTTCAAGTTTAACGACATAACATTACAAAATACGTTCTTCAGTCCCGCTCCCTCCCGCCCCCTTAACTTGTGCCAATATGTCCATATAATCCGCCTGTACGTCCTCAGGCGGGTCTATTGTCCTTTTCATGTCCATATCATCATCATCACTGTGATCAGGCTGGGGGGGGGCCACCATGGTGGCCACCAGTTGTCTCCATTCGATAGGGGTCCTACCTCCTCCTCCCCTGCAGACTGCTTTGAACCAAGCAAACGTTTCTGCCTCTGCCCACTTCAAGAGGTCAGCCCACCACAACTCTAGCCTAGGCCTATGGGCTGCCTTCCAGCACATTGCAATCCTCCGTTTGGCCAGGATGTATGCCAGGTCTTTCATTTTGCTAATGTGCCTCAGATTGCGTGGCCTAGTGAAACTCCCTAGCATGCATGCCCAGGCCGACTCCATCTCCAGTGTAATACCTTTTTCTGCCAAGCGTATCTTCAGTTCTGACCAAAACCTTCCCACCTCTGGACAAGCCCAGAACATGTGTAACATCCCGGCTTCCTCCTCCCCGCACCTGGGGTATCTCTGAGTCGACTGGCCCCCAAACCTGGCGATCTTGCTAGGGGTCAGATATGCTCTGTGTGTGACATATAATTGGATCTGTTGGAGCCTTGCGTTCCGGGACACTTTCTTATATCTTTGGGCTCTATCCCATAACCCATCCGACATAGGCTCTCCCACCTCTTCCTCCCAGAGTTGTCTCAGTAGGGACAATTCCTTTCCCACCTTGGACCCCAGTAGCTCATATATGCGGGATATCTCATGCCCACCCTCCGAGATGGTATATATCATCTCCATGGTGGCATCCGGTTGTTCTGAGAGCACCACCGCCGGCCACTTCTCTCGCACTCGTTTAACCATTCTGGAGTAGGTTATATGTTGCCCTCTATGCACCCCGGTGTCCTCCATTAGTTTCTGGAATTCCAGGGCCTCCCCTTCCTGCCATGTCTCCCAGGGTGGCCAGGCCCATCGGTTCCCAGTATCTAAGGACCCCTTGTAACAATTGGGGGCCTCTCTGCATAGCGCCGCCAACGGCACCTGCATAGAAAACTGAGCCGGGTATCCCACCATCTGCCATGCTCTATGCCACACCTCCCAGCCAAGCGCCAACAGCCTCGCCATCTCTAGTACCTTTGGCTTGGACAGCCACACCACCTCTCTAAGGAAGTAGGGAGCCGGATCCATGCACAACAGCCTGGT
This sequence comes from Ambystoma mexicanum, assembly GCF_040938575.1. Lineage (NCBI taxonomy): Eukaryota > Metazoa > Chordata > Amphibia > Caudata > Ambystomatidae > Ambystoma > Ambystoma mexicanum. Next base: position 62,859,324 of record NC_090929.1, read on the forward strand.
TTCAGCTGTTTCTTCTTCAGGCAGCCACCTGGCCACATATTGCAGTTGTCCCGCTAGATAATATAACTCAAAATTTGGCAGGTTTATTCCCCCCTATCGCACGAGTTCTGTAATTTCCAAAGAGCCACCCTGTTTCTGGAGTTATGCCATATAAAGCCTCTGCACAAGCTGTGGAGACTAGCAAAGAAGCATCTAGGGATCACATGCGGGATATTTACAAAGAAGTGTAACAGTCTGGGCAGGACTACCATCTTAATTAGAGCAGCTCTCCCCATCATGGCCAGGGGTAGTCTGGACCAGAATCCCATGCTATTTTTGATGCCTTCGACTGCCTTTACCGTGTTGTGTTTATGTTCTTCTCCTGTCGTGTGATATATGTCAATTCTGAGATATCGGAACGACTTGGTTCGCCAGGGTATTGGCAATATTGGCAAACCCTTAGGTAGGACAAGTCTATATCTCCCCAGGGGGGAAATGCTGGATTTCTTGGGGTTGACCGCTATGCCGGAGAGGGCAGCGTATCGTTCCATCACCTCCAGGATGTATTGTATATTCTGTTCTGGGAAGCGCAGATTCAAGAGTATATCGTCAGCATATAATGAAATAAGATGCGGGCCGCCCGTAGTGCGGATCCCAATTTCCCCATATTGCTGTCTAAGACAGACAGCCAATGGTTCTAACGCTAATATATACAACATGGGCGACCAGGGGCAGCCCTCTCTGGTGCCCCTACTAAGTTGCCATTTGTCTGAGATTGTGGCACCCGTTTTAACCCTTGCTATTGGAGAACTGTATAACATTTTAACCCACCTGAGATACCCCGGCCCCATTCCATAGCCTTCTAGAGTCGCCAGCAGCCAGGGCCATCTTACTGAATCGAAAGCCTTAACCGCGTCGAGCGAGATGATCGCCAGCTCACCCGGGTCCTCCTTTGTCTGATCGATAATATGATGCAGTCTCCTATGGTTATCAGTTATATTCCTACCAGGGACGTAGCCCGTTTGGTCAAGATGTATCAGTTTACCAATGACTCGATTAAGCCTGTTTTCCAGCACTGCCGTAAGGATTTTGCTGTCTTGGTTGAGCATCGAAAGGGGTCTGTATGACCCGCAGTCTGTGCTAGGCTTACCCGGCTTCAAAAGCAGAATGATCACCGCCTCTCGTAGGGACTCTGGCAACCTGCCTTGCTCATACGCCTCGTTCAGCGTAGCCAGCAGCAGGGGAAGCAGCTCTTGTTTGTAGGTTTTGTAGAATTCACTTTGGAGCCCATCTGACCCCAGAGCCTTACAAGTGGGCAGGTGTTGAATCACTAACTCAAGTTCTTCTAATGTGATTGGGGCATCCAGGTCCGCCCGTTCTAAATCGTCTAAGGTGGGCAAGCCTATATCTTCTAGCGTTTCCTGGATTTCTTGGTCTCTTGCTCCGCCTGGGTCCTCATAGAGTCGTTTGTAGTATCCCAGGAACTCTTTGTTCACTCCCTCCGGGGTATCCAGGGTCCGGCCTCCCCTCTAATTTCCCTGGTCACCGGCCGTGGTGCCTCGCTCTTATAAAGCCAGGCCAGCAACCTTCCCGGTTTGTCTTCCCCCGCATGCTGTCTCTCCACATATTTCTTATAGCTTAATTTGCATAGTCTGTCCCAGTGTTCGCTACTAGCTTGTTGTAGCTGTCTCATCCTGACCCCATCTTCCCTAGAGGTGCCTCCCCTACGCATAATGTCTTCCAACACTTCCTCCGCTTCCTGCAGCTCTCGTTCTATGCCCCCCTGGAGCCCTCTGGATTTTGACATAGCCACCCCCGCACTACCACTTTAAATGCCTCCCACACAGTTCCCATAGATCGGACACTGCCAGTGTTAATCTCGAAGTACTCTGTGATCGCCTCCCTTAAATCCACCTGGAATCCCGAATCCCGCAGAGCCTCGGCTCTAAGCTTCCATGTCGGAATCTTCGCTCTAAGGGGTTGGTGTTGCCACTCCAGAACCAGGGGGGAGTGGTCTGAAAGCACCCTGGCCTTATATTCTGCGCTTCTCACCTCATCTACCAGCTCGGCAGCGGCAAACACGTAGTCCAGCCTTGTGTGCAGGTCATGTGGCGCCGCATAGCGTGAGTATTGCCTATCTGCTGGGTGCAACTGTGTCATGATTCCTGCCCCTCATGTCCCCAGCCCTCCAAGATGTCAGGCTGGAGCCAGGCCACGATCACCTGCATGGCCCTCAAGGGCCTCTCCATCCCTCCAAAGACCCAGTTAGAGTCAGACTTGCCGCTTGTGGCACCAGACTCACTCACTCCCATAGGATAACATTGGAGATTGGACTTGTGCATTTATGGGGACAAGATGGATGCCCCCACATATTTCGGTTCCCAGAACTGCATGTGCAGTCTAGTCTTTTGGGTGTGGTTCAGCCCAGAGACACCTGGGATGCCCAGAGACTATTTAAGCCATGCCCAAGCTGAGAAACATGCTTTGTTTTCTGCACCTGCAGTGTGACACTCACCGTGTTCGGATCCGTCTCCAGTAGGCCTGCATCTTTCTTCTGCGCTCAGCTCCTGCAAGAACAAGAACACTGTTAGGAACAGCCTTACCTTGCGGCGCTTCTGCCCATCATCCATCGCTCCTTCTGTTCTGCGGGCATCTTCGGCTGTGTCATTCCCATCCCGGCATGCCACTTCCTAAGGAAAAGGGAAAAGAACAGAAAAAAGGCATTAGTAAGCATTCAGCAAATCTTTGCTTATTTTTAAAGACTGTACGAGCTTCGAACGCTTACCTGAATCCCAGCCGCTCTGGGGGAACTCTGTCTCCGGAACTTCTCATCCATCTGCAAGAGGGAAAAGACACTCCAGGTTAGCGTGGAAACATCTAGAGGCGCCGCATACCGCGCTTACTCACCGCATTTCTTCTTCATAACCGGCATCCACGCTGAAAACGTTGCGCCACCTAAAAGACACAGAAAAAGAACTTGGTTCAATACAAATACGAAAGGGTCGCATCGCACATCGCGCTCTCACTCACCTTCAGCGCTACTCATCTCAGCAGCACGTCTCCATCCCCGGACGCCGGCCATCATCTAAGGAAGGAAAGGAACGAAGTTGTAGAACTGTTCAAAAGACTCATTAAACTTGCCCGTTTGGACTGTTGCCAGTGAAGTAACTAGGCAGCAACGAGCCCGCATCAATCAACGCGCCCCTGCGCTGAAAGCAGGACAGAGAGCACACTTTCCAAGAAAACAAGGTGAGCTGTGGATCAAAGGGAAGGGTTGGACCCCGGGGAAGAAGGAGTTCAAGCACACAGACAATAGGGAGTTAAACTCTACCAATCCTGTGTTTCAGGCCCAGTCTCCAGTCGAGTAGACTCCAGGGAAGGGTTCGAGGTCGTAAGAGGTCAGAACAGGCTGAGTGACATCCCCGTGGATACCAGGTGAGCATTACAAACAGCCTCCAGACATCTACTAGGTCAAAACCTTTGCAGCCGGGGTGGGTTTGTCTAGCTTACTATCTGATCTGTCCATTTTAGGATTCAGTACACAATTAAAGTGTCCGCCCCATAGGATCCCACCACCTAATAGGGGGCTAATTGTACAATACAGGGTCCGAAAGTAGGCCGCTGTATCTTGGTTGGGGGCGTGTAAGTTTACGATAATCACTTCCCGGTTTTCCAGCATCCCCCTCACAACTATCATTATGCCTTCTGGGTCTCCCGTGGACTGAAGCACTTGGAATGGTACATGAGGTGCTACCCAAGTGATAACTCCTCTTGCGTAGGCCGAGTATGTGGCTCCCGCAATGCTCCCCCTCCACTTTCTCTTGACCACCTCCAATTTCTCCCTGGTGAGGTAGGTCTCCTGCAATAATGCTATGTCAATCCTCATCCTTTTCAGGTACATCATAACTTTATTACGCTTCAAGTAACTATTGAGGCCCCTGACGTTCCAGTTAACCACTCTAAGGCATCCCGACGCCATAGATACAACATCCTGCCCTCTCACTCCGCCCTCCATCCCGCCTGATAAGATTTTCATTTTGGCTCGTTACCAACCCACTCCCAACAAACTCCCCCTCCCCTTTTCCCAACAACAAACCCCAACACACCGCCCCTTCCATCCTCCCACCCCTCTCAGCCCCAACAAGTGCCCAGCTCCATCCCTGGATCTCAGGCGACCCCGCGTTTGGTCCTGCCTCGTGATGCCGAGGACAGAAACCCAGCAGGGTGTCCCTGGACTACCGGTGACCTAACTAAACTACTCCGTATGGGGGTATGAGGACTAGCTCTGTGAGGCTCTCGTGCATCAAAAGTGTCAGTGCTCACAGTTCATATCCACTTATCTCCCTGTATGCCCATAAGCTACATCTTATACAATAATCAAGACCCATTGTCTTAGGCTGCGACACCCCTCGGTGCCCCAGACACAGGTTACTTATCTCTTCCTTCTCCTTCACACATCTGGATGCCCGACTCCTGGGGGCTGCCCTGCGTGTCGAGCCACCCCATAGCTTCTTCCGGGGATTCGAAAAACAAGGTTCTGTTTTTGTGGAACACCTTCAACTTCGCTGGGTAGAGCAACATATACTTATGGCCTGCTTCGCCCAGTCTTCTCTTCACAGTCCCAAAGTTCATGCGACTACGCTATACCATCAGGGTGTAATCCGAGTATGCGGTTATGTGTGCTGTCCCCCTTTGTATTGTTTCACCCTTCCGGAAGTATTCTAGGATCCTTTCCCGATCTCGATAGTTCAGGATCTTGGCAATCACTGGCCTGGGGGGGTTCCTGGCGGCGGCTTCCTCATTAGGGCCCTATGTGCTCCTTCCACCGCGAACCCCTGGGATGACACTCCTCCGGTTAGCTCCTGCAGCAGCATAGATTCAATAAACTCTGTAGGGTTGGCACCCTCCGCTCCCTCCGGCAAACCAACAATGCGGATATTATTCCTCCGGGCACGTCCTTCCGCCTCCTCCACCCTGCTTTCTAACTTGCCCACGCGTTGCACTAGGGAGTGAAGTTCCGATTTATGTGATACACAGTCTGCTGTGTTCGGGCCGATCTCTTTCTCTAGGTTCTCTGTGCGCTCTGCCAGTGACCTGACCTCTTGCCGGAGAAGATTCACTTCCTCTTGTACCGCCCCAACTTTGAGCTCCAGCGCTGCTTTCAATTCGGTCATAGCCAGTCCCAGTTTGGTCTCCCAGGCCACCTTCAGGTCAGCGATCGCAGGAAGGACCTCCTGGTTCGTGCCCATGGTGACTGCGCTCCCGGCGGGGGTTTTGTCTTTGCTCCTGGCTCCTTCCGGGCCGGGCGGTGTTCTGGCGTATTCGGCCAGCTTGGGTTGCTTGCCCTTCATTCTTGGAGGTTTGCTGGACATGGCGTCATGAATGGAACTCGTGGGCGAGCCTCAGCACTTGTGGTTACCAGCGGAGGCAGACTTCTATTATCGCCTGGGCCCAGAGGGGCCACCGAAGGAGTGTCCTGAAACTGCCTTTTAGCTACAGGAGTGGTTTGTGCCCTCCCAGGTGATAATGTGAATCTTCACTGCGATCCTGCCAGCGGCCTCGGGTACTGTGGGTCAGCAGCTTTAAACACCGTGTATCCAGGCTCGCTGCGGGCCTGAGCAGGTGCACCAGCTCTCCTCCTGTATCCCGCTCCCTACCCCCGCTCCTTCCGCATAGTACCTGCAGGGTGGTTGCAGCTATTCAGGATGCTTGTCTCCCAAGAGCTGACAGTGTCTATAGTCTCCGCAGCACCCTTCTCCGTTCTGAACCTGCCGCCATCCTGAGGCCTATCAGCTGGCCATTGTCCTCTCCCTTTCATCGCAAGGTGAGAAAGTGTTTCAAACTCTTTGTTTCCGGTCCAACAGTCTGGCACGAGCGGGGGGAACACTAACGGGTTGTAGTTTCCTCGAGATTCTTCACTGCCTTCTGGGTGCTTGGTTTGGAATGTTTGCCACTCTGCCCCCTTTAACTCGCCTTGTAGAGGTCAAGTCTGCCGGCATCTCAATGTGTCTTTTCGAGCGCTCCCCAGCTGGCTGCTGCCTCTGTGGCTCTGAGCGATCAGCTGTGGGTCGGGTTGCAACACCCGCCTTCCCCAGCTGAAGGATGCCAGGACCGCTTTGCTGATTGGGACATGAGGATCAGCCGCCCATGCCCTGCTTCATGTACGGTCCCGGCGTCTGAGTGCCCAAGTACGCAGCGCCACCCGGGTGCTTCTTGTGTTACCGCCGGTCCAGCGCCGCTGTCGCCGGCTCCCCAGGCAAATAGCTGTCGGGCTGGGGTCCGTTACACGCTTCCTTCAGCCCCGGGATGCCTGGGGCGCTACACCATCCAGGCCGAAAGATTCAGCAGCTCCTGCCGCGTTGCGGACGCGGTCCTAGCGCCGACCGCTTATTTCTTCTGCGATCGGGCCATCAGGAGCACAATATGCTCATCCATGTCGCACCGCAGGTTTTTCTTCCCCTCGCTTAGCCCGCTCCACGGTAGCTCATGCAGTGGGGGCTGTCTCAGGTCTACACGTAGGTTCCTTTTTCCTGCAGCTTCCCGGAGCCTCTGCCATCTTGCATTTTCGGGTCTCCGTCTTCAGGAACTTTGCACACTCATATCTGGTGACTCCTTACATTGTGCGGACTCCAATCCATCGGCATCTGCGCCCTGTGTATTCATACACTAGCGCCTACGTTTTGATCCTCCAAGGGCTCGTGCATCTGCACTTTTTATCCGGATTAATGCAGGATCATCAGGAGCTCCTCCAAGAGCACGTCTGCTCACATGGCCATCTAGCCAGGCCCCCTCCTTCCCTGGCATAGTTGCCTCCAAACGGCTGTGGTCACTACTCCCCCCATCTTTGACCTTAAAGTTGTTACAGCTCTTGAAAAGTCGGGGGTAAAGAATACAAAATCAATGGTTGAACTGGAGCCTACCCTTCTCCAGGTCACTGCTGGTGGTACGTCCCCTTCTATTGCTCCATTTGCCATGATCAAGTTCCACTCTGAGAGAAATGTTACCCCTTTTCTTCCTAGCACGGTCACTCTCTTAAAGCTCGATCTATCTCGGCACGGTGGCGGATTCCACGAATGTTGTGAGGTCGAAGCTGGCAGGGTTCCAGTATATATTAATAGCTATCAGTGGTAGACCCTGAAACAAAACCTGTAGTCCCAATTTTGCAACCAATATCCCCTTTGTTTTTAAGGGGATTAATTCAATTTCTGCAAATAGAGTTGTGAGAGGCAATGGTCAGGCTAACCAAGGGTCTCCCCCCATTTGCATGCATGGCTGCCTGGTGCAGTATGGAAAACCCGTCCAATTCCAATGTATTCAGCAGCCACTTTTCCTGAAGGAACACCAAATCATTCCCTCCAAAGATACCCCCTTTTATGATCCTGGATTTGAAAGAGTTAGGGCCCTGCAAGTTCCAGCTCACAAAACACCACTTCTTGTTACTAAAGAGGCTACTTCTGCCCCTTAACTTCTGGAGTACCTGGGTGAGGATTTCGGGGGGCAAGGCCCATGCCTTCAATTGTAAATCGCACTGCTGATTCAATCCCCCACCTGCAGGCACCTGCTCAATTTTGAATGCACTGTTTTCAGTACCTCCCAGTCCAGTGCCCCCCTTCCATACCAGACCTCCTGTTACTCGCCTTCGTTTCCGTGTCTGGGAGGGCTGTATAAACCTGCAGACCATGCTTCTCAAGGTCACTGGAGACTGCGAAGATGGCCTTAGGCCCTACCCTAGATATGAAGCCAACCTCTGCTATTGAGAAATTATCCTTGAATGGAAAATGAAACCTCAGTGTCATGGGTTGTGAACAGATCCAGGTCCCAGATCTTCTTAAATAGTTCCACGGTCAAGGGATTTGTGTTCCATTGCTTTCCCTGAGAGTTCTAACCACAGGGAGGGCAAACGTGGTAGGTCATCCTCCCAATTCGATACCTCCTGTACCCGTCCCAGAGCCCCATCCTCACACCTTCTGTTAATCATTATATGAGGCTCCAATGTAATGTCTCCCACGTCATGCCTGCCCCCATCATCGCTCTTTACAATATATGCCAACCCCCTCTGGCCTCATCCGCCTCGAAAGGGGCCCCAATTGGCAGGGATGGTGTACCGGGCAGGGCAGCTCTCTGGACCAAATGTTTCCCTGCTGGAAAATGGGAGCCATTTTATTGGCTTTTGTGCTGTCCTTGTGTGTTTGACACTCACGTTTTCAGGGGGCTGTTGAACAGCCCTTTTCCCCTGCTGGAAGATTGGGGCCCATTTGGTTGACTTAGGCATCGTCCAAGCGGGAGCCAGGAAAGGGTTTCCAAGTGGAATGTTTTTTCTAAGCCGCCCAGCCCCCTCCATACCCACCGGGGGGACATCAGCAAATGGGCTGGGCATCTGGGCCAGCCTCGATTCTGTCTGCACTCCCAATAGTTGCACTTGGGACCTGCGCCCAAGTCTTCTTTGGATTTGCGTGCAACTTTTTCAGTTCATCAACCTGGGGAGCTGAGGCCAGATTTTCAGTTTCTGGGAGATCCTTCTCTTGAGCCTGAAATCCCACAGATCTGAGGTACTCTTGATGATTCTCTGCCCCTCTTGGATCCACCGAAAGGGGCACTATGAGAGCATGAATAAGGCTGGTAGTGCCTGCGTTCTTTGGTTTCCCCGAATTTCTTTTATTTTTTATTTTTATTCTTTGTTTTTCTCACCACTGGGTAACCAAGTCTTGCTTCCCATTTTTGTTCCGCCTTCTCTTGGATTCCCCCCTCCTACGTTGGTTTTGGCGCTCACCCTCTACTAGTTCACAGTCAGTGGGAACCTCTTCAGAGCAGGGTTTGGACAGCAGGACTTTTGTTTCAATTGTTTGGTCCAAGCGTTCCCCCCTCTACAGTTTGTGCCAGCCTTCTGAAGTTCTCTAGTGTAGATTCTGAGAGAGGGATATCATTAAATATTGTGCTTAGTCTATCGTCTGAAGGCACAATCTCCTCCTCCTCTACCTGGTCCCTGGCGATGACTCTATTAGTTAGCAGCTGTGAGACCCTTCCCCAGATCTTTTCCCCTTTCGGCCTTTGCCTCACAGATTACCCCTGAGTAGAGAGCGCCTCTTGGGCCTGCCTCATGACTCCCCCCTCCAAGATCTTTAGTAAGGGCAGTATCGTGGTGTTAATAACATTCCCAAGGCTCATCATTGAGGACTCGCATGCGCCCACTTCCTTAGTGAGCTCCATTAAAATTCCTGAATGAACCTGTACTTTCGACTTCAAATGTTCGAATGCGTTTACCAGCGAATTTAATACAAAGTTCAGGCCGTCAGGATTGTGTCACTCTGTGCTAGATCACTCAAATTGTCCCCTGCTTTCCTCCTACTCCCCAGTGCCTGGGCGTCCTGCCTCGAGTATGATGCGAATGAGGCAGGCTGTTCTGAAATAGGACTCCCCAATGGAGACCCAATTATTGTGCTCACTGCTACCAAGACTGGTCTCCCCTCCTGGAGGGATCCGTCCCCCAGATTGCTCTGTCCCTCCATGTCAGAGTCCACCAGCCGGGAGGAGGTGTCACCACCTGATAGCACTATAGGGTCTATGTATCCCAGGCTGCGGCACTTTCTTAAAGGGAAAAAGTCACTGATGTTCCTCTTAATGTTAGTGGCTGTAAGTGTGTACTCAAAGCCCAGAGCCAATAATTGGCCTGGGTTAACAGGATTCACTGGAGTCCTTCCACCGTATTGAGCTGCGTGGTCGTGCTCCTGTGAATGCCCTTTCGCCCACACCGTGTTGACTTGTTTCAAAATGCTGCTAGTGCCAATCTATCTCTCCCCCCTTCATGATTACCCACTGGAGCTCTGGGGCTCGCAAGTCATCCACCAACGCCCCACTGTGGAGGTAGTAATTTGAGGGTATAGGGAGCCGGGTCTAACGGGCGGCGAGCTGTTACTGGTAGTGTACTTTAATAGCACGCCTGCACTACGTTTGTGTAGTATAGTAGCGCTCCAGTACTTAAGTGAGAAATATTCTTTTTACCAAAGATGATACAGGTATCCAGACCAGTGGCCAATCTTTCGCTCCCAACCGATGGAAGGAAAGTCTTCTGATATTTCCGATGAGTGTGCAGATATTAGGGGAGAAGCAAGAGGGGGCAACGTAACGATTTACTTGCGTGCGTTAGAAGCAAAGCAGGTCACTTTACTGACATATTGAGTGCTCAAGACTTAAACTTTCCTGCCGGTTAGCCTCTTAAGTCTCTTCAGACTCTGGGTTTCCTGTAGGTGCTGTGTATCTAGTGCTGCCGTCCAAAACCTCCTGACCACAGCGCACTGGAACACCACAACACACTCCTCGTCGCTCTGTGTTCGCTCTGCGAAAGCGGTCCATGTTTTAATGATCCTGGGATAGCAGCTCCAGAAGCGAGGGACAGCAGACTGCAGCACCTCCACACCGCAACACACTCCTCGTCACTCTGCGAAGCTGTAGATCTTTACTCGCTGTGCAATTTGTCCATTCATGAGGCCATAGATATTGTGAAAAGACTTGGAGCACTATGTTTTAGTCAACGACGAGGACAACTCGCTACACACGTGTGCTCTCCTGTGACATACCCAGCACTTGTCTGGACCTCAAGCTCCTATGCTGCTTCCTGTATTCTCCCATGCCAAGACGTTATTGTTGAGTGCCTGCAAGGACCCCTGAACTGGCTTTCCCTAAGCCATGCTTTCCACCCCATACCCACAATATTTTGTATATGCGTGCACAAAAGTTATTGAAAGCAGAAAATAGATTATACAATTTTGCTTGGATTTTAAAAGGGTTGCGATCAGCCCCTTTTAAGTCAGAGGATCTTTTTTGTTTAAAAAAATCCCATGAAGAGAGTACCTGCTTCCAATTTAGACATTCCCTGGGAGTGTCAGTCGGGATGGTAATCCCACATCCCACCTTTTAGCCTTGCCAGGGAAGTCAAGGGACAGTCCCATACATAGGAGTTTCCTGCCCATGGCGTCTCTACGCCTCTTGGATGGCATCCCAGGAACCCTAGACTTCATATTTCCACCTTTAAAATCTCCCCATTGGCTTCCAGTAGAAGCAGGAATAGAGTACTGTAGGGGTCAGATTCCTCTGCTTTATCACACTTTATGTTCTGGGGTCTAGGCCCCACATACCTTAAGCACAAAAGCAAAAAGGATTGCCCTACCAGACAACTCAGATCTGTCAGCTCCATGACACTCACAGTGGCCTCGGTACAGAGGTTAGTGGCAGGACGTTTGCAGTGGCTGGTGCCAGGCTGTGGAACAACCTACCTAGTGATATCAGAAGTGAAGCAATCCACCTGAATTGGCAGAGAAAACTATGAACGTATGGTCCATGTCCCCGACTTTGTCCCCTTGTTAGAACTCTTACCCTATGCTTATTTGATGATCTTGCTGTATTAATTGGTACGCTGCTGAAAATAATTGCCCATGGAACCATATACTGGTGGGTTTAAATGCAGCCTTTAATAGGCGCAAGGGTTGCCCCAGTCTTGGCGAGCACATGGCGGGGTGTCTTGCTACATATGTTTGAAATTATATGGAACAAGATAAGAAAACATAAATAGTACAGGCGTTTTACAGTTAAACAGATATAAACTCTAAAAGTGAACGGAAAGCCGATCAGGATATACAAAGACCCCTGTAACTTATAATTACCCTATATATTTATTCTGTTCCTAACTGAGACTTTGCAAAGACGTTCTCAGGTTCAAATATTAAGGGCGTCTATGTTAGTCCTCAAGTCCCATAAGGAAACGCCGTCGGCTCCACCCACTCCAGCAGTCAAGTTTAAGCCTCCAAGTGCAACGCATGACCTCCAAGTATTCCGTAACAGGGCCTTGATGGCAAACATTATAATGCCCACTGCGGTTGAAATAAAGCTCCAGGAAGGTATGGCCATCTAGGCTAGGTGGGCAAAGCAGGAGCTCCCAGCGGCCGGCCTTCTGGCTCTAACCTAGTGGGAGAGAGATGCAGACAGCAGACCTCTGGAACATGGGTGCTGCTGAGGCGTGGGGCTTTGCCCCGATGAATCCTGGCCTGCCAGTCTTATCTGCAGTTACCTTCGAGCAGTATGGTTTTCGGGACTAGCCACACATTGCCTAAAAATCACTCGGGCCGAAAGAACACTGAGGATGCACTTTTTACATAAGTGATTCTGAGAAACCCACAGGACTCTTTTTTTCACTAAGCTGACCTGTGCATTTCCCTGGTGCTGTGCACCAATATAAACAACACTCTGACAGTCCTTTTTTTAATGCTTGAATGTTGGGAGAGTGCTTCTGGTAAACGCCTCCCAGAGCCCATTTAAATTGCAGGACCCTAAAGAGCCTGTCATTGTGAAAGGATGAGCCCAAAAAAAAATCTGTCCCTGCATGAGGGATACTGCAAGTGGGACGGACAGTGGCATTTCGTACCATTGCTGTCCCTCTAATAAAGTGCACGAAGAGATCAGAAATGACCCTTTATGCTCTAGGCATTCATATGCAATCGTTGCACACAGTGCATGGTAATGCTATTGTTGTCTGTGCATTTCAAAGCTCATCCTTTTGTAAATTCACAGTGTGCTTTCAAATGGGTAGAAGTCTGCCCTTTTGTTTGCACAAAATGGTGGAAAAGGGAGCCTCTATAATGCGGATATTCACGTGCATTGTGTGCAACTTTTTTTTGGCACAAGAGGAGTAGCCTTTGTCTCCGAGTTGTAAATGCCACTCTTCAGAGGCCAAGGCCTGCATCATTAAGCTTTGTGCCTTTTCTTCACTTCCACGGTTCTGCGTAACAGACTTGGACATTTTGTAACTAACATGTTATTTCAGGAACAATATCACTACCGGACTGTTTCCGTCCTCCCCTGCCACCCCGAACTTCTCAGGTCAGCCTGACAAGTAACATTGTCCCACAGCTCCCACAAGTAACAGGCCAACCGTCTTCTCTTCCAGGTACTTTACTAAGGCGTAGCAACGGCAGCAAACGGGTCACTGCAAGTGATCCCTTTGCACAAAGGAGCTATGTGTTCTGTGGCATTTAGTCCCGTATTGACCTACACCCCAAACTACTTGGTATTCGTGCCAGCTGTTACCAAAATTACCTTCGGGAAGAATAAATGTCAGTCAAACTCTATTGTGAAGTAGCACAACGTATTGTCCAGGGTTATATGTAAAATCGCCAGGTGCCTCTGCAGCCTCTGAGCTGAAAGGCTGCCAGGATAATTCCAGAAGGGTTCATCCAGGTCAGGAGATCACTCTGTATTCAGACTGGAATCCTGCAGAACCACACTGTCCATAAAAGCCCAGATGCAGAATTAAGTGTTGTAATAAGCCGATCGGGGCACACCTTGGCCCTGGGGCAGAGTAAGTCAGGGAAGGCAAGGAGGTAACTTGAAAGAGCTGTATGGAGCAGTTCCCTTTACTGCCATACCTGTTATGTATACATGATTGGTATGAATATAGCTCAAATCTAGCTAATAAGCAGTCGAGCTCTGTACAAAGTTGACTACAAGGTTTACAAGCATGACAACACATTGTTGCAATCTCCTTGGATGACGGGGAGGCATGCGCAGGTTTATGCCCTTGCAGTTCACTGGCGATCAACGTGGAAGATTAGGAGTGTTGGGAGTTGCACGGATTTCCATTGAGATGTTGTTCCAAGGTATTGGTGCATAATAGGAAAATGTGAACCTGAGGGTAGACTTAGAAGGTGATGGAGGTGGAGGATACAGAGGGTCAAAGGCAAGGGATACAGTTTGGGGAGGGAAAGGCAGACCTATTCTTGAGTAGTTTGTTGGTGGAGCTGCAGCTATTCTCCTTCTGAAGCCATATTCCTGTGAGTATCACACAATCCTATCTTCCTAGCTGCACAGTTGTGTCCCTGGGCCCGCCTCACCAGTTCCCTCCCTTTCTTTCTGCCATGAGAGAGGAGGCCAAGTGTTTTCAATTCTTATCCCCTTCAAAGACCTCAATGCAGTAAGTTATTAAGCAACTCTGTTCCTCTTGGCAATAAAAACGGAAGAAAGGGAGATCCATGGCGGGCATTTTGACTGCTTGTAAAAGGAGCTCTAGTTGCTCGTTGGCCCTGTGGGCCTCCACAAATCAGTTTGTTCAGTTTACGAGGCTGACAACCCCTGTGTGAAAATGTGCTCTATTTAATATATACTGGAACCATAAGACCATCTTGGTTGATGTGTTTTTCGAAAGGGGTAATTGAAATGCTGGATTTGGTTATAGCCAATAGGGAGGTAACCTCAATTGTTTTAGGTGGTGATCTGAACATTCAATGTATTTCTACTGCCCTGTCTCCTCTTTCGTGTCTTGCAAAATGATGGCTCACTTTAATGGATGACAGAGGTCTTATTATGGGTAATGGTGCGCTTCACTGTGACATCCCACCAAGGTCTACCTGGGGGGAGATGAAGGCAGGCCTCGATTATTGATTATGTATTTATTCATCACACCTCTTTGGACTCAATGAAGCATTTTGAAATTTACCCACAGAAGAATAGTGACCTTAATTTGTTGGGCTTGCTTTGGCATCTACCCTGCTCACTTACTAGACCTGGCCGCTGTGCGATGGATCTGAAGCTCTCGGTTGGGAGGAATAGGTTTAGATGGACCTCAGATAAGCTTACACAGCTGGGAAAAATCATGGCTGATGAGAATTGTCTGCTTAGCCCTGACATAGCTAGGTCAGATGGTCGCTATGTGGCAGCTTTAAGAATATTTGAAAATATGGTGGCGTAACTAATAGGCCACTTCATAAACATAAGCATGCATTTGACATGGTGGTGAAGAAGCAAAAAAGTAAATTCCGGAAGGAAATCAGAGATACCTTCGTAGTAGATCCTATCACTGGTGTATTTGTGTTAAGAAATGAAAGTTGGGCTATAAGAATTGGCTAAAGGGTCATTACACAAAAATGTATCAGCATGGTGGGGAGCTGATGTTACGAACATTGGCCTCTAGAAATTCTGCCCAAATTTGGGATCTCCTTAATAAAGCAATGTTGGTGTCACGACCCTCGCCCAAAACCCCCTCTGGCAAACCCATTGGCCAGGTGGAGTCAGGACTCGGGCCTCTAGAGCCTGGCATCCTCTTCAAAAGCCCTCATGGGGCCAGTCCTGGCACCTATGGCGCCAGGCTCATACACCATGAAAAACAATGTGCTTGGGCACTACTTTATTGTATTGCCAGCCAACATGGAGGCATCCACATAGCTTGGTTCCCAAGAACCAAGCTATGCGGTCTAGTGTTTTGGGTGTGGTAGCCTAGGGACTACTTTTCCTGGACTATTTTGCTGGGGCTATTTAAACCAAAGAACATGCTTTGCGTTACTTTGCAGCTTGCAACGTGACGCTCACTGTGTCCAGCTATTCCTTCGAACCTCGGAGAAGCAGAACCTGCAAGGAGACAAAAGGAACATCATTAGCAGCAGCATCTTACCTGCAGTCTTTATCTTTAAACACTCGCAGCTACTGAGAACAGCTTCCTCGAATCTGCACGCCTCCCGGACAGAATGACCTGAAAGAGGAAGATAGAGGCAACATTAAAGATAGCAGTAGAGACATTTACAAATTACGAACTGCTCAAAAGGCTTACCTGGCTGGTCGCCTCTCGGCTGGCACCACTCCGGACATTCCACTTGCGCTGAAGAACACTGCGACCTACAAGGAAGGAAAACATAGGTTAGCGAAGGCAAGACTTCGTAGCGCTCCGCATAGCGCTTACTTACTGCATCATAGCGCTCTTAATGCGCCATCACTTACCAGCAGGGCTCAAACAAGCCAGTTCGCCGCGCTGAAGCTTCCGCATACCCAATGGAGAAAAAAGAGACATTTTAAACAAAGAAAGGCATGCAGGATAGCAACAAAACTAAAGAACAGCAATAAGACCGACCTGAACAATATCAAATGGGCCGGCGTCAGTGAAGTAACTGGACCGCATCCGCCCATGAAAGACAATGCGCCCCTGCAAAGAAGGCAGGACGGAGAGCACGCCTATTTCTACCAAGGCGAGGAGAGGGCACCAGAGGGACTGAAATCATACGGGGTTGGAGGAAGGATACTTACCTCAGTCGGTCAGTCTTGGATCCAGTCCTCCTGTATTTTCAGGTAGAACCTTCCTCGCAGACCAATCAGGGCAAAGCTGAGAAGCATACCAGCGAGTAACCCGGCTGGGTGGCGTCCCTGTGGCTACCAGGTGAGCGTAACAGTTGGATACTCAACTATCATTTCAGATCAATCCTATTTTGGAAGATCTTTGAGTTCAATATTTGAAGAGTTTGTACGAGTCTCCTAGTTCATATCTTGATAATGACTTCATCTCAGACCTTACACCTAATTCAGCTTTGATTTTTGATCAAGATGATATTATTTATCAGATTACAAGTTGATAACCTCCAGGGCGCCGGGGTCAGATGGCCTAACAAACTATATGTTGAATGAAAATTCTGACGAATGGGTGATTTAATACTTTTTCACATATTTGATCAGGTGATAAAGGCAAATCTAATTCCCAGCTCATGTAAGAGGTCCCTTATTGTCCGGATTTTTAAGAAAGGAGATTGGGAGTTGCCGGGCAACTATCGTCCAATAGCTTTGTTGGATGCTACAGGGAAGATCTTTGCGTGGCTGCTCCTTTCGTGATTTTACCCGGTGGATCAATGAACAAAATTTAGCGGATCCATATCAGTTGGGTTTTGTCCAAGATCTTGGTACGTCTGTAAACCTCCTGGCATTGTCTCTTATTAATAAGCAAGCACGCTGTTCAGGTCAGCCTATATATAGATGGCCTTTAGAGACTTCAAGTTGGCTTTTGATTTGTTCCCGTGCAAGCTGCTTTGGAGGAAGATAAAGGCAGTCTTGTGTCCCTCGCATGTTCTGTCATTCATCCTCCAGTTGTATGCTGCTACTTCTTTGCAAGTCTGCTTAGATACTGAAGGTTTGCTTTCCCGTCACATATCCACTGTACAGGGTTTGAAGCAGGGATGTATTTTGGCCCTTGCTCTTTTTAACTATTTTATTGCAGATATTGGTTCACATTTGTCTACTGGTTCCTCATTTCCGCCAAAGTTGGGATGTCTTACCCTCCATTGGCTCTTGTATGAGGACGATCTTGTGATATTTAACAAGACCCCAAGATACCTCCAAAACTCATTACTGGCTCTTGAAAAATGTTTTGCTGAGAACCATCTAACTATTAACGTTCAGAAGTCTAAGATTCTCGTTTTTAGAGGCAAAGGGGTAGTTAAGACTGGCTCCTTTAGGTGTCTCTTAAATGGTTGTCCCTTGGAGCGGGTAAACGAGTATCAATATCTGGGTATAAATATGGACAACAGAACGAATGGTGAGCCACCTGTACTGGTTTTGTAACACAAGGCGACCTCGGGTGCCTCTCAGGCCTTAATAATTCACAGAAAATATGGGAAATTCTCTTATAGTCCAGTACTCCACTTTTATAAGCAAAAGGTTGTTCCCATGCTGATGTATGGAGCTGAGTGTAAACAATCGGACCTGGCCCTTTCTTGGAACAGGTTGGAGGGCATTTTTTGGAAGAAGATACTGAGTCTGCCATCTAGTTTTCCCATACAAGTCATACGATTTGAATTGGGTCTTCTATCCTTGATTATTATTTGTCTATGGCGTATCATGGCCTTTTACAGAAAGTGTATGCTATCTGAAGGCTCACACAATTTGGCATTGGCTGCAATCTCCCGCTACTCGGCTTTGAACCGTGGAAAAGCGAATGTTTCTCGGATACGGATACAAAAAATATGCAGATTCATTAGTTCCTGTCCTGATTACAAGGTGTTCCAAGGTTAACTTATTCTTCCTCCTCCTTATTATCCCTCTGACGGATGAGCCGTCATATCTTACTACATCTCTTTAAAGGTCCCCTGAGGGATTACACCGCTTTCCCCCTTCCAGTTGATTTCTTCGTTTGTCGCACCTCTTCCCATCCTCTTGGCCTTTTGTGTTGGTCCCCTTTTGCCCTGTCAGCTCTCGTATCTGTTTCATCCATTTGCATGTCCATTATTTGGAGGCCTTCTTCACAGGTGGTCACTCTCCTCTGCTTGCCCTCCCACTCAAATAGTAGACCAAAGGGGAATGTCCATTTATATCTAATTTCTTTCTTCGTCAATTCCTTCACCAGCGGGCCCATTTCCCTTCTTTTTAAGAGTGTCGCTGAGACCAGATCCTGATACAATTGGATTTCCACTCTGTTCATCCTTATGTGATCTAGCAGCCTCGCTTTCCTAAGTATCAGTTCCTTTTGTGGGTAGGATGTAAGTGCCGCTAAAACGCCCCTTGGTCTCTCCCCTGGGGCACCCGTTCTTTTCGGCCCAACCCTGTGGATTCTGTCAATCCCTATGTCCGCTGAATCTTGTGCCTCGACTATGTCTCTGAATACCTCTTGTATCGAAACCTTGAGCTCTTTATCCAACAACGTTTCAGGCACAAACTTGATGCGGATGTTGGATCTGCGGGAACGGTTCTCCAGATCCTTAGACTGTATTTTTAGGTTATGAGTGAGTCTAACCAGATGTTCTTGTGTTTCACTGCTTTGTTTCGCTTCCTCTTCTATATTTTGTACTATCCTCTCCACGGTGTCTGTCCTTTCCTCCAATTTGGCCACATCTGTTTTCAACTCTTGCACCACCTGCTTCATCTCTTTTCCTCATTGAGGCAAATTGGTCCTGCACTGTGGACATGAACCTGTCTTGTAGCTCTGCGAACCAGGACTGCATATCGTCCTTTGAGGGCGGTAGAGCGCTCTGGTTTGGGGGGTTTGTGTCCGTTATGGGCTCTTCACCTGCCCTGTCTTTTGAGTTAACCCCTGTATCTGAGGACCACATCTGGAGCAGACTTGTGTCCTGTTTGTGGGATTGTGACGTGGGCTGTGAGGTGCCCCCTCTCCCCTTCGCCCGTGACATTTTTCTTGCTTATGAGGGGCAGGTGCCACTTCCGCGCGCTTCACCGGTGGGGTAGTGGTGTGACAGCTGATGTGGTTCCCCTAGTGTCTTTTGGTACTGTTTCCACTTATTATGTTATTCCTTTCCGGGCCCCTGCGCCCCTTCAGTGTGGTTAGATCTGGCTCCTATGGGTTGGGTAGAAAGGTATCTCTTGAGTTCTCCCTTGTTGTGGGAGTTGCCCGCAGTTATGTACACTCCCGTGGAGCCGCGGCCTCCCCCTCTGCCTATTTTCTTTCCGTATTGCTATGTGGAGATGAGGGGGGGGCCTCTGCTGATCTAGGGGCCTGCTTGGGGGTATTCTCCAGTCTCAGGCCCAGTATTCGAGGGAAACTGAAGGGTCGTTCCGCCGGCGCGCTCACCTCTACATCTGTTGTTCTCCGCCGCCGATGCCTGCCATGTCCTGTCTGTGGATGAGCGGGCGGAACCTCCTTCTCCTCTCGTGCGTCACCCCCGACTCGCCAGGGCCCCGCTCATCCTGCTGCTGTCAGCCCTCCTGGTAGGTTGCCAGCGTGGGGTGGGGGGGCTCCCAGGCCCGCCGGGTTGTCGGCGCAGCGTGTCCCCGTCCTGCCTATGCTCCTCCGGTGGTCTGACTGCCTCGCTTCTTCCTGCGCAGCATCTCCGGTGGCTCGTGTGGTGCTCGCGTGCTCTCCTGCACCCCAGAGACGCTTTATTTTCCCCACTCCGACAGCGGGAGATGGAGGCCTCCGCAGGGTACCTTGGCGGTCAACACTGCCGGCGGCACTCTGCGGCGTCTCCCCTTCTGGGTCGCACTGTCCTCCATCGGAGGGGGAGGGGCCGATGCTTCTCTCGGCGGGCTGACTCCCCGGAGTGGGTAATGCTGGTCTATCTCTGCTCACTACCGAGCCTCAGGTACTGGGGAGCTGCAGCGGTAGGTCCCGTGTCTGTACCCTTGGAACTGCTCAATTGGCGTGCTTTTTTGTCTTGGGCCCGGCAGGAGCGCGATCAACCTGCAACTTATCTGATTTAAGTTTCCCTCAGCCAAATACAGGGCCTTGTTTTTGAGATTTCGCTTAAATCTTTGGCCAACTAGGGGGGTTTTGGGTATGAGGCTGAGCACACCCTAGAATGAGAGTATCTGCCGGGTTTACATAGAGTTTGGAGCATTTGTTGGCGAGTTGTGAAAATCTGCTGGCCCAGCGAAGGTTGTACCTACAGCATCTGTTTAAGGATTATATTAATTTATCCTTGGACCGATTATGGAAAACGTGTTTTTCAGGGGATCGCGTCTCGGTCTCCTTGTCAACGGTGGAGTTTTTGTCATTGAAAATATTGAGTATTCATTTTTGATTATTTTGTCATCTTAACTGGTTTTATAGTGTAATACTACGTGTACATCTATTTTTATTAACTTTTAGATTGTGAATTGTAATTGTTTTGATTGAGTATTGAATAATGTATTTATTGAAAGGTTTATTAATTCAACTATAACAATAAAAAATTCAAATTAAGCAACTCCTCCACTCTTCTTATCCTCCTTCCCTTTCACCTCCGTTCTTCTCACTCCTCTCTCTCTCCAATGGTCTAAGTGTACGTAAAGAAGTAGTGGAACTATGTTCCCTTACGGCCTGACCGAGCTCCCCACAAACCCCATCGCCACACAATACAAACCCCCAAACACATGCGCCTGGTGTTTTCAGGAACATTCAGTGCAGCCAACTGAAAGTGCACATTTCAACTTCTTCCTACACTTCTATTTTAAATCAACACCATTCCGGAATGGTTTCTTTTTAAAATAAAAGTATAGGAATAGTAAAATCTAGTTTTAAAAAAAAGTAGAGGAGCCCCGCTCCCCACCCACTTCGACCTCTCGCTCTCTCTTTCTCTCTTACTCTTTCTCGCTCTCCTCTCCCTCTCTCTCTGTCCCTCTCGCCCTACCTCTCTCCCTCTTCTTATGCCCTCTTTCCTTTTATACCACTTCCAAAGGGTGTCCTGGGCGCCTAATTGTACAAAGTAGCCCAGGTAACAAGAATACGTAAACATGCGTGGGAATTGGATCTTACTATTTTGGACTACAAGTTCGTCAGGTGTCTTGTCATTGCTTGGTGGCCAGCGTAGTGGCTCTGCTGGCCAATGTATTAAAGCATTTGTCCGCCATCTTGGATTTAGTGTTTTAGCGGCTAACGCTATTGTTGGCAGTGGGGTTCTGAGTCTCAGGTATTTGTGTGCGGTTTCAAATTCCTGACAGGTTTGGGTTCATATGAATGATAGGATGAGGGAACAGATAGCACTGTGCAAGCAGACTTTTGTCATGCAATGAACCGGGTATTTTCAGTGGTACCAAAAAATAGGGATCATTGCGAAGGTTGGCCAATAGTGGTTCGAGAGCCAGGATGAACACACGATTGGAAATAAGGGGCACCCTTGTTGGGTACCACGAGGTATAACCCTGCCATTAATCAAAAGGTACGTTCTATCTCTGTGATGTAAGGTGGTGACACTTTTCTGAAAGAAAATACGAACATTGAAAGCTTCTAAGGATTTAAACATGTAGTACCCGGACACACGATCAAAAGTCTATATTTGTCATTGAGTGTTATTTGGCCTTCAGGCATTGTTGCGGTAGTGATATTAATTTGGGCATGGCATACTATTCTAGTATTGTCAGAAAAGAATCTACCTTTTGGGAAAGCAGATTGGTTGGATTTGAGTATTGGTCAGATGAAAGTGGACCTGCCTTTTGCAAGGACTCTCGCAAATATTTTACAGTACTAATTGATGGGAAAATTAGGGCAATAGTTTGTAACAGGAGTATGAGCTTTACCTGCCTTGTGACTTACTTTTGATCATGGCATCTACAAGAGAGTCAGACATTGCCTCTGTTCTAGAGATGTGGTGGAATAGATGAGCTGAGGTGCTATAGATTAGGAAACGGGCTTGCATAAATCTGCATGCATGCCATCCAGGGCCCAGTGCTTTGCAGACTTCATTTTGCAAATATCAGTTAGTTGAATTTCCCGTCTAAGGAAGAGCAAGCTTCCTTGATAAGTTTCAGGACATTGGCGTTCTGGGGCAATCCTTCAGCTTTTGGTCTGGAATGGCATTATCTTTATAACGCGTTCTATAGAAGTGCAAGAATTCATTAGTAATATCTTCTCTGTTCACAGCATCATCTCCTGTAGCCTTTTTATGGATGTAATTTTGGTGGCCTTTATAATGAGGTAACCCGCAAGAATCTTGCTCACTCTGTTGACACCTTTAATTAGTTTGGCCTTTTCATCTCTAATTTGGATAAGTGTTCTTTCGGTTATCAGAGAGTTATATTGATACCATCATTTCTATAGCTTGTATTGGTAACGTAGCTTGCCAAAGTTCCCTGTGTAACTCTGTGGACACCTAGTTGGTTGGCCAGGGGGATAATCTGCCTCCCTAACATAATGGTTGATGGGCTCTGAGGTGGAATGGGGAGGATCCCCATGTCACCCCCAATTAGACATGGCCCCTTGGCAGATGTCAGTCACATAGAGTGCCTTATGAAATCCAGCCCTTTAAGAGCAGGAGACCTTAACATGGAAAGCTAGAAGAGCAGTGGTGCCGTAATACTGTGCTCACCTATTCCAAAATGCAAGAATCTCATGTGGTCCTGACACAGAGAAAATCCTAAACGCTGTCTCTGTAAGAGTGGGCAACTCAGCAAGTGAAAGGCCGATTGAAGAGTCTTACTCGACAAGGAAACCAATGCTGGATTAATACCACTGAAACCCTTGTAAATCTCGAGAGCACGTGCAAGCATCAAGTCATACCAGGGTTTTATACAGCACTCACCCCGCGGGTCCATGTTTAGTTCCTGGCCATGCAGAGTCAGAGAGCACAATCAGAGAATCCTTGCCAAATAAAAAATGCCTTCTGTTTGCATTTCATTTTATTGGGCATTTGTAAGGGGCTTATACAGCAATAATTGTGTTTCAAAGCGCCTGCAAGGAAAAAGACAAGGGAACAATACAAGACAATGGAATAAAAATGACAATGAAAATCAAATGACAACAGCGGTCCTACTAGGAAAGAGGGAAGGAGGAGGAGAAAAGGAAAGTCTTGAGATGCTTGCGGGGCTTGAGGAGATCCGGCTCAAGACGAAGAGAAAGAGGGAGGCTGTTCCAGAGGAGGGAGCCAGCTGAGGAAAGCGTGGCCGCCGGCTCTCTGCTTAGAGAAGCACTTGACAAGCAGAGTTGGAGCCAGAGGACCGAAGGAGAGGATTTGGTGAGAGCGAGTTGCTGATACCGTGGACCCCGGCCCAAGACAGCCTTATGGATGATGCAGAGGGATTTCAATTTGATCCTTACAGCAACCGGGAGCCAGTGGAGCGAGTTTAGGGCTGGAGAGATACGATCCCAGGGCTTGAGCCCAAGGATAAGCTTACCTTGTATACAACATCGACAAAGCCTGTCTGCCTTCTCCTTACATTTTCCAACCCACAGGGACACCATGAGGAACTCAACATGGTCAAAGGAGGCATGGAGCATTCAAGATGGTCGACCAGCCCTTTAAATATTTGGGCCACACCACAAGTCCTAAAATACACACAGCTGAACCATTGAAGCCCATCCAATCAGGACTCTGCACCCGCTCTCAGACGTGCAGGTCTGCACAAGTAGCTCTGGTTTGTTGGATAAACACTCCAATCTTTTATACAAGGGGGGTCCGAACAGCAAGAAACAGGAACACAATTCCAGATAGTGAAATATGAAAAATAGCCAATATGCAAAAGCATTAATCACCTTTCCTTCTTTATTTTTGAGCGGGCCAAGAAAAGGGGGCAAACAGACCACATTTTTAACTGCCTGCTACGCACTTACAAAGTCATGAAAACAAACAGAAAAAGAGAAGAAACCACAACCATGTAGACGTATGCCCCTTTAAAAGTCGTCTCCAGATGCACCGACATTTAGCCTTAAGTTCACTTTCTACAATCTACAGAGAGGAATCCCTTAACATATTTAGCTTTCAAACCATTGTTGTATTCAACATGTATGTTTTCTTATACAGATGTCGACTTCTCTCAATGACTAGGAACGGTCTAGTGTTTTTTTATTTATAGAAATTTGAATGCTTTTTCACATTTTATCCTCATTTGTTCTTGCTTCTTTGCCTCTTCACACCTCTGCCTTAACATCCCTTTTTGACAAGTGCCCAGAATATGGGGTACAGATGGGAGAAGCAGGATGAGTTCTAAGTGTGCATGTACTGCTTGCAAGAAGACCAGTGAATCGACGAATGCCGGGACATGCCGTGAAGGGGACTTTATATGAGGAAAACCAAAAGGTTGCTGGCTAGAATTGGCACCTTTGGAAGACACTGGTCCAAACCCTGTGGGCCTTCCAGGCTCAGATGGAACCTAAATGTGTGACTAAATAAACAAAGAAAAGCTATGGTCCATGCACTCCTTATCGCCTGACGATGGCAGATCCAAACTTGCAATTACTCGTTTGGATTAATGGAATTCTAATTCACATAAAATCGAGAATTATACAAAACAAGAAGCCTTCAACTGCTCGAGTATTTAATAGTGATTTAACACAAAAAGCGGACGCGTGTTTCGAACTCCACGAGGTCCTAAACAGGGCTTAATGCATAAGGATGGCAATCCATTGTAAGACTCATCATGCGAGTTTACACCCGCAGCTAAATTCTCATACCTATTCCGTGTTTATAGCTGATCTTATCCCAAATTCATAAATAACTCCCAATCTATCAACTCTTCTTATGCGCTGGGTTTCCACTTTAGCTCGGAAAGTGTATCTGTAGTTCTAAGCTCTGACTTGAAACTTTGCAGCCCTTCTGAAATAATTGTGTCGAATTCTGCTGAAAAAAATCTTGTTCGTGACTTGTATTTAAAATCGTGTGTTGATTAGTCACACTGTATCCGAGATCGGATCTTGCTGTCTGCTCCAGCGATGCGGCTAAGGGTTGCGAACAAGGTTTTTTGTGTTTTCCAGTTTGATGTCGAAACACTTAACGTTGAGTCTTTCATAGTTGGATGTTTGATGTTGAAAACAGCTCATCGTCAAAGCATTTTCCCACAAAATATTCCTCAGGACATTCTTCATCAAAGCACTCCTCGTCATGGCATTCCGCTAGGCCAGGGATCCCCAATGTGTAGCTCGGGAGCAACATGTTGCTCACGGCACCCTAAATTGTTGCTCGCCAGTTGCAGTGGGCAGTGGTGTGGAGGCCTAGAAGAAGGTGCTGAAGGCATGAGACCTCCGTAGCACTGTAGTCAGGACAGAGTCCTGGACTGTGCAAGAATGTTGGCCAATGAGCTGCTGTGGTTCCAGCTGGCTTATTTTTATACATGCAGGATTTGTGTTTGGTGCCACCATGCAAATTATTTTTCAGTATGTCCTTACTTCTATAGTAGTGTCTTTGTTCAAACCCTGTCATGTTCAGTTACTTTGCCCAGCTGACAAATGTATTAATGAGGACAATATTTGAACCATGTTTGTGTCATGGAGAAAATTGTCATAATCTGTTCCTTGGTACAGCTCGGAGGAGCATAATGTACAAGGAGGTGGTAAGCGTACCCAACTTTCCTGTATTAGATAATGAGCACGCACTTGCTTCTGTACAAGTGAGGTTTGTGTTTGATGCCACCATGTATATTTATCGACAATATTCATTTGGGTGTCACCTATATTTATTATTACAAAGTCTCCTAGCGAAAAAATGGTCCTCGTTTGATACTCTGCCCATCTGACACATGGTTAATGGGCAGATAAGGTAAACGCATGCCACGTTTTTCATAATTAGTTTGCCCTGTATTCCAATCCAATTAAGTTCATTTTAATAGGTTTAAACTAACAAGCCAATTAATTAATTCAAATACTTAGTTAACAC
This sequence comes from Ambystoma mexicanum, assembly GCF_040938575.1. NCBI lineage: Eukaryota > Metazoa > Chordata > Amphibia > Caudata > Ambystomatidae > Ambystoma > Ambystoma mexicanum. The sequence goes on from NC_090929.1 coordinate 62,885,114, forward strand.
CACCACACCCCTCTATGAACTGGTCATCAAATGCTCAAAGTTTTTACCAATGTTTGCCACTAAGTCTTGTGTAAAATCCCTTTTGGCCAGAGAAAATAGGCTCCAAATAATTCAGAAAATTATTATTTTTTATTCCTAACCACTTTTTCACCAATGGAACAGCCGTCTGGAGCTTCAAAACGCACCATTTGCCTTAACATTCCCAAATCATTATAAGAAGGTAACCTCGAAAGGCCCAATGAAGTGATCGTATTTCTCCATTGTTAGCAACATTTAAAAACATGTTTCATATTTTTCATACAATTCACACAGAACAAGCCCAAAATAAAAAGCAACTTTAACATATTCAAACCTGCTATATATAAAAGCCTGATTATTACAATTAATTGTATATAACATAGCTCCGATGTAGTCCACCTTTATGCAAAACAGAGAAACAACGGCAAATTAACAGAAAATGAACCACATATTTGACTCCCATTTTGCAAGCGCACATTGTGCTTCCTCCTGCACACCTTCTTAATTTATTGAGGAGTGGGTAGATTTAAACACACCATTACCACCAGCCTCCTGCATTCTGGGGAGCTTATTTCACAGATTTCTCCTCTCCTTGCCATCTTATATGTGTACGTAAGTCTGTACATAAGGTTAAAGTGGGCAGCATATGTATATTTTGGACATCTGACTCTTTTTCCATCAGACAAGCTCTTGCTTTTTGAGCTATTTTGAGGTGACTTAATATGCCAAATTTAGTTCTGTCGTATCCCTATACAAATGGACAGTGCCTTACAACCGCCCATAACCACAAGTATTTTTCTTCACATGGGGAGGCTACAGTCGCACTTGCACTGAAATTCACTTCATGATTAGCAGAACATCCTTTAAAAAGTACGTAACATTCTTAACTGGCCTGACACTTTCAAATTGAACACCCCCAATTCAGCTCACAAGGCGCTACCTGGTGTATCTGCAGGGAGACCTGCTATTTGGCACAGGAATTTATTTTGCAACCCCTCCAGGAAATGACAGTTCTAACCAACCTAAATTTTGCGGCCTCATAATCATGAACAGATCTTTGCCTTATATACCTCCAGGCACTTCTCCAATCAGAATGCCCCAAACTTGAAATAGAAAACCCTTTAATCCTTAAGGGTGCCTTTTCAGCTATCTTCTTAAATTGATTGACGCAAGCACCGCACTTTGAGAAGAGTAGGCTCAAATAAAAATGAGACTGCCCCCTCATCTCTACATTCATTTAAAAACTAGCTACAAGGTTGCACCCTTTGCCTGAACACCATCATTTTAGTTTTTATCATATTTAATTTCAAAATATAGTTCCCAACAAAGTAACTTGTGTTTAGCAGGCCCTGCTGGAGACCTGGGGCAAGTCCAAAATAGCTGTGCCTTCTGCATAAGGAAGCATGCTATAAAATGAACCCTTCAGGCGGAGGGTGGATTAACTTTCCTAAGAGAAGTACTAGAATCATCATCCAAAAGGAATACATTGGGACCAACTGACATCCCTGCTTGTCACCTTTATTGGTGGTGGAAAACAATGTATAATTCCACAATCTTGTATATTGGACAGATGCTGCGATGTCTGCGTATCACCGTTGGATAAGACTTAATAAACCATTAGTGACCTGTAAGAGTTAGAAGTAGGACTCAGACACAGTGGCCTCATGTTGATTGGCATATACTTTTATTGAAAGTAAAAGGGTGGGGTATTGAGGAAACTCCTACCTTTCCCTAATGCTCAGAGGGGTTTCCCTGCCTCAACTAAAACTAAGGAAACTGTCAGGATGCCTTTCTCTAAGGTAAATAGTCCACTGTCACAAGTCTGAAGCCTATTTCCATCCCTCACATTATTGACTAAACTATAAAAAACAAAAGGGGCCTCTTTATAAGTTTGGCGGTTGCCTTGCCGGTAAAACCGGCAGACTGCCGCCAAACTTGCAATTTTTTCTGGCGCCCGTGAATGGGTAATTACTGGATCATTACGCCCCTGCCGGACCCGGTAATTGCCCATTCGCGGGCGCTGGAATGGAATGCTCCCCATTCCCATTAGGGCTCAATGGGAATGGGGAGGTCGGATGCACCAGCACCATTCAGAATGGTGCCAGTGCATCCGACATGCCCTGCTCGCGGGTGCTGGTACGGCCGCCAGGTAACAACTGGTGGCCGTAATGGCACCTGCGAGCAGAACTCGTAGTTTGCCGGTCCAGGAACTACGTTACCGGCAAGCTTACCAGTACTGTAGTTCCTGGACCGGCAAGCTTTTAATGACTCCCAAGGTCTTCTTAATTCAGAAGAATAGGTTGTAGATCCTATCAAAGAGTTCCAAGTAACAAACGTTCCAAACCAAAAGTACTTAAATGTAAAACAAAGTTCCATAAAGTTCTTAGGTATTTCTCTGTTGCACACACTTCGCAACAACCAGGGGTAACAACTTCCTTGTCCTGGTTCCTTCTCTTGGCAATTCTCTATTTCTTAGACCACAACCAGGGGCAATGGCTCCTTTGCCCTGGTTCCTTCTCTTGTAGGCCCCAGATCTCTGCTTTTCCCTCTTTCTTCTTGGGCCAACTTGGTTCACTTCCCTGCCAAGTATGGTCCTTAGTAAATTACTCTGTGGTTTCCCTTCTTCTCATGGGATTGGGTCTCAGACCCCTCTTTATGTTCGGGAACTGGGAGCCCTCTTCTCCCATGTACCACCAGAATGAAGATTACTCATGTGGTTCTCATGTATTGGGTCCCAGACACCTCTTCTTTGTGTGCGGGTACTTGGATCCCTTTCCTCCCATGTACCGCCATGAGGAAAAGGACTTGCTTTCGTTTGGTGGGTCCCAGACCCTTAAGTTTCTGTTGTTGTGCGACAGACCTGGTTCACGTGCCTGCCAGGTACTGTGACTATTAAGATGCTGACTGCACCTTCTTAGTTTCCCACAAGCCAGCCTGAGTGCTCCCCCTACCTCTAGGGAGCCTTGTAGTGGGCTATGATCTGCCCAGGAACACGGCAGTGTCAATCTGTCCCTGGGCAGCGTGGTCTTCCTTCCACGCGCTTCCCAGTCTTCAGCTCTTCCATTCTGGACTGGCCCTTGTCCTTCCAGCTCCCCTCTTGGCATCCTGGTGTACTTCCTTGCCCCTTCCTGCACCGTGCTGGCTCCTGCAGCTCCTCCATGAAGGACTAGACAACTTCTTCCTGAGTCTTTCTTGCTTTTCTACTCTGCATTGACCAAGGAGCAGCCAGCAACAACTAGACTGCTCATTGTGGTTTTTAGTACTATTCATGCCTCCGCTCCTCCTCTTCATCCCAGTACTTATTCCAAGTTGTCTAGAATGTTGGTTATGCAGGGCACTCTTCCCCATTCTTCCTCGTCTCAGTATTTCTACCCTTGATCTCCATTGGGTTTGTTGTGCTCTTCATAGTCCCAGTACTTATCTAGGGAAATGACAGGCAGACTATGGGCCTCATTACACGGTAGGCGGTAGGGGATTACCGGCACCGGTAAGGGCACCAGTGCCAGTAATTCCCTACCGCCCTACTACGTGTTCCCTTTGCGGGTCCTCCCTTAACGCCTGTTTTTTCCAGGCGTTAAGGACAGGACCCGCAAAGGGACTTTAGAGCTAATAACGGTACCGCAATTTGCAGTACAGTTATTAGCGCCTTCCCCATTCCCATTGAGCCCTATGGGGGCGCAAATGGGAATGGGAAAGGGTCCTGGTGAATGGGGAATTACCGGTCCCGTCAACCTTGGAATGGACCGGTAATTGCTCCATTCACCAGGGCGGAGTTTGTAAGGTTTTGGAGGCAGCCATGGCGCTATTAGGGCCATGGTTACCTCCTACAGTGTAATGAGGCCCTATAACGCATGACCCTATTAGGGAACGGGTTGTTCTTTGGGTTAGAGGCAGGGGTGTCTACGTTATGGTGATTGGCGGGGATATTGCATTCTCAGGGTTGGGTCGTTCCTAGTCCCATGAGGAGTTTCCTCTCCCATGTGATCCTCTCCCTGTGCACCACCCTCAGGGGGACTATTGTACCGAGGACATACCGTCCTGGCCCCATGGGAATGGTCTCCCCCTAGGGTAGAAGGGGCAGCATCCACAGATTTGTCACAGACTCCAATAAAATGTAAATCATGCTACACTATGTTTCTATTAATCAAATATCACCGAAATCCACCCTGGAGTCCTATGGACTCCATCATTGTGGACTAACACTGCCAAACCACCTCTTGGAATCTGGCAGTGATACCACTGGATCAAGTGGCAGTAATGGTACCGTTGAGATGCCACCAAACTTGTAATGAGGCCCAATGTCCAGTAAGAGAATTGGCCTATAAGCGTGAGGGGCTGGTGGTCCAGGAACTACTTGTCTAAGGCAATGGCATAATGCCTGTCTTGACAACAGCATTAAACATAAAACAATTTGGTGTCCTTCAAACAAGCTCCCATTGTTTCTCAAATTCTTTTTTTTGTCTTAAGGCAATGTTTTATCCCATTTTAAAATTAAAATTATAAATCTGACCAGCAGTGTACACACCACGCATTAAATCATGGTTCAGTTTTCTTTTCGAGATTCTACATCAAACCATGCTGCATCCCTTTCTATAACCTGGAACTCCTGAACTTGGGGGCACTATTTGCCTGGATAGTTTCTACTAAAGACTCAATCTGACACTTTCATTTGTGGCCTCTGAACTGTTTAACAGTTTTAATAGCATATCTTAATTTCTTGTGAATTAGTCATTCTTTCCAATGCCTCCTTTTCGAGCATAGGCATTTCCAACCAGCCTCTCTGGCTGTCAGACATCTTCTTCGTGGTGCCTACCCTGGTCTTTGGAAAATTAACTGAAGAGGATTGTGTTTACTCTTTGAACAATAAGAAATACAACATTTCATAACATTCCTGAAGAAAAAAGGAATACACAATACAGTCTTCAATGACTATGGAACAGTATTGCCGATCTTGTCTGCTTAGGAATGCACCATTTGCCATTAAAGATCCCATACAATCCTAGGCTGAATCCCAAAGTAGGCCTGACAAATCAGTGCCCCATTTGTGGCTTTTTTTTACTGTCCAAACATTTGCAATAATATTTTGCTCGGAAACCTGAAACCCCTGCTAATGTTTTAGACCTATATTTCTGAACAGCTGGACTCGTCCTAATTTGTCTAAAAATGTACTATTGACCACTCAATTTCCTTGGAATTTCTTGCAAACAACCACTTAACGTGAAATGAAGTTAAAGGCCTTGCACATTTCCTTGACTAGAATAACACGTGGTCTACATAACTATTAAGTACTGCAAATTAAATGTTCTATACGCAGTTTAACTTTGTTACATTTGTAATTTGTGTTGCAATCCTTTGTCTGCCAACTGTGCGTCGATATGTTCTGTCGAAAAATTGATGTTGCTCACCATTTAATTTGATATGCCAATTTTGCTTGTTGCGCACAAAAGGTTGGGGACCCGTGGCTTAATGCATAATCAAAGGATGGCAAACCATCGAAGGACTCATCATGCGAGTTTACACTCACAGCTAAATTCTCATACCTATTCCCTGTTTATAGCTGATCTTATCCCAAATTCATAAATAACTCCCAATCTATCAACTCTTCTTCTGCGCTGGGTTTCTATTTTAGCTTGGAAAGTGTATCTGTAGTTCTAAGTTGTAGCTCTGACTTGACACTTTCCAGCCCTTCTGAAATAATTGTGCCGAATTCCACTGAAAAAAAGCTTGTTCGTGACTTGTATTTAAAATTGTGTGTTGATTAGTCACACTATATCCGAGATCGGATCTTGCTGTCTGCTCCAGCGATGCAGCTAAGGGTCGCGAACAAGCTTTTTTTCAGCAGAAGTGACCTTGAGGTTTTTTGTGTTTTCCAGTTTGATGTCGAAACACTTAACGTTGAGTCTTTCACAGTTGGATGTGTGATGTTGAAAACAGATCATTGTCAAAGCATTTTTCCACAAAATATTCCTCAAGACATTCTTCATCAAAGCACACCTCGTCATGGCATTCCGCTAGGCATTCCTTGCCTACTCAGTTCATACATAGTGTCATTAGTCACTGCTTCAGCGAAAAACCTCAACATGAAAGGGATATTGGCTGGTGCCACAGGACTGTGCAGACTCCTCTCCATTAAGGTGATGATAGAAGATTTAATTAAGTCTTCTCCTCAGGCTTAGGATTTTCCACAAGATTGTCTGAGGATTGTGCTCTCTAACAAAGGAAAGTGATTGCATAAGCCTGATGTCTTCAACGCACAAGACACATCAAGTGGCCAAGTATGGTATAATTGCCTGGAGCACCCCCTACTTCCTCGTTTCCCACACATTCTGACTGGTCGATCATTCAATCAATTGCTAGCTTTATTCAGAAATAACACATTTCTATAAAGCACATTTCACACAGCTAAAACTTGGTTGTAGACACTTGTGAGTGGAAGAAATTCCAAAGAACAGGTTATTTGAACCATGTTAGTCTTCAGTAAAGAGGCTCCTATACTCTTGTTTAGTCTTTACAATGTAGATTGTTCTCTAAAGATTGTTCACGCTGCTGTGGCTGCCGGAGAGGCTGCAGCTCTGCTTCCTCCCACAATGCACTATTCTGTGCACTCGTTGCACAGCCACCTGGAAAGGTAAGCCCCACACTGTGGGCAACTGCGAGTGGCGCACAATGGCGCATTTAATGGATTTTATTGTGAATTTGATTTGCCACTTACATCAGCTTGAAGATTCTTTCACGATGTGAGCCTTAATAACGCTCCACCCTTTGCAACCTTATTTTGCTACATTCGATATTCCTGCGGATCCGCCATTCCAAGATGGCTGTGTCCTTTGTCTGCACTGGAGTGCTGGGCATGGTGCTGCTTGGGGGCTGGGATTGGCTGTGGCCTTCATCATCTGGGCCAATGGGAGAGCCGGAAGGCTTGGCCAGCCCTCCTTACAAGGCCCACTCCTAAGGCCCCTGTCGGCTCCCTGTCTGCTACCGTAATGCTGTCCGCTTCCTAGGCCCCCTTCTATTTCCCCCTTGATGTTCTGTTGCCCCCCACCCCCTCTGGTTCCCTGTGATGTTCTTTTGCTCGACCCACATCCCTCTGGTCCCCCATGATGTTTGGTTGCCCCCCCTGGTTCCCCGTGTTGTCTGTTGCTCCCCCCCATCTGGTCCTCCACAATGATCTGTTGCTCTCCCAAACCCCCTCTGGTCCCCCGTGATGTTCTGTTGCTCTCCCTCCTCCTCTGGTCCCCTGTGATGATGTGTTGCTCTCCCCCACCCCCCTCTGGTCCCCCTTGATGTTCTGTTGCTCCCCAACCCCCCTCCGGTTCCCCGTGATGTTCTGGTGCTCTCCCCTTCTCGCATACCCGGGAGGATAGCTCAGTAGCAACGTGCGCGCCTTGGAAGCAAGGTGACACGAAGCAACACAGGTTCGATCCCCGGGTCCGCACTTAGAAACCTCTGGGTGTTTAGGCGCGTTACAAATAACGCAACTAAGACAAAAAAGAAACAATTACGCAATTAAAAAAACAAACAATTCCTGTAACAGTGCCTCGATGCCCGTGGGCTGTGTGAGCGCTTTAAAAATGCTAAAAATAAATAAATACAGGTTTGCCTGTTTGCTTGATTCTTCTACCTTGCTTTCCCTCCCCTCTTCAGCGCTCCCCTCCCCTCCCGACCCCCTTACATCTTACCTGATACATTATGGTTTCACCATTACCGTCTTGTGGCCAATGCTTGGATTTGACTTCTTTGACTCACAGTGCTTCACCCTTTCTCAACTCTCATGCTGGACTCCCCCTACATCACATACACATGGTGGCCCTGAATCATGTTGTTCCCATCTTCATCTTGAATCCTGCCTGCATTTGCTGTTCTCTTGCAACATTACGTGTTAATACTGACTTCTGCAATTGTATTTGCTCTCCTCTCGCGTCTCCACTCTCTTTCTCTGCTTACTCTGTCCTCGCCTCCTCTCCCCCCCCTTTCCCTATCTCCTCCCCTCCTCCCCTTACTTTTTTCTATGCACTTACTCTATCAGAATTGTCCTTGGGCCTAGTATGATAGTAACCTTGTTTGTCTCCTTCCCTCCCCTTAATTGTTCCCCCCCGCACCCACTAATAGCAGTGAAAATAGGACTGTACTCCAGTTCGCCAGCAAAACAGTAACGGAGTCTCACAGACACAAAGACTCGGCTGCAGACTCTGCGGCCGCTCCGCGGCGGCAAACCCCTTTTAAACTCAAAAAAACATTAGTCCAATTGCCATAATACAGTACATTAAGAAATACGATACCCTACTTAAAAAATATAAAATATAAAATCAATTTTTACAACAATTCATATACAGAGGAGCGACGAAAAATGGCATTGTGTGAGAATACATCATACATTTATCATGGGGTCTAATAGCAGGGATTCCACGAAATGTGTCGCTGCAATCACTATGGCTGTAGTTCAACCTGACAGACAAAACTGCCAAATCGATTCATCTTTAGACAAGGCAAATAAATCAACAAAGCTCTTAAAATAGATAGATCTTTCAGCAGTCAGTGCAGGGCAAGATATCATTAAATACTGTAATGTTTCAGTGTCTTCCACCACATGACAGAATCTACACAAACTTACTTCAGGAGGTAGTTGATCATAACAAATTAATATCTCCCTAGTTGGATGTAAGTCCCAACGAAATCACAAAAAATGTCCTCTAGTTCTCATGTGGGGATATATTGCAAAGTAGGGAGCGAGAACTCCTACCCTTTTAAAATCTCCACTTAGGTGTCTCAAAGACTTGTGCGACTAAATCTCTGCCATAGTGGAGGCCCAATAACTGAGGAGAAATTTAGTTTTTACTTTCACTGGATTTCTAGCCAATTCAACCATGGATGAATCGGTGTGTTCAAGATGATTGTTAAACCAATTTGAAAATTATGAAAGGATCCCCCTTAATGTCCACCAAAACTCATAAATCAACAAAGAGGGAATTCTTGAGGATTCAGGATTTAATGATAAAAGTTGAGAAATGTTCACCTGGCCCTTGCTTTCAGAGAATTAATTCCCACCTCATATCGTATCACAGCAAGAGGTGTACAGTTAAGTAACCGGAGCAGTTTTTTCAAAATCAAACTTTTCAAAGAAAATAGGAAATCCAACACCTAAAAATCCTGCATTTCCAACCCATATAGAATGTTGGGCATAATTGCCCCCTCATAATATCTGAGTGCAGGCGATCAAAGAGAACTTTCGAAAAATAAAGTGTCAATTCTACGCAATTGGTTAAACAACTTTGTTGCCCTAGTTTTGAACCAGACCTTTATATATCCTTTATGTGGTTTGGCCAAACCAGGAAAACCTAGATAAACAAAATTGTGAACCAATTCAAGCAGAGTTGATCTAATCTGCCATGTTGTTGAGGTGTGTGTCCCGGGATCGGGTAGCACCTGTAGAAGCTGGATTCTGGGGAGGCGTCCGAACTGGAGAGGCCAGGCTGGGAGTCTAGTGTCACCGGCTGATGGAATGACGCAAGGAGCAACTCCAACCCTGCCCGAGAAGGACAGGGGTGCAGGTGAACACCTCCTGAAGTCACAACACTTCTCCCGCGGGTCTGAGATGTAGAAATGCGGCTATTCAGAGAGGGATAGGTGCCGCAGACAATTAGTCCCAAGAGTCTCAGAGTTCAGTAGTAGGGAGGATGCTCTTGCAGGGTATTGGTACAACCGCCCAATGGCCAAAGGCAGAGCCTGACGAAAATGGTGTTCAGGAGTCAGGAGAAGTTGTAGAGAGCAGGCAAACAATGAGATCTAAGGAAAAACTGGAGAGGTGAACCCAAATGGTGAGGCAAGGCAGAAGTCTGTGGTTTAAGCCCAGGAGGCTTTCAGGCTGAGAAGAACCCCAGGGCAGGCAGCACTGGCGAGAAAACCCCCAAAAGGGTCCCACAGGGGAAAACCAGGGGAAGACTGGGGAAACCAAGGCTGGGAGGCAACAGGAACCCCTAATGCGGGCTAGAACCAGGGAAGCAGGCTGGAGAGAGCAGGAATACGGAGGGATGCAGGCAAGGCAGGAAACGAGCGCAACTACGGCGAGTCAGGGACGAACCGCGTTAAGACGCGATTCGTTCCCAGACTCGGCCGCTATTTACGGTCCTCGGCATGAAGCCGAGGCCTGAGGCGCAGGCTGGACCGCGCATGCGCAGCAGTCCCGGCCAGGAGTGGAAACGAGGCTTGACACGCAAGCTGCCGGCCTCCGAGTACTGCGGCGCATGCGCGCGCCCGGACACAAACAATGCGGCGAGTTTGGATGTCGGGAGACTCTTCTCCCGGCTAGCCGAAACCTCAGGTAGACCCGCCAAGACTTGTAGCGTCTCGCCGTCCCCCAGGTAGGTGGTCTAACACATGTATATTTTGGAGGTATCTTTCACTGAGTGGATTGCATTACTTTGGTCTTTTTAGGGTTCACCTTAAGTGAATGTACATCAGCAACGTTCAGAAAAGAAGTAATTAGGTGTTGTAAACCTACTCCTACGTCCCGTCCCCTTTCCTCCATACTTTTGGGACATTCCATCCTGTGGGACGGGACCGGAGTACGCGGCCGTAACCCTACCCTCCTTAGCTCCGCCCCGTGCATTGCCCTTCAGTCCTTTTCTCTGCGCGGTCAGGGCTGGATGCACAAGCATCACCGGGAAGAAATGTTTTCCTTCCCGTTGTTCTTCTCTCCTGCTCCGGTTCTGCGGTTGCGTAGTCCTCCGTCTATGCCGGAGCATCTGGGATTTGCCACTTGTTCTTCTTGAGAGCGTCGTTTCGCTAGGGCGGATCCCCATGCGCTCTGCTTGGAGTGTCTGGGACCGGATCACTGTTGGGACTCATGTTTCTTCTGTGACTCCCTTTCGGTCCGGGCACTTCAACGTCGTCTTAGGTGGGAGAAAATCTTCCAGAAGGTTCCTCCATCGCATTTCCAACTCTTCATTGACGGAAAGAAGAGACGCCCGGTAGGTTCTTTACTTTTCAGGGCACTTTGGCCGGGGGCCTCCTTCCCAGGGTCCTCCTGGTCCGGGAGGGGCTTCAAAAGCTCTGCTACCGGGGTTATCCCTGAGGTGCCTCGCAGGCCTAATAGGCATACCAGGTTTCTCTGAGGGTTTCCGCGAGGGGCCTGCCTATACCGGATCACGATCCGAGGTTCACCAATCAGGTGCTATAGCCAGCATAGGCGTGCTGAGGCGTTGGGTACCGGAGTTCGCTCCGAGGTCTCCTTGTCAGGAGCTTCCCACACAGATACCGGTGTGCGCCCTAAGGCCTCTGTTGAGGCTTTCTGTAACAAACCACGGTTCGAGGCCCCTCTCGAGGGAGCTATTAAGACTGGGCTCTGTTCCAAGGTTCCTCTTAATGAGGTTCTGTTGAGGGGGCACAGGGAGAGGTCGTCGACCGTAACTCCACTGTTACCGGCCTTGCCGAGGTTCCTCCTTTTGGAGGCTAATTCACGGAACAGGATGTCCAGTAAACATCCAAGGCCCCATAGTACCGGCTCTGCCGAGGATCCTTGTGTCAAGGCTAGAATTTCAGTCAAGTCCCCTGACCAATCTGTGGAGTCAACTGCCTCATCTACACATGTGACGCAGTTCTCCTCAGAAGTTCACAAAATGGCGTGCGTTCCCACGTGGTCTACGGCAGACATTTTGGATTCTTCCCTCACAGCCACGCTATCGTCAGCGGGTGCTTGGAACCTTCTTTCTGGCGGACAACCTTATCCACGCGACAGTGTGAATCTGTTCCGCCATTCCAATGACTGGCGTGCTCGGAGGCCACTACCGCATGCGGTCTTGCTTCCTGGCAGCCTCTTCGTCAGAGGATACCTTTTTCAGGATGTTTCAGAGACTAATGCACTCTGACCCCATGAGGGAGTACTTTAAGAGCCTTTCTGGTAGCTCTGTCACCAGGGTTTCCGGAGATTCCTCCGAGGGTTCTGACGGACCTGCCAGCACCGGACATTGTTCCGAGGTTCACCATCACGGTGCTAAAGTTAAGCCCAATTCGACTGGGTGCTGGGATACCAGGGTTCACCCTGAGGTCTCAGTTTCTGGAGTTTTCCCCGCTGTAACCAGGTTGAAACCTGAGGTTCCTCCTGTGGAGGCTAAAGTCTGTACCAAGTCCCGACTCGAGGCCCCTTTTAAGGGAGCTTTATGTACCAGGTTGAAACCTGAGGTTCCTCTTGTGGAGGCTAAAGTCTGTACCGAGTCCTGACTTTAGGCCCCTTTTAAGGGAGCTTTACGTACAATGTTGAAACCTGAGGTTCCTCTTGTGGAGGCTAAAGTCTATATCGACAGATCTGAGAGGCCTTCTCCGAGAGTCTTGTTGGTGAGGTATTGTCCTCAACCGTCCCACGCTCAGGGTTGTGGTGGTACCGGTTCTGTCGAGGGGGAAAAGATGGGGGTCACGGACCGCATTCCCTCTGGTACCGTCTTGTCCGAGGTTCCTCCGTTGGAGGCTAATTTTGAGACTGGTTCGAAGATGTCGACTAAGCATCCGCGATCACTCAGTACTGGCTCTGCTGAGGTTCCTTGTAAGGCTAAAGTGTTACTTAAGCCCCTGACTCTTCTGAGGAGGCAATTGCCTCAACTACGCATGTGATGCAGTTCTCTTCAGGTGGCGAAAAATGGCAGCCCAACCTGCGTGGCCTACGGCAGCCATTTTGGATACCTCCCTTACACCTACGTTTGCAACGTCTGGTGCTGGGAGCATTCCTTTCGGCAAGAGTAACCCATTCTGCCCTTCTTTGACCGGCATGCGTGGGCTTCGCTGCCTCATACTGTCTCGCTCCCTCCTGCTTTTGCTCCTCTGATCTATGTGGACCCGGCCGGGGGTGGACCCTCCTTGCAACCATTCTTCTAAGTCCTCAGGTGAGGATGAGTTTTTGGGAAGTTTCAGATGCTCATGCACTCTGACCCTCTGAGGACGTATTTCAAGCGTCTTTTCACTCCTGTTCCACCCCGTCCCCAGCGACTCCGATTCGTTTTTTCTTTCAAATCCTGAGGCAGTAGGCGGGGAGGACCAGTCTTCTGTTTCCGCCTCATTGGGATGAGCCTTAAGCGATTGAGGACGGCGATGACCAGCCCTGCTCGGTGAGGGTATTCCAGGACCGGCAGGGGCTTGTGTAGCTCTGGTACCAGGGATTCCCCTGAGGTGCCTCAAATGCGTAATAGGCGAACCAGAGTGTCCTCTGAGGGTCCCTTAATAGCCTGGCAAAACCGAACGTGGTTCTGAGGGAGGTCTCCATTTCTGGAGTTTTCCACACTGATGCCGGGGTACGCCCTGAGGTCTCAGTTTCTGGTGCTTGTCACACCAAGCCAAGGCTCGAGGCCCCTCTTGAGGGAGCTATATATCCCGGGTTAAAACCCAAGGTTCCTCTAAATACAGTACCGATGGAGACGAGGGATCCTCGAAGGGTCCTGTCGGTAGTATACATTCCTCAACCGTCCCACGCTCGGGGTGTGGTGGTACCGATTCTGTCGAGGGGGTAAAGAAGGTGATCAGCAGCAGGCCTTCCAGCACTGGCTCTGCCGAGGTCCTCTATTGGAGGCTAATTCTGGGTCATTTCCAGGATGTCCACCAAACATCCTAGATCTGCCAGCACCGGCTCGGCTCAGGATCCTTGTTTCAAGGCTAAGTGTTTCTTAAGTCCCTTGACTCCCCTGAGGGGACAGTTGCCTCATTTCTCCTACGATGCAGTTCTCTTCAGGTGTTGACTAAATGGCACCCCAGGCTACTTGGTCCACGGCAGCCATTTTGGATAACTCCCTTACACCAACTTTAATGTCGACTGGTGCTGGGAGCTTTTCCTTTGGGGCCAAGCAGTTTTTTCCATGCTATGTGGACAACAGGGACCCGTTTGTTGGTCTTGGCGGCATCTTCAGCTAAGGCCTCTTGTACACAGAGGTTAGCGTCTCAGACTCGATCCTTCTCTGGGATCAGGGGGTTTCAGGGTCGCTGTGTGCACCGTTTGGAAACTCCTGTTGGTAGCCCCACCTTAAGCGGCAGCGGCAAGGTAGTTGGTTTGTCTCTCGGCCATCAGCCTCCTCTACAGGGACAGATAATCTCCCTGCCGACAAATCACCAAATTATATTTTTTGTCGGTCACACTACACTTGGTGGGGTTTGTCCATCGTTTAGGCAGGTTTGCGCTTGCCCTTTCCTCATACCCCACCCTTCAAACCTCTCTTCTGGAAATTCAAGTGGATCACATCCTTACCAAATAATGTCCTCTCTTTGGAAGGGCGATTGACTCAGTGTGGTGGTCTTCCAGGATGCGTAAATACACATTCTGACTTGGAGCCCGCATATGAAATATCTGCGGTTCTCTGGAGCCCGCATATGAAATATCTGTGGCTCTCCGTGGGCGCAGGACACTTCAGATTCGGGTACTCTTTTTGGTCTCGGCTCGAAAACTGCAATGAGGGGCCCCGCAGCGGACTCCCAATACCAGAGGTTCCCCATTTGGGGCTAATGTTGACCCCAGTTCTGCTGTGGCTTTGGATACCAGGGTTCGCCCTGAGGCTTCTCCATCTGGAGCTAACTGTACCGAGTCTTGGCTCGAGGCCCCTCTCGAGGTGGCTATAAAACCAGGGTTAAAACCTGAGGTTCCCCTGCTTGGGGCTAAATCGGTCACCAACAGAATTGAGAGTCCCTCATCTAGGGTCCTGGCTGTAAGGTATATCCCTAAGCCTTCCTGCACGTGGCCGGGGTGATACCAGTTCTGTTGAGGGGGCGAAGGAAGGCAGTCACGTACCACGGACCTTTCAGTACCGGCTCTGGCGAGGATCCTCCACTAGAGGCAAATTCTGGGGAAGCCTCTGACGTGTCTAGTAAACATCCTAGATCTGCCAGTACAGGCCCTGCCGAGGTTCCTTATTGAAGGCTAGGATGGCACGCAAGGCCCCTGACTCCCCTGCGGAGACTATTGCTTCACTTGCTCCTGAGACGCAGTTCGCCCCTGGTATGTGATAATGGCGGCCCAACCCGTGCGGGCCACAGCTGCCTTTTTGAATACCTCCCTTAAAGTAAGGTTTTACATCAACAAGCAGGGCGACAGACTCTCCTCTCCTTGTGGATCTTGTCATGCATATTTGGGCTGGGCCATCCAGTATATTGTTTGGCTCCAGGCTCCACACATCCCGGGTCCCCTCAATGTGACCGCAGATTAATTTAGCACCAGTCGGCATCGGTTATGAGTGTGAGATGAACAGCAAAATCATCTCCAACTTTTCCAGCAATGGGGCACGCCAGTGGTGGTCCTCTTTGCAGCTCGTGGGTCAACATGAAAGCTTATGCTTTCCCCTCATTGCCTCCTACCTATTGGTCGCTCTGTAAACACATCGAACCGTTTCCAAAGCAGCTGCGTGGGCTTTCCCACCAGCTTTTGTGAAACATTACTGCTTAGACCTGAGCTCCAGGGCTGATGCTCAGTTCGGGCAAGCTGTTCTCAAAACCTCTTTTAATAAAGGAGTTCCATCCATCCGTTATTCTTTAAGGAGTGCTTGGTAATCTCAAAAACGTATGGAGGAAAGGGGACGGAACGTAGGAGTATAACAAAGTTACTCACTGTAGTGACTACCTTACTCCTAGTCCATAGTCCCCTTTCCTCCACACGCCCGTCTAATAAGTATCCTTTATTATTGCTTAAATGGTCTCAGACCTGGCGATAGAAACGGACTGAAGGGCGATGCATGGGGCGGAGCGGAGCTAAGGAGGGCGGTGTTACGGCCGTGTGCGGCACCCCGCGTAAAAAGAGAAGGACACATTTTCAATTTGATGCTTTTTTTTCCAAAGGTGCTCCGGTCCCGCCCAACAGGACGGAATGTCCCAAAAGTATGGAGGAAAGGGGTCTATGGACTAGGACTAGGAGTAAGGTAGTCACTACGGTGAGTAACTTTGTTATTTTTGAGTACAATCAAACATAATAAAATCATCTGCCTTTGCCAACCATAAAATGTTCAAATTACAAATCTTGGGAGAAATAAGCGCAGGTGAAGTCAATGAATGACCAACATCAGACATATATAAATTAAAAAGCGTGGACGACAACACACAACCCTGCCTCACACCCTAATGTGTCATGTTTTTGGAGAGAGGGAACCACCTTGATCCAATCTAACATGGGCATTAGAGCCCTGGTGCAGACTAATAGTAGACACAGCAGCCCATCCGGAATTCCCCAATTTCTTAGTTTTGTCCTTAACAGACCATGATCAACTGCATCAAATGCGGCTGAAAGATCAATCGTGGCAAGGAAAACTGAATCATATTTTGCTCACCATGCCTGATTCATATAATACCTTTCAAGATGAAGCCATTGATACTGCTGCCCAGGTGTTTTCGAAACCCAGTGTGCCATTTAGAGATCCTCCCTGTCTTTAATTGCCATTCCTCCATTAGCACCAACAGCAAGGCCGAAAATACCTTGCTGTCAGCATCTAGTATAGCAATAGGTTGATAATTCAGCAGGTCAGATCTAAGCCCCCTCTTGAACATAGGTAACACAAGCAGTAGACCAGAATGAAGGGAACCGCTGAAGAGAAGCAATCGGATCAAATAGTGCAGCGAGAATCAAGCCCATAAAACCGGGCACCCCTTAAACACGAGATTGGAGAGTCCATTAGGCCCTGGAGCCCTAGAGGAACTAATCTTACCAATAATTTCTTCAATACCAACAGGTTTAATAGATGGCCACTGTTCCCCATTCTTCACGTTTGGATTATGACCCCCTTTTCCCAGCCTGAGTCAAGGGCCTGGCAAATATGTTTGTTTAATAGGATACCCAGGTCTGCTCCGGAATGGGATTCAAAGAGTTGCTAGAAGCCGGGTTATCTAACCCATTTATTCGATGCCAGAAAGGTCGGGAGTTTTTGTTTACCAATATGGAGAGCATATGTTATGATATGATATATGGAATTTATAACACCCCTATACACAAGTGTTTCAAGAAGAGGCAGAGGCAGGGGAGGGGAACAGAGGGAAGACAGAAGACACTGATCTTACTAGGCCAGGTGACATTGAGATTGCGCAAGTGCAGGGGAGGTTGGGGGAGACAAAGTGCAAGGGGGAAGGGAGAGGGGAAGTGCAGTACATAGGATAAACAGTAAATAAATAAAAACAATAAATAAGAACAATAAATAAGAAGGCAAGGTCTTTGCCACTATGCTTTTGAATCACTTCCAGAACTGGGCAAGGCTATCCCCCTCGGCAGACCCACTGCAAACTGGTTTTCAAAAAAACGCAAGCACGGCAGCTAACATAATGATCTTGAGCATCATCAAAGATAAAGTATTGTCGGGAGCGCCTAGAGTTTTTCTAGCATTCGTTGACCTTTCCCAGGCGTTCGACCGAGTGGACAGGTCGAAATTGTGGAAGAAATTGAAAGCGTGGAGGTGTCCTGAAGACATCCTGGACCCTATAATCGCCCTTCATTCGAACACTAGGGTGGCCGTTCGCCTGAACAATCAAGGACTCCTATCAGATCAAATTCCCTCTCATCGTGGAGTGAAGCAGGGTTGTCCGCTGGCCCCCGCACTCTTTATATCCTTCTTAGGCGACTTTAAAGATTCCCAGGATTCGATCAGGTCATTTCCACCCAAAGTGGGCAACGTAGGGGTCAGCCGACTTCTATACGCCGACGACCTGATAATTCTGGACCACACGCAGGTTGGACTTCAGCGACAACTTGACAATCTTGCTCATTACACTAAGGATAACAACTTGGAGATAAACAAAGAAAAAACCAAAGTCCTGATCTTCCAAAAACAGGGGAATAAAAAGAAAGAAAATCTACAGTGGTTCCTTCATCAAGCAAAAATTGAAGTTGTTACAACATTCAAATATTTGGGAGTGGAAATTGACAGTTCTAAGAACGCCAACGCGATGCAACAAACTCTATGGACAAAGGCGAAACATCTAGCATCCCAGCTTCGAGCAGTCCATAGAAAATACGGTAAATTCAGTCTCCTACCCGCAATCCATTTCTATAAAGCTAAAGTAATCCCATCTCTAACGTACGGCATGGATGCAACACCAACAATTCCATCGACGCTCTGGACCAAACTAGAAGGCCATATTTGGCGAACAGTTCTTGGACTTCCTAAATCTACATCCTCTGCAGCAATAAGACGCGAGCTAGGTCTGCTCTCTATAGCTGCAGTGGTGGCACAAAGTGGGATTCAGCTATTTAGAAAAATAAGAGATCCAGAGAGTCTTCAAATATACCGTATGATTAATGAAGAAATCAGCAAGGGAAACAATAAGCTACTCAAAAACTGGGTTGATACCCAGCTACAATTCCTACAGGCGATAGCCTGTTCAGAAGACGAACTAATCAAGAACCCGTTAAGAATAAAAGCTAAAATGGAGTGGTTAGACTGGATAAATACGAATGAAAAAGCAACATCAAATAAGCTGTTAACCCATCTACCACCCGTCTTTAACAAACTTAAAGAGCCTATGGAATACTGTAAAAAATACCCCAGCAAGTTGTCTATGATAACTCTATTGAAAGCCCGCCTTAATCTGCTTCCGACAAAAGAAATTCTAGCCATCCGAGCTAATACCAAGGAGAAATCATGTCGTCTCTGTAAAAATGCCGAAAATACAGAATCCATAAGACATCTCCTGATGGCTTGCCCAGCGCTCGCACAGGAAAGGGACGCCTTTTTTGGTCCTTTGTTCACAAACTCCTTTACTAATGACGAAGACATGTGGTGGAATCGCCTAATTACAGGAGCCCAAACTAGATGGCTAACCCCGACGGCAAAACTACTAAACATCACCATGGAAAAGTTTACCCATCTCTCTGATATCTCTGACATCTAACCAGTAAAGCCACCGAACTCTCATACATTTTGGATGGTGTAAACACTAACAATATTGTTCTAAACACTTATCGGTGTGCAACTTTTAACATTCCAATATTTCTTCTTCTTCGGTCAGGTACACGAAACCATGAGAACTCCTTTTGTAAAAATCTAATATAGATTATATACAAAAAAAATAAAAAAAATAAAAAATAAATACAAATAAATAAGAAGTGCGGCCAGCTGGTGGCAAGTGCAAGGGTAAGTACAGACATCAAGTATCAAGTGCTGGTAGGGGCTGTAGGGATACAGAAACAGCCCCAGAGTGCAAGGGTTGCCCAGGGGGCAGTGCAGGTGTGCAACTGGCGGGAAGGGACCTGGGCCCGAGAACAGAGGGTAGCCAGGTGACCAGTGCAGTTTCAGTTTCAGCCAGGAGTTCAGCAGGGGAGAGGAGGAGAGAAAGCAGAAGCAAAGAGGAAGGTTTTGAAGTGCTTCCGGAACCAGAGATGGTTCCCCTCAATTTTCAGAGAGGCAGGGAGGCTGATCCAGAGGGAGGCCCCAGCCGAAGAAGGAGATCTACCACCAACTCGTTGCTTGGAGAAGCAACTGACCCTGAGGGAGTTGGAGGCAGATGAGCGAAGAGCTTGAGAAGGAAGATATTTAGAAAGAGAGAGTTGAAGGTATTGAGGCCCATGGCCCCAAAAGGCCTTGTAGACAATGCAGAGGGTTTTGAACTGAATCCTCGCAGCCAGTGGGAGCCAGTGCAAAGATTTCAGTCCTGGAGAGATAGGATCCCTGGGGTTGAGGCCAAGGACAAGTCTCGCAGTCCTGTTTTGGATGAGTTGCAGAGGGCGGAGAGTAGAGGCAGGCAGATTTAGAAAGAGGCTGTTGCAATAGCCCAGCATAGGGAGAACCAGAGCTCTCGAGGCAGTGAGCTTCAGGGGCAAGGAGAGGAAAGGAAGAATACCTCTGAGGAGGTGCAGCTGGTAGTGTGACTTCTTAGCGACGTCAGAGATGTGCTTTTCTCTACCTCTTTCCCTCTCCCTCTTCCTTGCTAATCATCCCACTGCCGCTGAGACTGGTGGCCTGGTCCTCATGAACCTCACAGAATACTAGGCCCTCTACCCAGTCGACACAGGACCCTCCACCCCTGTGTGCCCCCTGCCTGGGTACCATTGGGATTCATCCACCGTAGCACTTAGCACGAGGCCTCCTCCTTTGGCCCCCCTTGGCACTTCCCTCACAGGCCCCCACCAGAACTTGTCCATTCCTTGCTCCCTCCCCCACCCATCCGATCTCCTGCACTTCTCTTCACTGCGCTTGCATGTCTGAATGTCACAAGTCCTAGTAAGACATGATTGTATATTTACTGTTTGCCTATGTTTTTTTCTCCCATTGTTCCCTCCCCACTTTGCCTTGTGGGGCCTGGAAACACCATTCTGTTTCTATAGACCCCTAACAAATGACCAATAAATAAATATAATAAATAAATAATAACATGAGTGAAAAGCAGGTGATGAGCATTTACGAATAATGTGATAGCAAGGTTGTGGGAAAAGGGTGCACACCACGGAAAGAGCTGTGCAAGATACACGTTGTGGCAAAACCAAGAGACTACCAAGTGGAATCTGAAATTAATGTTAACCAATGACACAGGGTCAGAGAGAGAGAACCTGTGTTGGCAGAAAGCCTGAAGAATACAGAAAGCATGACAAAGGGTTCTTGGTTGCGTGACCTGTAATGGGTGGACTTTGTGGTCCGACAACTGCGCCTTGACCGAGTGCCCTCTGCTTGAAATGAGCCACAAAAGGTAAAGCGAAGGAAGCTGTATATTATAACAGTTGCTGAAGTAATTGGGAAATACAGAAAGAGAGCAATCTGCGTAAACTATTGCAAAGCCTGGATGATTAAGAAGTTGAAATGGAGGATGATAAAGAAGTTGAAATGCAACTGTTGTTTGAAAGCCAATAGATTTGAACTGATAGCAGTTTTGAAATTAGAAGAGCTGACTTCTTGGGGTAGGGAATCCTGAGACATTGTGAAAGGAAGCCAGGAGCTGGAAGAAGCTCGGAACATTATTTGGAATATGGTTTATTTGGTTGGTGACGTCCCTACACATTGTATATATTTAGTTTTGAGGGCAAGTATAGGTTTTGGACACACAGACATTACACCTGGAGGCGGGGTGCTCTAGTTGCAACAATGGACTTTTTTTACATATAGAGAGATTTATCAACGGTGTGAATCTTATTGAATTGTGGAATATGTCAACAGTGATCATTGCCTGCTGATATTATCTTGGGGTATTCAATCTAGGCGAAATTAAGTGCGGAAGTATATCCGTGCTGCGAGGGTCAAAAATGGGGGGAATAGATTTGTTTGGAGCGGTAGGAATATTGATCAATTTAATAGGGTGATAATCACTACAACTATGAAAATAAACTAAGATGCTTACCTTGAGTGTTATGATTATACCCAGTTCCGGATTCCAATTTACAATCGTTTTCAGGGGAAAGAGCCAGTTTACAATTTCCTTTTTTTAATCTTTCTTTTGCCGAGAATACACACCAAAGCTCTCAAAATGTCCTTACTTCTTGGAAACGGTCAAAATCAGCTTAAACGCAATTATGTTTCTTCTGTCGAAATCAAGGCAATGGGCCTCATTTCGACAGTGGTGGTAAGGCAACAACGGCGCCGGTAGTGCTACCGGCGCCGTTGTCGCCATGCCGCCACATTACGTGTTCTGCTCGCGGGGGCCGCTCTGCACGCCTGGTCAGACCAACCAAGGATGGTAGCAACCGCTGCTACCATTCTCCCAATTCCCATTTGAGCCCCATGTAGGCTCAAATGGGAATAGGGACGTACCAGCACCGGGTCCTGCGCAAGGGAAATAACCGGGCCCGCAAAGGTCGGAATGGCCTGGTAATTCCCCTTTCGCAGGACCCAGTGCCGGGCATGGCTACCTCCAAACTCATAATGAGGCCAAATGTCTCATTTTGCTTGCTTCCCTGTGACTGGTTGGTGGTGCCACAACATTGTTATAGTAGTTACACACCCATATAATTTCCAAATAATAGGAAGTAAGTGCAACAGTACACCTTAAAGTCTTAAAAGGTCTGTCAGAACCCCAGCTCCCCCTGAGAGCCTATTTACATCCCCGACAAGTCCACCAGTACAGACAGTGTTGCCTTCAGTTTCTAGAGTGCAAAAGTAGCGTGTAAAAGCAAGGTGTAAGCCATTTACGTCTCACTTTGAGACTGCAGGGGATTTTGGTGGCACTTGTTGTCTGCAGTAGCGGCACAAAACGAATTTAACATGTCTCACATGCATTCCTCCCTGCCTTCAAATGCCTAGTTACTTTACGCAGGTGTGGGATTTTTGTGCTGGCATAAAACCAACGGATTCCTATAGACTATGTCTGTTTTAGCACCTGATGAAAGCAGGCAGATTCCATCGGAAAACATTGTAAATGTTTTCTGCCGCTCATGCATAGAAGGCAGCATTTACACTTTCGTTCAAATTGAATGGTAAAGCAAGGTGTAAAGGCGTGTTTGCCTATTTTTACACTAATTGCATGACCGCGACCCAGTTTAACATAAGTGGTGACTTTGGTGGTCCCTTCCATGCACTTATCATTTCTTTAAAAAATGGCACTTGATTGAAGTGTCCTGTGCCTCAAATGCATTCTCATTGCAATCAGAAAGCACTTGGAAACGAGCTGAAAAAACAGCCATTGTTACTAAATACGATTCTGTATGTATGCAAGAAGAAGGGGGAAGAGCGTATTAAAGCATCCGAGGCCTGGTTCATTGTTTTTCTTTAATGTCTTAAGTGGCAACACTGTTGATCTTGATAACTTAAGTGGTAATTAAGAAAGCCTTAATTACAGAGTTTTGCGGTTGGATAAATGTCAGAAAAAAGTGTAGTTTGACTTGCAGATGGACCTTCGCCCCAGACAGACGAAGGGCGAGAGGAGGACATTCTGACCAGGCACCACGATGTAATCATGTTAAATGTTAAAGGTATTTGTACCACGCACCGTCACCAACGGAATTGGTCCCCAAGCGCTCTGGCGGATCTGTAAACGATAAGGGGGATGGGTTAGTAAGGTGAAGAGGGAGTAGGATAATGAGAGGAGTGGTGTTCTGTTGGCAGCATCTGGTATACACCAGATGCTGAGCTTTGGTGCGGGTATTGGATCGGTGTCAGTCCGCGTGTGCTGTTGCTCCGGCTTATGTGTTGTTGCAGTGTTGTGAAGTGCGTGCGGCTTATGGTGCAAGAGATGGTTGTCTGAGTTTTTGAGTGAGATAAGTATGTAGAGTTTGAGCTTATATTGGTTAGTGGGTTACCTGACCTTTAGCATGCTAACATTCACAGTTCTGTCCGAGTGTGGCACTTGTTGGCCCTCACATTCCCATCTAGACGCGGCACAGGCCAACGCTTAGGACTCCATTCAGGTGTTTTTTGAGTGAGATAAGTTTGCAGAGTTTGAGCTTATATTGGTTAGTGGGTTACCTGACCTTTAGCATGCTAACATTCACAGTATTGTCTAAGTGTGGCACTTGTTGGCCTTCACAGCCCTATCTAGATGCGGTGTAGGCCAATGTGCAGAATTCTATCTAGGTGTGGGCATGCCAACATTCACAGCCCTATCTAGATGCGGCTCAGGCTGGTGTTCACAGCTCTAATTGTGGCATATGCTAACATTCAAGTTTCATCTAGGCGCGGGCATGCTATCCTTCAGCCAAAATCCTATCTAGATGCGACGCAGGCTAATGTTCACAATTCCATCCAGATGCGACGCAGGCTAATGTTCACAATTCCATCCAAGCGTGGCCATGCCAACCTTCACAATTCTATCTCAGTGTGGACATGCTAACATACACAACTCTATCTCACTGTGGACATGCCAACATTCACAATTCTATCTCAGTGTGGACATGCTAACATACACAACTCTATCTCACTGTGGACATGCCAACATTCACAATTCTATCTCAGTGTGGACATGCTACTATTCTGAAAAGACTCTCGATATGCAAAGAACAGCACAGAACACAATATTCAGAGAACGCTCCTCACAATGCTCACCTACGAGTGAATGCCCCAATTTGCAGCTGCCTCCAGTTGACTAGTGGCCTGTGGGAAATGTGCATCATGGAAAACATGCATGTTCCGGCTCACCAGAACAAAGAGGATTATCTTGGGGCGCTTCTTTGCAACCCGCCTTCACACACCCCTACATTGGATGCCTTAATGTTTTTGACAAAATATAACAGAGGGTCGTCTCACAGAAACATGAGCAAGACCTGTGATGCTGGGATGCCCGTAGAACAGGTGCAGAGGAAGAGTGAAGCACCACGTTGGTGGGTGGAGCACTTAACCTTAACATGGCTGGGAGGTTCCATTTAAATTCTTCTGTCCATGGCAAGCCAGTCCCAGGAGTTATAAGCAAGAAACCTACGATAAAAGCACTTACTGACTTTCAACAAATACCAATTTATTTGGCAAACGTGATTTTTCCAACAGCTCCACAGAAAATGGCAATCTGTGGCCCTTGATTGGTCGACACTGCAGGCTTATTGTAGACACAATGGCTATAGGGGACGGGATTCTAAGCTTAGTTGGTGGCTGTCTTGACTTATGATGGTTAAGTGGCTGGTGAGTTTACGTTCAAGTCTATCTCTTGATGTAACCAAAGTCCTCCTATCACCACATCCCATCACCTTCTCTCTTGCTAGCATCAGAACCTGTAATCCTCTCTGTCTGGGTGCTAACATTGCTACTCTTCGGAGGGCTTTTATTTTGAGGTTTATTACGTTTTTTCCAAACCTTTGGGGTGAACGTTGGCGCCTTCTTGCCAGGGTGGTCGTCCCTGACGGTTATATTTAACACCCACTACCCACCATTCTGCAGTGGGTTTGATTGGAAGTTTAGGATCCGAGTTCTCTTAATATTTGCCACAGGTTCTGATGATAATTCCAGCAGAAGGGCCAGTTGGGGAAGAGTGGTCATGGCATGCTGGGTGAACTGCCAGGTGTACGGGGCAATTAAACTATGAGTAGAGAATACGGATGCCACTTGTCAAGAACTTTTGCTATGAATTAGGGCTTTTCATTTATTAAAATTATTTATGATGTGTTCACTTATTACGAACTTTCACATTACAAAAATATAATATGTGCAATTAAATTCATTCAACTGCTTACAGAACATTGTGCAAATGCGTTTATCAAAGAAATTCAGTCAATTCAGAACCAATATATTGGACAACTGGCATCTCTACTTAAAAACAACCTTAAAATGTAAAATAATCAGGGCACCTATCAATTACAAAAGGCAATCCTAGAGACCAGCAGTCGTACTAGGCTTCTCAGGCTTTCCTGTTGCCAACACACTAGTCCCAACATAGTGAAGGGCAATGTGCCCAGCTGTGTTATCCTTATTCAAGCCATAGCACTAGAATGAATCACTTTGGATACAATCATAATTCATTATAAAAGGGCCCAATAATTTCATATAGAATGGCCCATGTTCTTGTCATTCTGTTAAAACGTGTGGTGCCGTTTCCTCCTTTCCCAACATACCACATAATCCACACGTTCTTTCTTGTTCAACCAAGGCAGGCTCTGGACCAATGATCGACAGGAGAGGTCATTTGTTTATCCTTGAAAGAAGGAGTAATATGTGCAATGCAGGTGAAGGACATCATTTAAGATACCAGATTTGTGCATTATGTTTTTCATTTCAGAATGATGGCTCTTGAGATTTGCCAGGTGTGAAGAGTTGGCAATCCAGCCCCATCGTTCTAATGTTTTAATCTTGTTTGCAGTACATGTAGGTCTTCATCCCAGTTAGGGCTCCATTCTATTGCTTCAGAAGTCCTTTCCACCATGCTTGATATTTACTTTTAGCGTTAGCGCTGATTTCCTCCCCCAACAATTGTAATAAAGGGCATCTGGGGGACACTCTCGACTATATATATATATATATATATATATATATATATATATATAATTAGGCATCTTCTTTTTAGTGCCAACCCCACAAGAGATATTAATGCCCCCTCCAATCCTATTATTTCCATTGGGATGCTGGGTCCTAACCCTAGTATTCTTTTCCAAAATGTGCCCTATATAGTTTTCAACCAAGACAGATCGTCTATACATAAGGCCTCAAGGCCATATAGACTGGTTGCACAAAATCTCTGCTTATATATCATGATAATCCCATGCAGACTGTATCGGGATGTTTCTTTAACACATTTAGCAATCATGGAGGTCAATACAACAGCTTTCCTTTTTTTCAAGCTATGATGGCTCGGTAATCACATTTTGTTGCTAATACCAAACCTAGGTATTTGAAACACTTAACATGTTTGATATGATTTGCTGAATAGGACTTTTCGAAGGACAGATCTGGAATGGAAATGTACTTGTATGGTGAAACCAAACATATCCAATACTTTGAGTTGTTTGTCTTTAAATAAGAACTTTTGAATATTGTTGTGAATGGGCAGTAGGGTAGTTCCAGTGCCATGACTTAGTTGTTGCCCAGATTAAAATGTTTTGAAGCAGTCTATGTTAGTCCCAAATGTGTTAACCACTGGGTTGTGCTTTCTCCTCTAGACTGCAGTAGATGATGAGATGTCTGGGATTGGGTGGGAGTTGGCTCCCAGAATCCCCATGAAATGCACCAATGTAACCAGTAGGCACAACTTATTTAGAGCCATTATGAAATTACTTGCATAATCAAAATGAAATACTCCAAAAAGCCCTAAACCCACCCTTGAACTGCCATAAAGCACCACTATGAAACATCTGCAAATCGCACAAGATATGTCATTCAAAATCGCCATGGAAATTCTCCAAAAAGGATTATAGCTAAATCCCTATAAACCATCTGCAGAATCACCATTAAATGTAATTGTCACTAGACTTTTACGGCCATTCAAGGGCTTCACAATAACAGTGACTTGGCCCCACTTATACCGGGACCTGTTCAGTTAAAACACATAGGCCCTCATTACGAGTTCGGCAGTAACCATGCCGCTATTGGCGGCATGGCTGCCTCCGAAATCGCGTTGGGGTCCAGGTCCTCGGAATGAGGACTTACCGGGCCATTCGGAGTTCAGAAGGCCCGGTAATTCTTCCCTCCAAGGACCCAGACACGGTCCTTCCCCATTCCCATTTCAGCCCCCATAGGGCTGAATGGGAATGGGAGAGGGAGCAAACAACGGGCCCTTACGAGATGGCCCGTTGTTTGCTCCCTCTTCCCCTCACGGGACCCAGTAAGCACGCCTGGTTTTCCCAGGCGTGCTTACCGTGTCCCGCGAGGGGAACTCGTAATGCAGCGGTAGGGAGTGAACGGCGCCGGCACCTTTTACGGCGCCGTTCACTCCGTACCGCCAGGGTCATAATGAGGCCTATAAAGCCCACAAACCACCATGGAAATACCTCCATTAATCCCAGTAGAGCTACACAGTGACGTGATGCCTCGTGACATCACCTTGAAACCTCTCTGATTGTGGCAGAGTTCATATTTTGTAGTAGCAGAAGGGAGGGGGGGTTAAAAGTCAGTATTCATAACTAGAACGAGAAGAAAGGGGGCCAGAAGATAGGAGTAGCTCGATAAACTTAACGGCTTGACTAAGTGGTAGGTTTCGTGATGCACGTAGAGTTAAGGGTGAAGAAGTCCCAGTGGAGTTTTGGAGCCAGTGAGTTCCATTGTAGATTTTGTATACATCTTATTATGGAATGTGAGAGTTGCGGGATCAAGAGCTTTCTGAGCAACATGGTGTCAAAGTGCACTTGGAACTGGATCCTTCCTTTGGCTGTTGTGGAGCCGCTGGCAGAATCTCTGAGCTTGTGTGGTGTGATGGAGCAGACTAATTCTTTCAGTTGATTTGTTGTTCTGAGGTCTTAATGTATAGGTTGTTGCATTAGCCAATGGAGAAGAGGGCGTAATCTGGACCAGTGAGGACCTGTCAATTTAATAGCCTTGTTTAACTGCATGGCGAAGTAAGTTGGTGGTGGAATTTCTGTTTATTTTTTATTTTGTTTAAAATTCTTATATCGAGCAAGTGTATGAGAGCGCTATACAAAACATTATATATGATAATGCGCATAATTAATCAAACATGAAATAAATATAAATAGTAGCAATGCTTTTTAAAACAAATAAAAATTGAAAGACCAGAGCTCCAAAACCAGATTTTCAGCATTTTCCGAAAGTGTAAAAAATCAGACACCAAACGAATGGAAGGAGGCAGCTCGTTCCAATTCCTTACAGCTGCACCGGAGGATCGATGAAACTAGAGTCTAAAAATTCCCGAAAACCTGAACCAGCCAATTTATCAGACTGGTAGTTGGGGGTCTGCCAGCGGGATTCTTTATGAGCTATGCAAGCGATTTCAAGCATTGCCCCCCATTGAATGCTAGGATAAAGAAGAAGCAGTGTGATATTTACTAGCCCCCAACACCTACCTAGTCATGCGGATAACATGACAGTTATTCCGCTACTGCCAGAAACAGTGTCAGTAACAGAATTACCATCTCTTCTTTAGCACACCACCAAACTCCTAATGAGGCCCAAGATACCTAACCGAGTAACAGAATTACCATCTCTTCTTTAGCACACCACCAAACTCCTAATGAGGCCCAAGATACCTAACCGAGTAACAGAATTACCATCTCTTCTTTAGCACACCACCAAACTCCTAATGAGGCCCAAGATACCTAACCGAGTAACAGAATTACCATCTCTTCTTTAGCACACCACCAAACTCCTAATGAGGCCCAAGATACCTAACCGAGTAACAGAATTACCATCTCTTCTTTAGCACACCACCAAACTCCTAATGAGGCCCAAGATACCTAACCGAGTAACAGAATTACCATCTCTTCTTTAGCACACCACCAAACTCCTAATGAGGCCCAAGATACCTAACCGAACGCAAAGAGAACATGAACGTTTGCTGTCATGACAAAGAATTAACATATTAAATAAAGGAAGGAGCTGGATCCAGGCTAAACCCCAAGGATTTAACATTAGATGCAAAATCTGAAGGAGCTTTGGCAATAGCCCAAATCCACAAACACTGGACCAAACAGATCTAGGAGCAAAGAAGGGAAACAACAAGAAGTCAGTGTTCGATGTGTTCAATAAAAAAAAAAACACTACCTATCCAGAACTCACTCCCCCGTGATCGTTCGCTGAGAAGATCTAAGTTGTCTTCAGAAGAAATCCTCAAAGCTTATTGTCATCTGTGTACTGGTGCAAGAGAACCCTCCAGCCAGCAAACAGATCCCCAAACGACACCATGTAGAGATTAAACAGCACAAGTAACAGGATTGACCCGTCGGACACTCAAGCAGCACCAGGCATTGGTCAGAGGTTGCGCCCCCCGACACAACCATCTGTTAACATAAAGGGACTAAAGCTTCTTCGAGAGTCGGCCATCCCGTGCTATGTAACTAACTATTTAGGAGCAGCCCATGTTTGATTGTGCCGAATGTCGCAGAGAGGTCCAACAAAACCTGCTAGCAGCCCCTACCCTTCCTCCCCACATCATCCAGCACATAGTGCACATCATCATGCAGCACACGGTGCACATCATCATGCAGCACACGGTGCACATCATCATCCAGCACACGGTGCACATCATCATCCAACACACGGTGCACATCATCATGCAGCACACGGTGCACATCATCATCCAACACACAGTGCACATCATCATCCAACACACGGTGCACATCATCATCCAGCACACGGTGCACATCATCATCCAGCACACGGTGCACATCATCATCCACGGTGCACATCATCATCCAACACACGGAGCACATCATCATCCAGCACACGGTGCACATCATCATCCAGCACACGGTGCACATCATCATCCACGGTGCACATCATCATCCAGCACACGGTGCACATCATCTAGTACCTTGAGGGTGGCAGTCTCCGTACTGCAACGAGAACGAAATCCACACCGAAAGCGGCCCAGTAAATGCTGTCCTAATAATATCTTAACTTCTCACAGGCAGCCCAATTGATTCCATGCTGTTACCGCGGCCCTTTATTTGGAAAAATGTTTACATTTTGGTCAACATTTATTTGACCCCTTTTTTATTATGGGATGGTCCCTTGCATTCCCTCCCCCACACCCCGCTCAACTCCTACTCTCCACCGCTCTCCTCCTTGTCCCTCCTCCCCCCAACAAACTCATACATTCATCCAAGTTGAGTCGACCAAAATATAAGCTTTTCAAATTAGGTCGATGTAGCAACAACATACGGACCCAATCTCAGTCCTGGACTTTTGCACCAGCATTCATTGTTCACTTCCGCGCATGCGCAGTAGACACATTGATGATTTGCTCACGCGCTCCATTATTACATGGCATTGAGGCACCATAGTTGGTGAAGGCACGCAGAGGCTTCAGACCACCCAATATCAAGTAATGAATGTAAGCTTCTTCCAGTGACAGGTGCTCTTCACTAACCTGGAATCTCCAGAGTCTTGTGCTAATGTGTGTTCTATGGCCGGGTGGAGAGGACTGCTTCTTGTGACTAGACTGCCACACATAGATCAAGAAATCACCCCTACTGCTGTGTATGAAATAGTCGCGATATTACACACACACACGTTACTGTGCTTGGCATTTATATGACTAGTTAAAATAACACCTTCTACAGTGTTTCCAATCTCTGCTTCATCCCGTTCTAATAGCAAAGAACGTCGGTTGTTAAAATGAGTCGATAATAGCACTGCAGAAATGCCTGCACTTCTCAATAAACTGGCCTCCCTTTCAAGTGCATTGCTTAAGTTCCAGGCGCCGCAGAACGGCGTAATTCGTTGCCATGCCCTTTAGAAGATAACCTAGTTTCTATTAGACAAGCTCTCTGAGACTGGAGCGGCTCTTGAGATGAATGTGGAGCTCAATTGCAGACTCTGCACTCACTGGGGCTGCACGGATTTGCGAGCAATGCCAGTGAGGAGACGGGTGGGGAATTGAGTTGCAGGTCACCTTTTGCAAAGCAGATTACTGCCCAAAATAGCTATTAGAATAACTCACATAGGGTGCTTTTGCCAGAAGTGCAACGTTTGTAAAGTGCTCTGAAGTGGCCAAAAGCTGGCATAGAAGTTTGGACCGCCTAGGGATTGCAAATCACACTCTGGTGCCATAAAGCTGAACACCCCTGATGGAACAGCCCATCATGGTCAAATCCTGCAATGTTTGTTTGTTTGTTTTATTTATTTGTAGAGCGCTCCGGACCCGTGGGTAGAAGGGCGCTTTAAGGATACGGTTACAGTCATGAAATATGCATTAACATTTACAAGGTACATCAATTTACAAAGAAAGATTTACATAATACGACAATTTACATATAATACAGGTGTGGTTGCGGCTGTTAGATATTGGAGATGAGGGTAAAAGCTACTCTTTGTTTAGTAGCCAGCCAATAACCAGTTTCCTAAAGATCGGGAAGGACTCAGTGGTTTTAATTTTGAGTGGTAAGGTGTTCCAAAGTTGGGAGGCTAGCACAGTGAAGCTAGCGCCTCCTGCTCTTTTTAAGGCGAATCTGGGCACTAGTAGGCTTAAGGAGTTGGATGATCTGGTGTTTCTGGATGAAGATTTTAAAGTAAATTTGTTGGAGAGGTACGGTGGGGCTAGATTATTTAGGGCCTTATGAGGCAGATAGTTTTGAGGTCCATTTTTTGCTGTATGGAGAGCCATTTGCACGCTTTCCTGGTTGTGGAGATGTGTTCACGCCTTGGGATGTTGAGTGCTGTGCGTAGAGCATTGTTCTGGAGAACCTGGAGTTTGTTAATTATGGATTGGTTGGCTCCTAGGTACAGGCTGTTGCAATAGTCTCATAAAATGTAAGCAAACCTGACAACTCTGTGTGAGGGGTCAGAAATGAGAGACGGACACAAGGTATTGATATTCTCAAGAATAGACATTTATTGAAAACAAGCTGATATACCCGGCGTTGCCCGGGTTATTATTACGTGAGAACAACATGATGTGTGACATGATGGGGATGGTTCCAACAACTATGGCCTTGACGTTCAATATTATTAAAGTACATGTTCATTGTAAGGCTTGTTTAGAAACAACAATTTTTGTTTCCCTTCCCGGTGAACATGGTTTACGGCTTCGTCGGCAGGCACCATCTTGCAAAAATCCTCTGGAAATGTAATTTCATCAGATGCAGCAAAAACTCCTGGAATGCCTTCACATTTGCCTCTCGGATCCATACTCCTCTGATTCATTTTTTTGTTTCCCTTCCCGGTGAGCATGGTTTACTGCTTAGTCAGCAGGTCACAAACCCTCAAAACATTTTGACTTTTGCTAAAATATGGGGAAAGGGTTGGGGTGCACAAATGTCACACAGCTATTAATGTCTCTGGGGTTCCTAACAGGTAACTATGCATAATTTGGTGCAGACTGGTGAAACAGTGTGGAATTGTATAAGGAACAACGCTTCACCAAGCCACAAACACATTTTGACTTGCGCTGAAATCCAGGGAACTGGGTGGGGTGTCCAAATGTAGCCAGGAATGTCCACGGGGTCCTAAAAGGTGACTGCAAAATTTGGTGCAGATTGCTGAAACGGTGTAGAATTTTATAGGGAACATATGCGAAGCCACAAACGCACACCCACATTTTCACTTTTGCTGAAATCCGGGGAAAGAGTCGGGTGTCCAGATGTCATATAGCCAGTAATGTCCAGAAGGTCCTAACAGGTGACTGTGCACAATTTGGTGGAGATTGGTGAAACGGTGTGGATTTGTATAGGGAAGATGCGTGACATCACACATCCACACATTTTCACTTTTATATAGATAAATATGGGTTGGGAAACTCCCTAAATGGCCCTATTCTAAGAGGGATTCCCCTACCTAGAAATCTAAACTAAGGATCAGTCTATGACAGGAAGTCAGTTAACTGAAAAGCCGCCCTTGTGTTAAAAACTTCCTATCCTGACCCTCACACTAAAACAAAACTACAAAGGGTTCAAGGAAATGCCCTTTTCTTGATGTTAGTAAAACAGTGTTTGAAACTGAAAATGTAATGATGACTCAACAAAAATGTTGTCCAATGTTAAGACCCTTGGATCCAGGGGTTGTTCCCTTCCCCTTGTTTCTTGGATAGAATGGTAAAAGTTCCACTTTAATCTGCAGTTCCTTTGTTTCTTCACCAGACTCACAAAGTTCTTGATTACATCACATGTTTTGCAACAGTCTTTCTGTAAGATTTATTCATAACTCTGTAGATTGCCTGGTGTACTCCCCTACCAGAAATCTTCTTTCAATCTCATCCACCTGGTGTTACGCTCACCTGGTATCCACAGGGACGCCACCCAGCCGGGTTACTCGCTGGTATGCTTCTCAGCTTTGCCCTGATGTGGTCTGCGGGGAAGGTTCTGCCTTGTGGCAGAATTAGGCGTGCTCTCCGTCCTGCCTTCTTTGTAGGGGTGCGTTGTCTTTCATGGGCGAGTGCGGTCCAGTTACTTCACTGACGCCGGCCCGTTTGATATTGTTCAGGTAGGTCTTATTGCTGTTCTTTAGTTTTGTTGCTATCAGGCATGCCTTTCTTTGTTTAAAATGTCTCTTTTTTCTCCCTTAGATATGCAGAGCTTCAGCGCGGCGAACTGGCTTGGTTGAGCCCCGCTGGTAAATGATGGCGCATTAAGAGCGCTATGATGCAGTAAGTAAGCGCTATGCACAGTGCTGCAAAGTCTTACCTTTGCTAACCTGTGTTTTCCATCCTTGTAGGTCCCAGTGTTCTTCAGCGCGAGTGGGATGTCCGGAGTGGTGCCAGGTTAGAGGCGATCAGCCAGGTAAGCCTTTTGATCAGTTCGTAATTTGTAAATGGCTCTACTGCTTTCTTTAATGTTGCCCCTATCTTTCTCTTTCAGGTTGTTCTGTCCGGGAGGCGTGCAGATTCGAGGAAGCTGTTCTCAGTAGCTGCGAGTGTTTAAAGATGAAGACTGCAGGTAAGATGCTGCTGCTAATGATGTTCCTTTTGTCTCCTTGCAGGTTCTGCTTCTCCGAGGTTCGAGGGAATAGCTGGACACGGTGAGCGTCACGTTGCAAGCTGCAAAGTAACGCAAAGCATGTTCTCTTGCTCGGGTGTGGTTTAAATAGCCCCAGCAAAATAGTCCAGGAAAAGTAGTCCCTAGGCTACCACACCCAAAACATTAGACCACATAGCTTGGTTCTTAGGAACCAAGCTATGTGGATGCCTCCATGTTGGCTGGCAATACAATAAAGTAGTGCCCAAGCACATTGTTTTTCATGGTGTATGAGCCTGGCGCCATAGGTGCCAGGACTGGCCCCATGAGGGCTTTTGAAGAGGATGCCAGGCTCTAGAGGCCCGAGTCCTGACTACACCTGGCCAATGGGTTTGCCAGAGGGGGTTTTAGGCGAGGGTCGTGACACCTGGTATACTCTCCTGCTAGGTTTTCCTTACAGTTCCTTTAATCCATTTTAATTACCTGGTATACTCGCCTGCCAAGATTTCTCTTACAGTTCCTTTCAGATTCCCTGGTATACTCACCTGCCAGGAATCTTTACATAGTCTCAATTGCCTGGTATACTTGTCTGCATGGACTTTTCTTAATTGATTCACAGTTCATTGGTTACACAATAAGGGCTTATAACTGGAGGTACGTGGTATATTTGCCTAAGGTTGGACTTTCTCAAACTTCTCTCCCACACTGTCATTTCATGCCCATGTATTGGTTTGGGGTTTCTCTTGGTACTGTTTCTTGTCTGCTTACAAACATTCTTCTTATTGGGTTTTGCAATAATACTTTGTCTTGACTGTATTCAAATATTCTTCTTCTGCTCTTTTCATCATTAACAGTCTTATATTTCTCAAATGTGTGCTGGCGCGCTTGTTGGAATACCCCGGTTCCCCAGATGCTTTGGGTGGACTCACTGGTCTCTTCCTGCATCTCCAACTCTGCCTGTGCATTTCTGGAACAGCTGCTTGGTTAGCTTTCCACCCTGGACTCAGCAGAGGTCTCCTCATCGTATGGTGTGGCTCGACGGTCACACGCTGGCTTCTTCTCTCGTTCTGGTCGGATTAACGCTGCTTCCACGAGTGGCCTGACACCCAGGAGCTTCTGTGCAGCTCCTCACGCCTCCACAACCTTTCCTGCTAGTCTGTGACATCCCTTCTTTGGTTCCTGTAAGCGTTTCTGTGTGTCTCGCATTCACAAGCCCCCATCTTGAGGATGCCGTTCTCTCCTCTACTGCTGCTTAACTTCTAAGTAAGAGCACCATCTTTATTTGTATTTATTTTATTTGTAATGCGCTCCTTGCCCTAGGGCATCTGGGTGAATGATTTGAAAACAGTGGTTACAGTAAAAAAGGTTACAAATGTTTAAAACATTGCATCCGGAGAGAATAAAACAGGTACTACAGTATAAAGTATGTAACAATACTATAACAATGCCAAAATGAAAAGAGAATCAGGATACAATATGGAGGGAAGATGCAGAGATACCCGAGCAGGTAGCACCTTACAGAAGGATGCCAGCATGTATCAGGGCGAGGCGGCCAAGGCATCAAGTTCATAGGGCCACAATTTAGTTTTATTTTTAAAGGCGTGGATGGAGGGAACTATTCTGAGAAAATTGTGTAGGGAGTTCCAGAGTTTAGCCGCAAGGGCTGGGAAACTCGATCCTCTGGCTGTCTGCAGCTTGAAGCTAGGAATAGACGATGTGTGAACCTGAGCAGATCTCAGGGGTCTGGTTGCTGTATGGTGCGAGAAACGCGTGGACAGGTAAGCAGGTGTTGCATTGTTTTGGGCCTTGTGAGTTAGAACGAGTGCCTTGAGAGATATGAGATGTGTAATGGGTAACCAGTGCAGGTCACGTCTTGTGTCAGAGATGTGAGCTCACCTGGATACGTTAAGAGCCGCCTCGATCGCATTGTTCTGAGTGACCTGAAATTTGTCCAGGTTTCTTTGACTAGTCCCTAAGTAGAGTGTGTTACAGTAGTTAATTTTGGACATGATAAGGGTTCTGGCGAGGATCAAACAGTTGCCAGTTGCCAAGAAAGGAAGGCACGCGGTGATAAGTTTACAAGCATAGGATGACGCTGAAACTACCACATTGGTTTGTCTGTTAAGGGAAAGAGTAGAGTCTAAGTAGATGCCAAATGTTTTGCTGACGTTGGATACTTTGATATCGTTCCCATCAATATTGAAGGATTTGTATTGTGGGTCAAGTTTGGTAAGTTTGGTGTGAGAGCCTAGAATGAGTAACTACGTTTTTTCATCATTGAGGCAGAGCCCATGATGTGCCATCCAGGCATGGATGACTGTATAAACTGCATTGAGTGCTTTAGAGTCGGTTAGATAATCGCCAGTGATAGGGATGAGTATCTGGGTGTCGTCTGCATAATTGGTATAAGAGACACCCAGATAGTCAAGTATATCAAAGAGCGGTTTAGTAAACACATTCTACAATGTGGGAGATACGCAGGATCCTTGTGGGACTGGATCCTTGTTGGATCAGCTGCAACTGAAGGGGAAAAGACCCTCATGTTTCTATTTGCCAGGAAGGAGCTAATCCGGGATGTGGCTGCGTCAGAGAAGTGAGCAACTATCTTGAGGTGGTGGCAAAGGATTTGATGATCGACCAAGTCAAAGGCTGCTGAAAGATGAAGTAGGAGCAGGAGTGCTTGTTTGCTGTTGTCTTTCAGGTCCTCGATTTGAGTTTTTAGGTCAATCAAGGCTGTCTCCGTACCGTGTCTAGGACGGAAGCCTGATTGTCTAAGCCCTAATAGATTATTAGTTTCTAGGTAGTCCTGGATTTGAAGATAAGCCTCCCGATCCAGAACTTTGAGTAGGTATGGCACCGTGGTAATGGGCCTATAGTTGGTGGGGTTACTGGGATCGAGAGTAGGTTTTTTTGATTAATTGAATAACCCACGCATCCTTGAGGTTTTTTGGTACCATACCCGATTTGAAAGAGGCATTTATGAACGTGGTAATGAATGGAGCGAGATCATGTGCCGCCTCCTTTATGACGGGGGCAGGGCAAGCGTCTCCTTGGCAGTTGGAAGGCTTGAGCTACTTGATAATAATTTCGACTTCCTTAATGAAGAGAGGTGTGAAGCTCAGTGGTTTGAATGAATGATTCAGTGAGGGGATATTGTACGACGGGGGATTGCCAGCCGAGTATGATAGTTGGCTTTTTTTGGCATTAATTTTAGCTTGGAGCAAGGCAATTTTGTCTAAGAGTGCCTTTTGAATATTGGTACACCACGCAGTGTCAGGGGTGCACTTATCAAGCGGGGCAACAGGGGACTCTAATTTCTTGAGGATCTTAAAGAGTTCCTTAGTGTTTGATTGGGCTTGTACGATCCGTTTGTTGTACACGTCTTTTTTAGCGGGTAGTATGGCTTCTTTGTAGGTAAGGGAGACTGTGGTGAGGTTATTTTTGTTAACTAGAAAAGGTGAGCTTTTCCAGTGTGCCTCAGCTTTTCTTTTTTCTTTACGCAGATCACGTAAATGTGGGGTGAACCAGGTATTAAGGTGGAGGCGAGGTTTTTGTTTGCGCAGTTTGAGTGGGGCGTTGGTGTTAAGGGCTTTTAACATGGCGCGATTATAGTTATCTACTAGGACTGTGGGGTCAGAGCAAGTGGTTGAAGCCGTGTTCAGTAGAGGGAGGATAAGTGGGAGTAGTTTCTCAACCGTAATATCCTTCTTATTGCGCGTGTGAGTAGGAGGGGCGAGGGTAGGTTTATCTGGAAGTGGGCTGGTGTTGATAGAGAATATTTTGTGATGATCAGACCATGCGCAAGGAGAAACAGAGGTCACGTTGAGCGCACAGTTCATGTCAGAGACCCAATCAAGAGTGCGACCCTTGATATGGGTAGGCTCTCTGATGTGTTGGGTGAGGCCGAAGTCGGCCAAGACACTTGCTAAGTCAAGGGCTTTGGCGTTGTTCGAGTCCTGGTAACCTAAATTGAGGTCGCTGAGTAGAAGAATTTGAGAATTAGGCTTGGTGCTAGAGGCAAAGATAGATGAGATGTCCTCCGCGAACAAAGAGATGGGGCCAGGGAGCCTGTAGATAAGATGCACTGTGGCGGTATGATTAGGTGAAATCGGTAGTTTAATAGAGAGTAGTTCAGCTGAAGACAACCGAATGCTGTTGACAGCTCTGAGCTTATGTGAGCTTTTGAATAGGAAGGCTAATCCTCCACCCTTGGTTTGATTAGTGTCCCTGTCACATCTGATAATGGAGTAGTTGTCAGGGATGGCCAGGGTCAAGGCGGGGCCAGAGGCCGCATGCAGCCATGTTTCAGTGATGGCAAGAAAGTCATAAATTTCAGTTATGATGAAATCAGCAATATCTGAGGCATGAGTGGAAACAGAGCGCACGTTAATGAGCGCAACTTTGAGGTTAGAGTTATTGGCAGTGTTGGGAGCCAGAAGGGCTGAATCAATTTTGTTGAAAGTAGGGGCAGTGACTTTGTTGTAGCTAGGATCTGATCCTTTGTTGATAGTGGAATGGTTCAGTTGATAGGACCAATGATGACATCTGGAAGCTAATCTTTGGTTTCTAGCTAGGGTGGCACAGGGTTGACTGAAGTAGTTTAGTGTGGAATGCTTGGTGGGGTAAGACGGTAAGGGACTGTTGGCAGCGGTGTGTGCCTGAGATAAAGTGGAGTGGGGTCTCGCAACATATCTCAACTTGCATGTGTCCGATAGCTGGAAACTCTGCGATACTGAGTAATGGAGTGGTCTGGCAAAAGGATGTAGCCCACTCGAAAGTCTCTGTGAAGGGTAGTAGGTTGTCGTGATAAAGTGAATGAACTGTAAAAGCATGGTGATTGAAGCTTACCCCAAGAGAAGGGGAACATGAAAAGCTGCATGTTGAACTGTGTTAAATAATACACTGAACTACCCAGACCAGAAAGCACTGAAGTCTGTCGCAAAACCCACCCACATTTTGAATGTCAACATCAGGAAACGGTCTGAGCCCAACTGAGGGAGAACAGAAGTATAATAAGTTGGGGCAAGATGTGAGGAAAAGAGGGCTTGGCAGAGCCCGGCAAGGCTATGTTTGGGCTGCAGGACTCAGAAGACTACAGTTCCCATGAGGACATGGGTTTTTTGAGTGCTCGTCCTATATAAACTCCTCCCTGGCCTAGGCTGCTTGTTGGTGATTTTGGTGTTTGCCGGCAAGGGCCAGAGGAGAGCAGGACAGCATACTGGAGAACCCAGGCTCAGGCAGTAAAGAGGGGTGAAAGGCAGAACGGAGGGTGCGAGGAGTAGCCGCTGCTCATTCCCTCTCTCTCACAGAAGCACAGCAAGCATCTCACAGCCTCGGACTCGCCCGCTTAATGCAGGAGGTACATTGCCTTGGGAGATGCCATCTGGCCCCCCAACTCCTAAGCCTCAGTTAAGTGCATGCTGGGATTGTGTGTCACGGGTGGGGAGCGGGGAAACTGGCACGGTGCGGAAGCGCTGTGTGTGTGAGGAACATTACTGTTACACCATGAACACTAATCAGTGAAAGCTGTTTGGGAGGCGTGGAGCGTTTCCAGGAGTGCTTTGGGTGTGAATTTTGAGCCTTCAGCGCACGCTATGTTGTCTGTTGCTGCTTGCTCATGTCTGCTCATGGAAAGGCATACAGACTTTGTACTAGTCTACGTACACACACTGTGGTAGCAACCTCTGGTGGACAGCATTAAGAAGTCCAGGGAAGGAGGGGGTTATGCTTGCATAACTGCTAATGTCATGATTTGTTTTCCTTGTCTTATGTTATATGTTATTGTTTGTTCAGGAGTCTCCTGGACGCCATGTGCTTATGCCAGTCGCTCTCACTAGGGAATGAATGATCTGGAGCTAGAGGTTCTAGGAGGATATCTTCCTAATCAAAAAGGATGATGTTATGCTAAGTAGGAGGAAGGTCGGGAGACAAGGGAGCCCTAATCCAAGGAGGGTTACTATCATTGCTTATGTTTCATGTTGTGTGGGTTCTTTCCTGTTTACACCACTGTACCCATCCATTTCACGAGTCCTAACCCTCTTCCCGTTTACCCTAAACACCCCCTTCCCTATCCATAACTTCTCCCTAACCTTCTTCCCCCACCATTGGCTGTCTCGAGGTTACCTGCTGGTACAAATCAGAGTCTGTGCCAACCAAGGTGGGAGGGGTCAACTGCATTTGGCTTCCGTGGTTAGGAAGGAGTTGAGAGATACTCCAGGGGTGTGGCAGAAAGGAACCCCTCAAGGATATGAGTTAGGTTTGGGGAAGGGAACCCCTGCAAGTGTTGTGAACTTTTTGCTGTGAAAGGTTCGAGTCCGACAGAGGGGGACCGCTGTGAACATTTTGTTAAACTGTGTTTGTGAAAATTGGGAAGCAAGACTTTAACGTAGAAGGCCAAGCGGGCCTCAATCCACTTTTTGAACTACCTTGTGTTAAGAGCCTGAGCCAGAGTGTGTCGTTTTGTCTACAGGAACCGCCTTACCCTGTGCTGTCTAACGTGGGGAGGAGAGCTGACTCAGACACATTTATTCTTTTGAACACTGACTTTCCTTTGTATACTTATATTCCTTTTCACACTTTTTGTGCTTGGGGTAGAGCAGGCATTAGGTTTTTGTTAGTATAGGCCATTTTGATTTGACGGACACAACTAGGACTGTTTGTTTATGATTTGATGGGCAAGACTACTCCCATCCTAGCTATAGGGCAAAGTAGGAGTTTCTCCAACCCCAATGAAACTTCAATAA
This sequence comes from Ambystoma mexicanum, assembly GCF_040938575.1. NCBI lineage: Eukaryota > Metazoa > Chordata > Amphibia > Caudata > Ambystomatidae > Ambystoma > Ambystoma mexicanum. Next base: position 62,925,716 of record NC_090929.1, read on the forward strand.
AGGTTTTACAAATTGTACCTATGCCACCGGAAGGGCAAAACAGGATTATTGAAGTCCTTAATTCTGATCGAATATCTGCCATTAAGGAGATTTTGTTCTCCCAACTTCAAATCCCTGTTAGTCAACAGGATTTGTTTTTCAAAACCCAGGTGCTATTCGATACCCTACTGATAGCCCACTTTAAAATACAAAAATGGGACCAAATAGTCTTAAAAATAAGGCCCTCTCGTGTTTTTATTAGACCTTAAACCCACTTTTTCCCGAACTTTTTTTCTTCTGTACCAAACACATTTTATCAGAATCAAGCTCGCAAGGGTCAGATGACTTTGAGACCTTCTCTCAAGAGGTTGACACCCTTTTCTTCTCTGAGTCAGAAGACCTGATCTCACCCCTCCTGAAAATATGGCCGATATTGAAGCAGTCGTATCTCAACTGGCCACCCATCATATTCAGGCCGAGGCTTGCTTTCAAGAACCTTTTTACAAAATTGGTTGAATTACAAGCAAGACCCCGATTACCTCAAAGGATAGTACAAGGCATAAAATAAGCAGTGTTGCTTAGCGATTTGCTATGCAATTCTGTAAATTTGGTAATTACATTTAAACTTGTGTAGCAGAGCTAGCTATTTAAATTACTCTGTTCAAGAAAAGCACAGGTCACTCTGCATTCCTCTCTAGACCGCAGGGATCTCCCCAGCCTCTTCTCTATGCTCACTGCAAGTTTAAAGGGGCTAACAGAGAGGGAGTGTGTCAGAAATCATCTCCTCCACAAAAAGTACCAAAGGCCTGCATAATTACAGTATTGCTATTATAAAACACTGCATTGTCTGTTTTTCAGTGAGGTTTAGGTTAGTGTAGCTAAATCTCATACTGTCAACTATATTTCATTTTGTTGGGGAAAGGGAATCATATTGACTAGTGAACACTTATGAAAATGTCCATGATCACACGGCCACATGCAGGTCACAGAACTAAGCTGATCCCAAACTCCTTGACATTGTATCTGACTACCATGTTGCTTCATAACAGCTACCCCGAAAGGGAGATGGCTGCAAACTACAATATGCCACCTAGTTTGCCCAGTTCTCTGCCAGCTAGGCCATCTACTCTGCTAAATCTTACTTTCCTCTTACATGTTATTCTACTGCGCACTATCACCTCTGGAGTGGTTCCTCCGGAGTGGTTCCCTGGTCTTCTGGCAGATCTGAAAAGCAAGAGGGTAGGGTAAGTTAGTAGGACTGAGCGGAAAAAAGCACAAGAGAGCTGTGATGTGCTGTTGGCCACTTCAGTACTGTTTACACTGGTCGCTGAGAGTAGCTGTGATTCTTTTTCGATCGGTAGTTGTCATGTGCTGCTATGCATGGCTATGCTTGGGTTGCTTCATTGTTGTGGTGTAGTGAAGTGTGAGAAACCTGAAGGTGCCTCACCTGCTAGTCCCCAAGGATCTGTCATTGTGGTGGCCAGGACACAGCCCTCGCTTTTGGATTCCAATCCTGGGGGTGGACCAGTGCGGGAGGATCACCTAGATGAGGGGTTTTTGGGGAGTGGAACTGGGACACCAGATGGTGATACGCTGTATCCCCTTCCCTGTAGAACCTTTTCCCCATCCTACCAGGTAGGATACCTAGGGACTCAACCCTTCCTCCCCCCTTTCCCGACACAAACACCTTCTCATGGACAGTTGACTGAGCACCAACGCACTAATACCAGAGCTGTATACCTGAAATGTCCCAACACCATGGTCAGGCATGGTCAGGCAATTACGGATCATTACACAGACCTGACTTCCAATACACACACCCCCACACAGATGAAAGGCAGAGCATGAAAGCACACTCTGAGCGAGGCAAGACACACAAGGAAACAGCAGTTCCAAGATGGCAGTTTAACACAAGGAGAAAGACGGCGAGACCGGAGAGGGTTGCATGGAGGGAAGTACCCTTGACCTTTTCTGACCGTGACTTTCGTGAGCCTTGGAAAGTGAGAAACCTAAGAACAGAAATTAAGGCTGATCAAGCCTGTACAGTGTGTCAGAGGTACCAAGGGCTTTCTCGCATCGATAACCAAGGCTGGGAGGAGTGATTGGCGCCGTGGTACTGTCTACAACAAATCAGCATCAGAAAAGGCAACACAGCTGGTGAGTTGGAGAGACTGATATCAAACAAGCTTGTCTATTGAACCAATGTTGCAAGCAGCAACATTGTATAACGTGAGCCGTGTGTGAGGCGTTTGTCAGGAGCGACGCAAATAATTGGAAACCAAAAGGATTAGCTGAACTTTGTAATTGAACTTTGGGAGGCCAAGAAGAGATACCATAGACGGAGTGGTCCGGTGCCGCGTGGGCACTCATTCAAAAGTCTCTGTTAGGTACCCAGCTGATGCTGAGTGTGAGAATAAGGAATATTTAGATCAAGGTGGTCATACAGCGGGTTAAACCAAACCCTGTGCACATTTGAAAGTCTTTGATAGTTTAATGTACATCACAATCGGTCCAAGCCCGGCTGATGGAGACTAATTGAGTGAGTGAAAGGGATCTGAGCCCGGAAGAGGGGGATCCAACGTTTAACTTTTTGATTTGAAAGGGATCTGAACTGTGAAAACCGAACTGTATCCTCATGCCGCAGAAACCAGATTGTGTACTTTGCTCGAGTGACCCGCCTTGCCCCGTGTTGAAAACGTGGGCAAGGGAGTCCAAAGGCCCGAGCATCATGATTTATCATTTTGTGAACACTTCTTTTTTTTCACGAACATCACCCTACACTATTTGTAAATTAGTTGTAAGGATTGGCAATAGTTTTTCATAGTATAGGCCCTTTCTATTCTGACAAGACTCCACTAGGACTGCGTTATTATTATTTGATGGTTGTAGCTTGCTCCCATCTGTAGATTTAGGATTAGATAGGCGTTTATCACACCCTTGTGAAAGTTCAATAACCACCCTTGAACTGTGGTCACTTATGTCTGTGTTACTGCTGATACCATGTCTACCTTACAGAAGTGCGTGCGGTTTGTTGTGCAATATAGGAATGGTTGTGTTCTGCTTAGAACCTGAGAGTTGTAAACAGGGAAATTAGATTTTTAGTGGGTTGGTTAGTGGTTGTGCTCCATCGTGCCTCCTCTGCTTTGGCTGCCTGTGGTACGCGTCTGTGAGGAACTCATGGTGGTAACAAGTAAGACAGACACATGTGATCACAGTTCAAGGGTGTTTATTCAACAATGAATGCAGGGTGGACAAATGCCTCATCTAAACCTAAATCTACGATAGGAGCAAGCGTTGACCATCAAATGAAAAATAAGGCAGTCCTGGTGGCGTTGTGTCAAATAAAAAGGGCCTATACTAAGAAACTTGTTGCCAAACCTTAAAGGCATGGTCTAGTAAAATTTTTTATTGTCCCTACGGGTCGGCCATGTTTTTTTAAGCCTAAGTGGCTCGATTTTAGAAAACTTTCCTATGGACCTTACCCGAGTTTTCGTCCATTAAACGCATGCGAAAACAAGCACCAGGGAGCCGCCGTTTTCTGATAATCCTATATTTTCCCCGATCGCCCTGGCTGACCTGCTTTTGCGGCACTAAATCAATTCCCCCGCCCCTGAGCCTGTCATCAACAGACTCGTACCGCCCATTTCCCAACGCCAAAGCACGTCTCGTGTCAACATTCGCTGCGCTTCAGCTAATGACGTGTCGCCATGGAAATGGCAGGACGCCTCTTTCCTCAATAAGTATAAACAGACCGTTTCACAACACACAGCAGCAGATTATTCGATTCCATTCCTCTCTCTGTGTTACTTTGAGTATTCTGTGAATCGTTTCAGTGCTCTGGTCAGCTACCTTCGCTGCTTGTAGCCCGTGTGAACAGATACCAGTACCACCGCTATAAATTATTTTAGTTTGTTTAACACACAATGGCTACAATAATGCCCTACATTTACGAGCCCGAGTATACCGAGGAGCAACTACTGGAAAGGGAAGCACGCGAAAATTATGGGGATTCGGACGGCAGTTGGCAGGACGAATCAACAGATGAAGAGCCTGGGCCTAGTCGAATGGACGGCGTCTCCACCTGGTGCACATGCAATCGGTGCGAGCTAATGCCAACTGAGGACAAGAACTGCTGCTGCCGAGAAAACTCCGGATGCCTGGCCTACATTTCGGAAGGCGAGCCACGACCGCAATGCATCACCGAGCTGCCAGACTTCAGGGCAGCCTGCCTCACACGGGCCGTGTTGAGAATAATGATGGTGCTTATGCACGAACTTCGAGCAACTGTTCGTCCTCGTAATCCGAGTAACGAGTAAGTATACTCGGCTTGTCATGCCACTCCTATTTCATGTTCTTCAACTATATCCAAAATTACATCTGCATATCATTGTAACGCATGTAAGTCGTTCAATAGTGTGCATTGTCTAGATAGCATTTGTCCGTGTAAAATGCCATTAGTTACAAGAATTGTCATTGACAACAAACGTTTCTTAAACCTATCTTGGTCATTTAAAAACAGTTTGTTTCATTCCTTTTCACAGGTGGTACAGGCTGGTGGCCTATCGTTCCTTTACATGGTGGCTTCACGGGAGGCTTGGACACCGCGTTCGAAGAGTGATACCCGCCTGTGCCGTTCGTGCTATTAGAGAAACATTCCTGAGTGACAGCGGCCAGTACAGGGGATTTTCTCTCGCTGTGCTGCAACCTGACCTGTATAATCTTTAAAGTCTTGTATTTTTGTGTCATGAAAATAAGATACAAAATAAAACACCACATATATTTTAACAACGGTTGTCTCGATTTTTTAAATGACTCAAGTGTGTCTCCATTCAAGGATGGACGTCAGACATCTGTGCTCCGAATGGGTGAAGGTCTGGTCGCTGTGAAGCAGGGTGGTCACTATCTATCTAAGCTAACATAACATATTCTCGATAATGCATGCACTAAATAACACTTGTTCAAAGTCTTTCAGTAGGTTATGTCTCTATAAAAGTCACACATATATCTATACTAACAATTACCATTGGATTATACAGGCCTTAGGGTCTTGACCACTATAATACTCCGGTTGAAGTGTGGGTCTGTGCTCACAAGAATCTCCGGTATGTGGCATTTGTTATTGATAAGCAACGATATACTATCATTGATATAAAGGCGATATACTGTATATTGATATAAAGGCGGTTCGCGCCGGTGGATGCGCGCTGGCATGGGGGGCTGTCAGGGGCGCGAAAGGCCAAGGTGCCAAACTACATGTACACTTCAAAAGGTGTCCCACGCCAAGGGGCCATTGTTCACATGGTCTCCTCAGATCCCGTGTCTCCAGGCAGGCCTCCCCTGAGGCAGGCCGCCCCCCTGCAATCCACATAAGTGTGTCTCCATTCAGCAGTCTTTCTGTGCCTTATCTGCACGCCCTAGGCCCATCCATCCCACCCCCCTGTATCAAAGGCGGTTCGCGCCGGTGGATGCCCGCTGGCATGGGGGGCTGTGACGGGCGCTAACGGCCAAGGTGCCAAACTACATGTACACTTCAAAAGGTGTCCCACGCCCAGGGGCCATCGGTCACATGGCCTCCTCAGACCCCGTGTCTCCAGCCAGGCCTCCCCTGAGGCAGGCCGCCCCCCTGCAATCCACATAAGTGTGTCTCCATTCAGCAGTCTTCCTGTGCCTTATCTGCATGCCCCAGGCCCATCCATCCCACCCCCCTGTATCAAAGGCGGTTCGCGCCGGTGGATGCGCGCTGGCATGGGGGGCTGTGACGGGCGCAAACGGCCAAGGTGCCAAACTACATGTACACTTCAAAAGGTGTCCCACGCAAAGGGGCCATTGTTCACATGGTCTCCTCAGACCCCGTGTCTCCAGGCAGGCCTCCCCTGAGGCAGGCCGCCCCCCTGCAATCCACATAAGTGTGTCTCCATTCAGCAGTCCTCCTGTGCCTTATCTGCACGCCCCAGGCCCATCCATCCCACCCCCCTGTATCAAAGGCGGTTCGTGCCGGTGGATGCGCGCTGGCATGGGGGGCTGTGACGGGCGCAAACGGCCAAGGTGCCAAACTACATGTACACTTCAAAAGGTGTCCCATGCCAAGGGGCCATTGTTCACATGGTCTCCTCAGACCCCGTGTCTCCAGGCAGGCCTCCCCTTGAAGCAGGCCCCCCCCCTAAAACCACGACATACATACGTCATTCATTCACAAACACACCCCTGTTTCTAATACTTTATAAACCACTTGATATGTCTCATGAGAACATCTTTGTGCTTTGCAAGTCAACTCCTGAACGTGTTACCTGGCAACCACTGAGATCTACGCTAATCTGCTCGTCGTCGTGCTATCCGTGAACTTCTGTGACCGCTTAGAGCAAACCCATCAGTGTGCTACCCGTGGCCACCCACCTATTCTCCTGCAACATACTGCTCTGCTTGCTGAATCCAACTGTTTGTTGGTCAAGGTAAGGCCATGTATCCTAGTCATATTTCGCAGATTTTTAAATTTCTATCTATTTAGGAGTTGAGTACACAATAGTGCTAGGTTCATTGGTCTCATTGCTATTGACTTGAGTTTCCATTGCTATGCTATCAATAGATCTATTTATTTTCATCTGTGTCTATTGTCATCGAATTGCACCCTTCGGGGGTCCAGTCTATAATGTAAGCATGTTTCCTTCTCGTGCAATACAGAACATCCAAGGGATGAGTCACATGTTCAGTTTTTAGTCACATCATTTATACATTTCTGCAACTTATGCAAATACTAAGTCGCACATAATGAACTGGTATAGTTCCTGCGACCAAAACAAACCTTGCATTGATCATTGTATGATTCATTTACTTTTGCATCAAATCTTTATTCTTGAAGATTGTATAATAATATTGATATTTACTTTTCAGATTTATCAACAATGCATGCCTGTTCGATTAGCGGTTGCCCTTCGAAGACCCATGCTAAATTTGAAGGCACTACAATGCATGTATTCCCGAAAACTGTTGATCGAATAAGAGAATGGGTCAGACATTGCGGATATCCACTGGATGAGCTGGAAAGTAGAGTCCAACAAGTCTTACAGGACAAGAGGGGTGATCGATACCGCATCTGCAGCCGTCACTTTTCCTTGGACATGTACACAACTTCTTCGGTAACAAAGAAGAATAAATGGCGAACGACACGGAAATTGCGCCAAAACGCTATTCCCACTCTATTCGTCCACATTCCGCCACCGGTGAGTCAAGTGTCCGGATTTAGCTTTAGGCCTTGCGGTAGTGTGTAGGTAGCCGAATGGATTAATTGATATTGTAGGTGTTCTATCCCTTGTAATAATTTCGATATTGATATGAGTGTATAGTTTTTTGAATAATGACATTTATCAATATATTCTTTTTCGATTTCATAACCCACAAACGCAATGTATATATATATATGGGGACAGGGAACTGTGCTGTATTGAGCATTTTTCAAGTATTCTGTCGGCTTACATTGCTATTTTTAATATTGGCATTTCATTATCAATCATTAATTGACCTTTACAACTTCTTGACTATCCCTTCAATCTGAAGCAAGAACATTCTACATCCTTGACGTGGTCGCAGTTATCAACCACTTCTAGCGCGTATCAGGTAATCTTACTAGGCTAATCCGCTACATACTTGTTTTATGCATGTCAAGTAATAGTTTTATTCTATCGTGTAATTACTTTACCAAATGTTTGGTTACTGCTTTCCAATTGATATACACCTTAGTTATCGTCCACTGGTGTTTGTTTTCAGTTATAATGAGTGTTATCCATACTAATGCAAGTACTGTCTTTCAGGGAGATGCTGAAGCGTCCGCCACATCTACAACATTTCTAGATGTTCTTCAACAGCAGGAGGTATGGATACTGACAGCTTCATCGAGCGTCATCATCAGAGCTGGAATTCTTGTCGTTTGATTGTTCTACACAATGTTTCATTCGTGGTTAGCCGTTGATATGTACCTGTGCTGTCGACCCCAGGTGTGTGTTATGTTTTCACAATTGTAATCCTCACTAATGCAAGTACTATGTTTCAGGCAGTTGATGGAGCGTCAACCCCTGCACTTGATGCAGAGCCTGATATTCAAGTATACGAATCGGCACAACAGCTTTCGGAAGTGCGCACTACATTTGCAACATCCATAGATATTCTTCAGCAGCACGAGGTATGGATAATGACAGCTCCATCATGCGTGATCATATAACGTGATTCCATTTGCTATACTTTCTTCCCTATTAACGCAAGTGTTGTGTTTCAGGGAGACGCCGAAGCTTCCACCACAATCACAACATCTCATTTAGATGATGCAGATGTAAAGGAAGCGTTGAAAAAAGTCGATGAAATGTGATCATATTTAGATTTTCCTTGATTCTTTTGGACAATGCATCATTTGCGGTTATCTCTTTATATGTACCTGTGCGTTCGACCCCAAGTGTGTGTTATGTTTCCAATATTGAAAACCATACTAATCCAAGTACTGTGTTTCAGGGAGACGACGGAGCTTCCATCACAATCACAACATCTCATTTAGATGATGCAGATGTAAAGGAATCATTGAAATAAGTCGATGAAATGTGATCATATTTGGATTTTCCTTGATTCTTTTGGACAATGCATCATTTGTGGTTATCTCTTTATATGTACCTGTGCCGTCGACCCCAAGTGTGTGTTGTGTTTCCAATATTGAAAAGCATACTAATGCAGGTACTGTGTTTCAGGGAGATGCGGATGCCTCCTCTCCAATACAACCATTCATGGCAGTCCATGCAGAGCCAGAGGTATGGATACTGACAGTTCCATCGAAATAGATCATCACTGGTCGAATACTTGTCGTTTGATTGTTGCACACAATGTCTAAATCGTGTTTGGCTATTGAGATGTACCTGTGTGTTCGTCCTCACGTGTGTTTTATGCTAACAATATTTTGATACATAGTAATGAAAGTACTATGTTTCAGGAAGACGATGGAGCCTCATTACGTGCTGTCTATGCGGATACAGAAAATATAGTCGTTGCAGCGCAAGAGGAAGGGAGGACATGCGGAAACGAATCGGAGCTACAGCGTGCAGATGTTGAAGGTCTAGTCAAAAAAGTTGCAAAGAAAAAAAAACAAAAAAAGGTTAGTTACAAACAGTTCATAACTTTAAAAAAATGTTTTTGCTGGGGACTATTTTATGTTTTTGTCCAGTCAATTCTACTACACTCCATCTTGTGTTTAAACTGAACATCCCTTTTCCAATCTCTCCTCCAGTTACCCGTGGGTGTCAGAACTATACACACACAGACAGTGAAGCGAATGAGAGATGTGGCTTGCCAGACCGTGTACACTATGGAGGAACTATTAATTGAGGCGAGGCGTGTTCAGGCTCGAGATGCTCATGTCCAATGGCAAGAACATGAATTAACTGTGTTTGGAAACTACAGTAAAGTTGCATTGGACCATAGCTACAGTGCGACCGCACTACCACAAGAAGATGTTATTGAATGTATTGAAGATAGCTCTGAAGTAGTTGCAGATCAATTCACACAATCTACACCCGCCAAAAATTTGCCACCAAAAACCCTGTTGACATTGTTGTGTTCTCCCATCAATGTTGAAGTAATAGATGTTGAAATGACAGAGAATGAACCAGCCGCAGCATCCATAGACGCATCAGAACTTGATATCAGCGATATTACTTTCCAATGTGTTGAAATCTCCACAACGTCAAAGGCCGAAACAACGTTGACGCAGGATGACAGTCTAATGAAAGAGAGCAAATACATTGTATTCGACAGTTGTTTGATGGAAATTATAAGTATGCTGAAATGTGTGCATTCCATTAGAGGGAAAGTATGTGGGAAGCCATTGATTAATGTGACTCGTCAAATAAAAGGCAGTAACGTCAAAATAAATGCCGCCTGTAGATTAAATCATAGGTTCTCATGGTCTGCACAACCGATGCTGGGGAAACTGCCAGCAGGCAATCTACTGTGTGCAGCTGCATCACTTTTTAGTGGCTCCAGTTTTAGAAAGTTAGAGGCTTTCTTTCAGTTTGTGGGACTCTATTTCATTTCTAAAGCGCTGTACTACATATACCAACGTGATTATCTGTTTCCGGCCATTAGTGATGCTTGGAAAATTGAACAATTGTCTCTAGCAAGTACATTCGAAGGCAAACGATTCAGGCTAGCCGGCGATGGACAGTGCGACAGCCCTGGATTTTCTGCCAAGTACTGCACCAACCACTTTCAGGACATGGATAGTAAGAAAATTGTGAGTTTGGTGGTCGTGCAGGTAACACAATGTACATCCTCAGTGGCCATGGAGAAACTAGGTTTTATAAAATCAGTGGAATATCTACAATCGAGGGGAATGCACATCGACCTCATAGCCACGAATAGACACGTTTCAATTGCCAAGACAATGAGAGAGCAGTTCCCACATATTAAACATCAATTTGACGTATGGCATCTTGCTAAATCAATCAATAAGAAAATCTCGGCTGCAGGGAAAAAAAAAGGTTTTGAAAGTATTTTGCAGTGGTCACATTCTATCACCAACCATCTTTGGTGGAGCTCAAAAACTTGTGAGGGGTCAGTGGAAATACTACTTGAAAAATGGCGGTCACTGATGCACCACTGTACCAACGTTCACCGCTGGACAGCAAATTAACATTTCCACCAATGTGAACATGGCCCTTTGTCCCCAGAGGAGGCACGGAAGAAGAAGTGGTTGATTCCATCTTCACCGACACACAAAGCCATTGAGAAGATTGTTTTCGACTAAACTCTATCAAGAGATTTGAGAGGACTGACAGAATTCTGTCACACAGGAGATTTGGAGGTGTTCCACAATATGTGCCTAAAGTACAGGCCATAGCGCTTGCATTTTAGCTTTCGGGGCATGAAACATCGCACTCTACTAGCGGTCTTGGCCCATAACAGCAATGTCGGACGTCAACACTCTAGGACTAGGGGTAAAGTAAGGATGCCTCGCTACACTAAGGTGTTTTCAAAACGAGGTAAGCAATGGGTGATCAAACCAGTCTATGATGAAATGCAGTTCGACTTTGTGAAAGGCCTTATTGTTTCTGTATTAGAGAAGCACAGATATGGTATTTTGGACGTTTCTGAGCAGAGCAGTGATCCATTGCCACCGAACATTGCGACTGTGCCATGCCCACCCGAAGCACAGCTGATTGTGAAGTACAAATCCCGGTTTAAATAATTGCAATATGATTGTCTTTTTGTAAATAAATGTTATTGTACAGTGTACCTGTAAACCTAACCCCTACCTTCACGGGTGGCGAACAAGCTGGGTGTCATCTTTGAATTCTCTCTATTCACCTCACATATGTGTATGTATATATTTTTCTCATGTCTCATCTCATGTAAATGTATATGCTGTGCACTGTTAACGGAGGGGAGGCTTGCGTATTGCAAATAATAAAACAAACAAACAAACAATAAATCTCACTTTTAACTCATCTCCTGTGGTACTTTATACTTTCCCTGACCTTCCGCCAAAAATTAAATATCTCAATTTGGGCTGCAAAGCTCGCAGACAACGGGGACAAAATTGGGGCACTTAGAACGCGCCAGCCAAGCGGGCCGTGGCATTTGGGAGAGAAGCCAGTTCGCATTTGCACATTGAGGCGCACTACATAGACGGATTCTAAACTTCAAGTTCTCACAGATGCCTATACTACGTGATGTTGCAAATAAAGAATGCGAAGGACAGCGCCCAGATGAGGCCCACAAGTCGCACTGGAAGTATAAGGGTCTATTGCTTTTTGACCTTGAGACAGGGACCATGCCGAAAGAACTACATTTGAAGGGAGTGCGCAATAACGTAAGAGACAATAAGGCAGAAAATTCAGAAACTAGACCGAGTTTCATTTTAGGTCAGTATACGAAAAATCGTTGTCAAGAGCACGGTCCGTTTTACAGACTGCATTACGAAGAGACACAATGGAAATTTCAAATATAATGTAAGTAAATCTTTACACGCTTTTATACCGGAATGAAGATTTAATGAATGGATGCATGAATAAATGAATGAATGAATGAAGAGCTAGGAAAAGCAAGTAAAACTGTTCGTAGTGGGCACATGGGCATGCAGGTCCACTGGTCTCACCGATCTCGGTCCTTGGCCCAGCCACTTTTCCCTGCACTGCCTACCTGCACTACGGGACTGTCTCTGTATCCTTCAGCCCCTTCTCCCGGCATTTACCTTGCACTTGCCACCAGCTGGCCCTATTATTTAATTTGTATTCAACTAACCATGTACAGCCCTTCCCCATGCGCGATCAGAAGACACCTGGCCTAGTAGGATCGTTGTCTGTCTGCCCTTGTTCCCCACCTACCTCGTCACGCCTAGAAACACTTGAGTATAGGCACGTTACAAATGCCAAATCATATATCATATCATTCCTCACGCATGTAGACTAACTGTCGTTTATCATTGTGTGTTGGACTCGATTTATCTCGTTACTTTTCGCATTGATTTTAGAGACAAACATACTCCATTGAACTATCCTTGCAAGCAAATAGTTGCTGATCGGCCGTAATAAATAAAATGAGTAATATTAATGAAGTTCGGCTAGCGAGACTAATTATCATTTTTTTGTTTTCATAACGGGTATTTCATCCCATTCTGCCACTGCCATCTGTTTGAGACACCGGCGGATGGATTCTTCAGCAGACACCTGCAGCTTCGTGTCAACAACTGGAGCACGATCACCATATTATGGGACGATCGCCAAGGGCACACATGCCCTTACGCTGTACTAGTGGCTAGAAGCAACATAACAACCTTTAGGCTGGACTAGTGCCTAGTTGATGGAACAGCCTTGCGGTTCACCGTGCTTCCAAAGTGATTCTTTTTACGAAAATGAACACCCTGTGTACCATAAAGGAACAGCGCGTCACTCAAGATTAAACGGAACAGTTATTGCGGGTACAGATAAAAGAAAATAAATGGCTTCCGGAGTTCATATGGCAATTGCTGAATATTCTCTAAACATTTAATGTCAAATAAATGTACTTTACCAAATGTACTGTGTTGCTGTTTCATTTTAAAGTACAGTTTCATATTCCGAATTGTGGCGCGCTGTGTTGTGAGTTGATCCGTGTTGGTTTCCGGGTTCTGTGTGGAGTCGCACAGAAGACGACTGGGCGCGTTTGCCTATGTGCACAGTAAGGTCATGGGGAGAGGCGGGGAATATGAATGTTTTGATAATGTCAGGCTTAGGGGTGGGGGAATTGATTTAGTGCCGCAAAAGCAGGTCAGCCAGGGCGATCGGGGAAAAGATAGGATTATCAGAAAATGGCAGCTCCCTGGTGCTTGTTTTCGTGTGCGTTTAATGGACGAAAACTCGGGTAAGGTCCATAGGAAAGATTTCTAAAATCGAGCCATTTAGGCTTAAAAAAACATGGCCGACCCGTAGGGACAATAACATTTTTTAGTAGACCATGCCTTTAAAACTAGAGAGTGGGATAGTTTTCAAGAAAAGAAAGAAGTGTTCGCAAATAATGTCAGGATGCGGTAGCCTGGGGTCTCCCTTCCCCACGTTTTGAGCAGGGGGTAAGGTTAGATCTTGGAGCACAGTATTCTCTTGAGCTTTCCCCAGCACGAGATGACAGTTTCGAAGACACAAAGGGTTTCGTCTGCCTTCAGGGTTGGGATAAGAGAGGGCCAGCCCTTTCTTGGCCACCTGAATAAGGAATTCTCAAGGTGTGCTGGGCAGTATATCCTCCGGTTTCTCACACGTCTCTGACAGTGTTGCATATTGTGGTGTGCTAGGGAGTGGGGTGTCTCCCTCCTATATTCTGTGCACGGTTGTGGTTTGACTGCAGGGCTATTTAGTGGTGATGCCTCCTCCACATCCCCTCTCCACCCTGTGTCCCAAACAATGGCTTTCTCCAATGTGGCCTCTAGCGTAACCTGATGTGCAGCTGCCATTGTCTTCCTTGGTGGTGGGACCTTTTCCCTGGGCCCTTGAGCTATGTGGTCCCTTTGGTTTATCAACTCGGTCGCCACTCTTTCCCCTTCAAACTCTTATGTCCTCTGTCTGTGGTTCAACGTAGGATGCTCCCATCTCTCTCGTTAGCCTCTGTTAAGGACCTGCATGGGAACCCGGGTTTCCCTCCCACTAGGAAGTCTCCCCACCTCCTTGCACCTGCACTGCATAATGAATATTCAAAGCTGACTAGATGTTTATGCAAAATAGTGCTCAATCGTTCCATCCAGTCTGTACATCTACAGATCTACTGCAATACCATGCACTGTAGTTAGCCTACAGAGCTCACTTTTCTCTATGGTTGTAATTGCATTATATATTACCACCTGCAGGAGAGGCCAGGAACATGAGCGTAATCTGCAACTAGCTGCCCGCATTTCATGCCCTTACCCTGTCCTTGGAGGCGGTACCCCAGGACATGTTTCCACTGTAGTGCCACACCTTGACTCCTCCGCCTCTGTGCACGTCCTAGCTCACATCAAGATCCTGGAAATAGTTATTTCCCATTGCAGACATGTGTCATTTCTTTTAAGGGGAGCAGGGATTCTGCAAAGCCTGGTTCCTTAAAAACGAACAAAAATGTTTCAGCACTCCAGATGGGGCTCAGATTTCTAATAGCGATAAATACTGCTTTCATGGGTGTGCAGGGCTGGAATTCTCTGCTTGGGCTAACCTGACTTGGGCTTGTGGACCCCTGTCCTCCCATGAAAGTGCCATTTAACAGTATATTGAAAACCGTAGATCTTAATGACAGGCAAGGGCCATCTTGTCCACCTGTAGTTGAGTTACCCTGCCAGCCGCAAACCCATACTATGTACTTGGTCTCAAGGTTATGACTTTCATTTAACATTGTGAACATTTTGATTTGCAAAACATCTGAACTTTTCCTCACATAGCAAATGATGGGTCAAGCATGCAATACATGGACACTGCCCTGTGCAACATCGACTGCACCCAGGTGCACAGAGCCAATCACTGAAACAAAATGTCTTTCTTTATGTTATTTTTTTGTGTCTATTCATGCAGCTAACGTTTACATTTTACTGACACTATCTCACTTAGGTCTTCACTGACATACAAAAATGCAGCATTGTTACTAATTTTTATGTCTTGGGTACAAATAACGACTATAGCAAGAATTGTCCTAATAAACTACTGTTGCAACCATGAGTTTCTTACAAGATGTTGCACTGTTTAGACCCTAAGGGGCCTTTAAGATTTTATATTAGCAGGATGTCTAAAATCAGACAAGCTGACCAGCTCTTTGTGGGCTATTCGGGTCACAAATTGGGACAGGCTGTAACCAAGCAAACCATTTCCTGATGGATTATTTTAAGCATTTCTGTATATTATGGTTTGGTGGGGTAAGACCTGCCTGATGGTTTGAGAGTGTATTCCACTCGTAGAGTGGCCACTTCTTCGGCTCTTCAGAGAGGCGTGCCTGTACAAGACATATGAAATGCCGAAACTTTGTCTTCTTTCCACACTTTTAGAAAGCATTACTGCCTGGATTCTATTTCGGGTAAGGGGGCTAAATTTGACAAAGCTGTGCTTCGCAGCATAAACCAAGAATGAATTCTTGATTCCCACCTCCTTCAACATACTGCTTTGGGAGTCTGTCAAAGATGTGGGAGGACACGATCCATTAGAAGAAAATATTACTTACCCCTGGTAATGTTCTTTCTTCTTGATGTTCCTCCCACTGAGTCTTCCTCACCCTCCCAGCCTACCGCTCTAATTGGCGGGTATTTCCATTGTTGCATCTTCCTCTCTTTCAACGTATGGTTAATAACCTTTGAGACGGCTGATCATGGTAGGGGAGAGACATGAACTGGGGCAATGGGTGCCACGCAAGCTACTTATACCAGTGGCGACGTTGCAGCCAAGAGCAGTACTGGGGCTGTCGAGGGCCATGAGTCGTCCACGTTTGGCATCCTTTACTATGAAAAAGGTTTCTGGAGCTACAAGCAGACTTACGAATATATCAAAGATGAGGAATCCATGGGAGGACCATCCAGTATAAAAAACATTACCAGAGGTAAGTCATTTGTTCTTTTTGCTTTTCTACTTCAGTTGACTACTGACGATTTTTGCATTTTTGGACAGAAATTTGATTCCTTCATAGTTTTTCCTTCTTTATCTCTTCCTTTGGCTCTTATCCCGTCGGCCCTGCTGGCCCTGTTTGATAAGTGCCTACAGCATGGTTTTTGGGAGCGGGGGGCAAAGCTGGGTGAGCACGAAGCATGTATATGCTGCTTGCCAGAAGACCATCAAATCAAGTAGCACCAATTATGCCAAGAGATGCCTTGGAGGACTCTTGGGAAAAACAGGTATGAGACATCTGGATCCGATACTACTAAAGGTGTGAAGATCACAATGATGGACAATAAAAGTAAGTCTGTCAACCACAGAGGTCCCTCAGGCTCGCTGGCACCAACCTAACATCCAATCCCCCCCACCCTGGGGTTGTTCTAACCCTCAGACGTCAAGTGGGTCGGTGGAGACATGTCCCTTGTCCTCAAGGTTATCTAAGGCCTTATCATTTTGATGTTGAGGTTTTTGCAGTTGGATATTCTGATATCCTGAGATTTGATGTTGAGATGCTCGTCAGCAAAACATTCTTTCTAAAAGCATTTGTCATCAAATCGCTCTTCATCTAGGCATTCCTCTTGACATTCCTTGACGTCTCCTTCCATAGCATCATCTAATGCTGCTTCAATAAAGACATTGACACCAAAGACACCATGTGAACATGTGGGTGCTTCTCTAATGAGGGTGACTACAGATGATTCACCTCATTCTGGCTCTGTTTTTACCTTGATATCGCCTAATCATTGTTCTTTCAAGCAAGGGAAATCATTTGCATAGCCAACAATCGTCTAGACACAGGTCTCCTACTAAACGGTCCAGAGTGCAATTTCTGCTTAGAACACCGCCAAGACCCTTGTCCCCCATTGATTCGGACTAATCAGATTTTTCTCCATCGTTGACGATCCAGTACTTCATCTCCACAGATGACATGATAACTTTTAATTAAGTCCTCATTCGGGTTTCTTGCAAGCTGAGCATTCCTACTTCAGTGACAGAAAGAAAGCTATGTTTATTTTTTAAACTTTGCCCTTTTATAGTGCCATGATGGGTTTATGCAGAGTCCTTCTTCCTGACACCATTGTCTGCAAAAGCTACTAAGTCAAAGCAAGACGAAATGTATAAAATAACAGAGCCGGTCCCTTTCTTCATCAAGTCTCACCTACCGGCAGATTTGTGGTTGTGATAGTGGATATGAAGAGATCCTCATCGGGATCATCATCCTCTTGCACATCATATATAGTGTGAGACAGACATGGTATCAAGAGAGACACAGACTCAAAAGCAACAGTTCAAAAACCTTTATTGGGTTGGTTTAATGCCTAACTGGCCCTAACTCTAAAGGGGTTGTTCCCTCAACTGATGTTTCTACGGGTCGTCGATGTTCGTAAGTCCAAAACTAAAGTCTGTCTGTGTCAAACCCTATGTTTGCCCTCACTCCTAGACAAAAAATGGGTTCTGGGGTCTTCTTAACGAAAAATGGTGGCTCAAAATGAAATGTAGACCACAACTGGTTTCAGGTGGCCTTACCATTAGGTGTAGTTCTGCCAGTTGTAGAAAATAAATATGGCTCAACATAAAAAGGGTTGCACTTTGTACCTTCCACATAGGACTCTTGCAGCAAATAAAGTTCACAATGCCTCTGGGTCACCTGGGGTCCCTTCCCCAAGCTTTACTCCTTCCAGTTCACACAAAAGAAACACAGTTCTGGTCAGGCATCTCAGGGTTCCCTTCCCCAAGTCTAGGCCTCTCCTTCCAAGGTTAAAAAATGTCTTTCTCTGGGTTCCCTCCCCCAAGCTTAGGCTCCTCTAGTCTCAAACAAAAAGTTTGCACAGTTCCTTCCATGGGACAGTGTCAGAAACTGTCAAAAATTACGGGTTTTGCTCTACCCCTGTGCGACCACTCTGACTTCTGACCCCTGTCCTCACGCTTGGTATTTTTCTTCTGTCTTGCTTTACTTTCTCCTTTCTTTTCACCTTGTAGTGCACTGCTGTACCTTCTTACTCTTTTCTGCTCCTCTTGCACACGCTTCTTGCTTTGTCCTGTTTTGTGCACCCTTGCACTTGCTTTTCTTACTTTCGGGTGGCTCACACGCTTTCTTCTGCTTGTGGGTCGCTCGCACCCTTTCTTTGCACTCTTTCTGTCCTTTGGGTCGCTCGCACTCTTTCTTTGCACTCTTTCTGTCCTTTGGGTCGCTTGCACCCTTTCTTCTGCTTTATGGGTTGCTCGTGCCCTCTTTCTGTCCTTTCCTTTCTTCGCACCGCTTGTGCACTTTATTTTCCTTGCTTTCCTTTTCCTGTGCCACTTTCCAATCTCTGTTCCCACTCCAGCCACAGACATGCCACTGGGTTTCTCTCAATCTTGCTACGAGACTAACCCAGATAGCATGGCGCTGGCGAGCAGCTTCTTCAGGTTCTGTGGGTCGAGGTCAAAGTCTCACAGCTTGCCCTTCAGATACCCCTGGGACCGGCACACGTCTCAGGGGAACGAGCATTGGCCTGGATACGGACAATACTTAGCAACTCCCCTCACTCCAGCCCCATGGAGACACGGCTCCTTCGCCACGCTGCAACTCAGGATCTTCCCGGCTTCTTGTGCTGCACCCTCCACATTCCAACCAGCAACCCCAACTTGCTCATCTTTTCTGGCAGAACCACACCTTTTATACCCTAACTGAGGATCAAGTGGAGACTGTCCTCTCTTCTGAGGGGATGTAAATAGGTATTTATACACTCTTTAGGATTCAAAGGAGTTTCTCCACTCAACAGATGCTCCCTCATTTTCTGTACAAAAATGAACTACGCCTGTTAATGCAGTGCCTTATTGTGCTAGCTGAGGCCCCTGAACTTCATTGGTGTAGTGTGTTCAATTCAAGGGTTTCTTCTTTCCTTTTCTCTTTTTTTACTTTAGCTTTGCAGCTTCAAAGCAAACAAAACACCAAGAACATTCACTTGCTTTTTTGAATCCTTATAACCATTTTTTGAAAGAAAGAAGTCATGCTAGTGAATATCGCCAATTGTGCATTGGCTATTTCAAATTTAAATATTCTGATGCAGTTTGTTTCAGGATTCTGCTAATGTGCAGAGATATGCTGTGTTTATGATTATAATGGGGGTGACCATGATAGAGAACTAGGGAAACAGGTAAGTGACTTGCTCATTGTGGCACCCTCAGCATGTAGGTGCCACTTGCACCCAGTCGGTCGTCAAACACCCCTCTGTAGAAGAACCTATCTTGAAGAGAGACCACTTGTACATGTTATTTGAGACTGATATCTGTTTATAGCACCTTCAGGGGGAGCTTCTCTTTCCCCTGCTGTGGCCTAAAGAAGACTCTGCCAATTGGCTGCTGTCATCTTAAAGAAATCTATTGCAGATACGGTGCTACATAGATCCTGGTTCCATCCTAAAGTCCTCGAAACAACCTATGGCAACACAGACACCCCATTAATGTGCTCTACATCGCACCCCATCTGCTGGAACTGTGATTCTCAACTGCCTTGAGAATTTTGTCTGTCCTGAGGTGACCCATACATCATTCCGGACAACCCAACATGCTGTATCTCATTCATACATCACCTTTGGCCCAATTGTCTAAAGTCAACCCAGCAAAGTCATGAGTCTGCTTAAAGAGAAGATCGGTCTTTCATTGAATGCTCTCTAGCCCCAGACCATTTGCCTCTGGACATGAGATTCCCTCTTTTCTTTGGTGAGTAACAGCAATCAAACCCCACCTTGGTACGTTAGAACCTTGGCTGTCTGTAGGAGTACCCGCCACTGACCCTGAACAAGGATATTATCTACTGACTGGACCTCCGAAGCAAAGGGCGACAGGCACAGGCATCTCCTGTTTCATCGTGTTATGATCTGGAAAGGACCTGAATCCCTGCTCCACACATCCCAGATAGGCCAGCAGCATGTGTATCACACCTCACTCAGCCTTGCCCATCCCCAAACGCATCCACTCCCACACAC
The DNA here is from genome assembly GCF_040938575.1 of Ambystoma mexicanum. Taxonomy (NCBI): domain Eukaryota; kingdom Metazoa; phylum Chordata; class Amphibia; order Caudata; family Ambystomatidae; genus Ambystoma; species Ambystoma mexicanum. Next base: position 62,945,769 of record NC_090929.1, read on the forward strand.
TTCCAACCCACAGAACCTCATCCACATCCTACTCATCGCCACCCACACGCACACCACCTCCAAATCACAGGCAACCTTTTGCTCATCGTTGCTCACTCCACAGTACTGCATGTAGTGGACGTTGCTGACCTAATCACCACTCGCAACCAAGACACACTCTTTATTACATACCCCCAAACCTAAACACATCCTGGATTACTCAATTCCCACAGGCTACAGCATCTAACACAAGGATTGCAAAGGAATACTGGCAAACGGCTCGCTGTTATCCACAAGACCTCATGGACATGCACCCTCCATGGAACTCCTCACTTGCCACTTCCCACTCACTTCCTCTCAGCTACCTTCCACCTCATATACCTACCACGCTAAACCAACAAGATTTCTCTTGTGGGAATTGCATACCTCACAACAGAATCCGTCAACAACACATCTAACATCTTCAGAGACTTCAACAAGCCTTGGAGCCACGGAGCCAAGAAAACCGGATAGTACTTGAACTGATCAACACTATGGACATCCAGCAACTTGTTCCAGAACCAGCCGCCACAGTACAGTCAACACATTCTATTTGGTATTCACCACCTTTCAAGCAATGGTATACCTCACCCCCACTTTTGGACTGTACAATTCACACTGCAATACCCATCCTATCATACACCTCTAATCCACTAGGGTGAAACCAATCCAACCAAAAACCCTGCCACTCTTTCAAGAACTTCCCTGTGGATGCACTGGAAGGGAACCTCATCACTTTGACCTCCTTGTTCGACGCCTCAGAGAATATCAACACAAAGCTAAGTGTACTCACTCATAACCTAACTTAAACCACCGTCATCCATGCACCACTGAAACTTTGAGTCAGCAAAAATAAGCCTGTCACACGTTGGTACATACAGTAATTCATTAATAGCAATTGCGCCACAAGCAAACAAGTGATATTTAGAGCGGACCAGGCCCCAGTAGGCAGGCAGGTGCTACAAATAGAACAAAGGTAGCTAGATCCAGAATGTTGAGATACAATGCGGGTAACGGGTGGGTACAAATGTCCAGGATGGGGCACTCAGTAGCTATAGAGTGTGATCAATATGGTCTTAATGTCTTTTCTGAAGGTTTCCAGGGAGGGAGGCAGCATCAGAGTGGTGGAGGGTAGGCTGCGAAGACCAATTTCTTGGTGTTTGCTTTGGTTCTCGATTTTCACTACAAATCTCGGTTTTTAGGTTCTTATTGTTTTTGCATTTTCATTTTATTTAAGACCCTCTGTCAAGAATAACATATTCTTCGACCCGGTGGTGTGACAGCGAGCCCCATTGGGTTCATGCATCATTCGCTTCCCTGTCCACGCCCCTCCCACCCACTTGGAAACCTGATGAAACGTTGTTGCTTGTTTACAATCCTCTGCTATGCCAACTTTTTCAGTACCTGTTTCAATACTCAATCCGATTTTGCCTTACTCTCCTAGTGCATTGTGTGCATGTAGTCTTTTACTTTCTCAAACCAATGCGTTCCTATGCCCAGGAGGTTACTCCCAGATGAACAGCATGTATGTCCTTTCTCAAACCATGTTTAGCCTGTGTTTAGGAGGTTAATCCCAGATCTACAGCATCTGTCCTTTCTCATACCATGTTTAGCATGTGCCCAGGGGGTTAATCCCAGATCTACAGCATCTGTCCTTTCTCATACCATGCTTAGAATGTGCCCAGGGGGTTAATCCCAGATCTACAGCATCTATGTCCTTTCTCATACCATGCTTAGCATGTGCCCAGGGGGCTAATCCCTGATGAACAGCATGTATGTCCTTTCTCATACCATGCTTAGCCTGTGCCCAGGAGGTTAATCTCAGATGAACAGCAGGTATGTCCTTTCTCATACCATGTATAGCCTGTATTTAGGAGGTTAATCCCAGATCTACAGCATCGGTCCTTTCTCATACCATGTTTAGCATGTGCCCAGGGGGTTAATCCCAGATCTACAGCATCTGTCTTTTCTCAAACCATGTTTAGCCTGTGCCCAGGAGGTTAATCCCAGATGAACAGCATGTATGTCCTTTCTCAAACCATGTTTAGCCTGTGCCCAGGAAGTTAATCCCAGATGAACAGCATGTATGTCCTTTCTCATACCTTGCTTAGCCTGTGCCCAGGAGGTTAATCTCAGATGAACAGCGTGTATGTCCTTTCTCATATCATGCTTAGCCTGTGCCCAGGAGGTTAATCTCAGATGAACAGCATGTATGTCCTTTCTCATACCACGCTTAGCCTGTGCCCAGGATGTTAATCCCAAATTAACAGCATGTATGTCCTTTCTCATACCATGCTGAGCCTGTGCCCAGGGGGTTAATCCCCCATGAACAGCATGTATGTCCTTTTTCATACCATGCTGAGCCTGTGCCCAGGAGGTTAATCCCAGATGAACAGCATGTATGTCCTTTCTCATACCTTGTTTAGCCTGTGCCCAGGAGGTTAATCCCAGATGAACAGCATGTATGTCCTTTCTCATACCTTGTTTAGCCTGTGCCCAGGAGGTTAATCCCAGATGAACAGCATGTATGTCCTTTCTCATACCTTGTTTAGCCTGTGCCCAGGAGGTTAATCCCAGATGAACAGCATGTATGTCCTTTCTCATACCTTGTTTAGCCTGTGCCCAGGAGGTTAATCCCAGATGAACAGCATGTATGTTCTTTCTCATACCATGCTGAGTCTGTGCCCAGGGGGTAATCCCCCATGAACAGCATGTATGTCCTTTCTCATACCTTGTTTAGTCTATGCCCAGGAGGTTAATCCCAGATGAACAGCAGGTATGTCCTTTCTCATACCACGCTTAGCCTGTGCCCAGGAGGTTAATCCCAGATGAACAGCATGTATGTCCTTTCTCATACCATGCTGAGTCTGTGCCCAGGGGGTAATCCCCCATGAACAGCATGTATGTCCTTTCTCATACCATGCTGAGCCTGTGCCCAGGAGGTTAATCTCTGATGAACAGCATGTATGTCCTTTCTCATACCGTGCCTAGTCTATGCCCAGAAGGTTAATCCCAGGTGAACAGCATGTATGTCCTTTCTCCTACCTTACTTACCCTGTGCCCAGGATGTTAATCACAGATGAACAGCAGGTATGACCTTTCTCATACTACACTTAGCCTGTGCCCAGGATGTTAATCCCAGATGAACAGCAGGTATGTCCTTTCTCATACCACGTTTAGCCTGTGCCCAGGGGATAATCCCCCCATGAACAGCATGTATGTCCTTTCTCATACCATGCTGAGCCTGTGCCCAGGAGGTTAATCTCTGATGAAGGGCATTTATGTCCTTTCTCATACCGTGCCTAGTCTATGCCCAGAAGGTTAATCCCAGATGAACAGCATGTATGTCCTTTCTCATACCCAGAAGGTTTATCCCAGATGAACAGGATGTATGTCCTTTCTCATACCCAGAAGGTTTATCCCAGATGAACAGGATGTATGTCCTTTCTCATACCTTGCTTAGCCTGTGCCCAGGAGGTTAATCCCAGGTGAACAGCAGGTATGTCCTTTCTCATACAACACTTAGCCTGTGCCCAGGATGTTAATCCCAGATGAACAGCAGGTATGTCCTTTCTCATACCACGCTTAGCCTGTGCCCAGGAGGTTAATACCAGATGAACAGCAGGTATGTCCTTTCTCATACCATGCTGAGCCTGTGCCCAGGGGGTAATCCCCCATGAACAGCTTCTATTTCAGGCAGTCGGCTTTGCCAGTGTGTAGGACTTTGAAGATGATGTACAGAGATTTGAATGGCATCTGAGACTGAAGTAGGAACTATTGGAGGCCCATGAACATGGGATTGATGTAAATGAACTTGTTCTGACCTGAGATTGTGTGATGGGGTGTGAACAACTGCCTGGAGTGGGGCATGGTTGGAATTTTGGAGGACAAAAGGATGTTGCATCCATCAGCACGGGATAGGACTAGACCTTAAAGCAGAGGTCTTCAAACAGGGGGGCGAGGCCACGTCCCAGGGGGGGCGCCAGAGCCCAGCATGAAATGTAAAAAAAAAAAAAAAACTCACATGGTCAGACGACCATAAAACGGTTTTAGGCACCAATGGCAAAAATGGCCTGCAGTTGCAAATGGATATTCAGTCCTTTAGTCACAGACTGAATAGTACCCAAGGGGTTGTTTTTTGTTCAAATGTAAACAAATTGTGATATTTAAAGAATATTTATTCAGCAACAATGGTCAAAACTGCTAGCTGCATAGTGAAGTAACTCCTCAAACTGGCCACATTGGCCAAAAAAGTGGCCCATTTTGACTGGCCTATACTAGCATTTTGCATTTTTGGTACGGTCATCGCCCTATTGTCCTATAAGCCAGTCCAAGCCTGCCGGCTCATCCATAATGGATGAGGGGGCATCCACCCAGTGGCCACTTCACCCATTATGGAGGAGCCGAGGAGCGAGGAGCCAGCCCAGTGAAACACTGAGCACTCCCTCAGCTGCTTTTTCCAGCTGAGGGAGTGCTCCTGGGCTGGCTGATCTGTCAAAGGGAAACACTGTTTGCCTTTGACAGTTCAGTTCCCCAGCCGCACATGATCACTGAGCCATGCAACGCTGGGGGTGTTTTGCTTCGCCAGCCTTGCATAGCTCATTGGAAATGCTGGCTGGGGCACTGCATGTATGTATGTGCGAGGGGATGCTGCTGTGCCTCCTAGCACATACAGGCAATGCAACCTGGAGCGGGGCATTTTAGCAACCACGTGCAGGCCCCTGCGGAAGGTACGTTTATGGCGATTAATTTTTTATTTAAATGGGTATGCTTGTGTGTATGCTTGTGTTATGGGACTGTGGCGGGAGCAGGATGGGCGGCAGCACTGGGAAAGTGGTGGGAGTAGGGTGGGGAGAGCCCAGGGTCTGTACTGGGAGTAATGTGGGGTGCCGGCATGCAAATGTTCATAGCGATTTCTACATACTGTCCATCTGGCTATTTTGGGGGGGCCCAGACTGCCCAAACTTTGCTCAGGGGGGGCCCAGGCCAAAAAAGTTTGAAGACCGCTGCCTTAAAGTGATGAGCGGAAGTTGCTGTGGGGAGCAAAGGTTTCACCTTTTGGAAGAGGCTGCTCTGGTGCAAAGCTGCCTGAGTTTGCTTTATGATATTACATTAATCTCTTTGAAAGAGGGCTCCATGTGGAAGTCCAGGGTCTTGGCACTGATAGTGAGGGTCTGGGAGAAGCCGTTCAGATTCCTAGGGGTTGTGATTCGCCTGTGTTGATTAGGTGAATTCCGTTTTGGTTGGGTTTTATTTAAGACTTTCTGTGGGACTGGTGTGAATGCAGTCCAGGCACCATGTGAGGCATGTGATACCACTGTCTGCTGCCACTTTCATGCAGAGCCGTGCGTCTTCGGCTAATTGGTCTGGAGGTGCTCTCTGTATGTGTTGAATAACTTTGGGAATAGGGCGGATCCCAGAGATGACCATAAGGTGGGGGTGCTGGCATATATTCTGTTTGGCACTGGGTCTATTGCTTGGCCTCCAACTGATGGAGTTATTTTTGCTCGCTTGTTTTTATTGTTTTCTTAACACCACAAACTATATAGTGGGCTGGGGTCAGGCGATATTGGTGTGGGTGAGGTGGGGGCAGCTAGGGGCAGTGGGTGGGTACAACTTCCCCCCTACTCCCCCATCCTGCATTATGTGGCAGAAAATGTGGTAAAGGAAATATGTGTAAAATAAATGATCCAGCTAAACTCGAGCAAGAGACCTAAATATCTGTCCGCTTGGAGTGAGTGCGAGATGTGCTCATGTGGGAGGGGAGAGCGTAGAGAGCAGCACCAGGCAGTGGCCACTCAGGCTACCTGGAGACAGGAGTCTCTGTCCTGCAGGGTGGATGGGGTCTGAAAGTGTAGGGTTGGACGAAGCTGTCACTGTCAATGAGATCTTCTTAAGGGTACATACAGCAAGTCGATGAACAGTGTAGTCTTTGGGATATCAAGGGGGTTAGAAATAGGGGTACAAATAGCGGGCATCTTGCACATATTCTTTCGAAGATTAAGACTCTTCTTCGAACACCTCTACACTGTCTTTTTCATATTGTAGGGTATGGTACCCAGTCCTGAGACTGGCCTATCAATTGAATGCTTTTAGTGTGTTTCTGCTAGAAGCACAATGTTCCTCTCAATAAAGATTCATTTACCAATATATCGTTGCCCCTGTCTGCTTGGGAGGATAGCTCAGGGGCAACGCGCTTGTCTTGGAAGCAAGATGACGCGGAGCAAAACGGGTTTGATCCCCGCGTCCACGCTTGGAAACCTCTGGGTATTAAGCGTGTTATAAATAACCAATTACAATAATAACCTAGATTATGCTATTGCAGCAATCACAAGAGCGGTAGCCAGGCTGTAACAGAGTGACACGAATAATGGGTGGGAAAGACCGCAGGCAAAGGGCACTGTAGTCTGTTACACAGCGAAGGAGTGTAGCTCGTTTTGCATGGACATGCTTAACAGCTTAACAAAATGACAACAATGGAAGTAAGTTTGCTCTGGGTCACAAACATTGGCCAAGTGGCAAAGCTCGACTTTCAGCCCCTCATTCCGTTTGCACTGTTTTAAACATGCTCCAGGGTAACCTTCACCGGCATGCCCTGTTTTCTGCCTAGCTGCCACTTCAGTAGTCCTGAGGAAGGAGGACTAAAGACTAACCCATAGAAGATGTATGTTGATGGGTGATTTTGTCATTGCTATACATGTATGTGTGGCATATTTAATACCATTTTTTAAATCAAGAGTGACGGTAAATCTCACAAAAGGTTTCTCATCAAAACATACAACTCAAAAGTATAAACCCTCACTCCACACCACTACAAATCCGATGTGAATATTCACTTCAAATCTGGTACTGATGTAACCTGTTCAATACTTGAAGTAAAAAACCTCAGTTTAGATAGAGTTGAAGATCCAATTCATCCAAACAAAACCCGTGATATTTTTGTGGTTGTGGGAAGTGATGACATCCTTGTAGACGATCCCGAACATGTTATTTTTATCTCATTATCGATCCCTAAATCTGTTGCTCTCTTGCATGTGTTCATGGTCTGAGCAATGGGAGTGACTCTGAGTTATGACTGCCATCAGTTCCCACATCGGCTGAATTTCATGGGTTTTGTGATGCTATACATTTTCCGGGGCCCACTGGCCATGGCTTTTGGCCATTGGCAGTGCTCAGGACTTTGGGCCACTGTGCACAGTGAAACAAAACCGATAAAAGACCATGGTCCACTGGACAGGACTTGCCTATGCCCCATCACTAGTAAAAGACCAGCTGTTCAGTCATTTGCTCGACTACAAACTGGTCGACTGCAATTTGGTCGACGTCATTTGGTCGAAAACCAAATGGTCGAATTTTTTATTTATTTATTTATATATGTTTTTTGTGGGTTTTCGTGTAGAAAAAAAAAGAAAGAAAAAAAGGGGGTTGGGGGGGACCCCCCCCCCAAAAAAAACAAAAAAGGTAAAAATAAAAAAAATACAAAATTCGACTATTTGGTTTTCGACCAAATTGATTCGACCAGTTGTCCAGTCGACCAATTGTTTTCGACCAAATGACTGGCAACCAAAAGACCATGGTCCACTGGACATGACTTGCCTATGCCCCATCACTAGTAAAAGACCATGGTCCACTGGACATGACTTACCTATGCCCCATCACTAGTAAAAGACCATGGTCCACTGGACATGACTTGCCTATGCCCCATCACTAGTAAAAGACCATGGTCCACTGGACATGACTTGCCTATGCCCCATCACTAGTAAAAGACCATGGTCCACTGGACATGACTTGCCTATGCCCCATAACTAGTATATAACCATAACCCACAGGCCTTGGCCACTCTCCACATTGCAGCAGTTAGGCTAAAAGACCAGTGCCCACAGCATTTCTGCAGTACTAGCCCCTGGACATTTCTCATGCAAGCATAACTGTGATTACTGTTGCGACAACCTGCAATGCCACAGTCATTGTTCCCGCAGTAATGCAGCATTTCCCTAGTACTGCAGTAATGAGAAACGGCTTGAACGTTAAAAGCCTTCCCAATCCTCACTGCCACTGTCCATGTGCCCCTGCTTCCTTTTTAGGTCCTCATTTCCCCACCACTATTTATGTCCCTCCTGGCCCTATACTATTATGTAATTGTGTCCACGCTCTCTTGTGATGCACTTTTTCCTCCTGACTGTGTCTATTTTCCTATGGGTATCCTGCGTGATTCCTGCAGTAAACCGAGCAGGCTCCCCAGCCCTACCCAAAGTGAGCAGCTAACTATTTGGTCCCCTTTGCCCCTCCACATCCCTATCCTGATGTAAAAGTACACATTTCCTTCCTCCAAATATGATTTTTAGCACTTTTTATTTTTGCCTTGACATTGGATTACCATAGGAATCTCTTGCTTCGAGGGGGTAAAACGTTGCTTTTCATTTGTATTTCTGAATAGCCTCAGTCCTGCATTGCTCCGTAGGAGATATAGTAACTTTTTTTGGACCGAGGGGATCGCCTTCTTTGTCAAATTTTCTAAAAACGACTGGACAAATTCATCAAATTTAAAAAAAGGAATATCTGCGACGCTTTGTGCCCAACTTGTTTCTTATTTGGTAGCTTATTTTTTGCTTAATAAGTTTTGAACCGTTTAATGAATTTCCCCCAAAAGTTTCAGTTTGGGGTGGTGCAGCAAATGTTATTAGTAGTGGAGTTGTGTGAAAGATCAATGCAAATTGGTTTTATCCTAGCTACGGGGCAGTGATTGCTGCCCTGTTTAGTTGTTTAGGTTTACATATATGTGCTACCAGGGTCCATATGGCATACGTGAACCTGCTTGTGAGGGGTCAGAAATGTGAGGTGGACAACTTGGTAAAGGTTTTTCACAAGTAGCCATTGTATTAACTTAGGGTGTGACAAACGCCTCACTAGGCCTGACCAAAAGAGGATGTTCCTGCCTATCAAAACAATTAAAGGAAAACACTCTAGTAAAAGGAATATGTCCATCACACTTATACATACATCAAACTCCTAAAGGTAATCAATGGCAATTGAAATGTAACAAAAATAAGTTATATTCAGCTTAAACCTAATAACTGTGTATCCTTGTAACCTGGGTTGGATCCCCTTCCCCAGATCCAAAGGGGGAAGTTCAATCAAATGTTCAAATAAGAAAGTTTATTTTTGTAACCAAGTTAGCCTTACTCCAAAGGTCTTTCACTTGGACTTTTAACAAAAGTTAAATCGGAAGAAAAATCTTTATCCCTTCAAGTATAGACATAAGTTCAACACAATTTCTTCTTCATAAGAAAACAAATATACTTTCACACTTCTTCTGTATCAACAACAGTGTTTTGTCAGGATGATTCCACCTCAATGCATTAAACACTTTAGTGGTCTTGCCACTTATTATTCTTCACAACTTCCAACTACAATGCAGTACTTCAATGTTTTCCTCTTGGTCCACTAACCTGCCAGGACTACCACTTAAAGGTCCCTATCCTGGTATACTTGTCTGCCAGGACAAAAGCTCCTAACACTACTACAAGTACTCTGTGGTGAAGTTTACTTCAAACGTTTTCACAACTTCTTCTGAGAAACCATGAGACACATTGGTGCTATTTGTTCAACTGTTGTATTTTCCACAGGCATTGCAGGTTATACTCTTCTCCTCCTTGATACTTTCTACCAGGAGGGCGTCTCTCCTGCCACTCTTGTTTTCCCACTTTTACATCAAACAACTTCTGACAATGTTTCTGTGTTACAATGGCCCATTCTTGACTTAGGTGATGCGTGTTGATATCTTCCTCAACTATTGCCTCTTCCCTACTCTGGCAATTACGGTTACAATTAGCTGACTTCAGTATTGCCCTTTCTTGGCTTTGGACATGGTGGTTGGGGTTAGCATGTTTCAGTATTGCCTTCTCTTGGCTTTGGCAATGTGTGTTTCTATTCTGGTTAAAAATTGCTCTTTCTCTGTTTTGACGATATTCTTGGCTTGGTTAATAGTAATTGTAACCTTTCCTTTCTTGTCCTTTGTCAACATTGTTGTAACGTAAATAGAATTCTCTTTCATTAGTTCGGTATTCAAAATAAGGAAAAATTAGCAAGTCGACTGCGGAGCGCTCCGGGATTACCTAGCAACGCTAAACTCACCGGATTCCTTATACCTGTCCACTCGATCCGCTGCTGCATCTAACTCTGCTTCTTCTGCTGGTTTTTGTATGACCAACGGCATCTGTCATTTTCCGCGGCTCGCTCCGATCTGGAAAGTAACTCTTCTCGCTCCTAAAGTGCTCCAGTGCTCGCCTTGTCACTGGAGCAAAACGCACAATCAGTTGAGTCTCTCTCCAAGGGGAAAGCCTTCTGAAACAGCGCTTCCCGCTGTGCGACCTCTGACTCTGCAACTGCATCCCGCAACATCTTCTGCCTCTCCACCTTCTTGTTCTAAAGGCCTCCACCTGAGGAGGCTTTATATATTCAAAAGACCCGCTGAGGTGTGGGTCATTAGAACCACTAGACTGCGCTTTGCAGTTGTGGACCTCTGAGTCCCACTTCCTCGTCCCATTACTTAGAGCATTGTGGGACTTGAAGTCCCCAATGTCCTGGTTTCTTTTTCCATTAAAAGCCTCCATTCTTACTTTATGTAATTTACTCTGTTTACTGAATACATCTTTACAGAAAGTTTTTAAAGGAGGTAAGGTGTTATTCTTGTCTTCATAACCCAAACCTAAGGGAGAATTATAAGTATCCAACACTACTGCTGGAAATCTTATGTATATTATTTCCATATTGGCCATCATGATTTTTATTACTGACAAGGTGGATAGTTTTGGGAAGAGAGAACTTAATTTGACAGCAGGCCATTAAATATTCTGGTAACATGGAAAGTAGCTCTTCTAAAGAAGAGAAGTACGACGGCTGACCTAGTGGAACCCTCCCATTTCCTTGGGGCCCTTCTCCTCCCAGGTGATTCTCCCGGCTAATACCACCCTCAGGGTTAGGATCAGATAGTAGCTGCTTTTGCCTGTCCACCTGGGAGGAGACTTCAGGTAGGGTTTCTATGAGGATCCCCAGGATTCATAACACTGCTGCAAACGTCAAGTATAGAACTTTGGGTCTCATATACGTTTCTGAAAAAAACACGAGAGTTGTGGTGAGGGCGGCACCTTGATAAACGTTGCTGCAGTAGTGCTCCCAGGGATCACATAACCCACGGACGTGAAAGAATGGTGGCAAAAGAGCTACACACGATTCAGTGCATCACGTTTGCACTCCACCACAATACATGAAAAGTGTAAAAGTGACAACACCTGGAGACTGCCCTTGGGTGGTAGCGGTGCGTGGTATAAATCAACAGTGCATGTATGTGTAAATTGCACAACTAAAACGCTCCACCAACATCAGGGCTTCAAGTTACTGCTTATTTAATTGTCCTGTTCTAAAAATATGCTGAAACAAAGCTCATAAGTCACCCTTTGAAAGGCTTGAGAAGTACTGCGAGTTCTGGGGTCTTAGCTCACATGTTGTATGTGTAAGCTTATTTTCCCACTACAAAGGACAGTGACAAATACAAGAATGCAAAGAGATGGTACCCTAAAAGCCAGGAATGTTTGCACGCCTCCTGTCGGGCAACTGCAGGTGTTTGTAAAGCTTGGTCCGGTTATCGTTTGGGCTCTCTATCTCCCCCTCCAGAGAATGTACTTGTCCCATCTCTTCTGTGAGATAGCCTTGTTTCCTTGCCCTAGAGGTGGGTGAAACCTCCGACCGGGTGGGGTCTCCCGCCTCCTTGTACATCAATGCTCTAGCACAGGCCTTGTTAGATTGATCACGAATGATGGCTTTAATTCACTGCACTCACAGATCCATCGTGTATACAGCCAGTCCATGCCGGATATGTATTTCTAGTGATAGATTGTCTACTAACATGTATATGACACAGGGCCGGGTCTTAAAATACAGCTCAGCATCTGATATGGATGATACTGGCACCTGACCTTAGCTACTTTTTAAGTCCTCTATTAAAGTTGCTGTTATGTCTGATTATTATACATTATAATTATTATATATTTAAGTGGCACTCCCACAAAAATAGGTACAGTGAACAGACGCTGTGCACATCCACTGCGTGCTTTTAATTTGAAGAAAATTGATTTACTTTGTAATTTGGTGGGTTTTTATATATACTTGTAACCAGTCAGATTGCAGGAAATCTATGTGGTACAGCATGTGTGAATTTCACTTTCAAAGGTTGGTGCTATTTGTTATGAGTGCACACTGCTGGAGGGGTTCATGCCCCCTACTTGATATTTTCAAGGGGTGGGGTAGCAAAAACCTCTTTTCCCTTTTCCCGGCACAGTTGGTGTCCGGACTCTGGCCTTACCTGTGACCGGAGTGTGGCTTCACGGTCCATCGTGGACGCTCAATGGGGACCTGAACAGAGTAAGCAACTGTTGCTACAGCAACCCTCAGCTTCCCCCAGATAATACACGCAAATATTGGATGAGTGTTGGCAATAAAAGGCTGTGGGAATTTATTGCACACTTATGGCCATACCAAACATAATTGTAATTCCAGTGACCATAATATGCCGTACTTTTAGGCACCAGGTCCTGAGGTTGCCCCCCCTGGCCCATGCCGCCTTTCTTGTCCCACGACATTGTGGCCGTACAGTGTCCTGTCTTCTTTCCCTTTTTCTAGGGTGGGAGGGTTCTGGGAAAAAGAAGATGGAGACTCTGCATACGCAGTGTACTCTTTTTGCTTGGGTCCCCGTGCAGGGTCCCAAGCTGATATCTGCCTTACTGCTGAAAATCAGCTGCTTATATTGGACCCAGGGGCTGGCCCTGGGCCTTTGTTGTGCCTGTGTGGGGGCCTGTGTTGCCAGCGTCTCCCCCCCCCCTGCCGGCGGCAATCACCACCCTGGGGTGCATTCTGCTGTTTGTCCCTGCCTATTTCCTGACCCTCCTACCCTGGGTGCTTTTCACCTCCTTGGGAGGAAGGGCAAGGTGTTGCTTTCACCTTGCCCTTCCTTCTTCCCGTTTGTGTTGGCAGCAGCTCGGCTGCCCTTGAGGGAATATGCACGCTGACTAAAACGAGGAGAGGGGAGGGGGCTGTGTGTGTGCGCGCGCAATGTTCTGGTGCCCGGCTGCCCCCACCCTCTCCCAGTTCTGCCGATCTTGGGGCAAGGGTTACCCGCCCCCACCTGGTACCCTTGCGGTGCTGGCCATCATTGGTTTGCCTGCCCCAAGAAAAGCCAGGGGCCCGCCAAGCGCACGGAGGCCTGTAGCATACGCTGCTCTAGCCGCTACACGCAGCAGGCCGCCTTGGGCCCATGTATCCCCCCACCCTACCATAGGGACTATACCAGCTTGGGCACCCTCCCAGACCCAGAGTCACCATCAGTTAGGAGATGGGCATGGGGGAAGGAACCCCAAGGTGTGAAAAGGGTGAGTTGGGAGGGGAATGTGAGCCCACCCCATAAAAAAGTGCTTATAAGCAGCAGGACACAAGGAAACCCCCTCTTTGGCGATCTTAAGGGGTAGAAAGAATTGCCCACCCGCCCACCCTCGAATTGTAATGTATAATGTGAATTGTTTAATTTGTCATGATTTGTGTTTAACAGCAGAACCGTCGCAGTGGAGGTACCAGGTGCTCCAGGCGCTAGGACTGCTGGAATCCACAAGGGACTGGCAGAGTCCGAGATTGTTGACGGCAGAGTAGTTAACTCAGCTGGCCAGGGAAAAATGGGGGTGGGATGGAAGGGGAGGCGGAAAGGTGCAAGGATCTAGAGTAGGGGGCGACAAGGCGGGGGACTAGGCAACTGGCGTCGGGGCTGGCAGGCACAAGGTAGCAGGGCGCAGGGGAATCCAGTTATTCAGGAAAAGGGGGAAGTGGCCAAAGGTACGGAAAAGCAGTGCAGCAACTTGGGGAGTTGGTAGAGGACTAGTGGTCGGTTACCATGGGGGAGCAAAGGGGGAGGAGAGTGGGGGGAGCAACCCCCAGGGGAATGAGGAGTCAATAGGGGTAAGGGAAGGGGGCAAGCACAATGGGCAATGAATGAGAACAGCAAACCTAATGGGGGCATGCAAGAGGGTAAGTCCCACAAGCAACAGGGAGCGAGTAGTAGGCCTGGAGACCGGGTGGAAGAGGCAGAGGTTAGGAACCGAGGGAGGGGATGGGTGCAGAGGCGAGAGAGTTAGGGGGCCCCGGGGGCGAGGAATAAGATAAGGACCTGGAAGCTGGGGGTCGGTGTATGAAGGGGTTGGGTAAAGGGAAAGTTTAGAGCACTTACACCTGGCTAACTAGGAGCAAGGGGGGGCAGCCAACAGGGGTGAAAAGATGTTTAACCATCCTGCACCTAGGAAAAGTAGTAAAGTGTTATCGGCTCAAAGTGAAGCCGTTGCCGAGATGGGGAATAACGGCGTCATTTCCACTTAACGGATGCTGCTCGCCATCAAGTTTGAGTTCATGCTAAGTTGAAGTGGAAAAGTAACAGCGTCAGTTCCGCCCAACGGATGCCGCTCACCACCAAGTGGGGAGTGTAAGGGTGTGCAGGTCGGGGCAGAATAACCTGATGCTGTATTACCAAGTAACAAGTAACGGAGCACCTGTAAGCTACCTCCTGCTTAATAAAGCAACTGGGCCTGTACATCCACAACCCGAGTCAGTGTCTTATTTCCGAAGGGGGTTTGGTTCAGGGCATGGTAAAGGGGAAATGTGTGGAGGGCCGCAGGGTAAACAAAGTGGAATTGGAAGCCAGGTAAACCAAATGAGGGGCCCGGGGAAGGACGGTGTGGCGTGTTGCAGCTACGGCCCTGCGGCAGAGTTTCCATCGGATGCAGCACAGACTGAAGGAGCCTGTCTCTGTATTTGTGCTGGATCATGTAAACCAGACTGGCGGGAGGGACTCTCCTTGATCTGTGAGAGGGGTCAGCACTGGCCTCTGTTCCCCGAGTGACATGTCCACTGCCGGCTATTTCGGACCTGTCAATGTGCGATTTGCTGACACCCTGAGAAGCCAAAACACAGCGTGTGCTGGTCTCAGTGGGGTTCGAATTACCTCTGGGGTCCCAGGCAGCATGTTCCTGCAGCTGGATGGATGAGACGTCAACAGGAAACACGAGAGACATTGGGAAAGGGTCTTTTCAGCCGGCCAAGAGGGGTAGAGTAAAAATAACTCCAGAGGAATTAAGAACGTTCAAAACCAAGAGCCACAAATAACTTTTAATGAAAATCAAATCAAACGCACAACAAGCAAAAACAGCCAGACTTTAATATGTCATAGGATACATCAAAACAAAAAGAAACCCATCTTTTTAGGGTTAGTATGTATGGTTTTAAGCAACTCCAGAGAAAGGTTGGAAAGATGAAAGTGTAGTATGGGGAGACTCGCCCTGTTTTGAAAGGATGCGATCAATGATAGAAGTAGTAAATACAAAGTAAGGGTGCTGAGTGGCACTGGAGCGAGTTGCACTGCGGTTTTCGCTTACTACCAAATAGGTAAAAAACAAAAACATTCACAGGGTAATTCATAGAATTTCGCAGAAAAGTGTCGCAAGCGGCTGGCGCATAGTGTCCGCGTGCGATTGTCTGCGCCAGGCACGTGCGCTAAAACCGATTTCCGCGCACAGCGTATTCATGGATTTTAGGCTCCCAAACCAGCCGTGGCGCAGAGTATCGCAGCGACCCTGCAGCAGCGCCAGTAACGCCCCCAAGAACGCCCTCGCGCAAGGAAAAGCCATCAAAATCGCTAAATCATCGCAAAGGGCTGCGCTAACCCTGGACCAGTTTACAGGGCTGCCAAACAAGGAACGCAAAGCGGGTAACGTGCATATCAGGGGTACGCGTGAAGTTATACACGCAATTAGCCAGGGTTCCAGGGTACGTGTATTTCAGGGGTGCGCGGGAAGTTCAACACGCGATAGTCCAGGGAACGTGTATTACAGGGGTACGCGGGAAGTTCAACACGCGATAGTCCAGGGAACGTGAATTACAGGGGTACGCGGGAAGTTCAACACGCGATTGTCCAGGGAACGTGTATTACAGGGGTACGCGGGAAGCTCAACACGCGATAGTCCAGGGAACGTGAATTACAGGGGTACGCGGGAAGTTCAACACGCGATTGTCCAGGGAACGTGTATTACAGGGGTACGCGGGAAGTTCAACACGCGATTGTCCAGGGAACGTGTATTACAGGGGTACGCGGGAAGTCTTACATGCGATTAGCCAGGGCACGTGTAATACAGGGGTACGCGGGAATTATCACACGCGATTTGGCAGGGTACGTGAATTACAGGGGTGCGTGGGAATTATCACACGCCAATTTGCTGGGTACGTGTATTACAGGGGTGCGTGGGAATTATCACACGCGATTAGGCTGGGTGGGTCCTCACAGGTGTTCCCTGTACACCCTCCACGGCCCCTGCAGGCAGCCCACAAAACAGGGGACTACCCTGCACACCTGCTCATGTCCCCCTGCACCCCCACCCCCCAGCCACCAGGGGCACCCACCACCAGGCCCCCACCCATGTCTCCTACCACCCCCACCCCCCAGCAGTGCAGGGGCAGCCTCCACCAGGCCCCCACTCATGCCCGACTCATGTCTCCCACCACCCCCACCCCCCAGCACTGTGGGGCACCTGCCAGCAGGCCCCAACCCATGTCACCCACCACCCCCACCCCCCAGCAGTGCAGGGGCATCCTCCACCAGGCCCACACTCATGTCCCCTATCCCCCCCACCCCCCCCCGCCACCAGGGGCACCCTCCACCAGGCCCCCACTCATGTCTCCCAGCGTGCTACGTGTATTACAGGGGTGCGCGGGAAGTCCCACTCGCGAATAGCCTGGGCGCGTGTATTTCAGGGGTGCGCGGGAAGTTCCACTCGCGAATAGCCTGGGCGCGTGTATTTCAGGGGTGCGCGGGAAGTTCCACACGCGAATAGCCTGGGCGCATGCATTTCAGGGGTGCGCGGGAAGTTTTACACGCGACTTCAGCAGGGTACGTGTATTTCAGGGGTGCGCGGGAATTCTCACACGCGATTTGGCTTGGTACGTGTATTACAGGGGTGCGTGGGAAGTTACACACGCGATTAGGCTGGGTGGGTCCTCACAGGTGTTCCCTGTACACCCTCCATGGCCCCTGCAGGCAGCCCACAAAACAGGGGACTACCCTGCACACCTGCTCATGTCACCCACCAGCCCCACCCCCCACCATCCAGGGGCACCCTCCACCAGGCCCCCACCCATGTCTCCCACCACCCCGACCCCCCCAGTCACCAGGGGCAGCCTCCACCAGGCCCCCACTCATGTCTCCCGCCACCCCACCCCCCAGCAGTGCAGGGGCAGCCTCCACCAGGCCCCCACCCATGTCTCCCACCACCCCCACCCCCCAGCAGTGCAGGGGCAGCCCCCACCAGGCCCCCACTCATGTCCCCTATCACCCCCACCCCCCCAGTCACCAGGGGCAGCCCCCACCAGGCCCCCACTCATGTCCCCTATCACCCCCACCCCCCCAGTCACCAGGGGCAGCCCCCACCAGGCCCCCACTCATGTCTCCCACCACCCCCACCCCCCAGCCACCAGGGGCACCCACCACCAGGCCCGCACCCATGTCTCCCACCACCCCACCCCCCAGCAGTGCAGGGGCAGCCTCCACCAGGCCCCCACCCATGTCTCCCACCACCCCCACCCCCCAGCAGTGCAGGGGCACCCTCCACCAGGCCCCACTCATGTCTACCACCACCCCCACACCCCCAGCCACCAGGGGCACCCTCCACCAGGCCCCCACTCATGTCACCCACCACCCCCACCCCCCAGCCACCAGGGGCACCCACCACCAGGCCCCCACTCATGTCTCCCACCACCCCCACCCCCCAGCAGTGCAGGGGCACCCACCACCATACACCCCACCAACCTGGATGACTCCGTGCCATCTTCCCTCGTTGGGCCCTGTGGGGTCCCAGCTGCATCTTCTGCTGCTGAGGAGTCCAACTCCGACCTCCGCCTCTTGGACCTCCCCTTGCCAGCTGCGGCCTGGGACGCGTTACCAGACTCCTCACTCCCCGACGAGATCACAACTTGGGAGGGGATCTGGCCCTTGCGTCTCCGGCTGGTGGTGCGACCCCTGCTGCTGTGCTCCACAGCACCTGCTCCGTCCTCTTCATCAGTTGACGGTGCAGACAGGGAGAAAGAAAACACAGGCATCAGGGCACTGTAAAATGGACTCATACACACATGACAGTTATACATGAGTGGCATAGGTAAACCTCAGACATGGCATCACAATCCCCAACACACGTCATTTCAACTTGCACACATGAGCCATACCACAGCCATGATGCAACAGCCAGCACCATCCATTCACATTCAACAGCATGTGCAGCCAAAGGTCATCCACACATCACATGCAACATAGGGAGTACACTACACATGCACACACAACACCAAACCTGCATGCATGTGTACACCTCCGCCAACTGTCGCAGTGTCTCCATCGACATCCATGTCACACCTGACAATCATTCCTCCACATCCTGTGCCATGCAAGCCCACACACACAAGCACCATCCATGTGTCACACATGAGACCCCTCGCATGTGTCACCCTCACAGCCCTGTACACCCCCCCTACTTGGCCACATAAAAATACATGTTCAACCTGCACACTCCTGGCACACCACCACACGCACAACTTACTATCAGTATGCATGTACACTTACCGCTCGACTCCAGACGGGTCTGCTTCTCAAGGACATGGATGTGGAGCGCAGGGGATATGCGTTCCAGGACCCTCATCTGATCTTCCGACAAGTGGCCCCGCCCGCCCCTTAGCATCTGCTGCCATCATGAGGCGCCAGGCCTTGTTGAGGGTGCTGGACCTGAAGTCCTCCCAGCGCTTCCTGACACAGTAGTCGCGGACTGCCACCTCCTCCGCGTTGATGGCAGTCACGACGTCCATCGGCGCGCAACCTTCCGAAGAGGGCATCATACTGCCCCACGACATGCTCCACCAGGACAACAACTTCCCTGGCACTGAAGCTGGTGCCCCTCTGCCTCCTTGGCCGGGGGTTGCCACTGGTGCCAGATGTCGTAGTGCCCGACATGGCAACCCCAGAGGCAGGAGTGGGTGGGCAACTGGGTCCTGGTGCTGGCCTGTGGGGTGACAGTCGGGAGCCTTTGGTTCCAGCAGGGGTGGTCACAGCAACAGCACCCCTGGCTGATGTGCAGGCAGCAAATGGCAGGGCACGTGGCCAGCAGGCAATCAGGCAGCAGCAGATGGCAGGTGGGAGCGTGCTCAGGGCTCTGGGGGGCAGTAATTTGGCCTCCTGGGCAGGAGCGTGGTCTTTCGTGTGTGAACGCGTGGACAGCCTGATAGGGAGTGATTTTGCACGTGAAAATCCCACACGTCTGCGTGTGAATCGAAGAAAGGCCCTTAGCGCGTAAACCCATCAACAGCATATGCGCGTGCAGGAAAATGTTGCGTGACACGTCCGAGTGTCAAAGCGTGTGATTGGAGAAAATAGACCTACACGCAGAAGTCACAAAGCGTGTAAATGGTTAAAATGGACCTACACGCAGAAGTGACAAAGCGTGTGATTGGTGAATATGGATCTACACGCAGAAGTGACAAAGCGTGTGATTGGTGAAAATGGATCTACACGCAGAAGTGACAAAGCGTGTGATTGGTGAAAATGGGCCTAGCACGTACACGCCGCGTAAGTGACGCTGTACGTGTGGGCCTGTATATAAGGTACGTGTAGAACACCATTTCCTTGTACGTGCTTTTCGTGGAGAGCGAGTGGGTGAATTCTGTACTTCTTGTCGTTTCACACGCGATTTACTTCACGGCGTTTCCAGTTCGTACTCCCTGTTACCTCTGACAGCTTTTTCTCTTTTTTCTCTCGTACTGGTTTACCTGGGCCTGTTCCCTCAAACAGTGTCCCCTTCCTGTTGTCCTGTCTCCTCAGACAGTGTACATATCTTCTTTTGGCGGGGGTGTTGCCAACCAAACGCGCTCATTTTTCACGCTCTTTTACCTGGCAGACGGTGAGTCATGCACGTATCTAACTTCTGTGCTTGCCCCGTGTGTAGCCTACCCCTTCAGAGGTCATTCTAGGCTGCGTGTGACACGCATACGTTCATTCTTGTGTTACTGGGTGCCACAGCGTAGTGCAGGTTTTTCTTTCTGCACACGTGGTCTAGGAGGGGTTGCATGCACGTCATCTCCCTTTTTTGGGCCTCCTGTGCGTTGCGTGACCCGTCATCTTTCCCCAGGGGTTACAATCAGCCTTGCTAGAGCACTAGGGTACAATTACCATCTGGTACCCAACCCCTTTGACCCCCAATTGCCCAGGACTATAGTCTACAGCCACTCTCATACGCACATTAATATCAGTGCCATGGCTGGGAGGCGAGGATTCCGTAAGGGTGGCAAAGGTGGAAGAGCCACAAGTGGTGGCCGTGGTGGATCCGGTAGGGGACGTGATCGTAACTTGCAGGGTGAGCCTGTCCCCCCATGTGCGGAGGACCAGTCAAGGGCACCCATTATCCCCCCCCCTCCCGTTGAGGCTGATGTGGCTGACACCATCCATGCTCAGCCCTTGTTGGACCAGCCCATTGTGGCACCACACCTGGCTGACTCCATGGCTGACTTCCAGGTCAGCAGGGCTACCACACGTGCGCTGGTGCACGTTGATGCCATCATGCCACGTGGATCTGGGGCAGCAAGGTCATCTGCTGCCCCAAGTAGGCAGGGCGGAGAGGCTGCAGGGGCAGCTGCGGCTCCATCCACCCCAGCTCTCACACACCCAGCCAGGACAGTGACCGTCCTAGTCCATTCTGCTGACATTCCCCATGACACCATTACACTTGAGCCAATGCCTGCACCAACTCCCATGCTGAGTGTGCAATCCCACACACCTGATACAGAGCCCACCAGGGCTCCTGCCCCTAGTGTCCAGAGCGGCGCAGGACACTCAGGATCACCACCACCTTCCAAGCGGAAGAGGAAGAGTGCTCGTCCGGCACAGGCTGATGCCCCAGACACGGCTACACAGTCCGGTCCGTCGAGGAAGCCCAGCTTCACGGATGACGAACTGAATGCACTTGTCGAGTATGTGTCCGGACATGATAACGAGATGGTCATTGTTGCAGGATCAAAGACCACACCTGCACAACGCCAGGCACACTGGCAGACCGTTGCGGACATCGTAAGTGCCCTTGGAATCGTGAGGCGCACAGCCAATGATTGCTACAAGCGCTGGAATGACCTAAAGCGCAGGGCAAAGAAGAAGCTGGCCTCAAGTCATGCCGCAACTCTAGTGACTGGAGGTGGGTCTCCAGTAGAAGACATGGAACTCACTCCACATGAGTCAGTCGCTGGGACCTACGTCACGGAGGAACAGATCCAAGGCGTGGGAGATCTGCCTGATTACGAGGCATTGTCCGGTGAGTGCACATGCATGTGTGTGTCATCCATGTGCATGGTGTGTGTGTGAGGGCATCTGTTTGTGTGCCAGGTGAGAGTGTGTGCGCCTGAGTAGAATGTGTCAGCCATGTGCTTCATGCAATACATCCTGCACAGCTGCAATTGGCCATTGCAGTATCCCTTCTGCCAACAGTAGACATCTAGCCCAACAGCACCCCAGTTGCCCTTGAAGTGTCACCTTGCCACAACATTGTTGCTTATTTTCCTATGTTCAATCAGACAGATTGTATGCATTCCACCACTTATACTAGGCATTCCTCAGTCCTCTAGTCACATGTCTGGCATGGCCATGGTAAAGTGGAGTGACTTTGTTACCTGGATATCATATGTTCACACATGTCCCTGTGCAATTGGACCATATTGGACTGGCAGCTCCAGGTGATAAAGCAGACCTGTTTCAATTAGAAAAGCTATTGCATGTGGGAACTGGACAGAATGAATAAGTGCTGTCCTCCTCTCTATCTACACTCAATAGCAATGGCACATGCCATCTGTGTGATGGCATGTGTGTGTCACCTGGCAATCACAGGACAATGTGTGATGCCACTGCCAGGCAGCATGCAGAAATTGTGTTCATCTTCCATCTTTGTGTAATGAGTGTGTGCCATTTGCCTGCCCTTCATACGCAGTGAGGGTGCATGCATGGGAGGGTCTTAGTCATGTGGGACATGTGTCAATCAAGTACTGGTTCTCTTGCTTCTCAGCCCTCATTGTGTGCCATGGTGCTAATGCGGGTTTCCATTTCTTTGTTTTTATGTCATTGCAGGGGAAGACGCACCTGATACTGCTGGGGTTGTGGAGATGGTGCAGAGCCAGGAGGGGTCCGAGGGCCGACCAACTACCAGTGAGGGACGTGGTGTGCTGGTGGGTGAAAACCCACAAGTGCTACAGGTTGTGCTCTCAAGGGGTGTCTCTGGCTGCACCTCCCCCGAGCTGTACTCAGCTGTTGACTCGGATGATGAGACCTACGTGCCGTCGCAGGTGAGTGTTCCAGGGAGGGAATCTGTTCTGTCCCACCCACCTGCACCAGGGTCAGAACCCTCAATGGGGATGTCAGTGTTGGCAGCTAGGCCTTTGGTGGTTACGGATGCAGGGTCACACTCCGCGACATCTGATCCTGTTCCTGGGCCAGCAGATCAGAGGGGGAATGCAGTCCTGCAGCCTCAGGCAGTGCCGGCACAGCAAGGCCCAGTCCGCCTTGCCCCAGACAGGTGTGGTGCCCGCCGACGTGGTGGCCGTACGCCACCTGGCAATACCGCATGGGAGCAATCCATTTACAGTATGGCTACCCAACAGGCAGCATCATCCGAGATGATGGCTCAGGCCATGGATAGGGTGGCCACTTCCATTGTCCCCCCTGAAAGGCTGATGGAGCGACTAGAGCAGGCAACCGACTCCATCTGCCAGTCACACAGGGAGGACATGTTGGCGTCCAACAGGGACAGGCGGGCCGCACTGGCGACTCTGCAGGAGGCCATCTCCATAGAGTCCCAGGGCCACAGGGAAGCCCTGAGGCAGGAGCTACATCAACTCAGGACGACTCTAGTTGAGGTTGAGGCTTCAACACACCAAAGGACAGAACAGCAGCTGGAGCGTCTCACCCGTACGCTCTCAGCTGAGATGCAAGCAACGAGGGCGGAGGTCCGGGCATCCCGTGAGTTGTTGCATGGGGACCTCCGCACCCTCATCCTCCAGAACGAGACCTACCACACCCGCATGCTTGCAGCCATGGAGGAACAGAGTAGGGCCTTGCGTGGGCTGCCTCCCATAGTGCAACCACCTCCGGATGCAGCTGCACAGGGTGATAATAGCGACAGCAGTGATACTCCCACAATAGGGTAGCCGTGTGGGCCATGAGCCCATGGAGGTGTTTTTTTTTCCCAGGATCCACACAGGTGGTTTCTGGTGTGCACCCTGTAATCGGACCTCCTGGGTGGCCTCCCCAACCCCCCCGGGCCCTTTAATGGCCATTTTTGATTTTTTTTTATTTTCATTTTTATTTTTATATTTATTTTTATATTTTTCCCAATTTTTTTGGGACAATTTGTTTGCTTCCGTGGTTCCTGTGGGCATACGCTGCATTGTGGCTGGGCACATGCAGGCTTGTCATGTATTAGGTTCAGATGCCTGGGTTTGAGTCACACACACCCCTCCTGCTTCCCGTTTCCATGGGCTTGCAAAGGGTGTGCCCAAGTGACATTGAAGTACATGGTGACATTGGACTCCCACTACATGTGTGGGTAGTCTAGTCAATACTGTGTATACATTCCTAGTGCATATTACTGTTGTGTTGTACACTGCATGTTGCATTGATGTGTAACTCATCATCTGTGTCTGCCTCCCAATTTGCAGGTCCCTTCCTCATGTCTACACAAGGCCCTCTAGTCTGGAGATGGGGTCCTTGTTGGCAGCAGTGCACCTACAACTCTACTTCTACTGTTCAGTTGGAAGTGGTGGGAGTGCAGGCATATCCAGGTGGTGAGACAACTGATTTATTACATTACTGAAGTCATGTTAATGGTAGTACCTGCTCAAGTTTGTTGTTGGTCCTGCATTACAGTGAGCATTTCAGGTGTAGGAAGTTTCAATTGGGGACACTGTACATTGCAACACTTGTCATGTTGTGGGGATTACTTTGTTTACCTGCACATAGCATGACATGGCACGGTGTGTTGTGTGGCGGTGCTGGGGATGGGTTGGGTGACATGGCACTGTCCTCTTGTTGCATTTAGCAAGTGGGTATTCATTTTGGCTGCTTGAATGTGTTTCTTCACAAAACTGCATTGGTGTTGTGTGTGGGTAGGGATGCACACATTGTAACACTTCCAGGTGAACAATCTCAGGCTGATATGCTTTTCACGGTTGAATCTCCAGACATTCAGGATCAGTGTCAGGTTGAGTCATCATTGACTGTCAGATGGAATGTGCCAGGCCAGTGTGCACTCCACAGGGGAGTGAATACTATGTGAAGTAATTAGCCACTAGCTGTGTACGGGCTGCCTCTCCCCGTGCCCTTTCCCCTCCCATGCGCAGCGGCTGTGCATGTGGTTGGGGATGTGGGGCCACCACCATGTCCACGGGCAGGCCCCGGCGTGTTGCAACATTGTGCAGGACACATGCTGCCACTATGATCCTGCACACTACTGGGGGAGCGTATAACAGCTGCCCGCCAGAACGGTCAAGGGAGCGAAAGCGTGACTTTAGCACTCCGAATGTGCGCTCCACTATGCCCCGGGTTGTAATGTGGGCTGTGTTATATCTTACCTGGGGTGGCGTGGTGGGGTTCCGAATTGGCGTCATCATGTGGGGGCTGAGAGGGTAGGCACTGTCCCCTGTGGAGGTGGTGATTGGTATCATTGGTGGGGTTGTGACCTTGCTCAGTATCCAACATGCATGCATGTGCAGTGGCATACATACTCACCAAGCAGCCATGTATCGCCATGCCGCCCAGCATCTATGTCCCGGCATAGGGTGGACATTCGGTAAATGAAGCTGTCGTGGGTGGACCCGGGATAGTTGGCATATACTGAGGTGATGATTTCCTTGGCATTACATACTACCTGCACGTTGATGGAATGCCAGTGCTTGCGGTTCCTATAGATGTGCTCAGATGCCCTGGGGGGACGTAGAGCCACATGGGTGCAGTCGATGGCACCTAGCACTTTGGGGAATCGTGCCACACCGTAAAAATCCTGGGCCGCAGCATGCCTTTCTGCAGGTGTTCTGGGCAGGTATATGTGCCTGCGGACTGATGGGCGTGCAGTGATGATGTCCAAGACCTGGTGTAGGCAGCGTGACTGGGTGGCCTGTGACACCCCACCCACTATGGCACTTGTCCGCTGAAATGATCCAGTGGCTAAGAAGTGCAGTACATTGAGGACCTTCTCCAGGGGGCTGAGTGCTTGGGAGCACAGGGTGGGTGATGTGAGGTCATCCTCCCACTCACTCACCAGGTCCAGTATTATGTGTGGTGGAAACCTGTACCTTCCATACACCTGGTCATCAGGCATCCCGAACAGGCTGGTTCTGGGTGTGAATATTCTGGCCCTGACTCTCCTCCTCCTCCTCCTTTGGTAGCCCACTGCCACTGCTGCTAGGAACGGTATGTTCATCCTGGCATCTGGCTTGTCATTTGATAAGTGCGCAAATTAATGCTTTGCGCGTGTACTAGGCGAGCGTGTGACCCGCGCACCCCTGGAATCTAGTTCCCAGTCCAATAGCGTGTGGAAATTCCCACGCACCACGGGATACAGGTGCGCTGACGTACTTGCGTGTGTAAGTGCCCGCGCACCCCTGAAATACACGTACATAGGCCAATCGCGTGTAAGCGCACTTTTGTCCAATTACACGCGATGACACTCGGACGTGCAGTATTTTCACGTGTGCTCCGTCATCACGTGCTGAGTGGGGAACACCCGTGCGGGTCACGTCACAGACGCGCTTACGCGCTGAGGGACTCTGGTCCAATAGAATCGCGTATGCGTGCTGACGCGCTTACGCGCTAAGGGCCTTTCCTCGGATTTCACGCTGACGTGCAGGATTTTCACGTGCCAAATCACTCCGTATCAAGCTGGCCACCCGAAAACACACGGAAGACCACGCTCCTGCCCAGAAGGCCGAGTTACTGCCCCCCAGTGCCCCGAGCAGCCTCCCACGTGCCATCTGCTGCTGCCTGCCTGCCTGCCTGCTGCCACCGTGCCCTGCCATTTGGTGCCTGCACATCAGCCATCTGCAGGGGTCCAGTTGCTGTGTCCACCCCTGCTGGAACTGAAGACTCCCAACTGGGATTACATCGCTCCACAGCCCAGCCCCAGGACCCAGTTGCCCACCCACACCTGCCTCTGGGGTTGCCATGTCGGGCACTTCCACATCTGGCACCAGTGGCAACCCCAGGCCAGAGGGGCAGAGGGGCACCAGCTTCACTGCCACCGAAGTTGGTGTCCTGGTGGAGCATGTCCTGGGGCAGTATGATGCCCTCTTTGGATCGTCCCGCGCCAGCAAGGAAGGACGGGAGAGGATCTGGGCCGACTGTGTGGTTGCCATCAACGCGGAGGGGGTGGCAACCCGCAACGTCCAGAAGATCAAGAAGTGCTGGGAGGACTTGAGGTCCAGGACCCTTGTGAAGGCCCGGCGCCTCGTGGAGGGGGGCCGGGGCCACATGAGTTCCATCCAGAAGAGGGTCCTGGAACGCGTACGCCCAGCGCTCCACGCCCAGATCCTTGAGAGGGAGGCCCGTCTGGAGTTGAGCGGTAAGTGTCCAAGCATTACTGTGTGAGACAGGGCATGTTGCGGTGTGCTGGTTCTATGATACTTGCCTGTATGTGTGCCATAGGCCATGTATGCATGTATGTGTGCAGGGACATCATGGTAATGCATGTGCGACCAGTGATGTGTGACCCACGTGGTTGTTGCATGTGTCCAAATGCGGCATGGGGAGCCCTATGCAGATTTTGAACATGAGAGCATGCCAGTCTCTGTACCTGGACATGGGTGGGGGTGAGGGATGGGTGCTGATGCCAGGTACATATATGGTAGCCATGTCTGTGTGCCTGACCTGCGTGTCTGTGACTTGTGCATGCCATGGATGCATGACACATGTGTGTGACAATGCACAGATTCAGTGAAGCAGCCAACTTACCCTTGTTTTGGCTGTGTTTGTTGTGTTTGGGGCCAGATGGATGTGACTGAGGTGAAGTGTGTGCATGTGATATGCATGAGCCATGATGCATGTGAGTTGCATATCATTGAATGTTTCAAGAGTCCATTGGACATGCATGGAAATATCCATGGCATGCAGCATGCCTGTTACTGTGTGTGTTTTGCCTGGACTGACCCATGTGTTGTGGAGGGACATGATGGAAGTGTACTTTGACAGTGGTGCTCATCTGCTATTGCTTCCTGTCTAGGGGACCATTGTGCAGTACCCTGATGCTTGTGTTCTTTGTCTCCCTCTACGCAGCGGCTAGTGAAGAAGAGGGCGGAGACGGCGCTGTGGAGCAAGGCGGCGGGGATGCACCCACGGCTGCAGCGGAAGGGGTGGGTGAGCCCCCACAGGGGCCTGCTACGGCGGGAGACGGTGAGGAGCCATCCAGGTTGGTGGTTTGCACAGAGGAGGAGGAGGCCGCCACTGGGGCACACATGGGGCCTGGTGGGGGCATCCCTGCTGGTGCAAGTGGTGCAGTCCAGGGCCAGGGGCAGGAGGCAACACAGGTCACCGTGGAGGGGCCTGTGCATGTCGCTGTCCCTGACCCTGTGAGTGCACCACCATGCACCAGCAGGGATGCCCCGTCCCAGGCCCGTCCGCAGGTAGTGGGGATGTCCATGTCACCTGACTCCCCTCCAACTGCGGACGTGGGAACCCCTGGCCGTGTGGAGAAGGTCCTGATTGGGGTCGCGATGCGCACGGTTGTGATTCGTGATGCCGTGCGTGCTTCCCGGGAGGAGCACGCACGTCATCACGAAGTGCACCGTGCCGACGTGGCCCAATTGGGATCGGCCATGTTCGGGGGTTTCCTGCATGTGTTGGCCAATGTGGCGGCCCTCTCCTCCTCTGTGCAGGCTATCCACCAGTCGTTCTCCTTGCCGTCTTCCGGGCCAGATGCCACCAGGGCCCCCTGTGGACCTGCCCCGACCAATGCAGCCAGCTCGGTGGGGATCCCATCCCTGCCACAGTTGGGAGTCGGAGGTCCAGCAGGGGTGGACAACACTGCAACTGGACCCCAGCAGATGGAAGATGTGACAGCATCATCAGGCAGGGCACGTGCACGACGGCGTCGGTGGTTTCCATCAGCCTGGATGCCGTCGTGCTGGCAGAGGCAGTGGCGTCGGAGGTAGCAGCGGGCTCGACGTGGGAGGCATAATGGCTCGGGGCCATCAAGATCAGAGGGGCAGCCATCGGCCGGAGGGCAGGGCAACCCTGGGATGGTGGTGTCTTCCGTGTGGGAGGAGTTGGTCCAGCGGATAGGTGCGGAGCGGCAGCGGGCGGAAGAGGAGCGGCTCGCCATGGTCAGGGCGGAGTTCTCCATGCGTCGGGCATTGAGGCGGGCTGAGTGCCTCGAGGAAGCTCGCAGGGAGTTTGAGCTGAACATGGGGTTATCCCTGCGAGACCTCGGGGCCAGGACAGAGTCCCGCCTCCAGGACATCGACATGGAGTTCGATGATGCCCTGGCCAGCAACATCAACAAGTGAGCCGCAGGACTTGCCCGCTGCCTTTGTATATAGTTATTTAGTTAGTTAGTGTTAGGTTTCCTTTATTTTGTTTTATTATTTTGGACCGCTCGGACAATGGCCACTTTTTTGTATATATTTTTTAGATTAGGTAGTAGTAGGTTTCATTTATGGTGTTGGGCTCATGGACCCTGGAACATTCCTGTATATTGTTTTCTTTTTGTAGATACTTCTTTTTCATTTCTTATTGTGTTCACCATGAGTAAATGGTTTTTCATATTTTTTCATACTACATGATATTGCTTTGGACGACATTTTTTTTTATTCCTTTGTTTTTTTGATTATGACTTTTGTTCTCGGACATGGACCATTAATTTGCTTATCCACATAGTTGTATGTTTGATTTGTTTACTTATTTTGAATCTATAATACATTTTTTATTTTTACTTTCACTTGTGTTATTTTCTCATTGGTTTCATACATGTCATGATATGTGTTTTGACATTCACTTGCACCCATTGTGTATGTGTGTGTGTCGGGCATGTGTCCATTTACATTTTTGCCATTGGGGTTGTATCATGTAATTGCATTCACTATGTGGGTGGATGCTATCCTTGCCTGGGTGTTTGTGCTGGGTATGCTGCCCATTACTGCCATGATTGTGTATCGTCAGGACCTGGGGCCAGGTGGACATGTGTGGGTGCCTGGTGGAGGTTGCCCCTGGATGGTGGGGGTGATAGGGGACATGAGTGGGGGCCTGGTGGAGGTTGCCCCTGCACTGCTGGGGGGTGGGGGTGGTGGGAGACATGAGTGGGGGCCTGGTGGAGGTTGCCCCTGGATGGTGGGGGGTGGGGGTGATAGGGGACATGAGTGGGGGCCTGGTGGAGGTTGCCCCTGCACTGCTGGGGGGTGGGGGTGGTGGGAGACATGAGTGGGGGCCTGGTGGAGGCTGACCCTGCACTGCTGGGGGGTGGGGGTGGTGGGAGACATGGGTGGGGGCCTGGTGGAGGGTGCCCCTGGATGGTGGGGGGTGGGGGTGGTGGGAGACATGAGTGGGGGCCTGGTGGAGGCTGCCCCTGGATGGTGGGGGGTGGGGGTGATAGGGGACATGAGTGGGGGCCTGGTGGAGGGTGCCCCTGGATGGTGGGGGGTGGGGGCGATAGGGGACATGAGTGGGGGCCTGGTGGAGGTTGCCCCTGCACTGCTGGGGGGTGGGGGTGGTGGGAGACATGAGTGGGGGCCTGGTGGAGGTTGCCCCTGGATGGTGGGGGGTGGGGGTGATAGGGGACATGAGTGGGGGCCTGGTGGAGGTTGCCCCTGCACTGCTGGGGGGTGGGGGTGGTGGGAGACATGAGTGGGGGCCTGGTGGAGGCTGACCCTGCACTGCTGGGGGGTGGGGGTGGTGGGAGACATGGGTGGGGGCCTGGTGGAGGGTGCCCCTGGATGGTGGGGGGTGGGGGTGGTGGGAGACATGAGTGGGGGCCTGGTGGAGGCTGCCCCTGGATGGTGGGGGGTGGGGGTGATAGGGGACATGAGTGGGGGCCTGGTGGAGGGTGCCCCTGGATGGTGGGGGGTGGGGGTGATAGGGGACATGAGTGGGGGCCTGGTGGAGGTTGCCCCTGCACTGCTGGGGGGTGGGGGTGGTGGGAGACATGAGTGGGGGCCTGGTGGAGGTTGCCCCTGGATGGTGGGGGGTGGGGGTGATAGGGGACATGAGTGGGGGCCTGGTGGAGGTTGCCCCTGGATGGTGGGGGGTGGGGGTGATAGGGGACATGAGTGGGGGCCTGGTGGAGGTTGCCCCTGCACTGCTGGGGGGTGGGGGTGGTGGGAGACATGAGTGGGGGCCTGGTGGAGGTTGCCCCTGGATGGTGGGGGGTGGGGGTGATAGGGGACATGAGTGGGGGCCTGGTGGAGGTTGCCCCTGCACTGCTGGGGGGTGTGGGTGGTGGGAGACATGAGTGGGGGCCTGGTGGAGGTTGCCCCTGGATGGTGGGGGGTGGGGGTGATAGGGGACATGAGTGGGGGCCTGGTGGAGGTTGCCCCTGCACTGCTGGGGGGTGGGGGTGGTGGGAGACATGAGTGGGGGCCTGGTGGAGGTTGCCCCTGGATGGTGGGGGGTGGGGGTGATAGGGGACATGAGTGGGGGCCTGGTGGAGGTTGCCCCTGCACTGCTGGGGGGTGGGGTGGTGGGAGATATGAGTGGGGGCCTGGTGGAGGTTGCCCCTGGATGGTGGGGGGTGGGGGTGGTGGGTGACATGAGTGGGGGCCTGGTGGAGGCTGCCCCTGCACTGCTGGGGTGTGGGGGTGGTGGGAGACATGAGTGGGGGCCTGGTGGAGGCTGCCCCTGCACTGCTGGGGTGTGGGGGTGGTGGGAGACATGAGTGGGGCCCTGGTGGAGGGTGACCCTGGTGGCTGGGGGGTGGGGGTGGTGGGTGACATGAGTGGGGGCCTGGTGGAGGGTGCCCCTGGTGGCTGGGGGTGTGGGGGTGGTGGTAGACATGAGTGGGGCCTGGTGGAGGGTGCCCCTGCACTGCTGGGGTGTGGGGGTGGTGGGAGACATGAGTGGGGCCCTGGTGGAGGGTGACCCTGGTGGCTGGGGGGTGGGGGTGGTGGGTGACATGAGTGGGGGCCTGGTGGAGGGTGCCCCTGGTGGCTGGGGGTGTGGGGGTGGTGGTAGACATGAGTGGGGGCCTGGTGGAGGGTGCCCCTGGGGGGTGGGGGTGATAGGGGACATGGGTGGGGGCCTGGTGGAGGGTGACCCTGGTGGCTGGGGGGTGGGGGTGGTGGGAGACATGAGTTGGACATGGGTGGGGGCCTACTGGCAGGTGCCCCACAGTGCTGGGGGGTGGGGGTGGTGGGGGACATGAGTTGGACATGGGTGGGGGCCTGCTGGCAGGTGCCCCACAGTGCTGGGGGGTGGGGGTGCAAGGGGACATGTGTTGGTGTTCATTAGTTCAAGGAGACATGTGCCTTTGCTGGGGGGCATGCCCATGTTGGGTGGGCTGCCTGCGGGACATGACCAGGGATGCAGGGTAGTCCCCTGTGGTGTGGGCTGCCTGCAGGGGCCGTGGAGGGTGTACAGGGTACACCTGGGAGGACCCACACTGTCAAATCACATGTGGGACTCCCCGGCACCCCTGAAATACACGTACCGTGCAGAAATCGCGTGTAAAACTTCCCGCGCACCCCTGAAATACACGCGCCCAGGCTATTCGCGTGTAAAACTTCCCGCGCACCCCTGAAATACACGTGCCCAGGCTATTCGCGTGTGGAACTTCCCGCGCACCCCTGAAATACACGCGCCCAGGCTATTCGCGTGTAAAACTTCCCGCGCACCCCTGAAATACACGCGCCCAGGCTATTCGCGTGTGGAACTTCCCGCGCACCCCTGAAATACACGCGCCCAGGCTATTCGCGTGTGGAACTTCCCGCGCACCCCTGAAATACACGCGCCCAGGCTATTCGCGTGTGGAACTTCCCGCGCACCCCTGAAATACACGCGCCCAGGCTATTCGCGTGTGGAACTTCCCGCGCACCCCTGAAATTCACGCGCCCAGGCTATTCGCGTGTGGAACTTCCCGCGCACCCCTGAAATACACGCGCCCAGGCTATTCGCGTGTGGAACTTCCCGCGCACCCCTCAAATTCACGCGCCCAGGCTATTCGCGTGTGGAACTTCCCGCGAACCCCTGTAATACACGTAGCCCGCTCCCCCAGGCCCGATCGCGTGTGAAACTTCACGCGAACCCCTGAAATACACGTAGCACGCTCCCCCAGGCCCGATCGCGTGAGGAACTTCACGCGAACCCCTGTAATATACGTAGCCCGCTCCCCCAGGCCCGATCGCGTGAGGAACTTCACGCGAACCCCTGTAATACACGTAGCCCGCTCCCCCAGGCCCGATCGCGTGAGGAACTTCACGCGAACCCCTGAAATACACGTAGGCCGCTCCCCCAGGCCCGATCGCGTGAGGAACTTCACGCGAACCCCTGTAATACACGTAGCCCCCCCCCCAGGCCCGATCGCGTGAGGAACTTCACGCGAACCCCTGTAATACACGTAGCCCGCTCCCCCAGGCCCGATCGCGTGAGGAACTTCACGCGAACCCCTGAAATAAACGTAGCCCGCTCCCCCAGGCCCGATCGCGTGAGGAACTTCACGCGAACCCCTGTAATACACGTAGCCCGCTCCCCCAGGCCCGATCGCGTGAGGAACTTCACACGAACCCCTGTAATACACGTAGCCCGCTCCCCCAGGCCCGATCGCGTGGATAACTTCACGCGAACCCCTGTGATGCACGTACCCTGCAAATCGCGTGTGACACTTCCCGCGCACCCCGGTATACATGCACACGTATTTTTTGTCAGCGGGTGTCCGTGTTTGTGGGTACCCCTTTGCACGGCATTTTTCCTGGAGGGCCACAGTATGGGACATTCATCATGGCAGTATATAGGTGCTATTTGTTGGCGCACCTTTTGGCGCACATTTCTTACAGCCGCAGAGACGCTACCGCCTCCTTTCTTGTGGCGGTCGTGTTTGTGCCTGTGCGCTGGTTTGAGCGTGCGCTTTTTTCCCCTATTCTATTCCATGAATACGTGTTGTAGGCGAGCGTGTGGGCGTTCCGCGCACTTGTGCCCTGTACTTCCCCCGTGACGCCCACGTTTTGGCAAGTTGTTCCCCATTCCGAGTGTTACGCCCGTGTTCCGCCTACTTTTATTGCGTGCGCCGCGCTATGTGCGAATTTCGCTGTGGCCTGTGCGATTTTCGCTGTGACCTGGCGCACGCTGTTAGATGGCCTGTGCGCCAACGTGCGCCAACGTGCGCCGCGCACTTTTTTATCGCACATCCGCTGGTTTTCTCGCGCACGGCCTTCCATGAATCGACGTGCGCTGCTTTTCGTGCGATTTTCGCACTTGCACTGCGATTTTCGCTATTCCACTGCGATTCGCACGTTTTTGGCCACTTGCGCCGCGCTAATTATTCCATGAATCGGCCTCTGTGTGTATATCGACAGAACTTTTTTTACATTATTTTTTTTTAAAGACCCAACATAGCAAAAGACCATATTTAGGTATTTGACTTTCGTGTTATATGTAATTGTTTTTACTGTTAAGATTACTTTCAAAGTGAAATGATTTGCTTCTTGATTTTAAACCGGGGTGGTTCGATTCACCTCCAGTTCAGTCTTCCACGACTTTCCCTCCTCCCATTTCCCCGTTTGTTTTCGCGCCTCACTTTCCAGAGAAATTGCCCTTCTTTCCTAACCGCTTGATGATGTGGTTTCTGGGGTGCTAAAGAATCAGCAGGAGTACGGGGTGATTCGGGAGTTAGGAGGATGGCTGCCAGTTCAACCGGAGTGGTGGGTGGAAAATCAGAAAGCTTAGAGAGGGTGAGGGTGGTGGAGGGAAAGAGGGAAGAGGACAGAGAGAGAATGGCAGCCATGATGCCATGGGGTTTAGTAGAGAAGTAGGAAACGGAGCCATCAGAAGAGAGGAAGGGATGGAGAGCGGACAGGGGTTTGGGGGGAGGGAGCATACACTGCTCTTTTACCCCTCTTTACAAGGAACTTAACTTGCCACTTCATCCTCCATCAATCCTCACCCACCTTCGCGCACTGCCTCCATGTAGGAGTAGCTGTTGAGGGGCAATCACCTATGATCATTTTCTTACATGTAGCAAATATGCTAGCTTTTCAGCTAATTTCCATACCCACAATGCATTGCTTTGTGGTTGTGAACTTCCAGGGATGGCTACAAGGTGGCGCTATGGCACGTGTAGCATATTAGCTGAAATTGCCTACTCTAATCTCATTACAAGGTAGCAGTTTGTTCTTGCATTTTTCTAAACTCACCATAACATTGATGCTGTTTGGTAAACGTGAATAAATCTCAAGGATGTCAGCCTTTGCCACCTTGTTGATCTCTAATAAGTGTAAAATGGGTTTGCTGTTGTCTGCCTCCTTGAGAGTGGGTTGTCTTGGGTTGAAAAGGCTATGCATAAACCAGCTCTATAAAATAATTACAATTAGCTCCTGCAGCTGGGGCGCAGCCAATCAGGTTTCGCGGATTGCGGGCTGAAACCTGTAATTTCCGCCCGTATACCATGAAACTCGCAGGCTGCCTCCCCCACCGCCCTTCCTCTCGTAACTATATATATTTTTTTCATCCCAACCTCTCCTCCCCACTTACCAGACTATGCCACCGCGGAAGCAGCTTCCCTTTTCCGGACACCATGGTCATAGAAGATGGGCTCCGTACCAAGCCCTGCCTTATATAACCATGGCGGGCAACTTGGTAAACTGTTTCCTTCATTCAACGGGACGTGCTAGCATCCAATTAAATTAAGGAAAATACTTTTTTTTTGTAAGCACCCTGGTTTACCGCTTTGCAAATGGCATTAATCCCCCGTTCCAACCCTTGGAACGGCAAAAAATGCACGTTTTCAAGCTAAATTGTGTACCCACAATGCATTGTTTTGTGTCTCTGAACTGGAGGGGAACTTCTGGGGATGACTACTAGGTGGTGCTGTTCCACATGTTGCTTGTTAGCTGAAATGGCCTATTCTAATCTTACATCACAGGTAGAAGAGCTTTATTTTTACACCATTCATAACTGATGGAATTTGGTAAACATGCCCCATTGCTTCAATCCCAAGGATGTCAGACTGCCCCACACATTGATGTTCCCTAATCAGGGTGAAATGCCTATGTGGTGGTCTGCATTTTTGAGAGCGGTCTGTCTTGGGTGGATAAAATAATGTATACAATAGTGCTGCACTATTATATAATGACAGGTATCTCACATGAAGCAAAAAATGTAAGCTTTTCGGCTAATTTGCATACCCTCAATGCATTGCTTTGTAACTCGAAACTGGAGGTGAACTTCAGGGATGGCCACTAGGTGGGTCAGTGGCAGATGTGGCTTTGCAAGTGAAATGGACTATTCTACTTTGAAATGACAGGGATATGAGATG
This sequence comes from Ambystoma mexicanum, assembly GCF_040938575.1. Lineage (NCBI taxonomy): Eukaryota > Metazoa > Chordata > Amphibia > Caudata > Ambystomatidae > Ambystoma > Ambystoma mexicanum. The sequence goes on from NC_090929.1 coordinate 62,981,387, forward strand.
TCTGCTTGTATTTTCAAACTCACTGTAATATTCATGGTGTTTATGGAAGGTGCCAAGAGCATACCCTGTATCGATCAATGTGTGTTAACAGCCTTTGCCAATTGCCATGTAGTCGTGGGTAGTTTTGCATTTGACATTAATTACTGCATGCTACTTTATCGTGTTTGTAATATTAATGTGTCATTCATCAGAGTTACAATGTGGGTAGCAGTCATTTGCTCAACACTTTGACGCTCGGTCAAGGTTTTGATGTTGACCATTGGCCATCTAAGGTCGGAGGCCCTTGGATAATTTGCTCTCGACCAGACAAGGTAGGTATTTATATTAGAACATATACATTTGAAAGTATTAAATCCAACCTGGTAAGGATGTTTGTTGACCGTTCAGAAAATGCCAGTATTGGAAGTTTGAAGGAGCTGAGCTGAGATCCTGCTTGTTATGATTCAGGGACCTTCAAACATCCTTGAATGTATAAGGTAGGAGGGAGCGTGTTTACAGCATCAACCACTTGACTAATGGTCATCATCACAACTTTGAGCAATTATAGTGAGTTGGTCTGCACCCAGAGGATGTGTCCCTTATAAAGTCGATTACAGAAAGAAGGCACTGTATAAGAACCTTGGTGTGACAAAGTCCCCTGTCTTGCTCTGCATAGAGGTGGGGAGAATAGCCTTGGGTGCCGGGTACCTCTTTGAGCCAGTGGGTGCATTGGGAGGATCCCAGAGGGACTCTCACATTGTCTCCGACGCTTGGCTGGCGACAGTGAAAGTGGTGTCAGTAAAGCCTCTCTCAAGTGCGGAAGAAACAAGCGGACGATTAGTACCTGTCAGCAGCACAAGAGTCCATGTCCAGCCCTCTAAAACAAACCCAATTCTTCCGTCAAGTCTTTCTAACATACATAGCAGTACGTCCCCTTGCAGAACCGTGTGTTCCTTTGAGCAGGAATTTCCCAAGCTTGCACATGTTCCTTAAAACCTACCCACGACTACTGCGGACACCCCCACACAGCCTGTGAACACAGGAAGGATACAAAGAACGTCTCAAGAATTTTTTTTAAAAATAACATTTTATTTGTTTTTAGTACAAAAACCTTTACAAATAATTCATAGAAATTACAATTAAAAAGAAAAAAGGAAAAACATAGCTAAAAACAGAAAGGGACACTGAAAACATTAACAATAACCCAGATCCAGTGACTTTTCTGTACATTAAAATATAGAAGACAAGAACAATCAACTACTACAGACCATGATTTTACTAGCTAGTTGACTCTGTCAAGTTCCTTCAAAATAACATTTGCCGGCCTTGTTGTATTAATGAAGAATTTGATAATACACCTCGAGACAAACCAGACTCCTTGGAAATGCAGTCACTTACACACCACTCTCTAAAAGCCACATTAGACCTTCCCCATGTACAATCTGGTGACTGAAAAGAATCCAAAATGGCCGTCATAGCAGGTATAGCTTCAAGCTGGCCTTCAAAGCCTCCTCGCAAATAGAGATGACATTTTAATATTCCCAGCTCTCAAGGCTCCCAGACCACAGCTGCAGACCCTCCACCAGAGTCCCTCCCAAGGCAAGGAAGGGTAAGCCTCACTACAAAAGCATGTTTTCCTAGAGAAGGGTTGTGGCTTATTGGAGGAATGTGTGGTCCGTGGTGAGAGCAGTTTCCCATCGGTGGCGAGGACTTTGGCTGAGAAGAGATTGTTGGAGGAGAGATTCGAGAATACGCCAGATGTGGGGGAGGAGAGCTAGTGGAGGAAAGGAGGCAGAGGGAGGTTTCATCTGGAGGAGGAAGTGGTAACAAGAGCTGGTAGGAAGAGAGTGACAGTGGAGGTTATATCTGGAAGAGTGGTGGTAACAGGAGGCGGTGAAGCGAAAGTAGAGTCCTCTTTAAAGTTCAAACTCCTTTCAACGATTCCACAACTTCATGTTGCATCTCTTCAAGACAAATATAGGTGCTTTCATATACGAGGAGCTTGGCAGCCTTGGCACTCTGAGAAAGCTCCACATGGTGGTAATTATTAACAACATACTCCTTCCAGGGTTGAGCCATTTGAAGGAGCCCCCCATACCCACCATGGCTGTTGTGAAACCAAAGAAAAGCTTTTTCAGGAATTGCTCAACTTGCAACCTAAAAACATCTATGTGGAGGTTACACCTGAAGAGTGCTTGTACTGTACTTGTTCGAAGCTAAACTAAAAGCCTACCATCTCATCTCTGCTCTGAGTTCCCCTCTCAACCTACTGCTCATCTGCCTTTCAGATAAAAATGTTCACTCACCTCTAACCTGCCTCTGTCCCTCACTTTCTCTGCCTCCGCGCTAGCACTTCACCCATCATGGTCACACCCCGAGCACCCATGGCTGTACCACCTACCTGCACTTAAAAATGTCTAATGTTGGTTGTCCTTAATCTATGTAGGTCCACCCATGTATTGTCCCCAGTGACTGTTCAATTTACTTCCCTCCACAACCTGGTCAGAATGTCCCTGATGCTCACCCCATTGTAAGAAGCATGCTGCTTCCCGTCAGTTTGATTTCTTATCTCTTGTAAGTTATTTTATGATCAAAAGAGCATTGTTCCTCCCTGTATAAGAATGCATAAATACTGTTTATATCCTGACCATTACTTGGGATCCTATCCTATCCCATTTTCCAGACTTTTTCTAATAAAATCCTAAGGGATCACCACAGCAGACTGGCGGCCTGGCTTGATGAAGGAACACTTTCCTCAGACACTGCCTCTATCAGGATCTCCGCTTCTGTCCACTCAGACAGACCCTTGGAAAGGGACACTTCACCAAAAAGGGCGAGATCTCATGAGAAGACCTCAAGGGAGAAAGGGGCTTGTCCTAATCCATATGAAACTTCACGTTTCTAGGCTTTGTGGTAGCATGGTAGCATTAAAGGATTCCCCCGTCGACCTGAAATCAACGGACATTGTTATCACCAAGTGCTTGGCACCACTAGTCACCCATCTATGGAGGAAAGGGCTTCATGTCTATCCGTACCTCGATGATTGGTTAATTTGGCACCTACCCTGAAATAGGGAGCACTCCATACCCAGCTTGTGGCAGAATGTCTGATTGTTAGACTTCTCCATAACTACCGCAAGTTATCAAAAGTTCTGATGATGGAAGCAGACTTTTTGAGATTGTACCAGGACACTTCAACCTTTATAGGAGAGTCCCTCTCAAGAACGCCTTCTCAGCTTAAGTCATAAGGTGCAAACGCTGAAAGCAAGAGAGGTCACTACTGTCAGAGTCTTCTAGTCTCTTCTGGGCACACTCTCGACATGTATCCTGCTGATCTGCAACCTTAGGCTCTTCATGCACCCACTGCAAGGGTTTCTAGATGCCAGGTGGCACCAGTTGTCGGGAGAACAAGAGCCACTTGACATCATCTTTCTGCAACCACCTTATATAGTGGCAAGTGGAAAGCAATTTGATGGCGAGGGAACCATTTATGGAACCGCAAGTCACATTAACAATGAATACTTCCATGGAAGGATGGACGGCCCACTTGGGAGACCTGCACACAAAAGGACTGTGGTCTCTGGATGAGAAGGTGATGCACATCAGTGGTCCTTGAAGGCTTCTGGCCACTAAAATCATTCATGCCCCAAGTCAATGAGCAGGTGTGGTACATGATGGCAAATGCTCTCCACCGAAGCGCAGACGCTATGGAAATGGACACTGCAGAAAGGTATGTTCCTTGTCCCCTGGAATCTTCTGGGAATCAGCAACTTCACTGACTGAGCAGTGATAGGCAATCCCGTCACAAGTGGGAGCTAAACCAACACCAAGTGGAGGAGATGGCCAAAAGTAGACATATTTGCCACCAGTAAATCTCCCAAGTGTGATTTGTTTACAAGCAGATTCCCAGAGTAAAGCAGCTTCAATGAGGCGGTATCCATCTCATGGGGGGAGCGAGTGAGTTCCTTAATGTGATTCTGCCTTTCCCCACTGTTCCAACGGTGTTCCGGGGGTAAGACTGATCTTTATTGCTCCTGCATGGCATCCGTCTGGTCTATCGCACCCCTGTTCCACCACTATCTTCCGAGGAAGACATCATGCATACTTTGGCCACCAACACTAAACCATCATCGAAAATCCTGCTCCTGGGAGACCTAAACTTGGGATACATCTAACCTGGCGACAACACTGCCTCATCACTAGCCGCAGCCCTGGCACACGAATGGCTTCACACAGTGTATTCTGAGTCCCACTCACTCGAAAGGCTGCCTTCTGGATTGGCTCACGGACCTCAAGTGCCAAGCCTCAATCACTTCCATTCTGCCTTGCCCCTGGACAGACCACTGTCATTGTGTTCTCCATTCCCACTGCCACCTCTAACCCTACTCCCTCCCCACTACTGCCTTCCACCTTGGCAAGAAACACCCACAGCATAACCAAAAACAGCATTGTACCCTTGCTTGCTGCATGAGTTGCCGCTTCCACTCTCTCAGCCACCTGAGCCTGCTATCCTAGTAGATCGCTACACCAAAACTATCACTGCCGCTATTGACTCGATCGCTCCTCTAGCCTTGCTCAAACCTAAACCCACCAAGCATCGTAACATGTTGTTCACCATTGACATCTGCACCATCCGCCAAAATAAACGCGAGGCAGAAGCAACTTGGAGGTAATCTCAAAGCATTCTTTGCCTTCTTGACAAAAACATAGAAAACAGCTATACTACAGGCTAAAAGACCCACATACAATTGCAGAATCTCAAAAGCCAAATCAAGCTCACAAGAGCTTTTCTCTATTCTGCGTGAGCTAGAATCTCCCACTGCTACCCCATCAACATGCACCAAGGATGTTGCCTGGTGTATCAGCATAAAAGCAGCTATCAACAAAATCAAGACTATCCAAAAAAAGATACTCACCAAAAAACTACTCTGGATGCCCACTCGCCTCTCCCACACACCAACATCGCTCCAACAAACCAACCAAACGTACCACAATTCCACGTGCAGCAAGTCGATGTGGCTGAGGTCTCTCTGCTCATGAAAGGCTTAAAACCTACCCAATGCCTAGTCAACCCCTGCCCAGCCATGGTTATCAAGGACTGCACTGAATCTTTAGCACCTTTCATCACCGCCATCATCAATGCCTCCTCTTCGTCCTGCCAAGTGCCAGCCAGCTTAAAGGAAGCCTGGGTGCTCCCCTTAATCAGGAAACCCACCGTTGACCCAGAAATACCCACCAACTACTGCCCAATTACCGCAGTCCTGTTTAAGATTGTAGATAGAGCAGCTTACATCCAAATACAACATTACATCGAAGCTAACAACATTCTAGGTCTACGACAATCTGGCTTCAGACCTGTCTTTTTGGATATTATCTTGATTTCTGTCTTTCCTGGGTTGATTTTTAGGTTGTTGGCGTTCATCCAGTCATAGATTTCTTTTCGACATTCTCCTAGAGTTGAGTGTTCTGTTTGTGCATCTTCGATTTTGTAGATTATTTGAGTTTTGTCTGCGTGGTTGTAGCACGTAAGATTGTATTTTTTGAAGATCTTCATTAGTGGAGTCTGGTAGATGTTGAAGTACAGTGGTGATAGTGAGGATCCTTGTGGTACTCCACAGTTGTTAACTTGTGGAGTGGATTTGAAGGGCTTTATCCATACAGTTTATGTTCTATTTGCGAGGAATCAGTTAATCAAGAGCGGTGCTAAATCCGTTATACCTATATCTTCTAATCTCTTGATGAGGGTGTCATGGCTTACTGTGTCGAATGCTGCTGAGAGGTCATGCAGAATGCCCAAGGGTGCTACCTCTTTTCACCTCAATCAATGCTCCATCTACTACTGGCTAGAGGTCTCTGCATTCTTTCGATATCCGAAGGGCGGTTACATACTTATTATAATTTCATTCTTGTAACGCACCAACATGCCCATGGGCCTCAGGGGGCACATATAACAGTCAAAGACAAACAAGTAGGTACATAGGTGGTAGAGGGGAAGGAGGTGAAGACATTAGATCCGCTCAACCTGGCATTAGGTTAAACAGGTGTGTTTTCATGGGTTTTTGAACACGCGCAGGGATGAGGATGTCCTCAATGATGGAGAAAGGGCATTCCATTCTTTGGGGGCTTGCACATCAAAGATCCTCCCTCCAAACTTTACGAGCTTGAATCGACGTTGCACAAGCGTGTGGTTATCCGTGGACTGCAGTTCTCACCTGTGTTGGTCAGTAACAAGGCAGCTCATTAAGTATTGAGGGGCCAAGCTTGTTTGACATTTGTATGTCAGTGACAGTAGTCTGTGTGTGATCCTATGCACCACAGGGAGCCAGTGCAAGGCTTGTCTGGATGGTGTAATATGGTCATGTTTAGATGATCCGTGGATGGCTCTTACACCTCTGTTTTGCAAGGTCTGGAGAGCATGCATATTCACTTGAGATGTACCAATCAACGTACTTTTGCAGTAATCAAGTCTTGTGTTAAGAAGAGCAGATCCAAGGAAGGATCTGTTTTCGACAGACAGGTAAGATCTTATCTGATGTAGCTGCTTCGTGACATATCCACAGGAGGAGTGGAGATGAAAGACATGGGATTTCATGAATAACTCTGCATACAAGTAAACTCCCAGGGTATTTACCTGTCTGGCCACCGTGATCTCGCAAGCAGAGATCGAGAAATGTTTATAACAAGGATCTAACTTCTTCAGTTGAGGACCAGAGGCGACAATAAGAAGCTATGTCTTCTCATTGTTGAGGGCAAGTGAATTTACGGCCATACAGGTTTTAGTAGCCAAGTACACTCTGTTCACTGGCTTAGTGTCTAGGGAGTGGTTACCTGAAAACACAAGGAGAATCTGGGTGTCATCAGCTTGGTTGGTGTACTGGACATCCAGAGTATCCAGGAGGTCGAGCAGAGGCCTGATGTATAGGTTGAATAGAGGGTTGTATGTCATTTAACCAGCGTTCAGTTTTTCGATTGCTTTCTTGCTGACATAAATCCATCAAAAAAACTAATTGAAATTGCATTTGGAGGGTCCCCCAAACCTCCCACTTCCCTATGGTGTTACCCCAAACCCCTTTCCAACCCTTTTATACCATTACCCAATCCCCATATACATTTCGGTGAGTTTTTTAGATGGATTCTTTTGGGCAAAAAATCAATTGAAAAAACGACTGTCGGCAAAAGGACAGTATACGGAATAGAGTTGGTGACAAACAGGAGCCTTGTGGCACTCCACAGTAGGAAATGATAGGAGAGGCCTGGGCATCCCTAGTCACAACCCTAGATCTTCTAGGGTCTAGGAAGGATTGAATCCACTGTTCTGCTGACTCTGAGCATCACGCAGTGGCCTTGAAGCCATCCACCAACAGTTTATGGTCCACAAGATCGAAGGCTGCGGAGAAGTCCAGCAACATCAATAGTGTGGGATGTCCCCTTTCAACAATACTGGTAATATTGGACTTTAAGCCCAATAATGTTGTCTCCGTTCCATGTCTGGATCTGAACCCTGATTGACGGTTGCCTAAGATGTTATTAGCTTCAATGAATTTTTGGATTTGCAAATATGCAACCAAGCCCAGGATTTTTAGAAGGCACGGGAGATTTGTGATAGGTCGTGGCGTAATCCATGCTTCTTTAAAGCATAAAGGTACCAGCCCATCTATAAAAGACGTGCTCCAGGGCACCAACAGGTCAAGAGATCCTTTAAGGATATTGGCTGGACAAACATCGCCAAAGCAAGATATGGGTTTCAGCGTGGATGCTATCTCATGAATCTCAGTGCATGGCCTTAACTGAAATTCGGGAAGAGTAGGCGTAATTATAGGACTGTCCTTAGTCTGGGAGAGCCCAATGTCCAGAGCAGAGTCTTTCAGGGAATTCGTTCAGGATAATATTGTCAGTTTTGGGCTTGTAATTTTCCCTACAAACTCGTCCTTGATTTCCTAACACCAGGCTGCATTCCTGGCTACTGGAGCAGATGTTGGGAGTTTTCCCTTAAACAGTTTTAGGATTCCTCATAGGCCATCTGTGTACGTGAGCAAGGGTTTTTTCTCCACCCCCTTTCCACAGACGTGATATTCTCATCAAACCAGCAGTTCTTCAAAGTCTCAGATTTAATCACTTTGATTTTTTTTATGGTGCAAGGGAGTCATTTGTAGTTTTATTTAAAAACTTTATTTATGCATTTTAGTAAACATGTGTACCAACAAGCCCAAACAGTGGGCTACTAACATGCCGCCGTTGCCCCCCTCATGCCCGCCCCCCAGCCTCCGATAGTCCCATCACACAACAAGCAGTTAACGCATTTGCATTTACACAGGAGAAGTCTGTGGTGGCTGATCAGTTGTCTCGGTTGGTGCTGCGCTGGAGAGGAGGTGCGAGATGTACGGGCTCCACAAATATGTGGGGGTCTTGCGTGGTGGGGAAGTGTCTTTATAAATTCTGCTTCCGTTTCTTGGCAGTATGTAATGTCTCTCTTCCAGTTCGCAAGAGTGGGGGGTGTGCCTCGTCCCCACGCCATGGCCACTCTTCTACTTGCCAAAACCAATAGCATACTTGCCAGTTTCCTGACGTGTGAGGACAGGGGTCTCGTTAGGCCGAGGAGCGCCACCAGTGGTGAGTGCCCCACTCTCTCGTCGATTATTGCGTCAGTTTCGTCGAGCACATCTGACCAGAATTTAAACACTGGCGGGCAGCTCCACGCTAGGTGCAGGAAGTCAGCATCCGGGGACCCGCATCGGTCGCAAGATGCATTAGACCCAGGGTGATGTCTGTTTCTTTTTTAGGGGTATAAAAGGTTTGGTGCAGATAGTTAAAGTGGATTTGTTTGAAGCAGGAGTTGAGTACTCTTTTTGAGTCTGTTGTAAGATATAGCTCCAGTCTTCATCAAGAATGGGGGTTTGAAGCGTGGTTTCCCATCTTGTCTTTGTTTTGGGGTTCGAGGGAAGAGTGTCTGTGAGCAGGGTTTTGTAGATGGATGAGACTAGTTTGCCCTCCCCTTGTGCCTGAATGGTTCCATGCAGCAGTTGCCAGGTGGGAGGTTGTTGTGGGAATGATGGGATGAGGGCCTGCAAGGTGTACCGCACTCTGAAGTACAAAAAGATGTCAAGGGAGGACGTGCCCCCCCTTCTCCCTCACCTGCCTGGGTGTTATGAAGGTTTCTTGTATGAAGAAGTCACCAAGTGTTTTTATTTTGCACTTGTCCGCCCAGATCAGATACACTTTCTCGGCGGTGAGTGGGATCCCGGGAATGAATTTTGCGGGTAGAAGAGGAGAGTATCTAATCTGAATCTTGTACTTTTGGGCCATTTTCCACCATATTGTGTAAGTGGATTGCACCATGTTCAGCGTCGTGTGTGGCTCAGCCGGATTGCTGATAATCATGGCCCTTAGCAAGTTGGGTGAGGCTAGTGCCCGTTCGACCTGTATGTGCGGTCTTACGAATTGGGGTTTGTACCAGTGACTGAGAAACTGAGCTTGTGTTGCCCAGTAGTACCGTTCTAGATCGGGTAGAGCTAAGCCACCCTTATTGACAGGAAGCACGAGGGATGAGTATGCCACCCTTGCGGGTTTGCCCGACCATATGAGGTCCAGAACTAGGCTTCTCAGATTACCCAGGAAGCGCCGGGACAGCAGGATGGGGATGTTGGCGAAAAGGTAAAGGAGTTTTGGTAAGATTACCATTTTTACCAATGAGGCTCTTCCCCAGAGCGTGAGCGGTAGCGATTTCCACCTGTTTACCTTGCTCTTAATGATTTCAGTGTGCTTTCTTAATTGTCTTTGAATATGTCTTGGTGGTTCAGGGACACTCTAATTCCTAGATATCGGACGTGGGCTGTCTCCCACTGGAAGTTCAAATCGTCTTGGACTATTTTGGTTTTTGTGTTTAAGGGAAAGACGATTGATTTAGATTGGTTAATTTTCAACCCTGATACCAGCCCAAACTTAATTATTTCTCGCATGATCGGGTTAAGGTTTTCGCTGGGGTTTTGCATGAACAGGACTATGTCGTTGGCATAGAGGGATATTATTAGCCGATGAGGTCCTATTTTAAGCCCTCTCTGGATTTGGTGTTCCCTTAGGCCCGCTGCTAAGGGCTCCATCACAAGGGCGAATATCAGGGCGCATAGTGGGCATCCCTGCCTAGTGCCGCGCTGGAGTTTGATATGTGCCGAGAGAGTTGACCTGAGCGTGATTGCTGATAGGGGCTGATTATAGAGGAGTGAGACCAGCTTGATAACCCGTTTCCCAAGTCCGAGCTGCTGTAGCACGGCGAACATAAAGGGCCACTCAACAGAGTCGAATGCCTTTTCTGCATCCAGCAGCACGCCACTGCCTGCTGATCGGGGTCAAGTGCTGCCAGAACCCCGAACATTCTGCGTATCCCGAATGTGGTGTTTCGGCCAGGTACGAATCCCGCTTGGTCAGCGAGTACCAGTGCAGGCATTAGTGGGAGAAGCCTATTAGCGAGGATCTTGGCCAGGATTTTGTTGTCCAGATTAATTAATGATATGGGGCGGTAGGACTTACAATTTTCGGGAGGCTTGTCTTTTTTGTGTAGTAGTATTACGTTGGCTTCTCTTAATGTCTGTGGGAGAATGCCGGATTTGATTGCTTCTTCGAAGACATTTAGCAGCAGAGGGGCAATGAGAGGGGCGAAGTGTTTATAAAACTCACCAGTTAGCCCGTCGGGCCCCGGGGCTTTGGATGGCGGTAGACTTTTGATGGCTTCTTGGATCTCTTCCAGCGTTATGGGCGCATTCTGTGGCTCACGGAGTTCCCCTTCCACCCAGTACAGTTCTGTGTCATTGAAGTAGTTCCGGATCGCATCGAGTCTGCTGGGCCACCGGCGCGGTATAGATCTTGGTAGAAAGCCCTGAATACTTCGACTATGTCTTCTTCTTTGTGCAGCATATTTCCCTGCGGTGTCCGGATGCTGTCCACCCTTGTCGGCCTCCTATCTACCGCTATAAGACGAGCAAGGATGGCTCCAGGCTTCTGGCCTTCGCCGTATTGTCTAATTCTGTGATTGTGACCCAGAAATTTAATCTCCCGTTCAGCCAGGTTTCTAAAGTTCAGAAGTTCATCATTCAACCTCGCCTGGATGTGGTCTGAATTGTGGGCGGCTTGCTGCTTTTCCAATTCCTTCAGGTGTGTTTCGCTGGTCTCTAGTTCGTGTCTGATAAGTTTCAGGATTCCGTTTTCTTTGGCTAGGCAGACGCCTCTTACGTAGCATTTGAGAGATTCCCATAGCACTCCGGCAGAGTTGACCGTACCTTGGTTAATGTCAAGAAAGGTGTTGATTTCCTCACTTAGCTCGGTGGCAAATGTGGGATCAGCGAGAGATCTGGGTTTGAAGCGCCATTGGGGAGGTCGTGGCCTGGTGGTCAGCAAGTGGCATTCGAGTGTTACCGTGGCGTGGTCTGAAAAGGTTTTGGGGAGTATTTGACATGTGCCCCATTGCCAGTTGCTGTGAGCGGGGCTAGCAGATAATCGATGCGAGAGTTTGTATTATGAACACTTGAGTGGTATGCGTAGTCTCTGGCTTCCGAATTCTGGATCCTCCATATGTCCGATAGGTCAAACGCTTTGCAGATCTCTTGCACTTGTAGGCTAGCTATGGATGGATGTGCGGTTGTTAACTTTGATTTATCTTTCTGTGGGTCGAGATGAGTATTCAGGTCGCTTCCCCAGATTATGGTAGCGTTTCGCACTTGCGAGAGGCGGGATAGCACCCAGTCAAAGTTGTTTGGGCCGTCTGTGTTGGGGGCGTAGGAGTTGACAAACACCACCTTCTCTCCCTCCACTATGCCCCGAACCAAAAGAGCCCTTCCCTCGTTATCTCTTTCTGTTTGGATCAGGCGAAACCCCAGTGAAGAGTGAAGAAGAATTGTGACTCCCCTGGCACAGGATGAATATGAAGAGAAGTAGCGATGGCATCCCCAGCTGCGGGACCATAGGTGCTCGTTTTGCGGTAGAAGGTGGGTTTCCTGAATCATTGCCACCTCGACCTTGTGGCGTCTGAGTAATTGCAGGATCTTACGTGTCTTGGCCGGGATGTTGCCCCCTCTAATGTTCCAGGTTGCTACTCTGAATGTACCGGTGATGATTTATATGACACCTGATTGCAGCAAGATCGGAGTCGGAGTCCCGACACATGGGACGGCTGGATTGCATGGGAGCAGCATCAGGCGGGAGGGCCCGCGGCGGGGCTCTGGGTGAGGCCCGTGGTAAAGCGGTGGCGCATTGTGCGTGTTTCGAACGACCACAACAATAAAACAATTTTCCTTACACGGACAACCCCCAACTCGTCCGTTTGGAAAACCCCCAACTGGAACATAAGGCGTGCTGTGCACGGGGCGTCGGTGGCCTTCCGAAGCTTAGTCCCCAACCTCCCGTTTGCGAATATTGTCCTGATGGCTTGATTACTGCTTGCTTTGGATCAGTGTCGCAGGTGTTGGTCACGGCGGGACTCTCTCCGCTCTTTCTCTGTTTGAGGCTCTGGGCATTTGGTTTGCGGATTTACATCCCCGCCGGTCTCGGTATAGTGTGGCTTCTTCTGGGGAGTTGAAGAAGTGGGTATTTCCCTCTAGTTGAATGCGAAGCCTCGCCGGGAAGAGCATCGAGTACATAATCTGGTTGGCGCGTAGTCTATGTTTCACATGGGTGAACAATCTCCTTTGGGCTTGGACTGAAGGCGAAAAGTCCGAGTAAAACTGGATGTCGTCCCCGTCGAAGTGTAGTTTGCCCTTTTCCCTTGCCATTCTGAGGATGGAGTCCCTGTCCTTGTAGCTTAGAAGCTTGGCAATGATCGGGCGGGCAGGGGCTCATGGAGCAGGTCTTGTTGCAGGGATTCTGTGGGCTCTTTCCACTACGAACATTTGCGACCGGACTGCGGGACCGAATAGCTCTGTGCATAGTTTTTCGATGTGTTCTTCCATTCTGACTGGTAGTTGTCTTTCTCTGACTCCGACTATCCTGATGTTATTTCGTCTGGAGCGGCCTTCCAAGGCCTCGTTTTTGGCGAGTACAGTTTTCATTTGCCCCTCAAGCGTGGAGACACGGGAAGTGAGTGCTGATGTGCCGTCGTCCAGATCTGACACTCTCTGTTCGACGGAGTCGAGCCTGTCGCTTTGTTTGTCGAGCCGGTGCTGTAACAGGTCCACCTTGGACGAGAGCGAGTCTATCTTGCTGTCCAGGCCGCCTATCCCAGCTTTTAGTTCCATCAGAATTTCCCTAATGTCCGTTTGTTGCTGCAGCTCTGCCTCCGACTGATTGTTCGGGGATTCTGGGCGGTGTTCCGGCCTGGGTGTTTTAGGTGCTGGGCCTGCATCAAAATTGAGTCGTTTCTGGGATTTGTCCGGCTTCCCCATCTTGAACTTGGCTATGGTGTCGGAGCGTCTGATTTTCGGGGTGTAGCAAAGGCGCGGACGAGGCAATCAGATTTGGCCGCTTTGTGCCGTGCGAGGGGCCGAGACCCAGCCATGCGGGGAGTCGCTATGGGCCAAAATGGCGGGGGCGCCGCGGCGCGACCCCGGTTTGTTGGCGAAGCGTAGACTCGACGTTCCGCCTGTTTTGCGTACTTCTGTGGGTCTTCGCGCGCCTCCCGCCCCTCACCTGCGGGTGTTTCGCTCCGCCACCGTCCTACTGCTGGCTGAGAGCCGTGAGGCCGTTCCTCAGGGACGGCGGGACGGTACCCCGATTCCGAGCGATTCCCACCGTGCCGCTTTCTACTGGAGGTGACCGCGGCAGGTCCCGCGGGTGGCTCTTGTCCGTCTACGAAGGATTTTGGACAGGCGGGTCGGGTTTTCCAGGCCCCACGCAGTTCGTGGTTGTGCAGGCTGCACTACACAGCGAGTTTCTCACGGAAGGCGAGTTCGATTCACTCCGAATTTTCGACAGGGATGAGATGCTGCGCTAGGATAGAGTATTTCTTGCAGATTTAGTGGTTTCGCCATAGGATTGCCACGATTAAACAGGATTCATGCGGGAGGTAGCCGGGAGCTCACAGGGGAGCGGCCATCTTGGTTGGCCCTCTTGCACCCTCTAGGAGTCATTTGTAGTTGATATTGATTGCATCAGGTGCTGCACTGGACCGGTGGGGTTACAGAGTTTATTTCTGGCCTTAGAGATGCTGAGAAGGCAGCCACTGTAACCCATTTGAAATCCCGGCTTGTTTGTGTTATTCTGGATAGTTGATCTAGTTTGAGAGGTTTAATGGGTAATAATACAGAGAACTTGACTATTGCATGGTCAGACCATGGATGGACAAGGCACTGTAGAGACAGGGGAGAGGGAGACATTGTGAGCCAGTACCCAGCCTAATGTGTGACCTTCTCTATGAGTTTGTTCTTTGACTAGTTGGCTGTAGCCAATGGTTCCAGGGGCTGCTAATAATGAGGATGCACGGGTGTCACCCTTGCCCTCTGCCCAGAGGTTGAAATCGACTAGTGATTGGGGCATAGTTAAATCATTAAGGGGGGCAAGAAGATGATCCTAAAACTGTGCCACACTATTAGGGGTCTTGTATAGAATAAGAACGCATTCTGGTTAACTTTCATTTTTATAAGCAAGAGTACTCATTGTGAACTGTTTTAACTGAATGACAGTCCAGGCATTCCTTAACTATCAGATCAACCCCACCGCATCTCTGCCAGGTCGATCCTACCTCAACATCTTGTAGCCTGATGGGAGAGCTTGAGATGCTGCAAAGTGGGTCGTTTCGTGAAGCCGCGTCTGGCAAAACATATCTCTGGTTCGAGCATGACCCCATGCTGTACCAGACATTGAGTATTAAGCAGGGCAAGATTGAGATGTTGTTCATAGTTGCTATTGTCCACCTCGACCACACCAAGTCCTTCTGCCAGGCCAACCAACTGTTTGTTGCATTTGGCCTCACAGGAGCTGTAAAAGGGTTCTCTAAAGCTGCATTGCCAATTGCCACATAAATGCGCGAAGACCGCTCCCTGAAGGGCACATTCTAGAAGGGTGATCTCTTCCACAGCTGCCTTCCTGCTGGGTATGCCCGACCCTAGCCTCTGTACCTTTACAAGTTTCTTCTGCATTGACAGAAACACATTAGAGAAGTCGAGGGTCGTGGAGGCGGTTCTGTGCAGCCGGTTCACATGAGGTGAGCCTCTTTAGTTCTTTCTCCCTGACTAGTATCATATCTCTAACTGCTTTGCAATCTGTTCAACAGCATGTGAATCTATTAAAGATCCAATGCTGGAGAAGGAAAACATTACATACCCGTAACCATGGTTCTCCAGAATTGATATCTTTCATAGATTCACACGCAACACTCACTCTAACCCCGCATTTACACACTGCCCGTGCGTTAAGGTAATCTGAAGATGGCCTCCAGGGGAGGCGTTATGGGAAGAAGTACCTGCAGTGCAAATTAACCAGAATGACTCTGATAGATCCTTAAAGTGAATTCAGGTCATTGTTTATATGATCCACATGGCTATTTATATACCGAAGATTTCCAGCCTGACGACAGGGCAGCATGTGAATCTATGAAAGATGCCAAAGCTTGAGAACCATACTTAAAGGTAAGTAATTTTTTTCTTCTGCAGGATAGTGCAGTGAATTTTTCATAGATTCACATACTTTGAATGCTTTCCCATTGTTAGGATGGGAAGTGTGTGTGTATTGGTGCATATGTTTATATTTACGTATAAGTAATAAATGGAAAGAAATCATTAGCATGCTTTCCACATCATTTTCGGTTATTTACTGCCTGACCAATGAGGTGGTTAGGGTAAGCTCATCCTCACATGACACCTTCAGATTTGTAACAAGCAGTCATAGTCATATATTACAAACATGATCTCCACCCTGCCTCAAAGAGGAGAGGGGCGGGACCTGGGTAAATCTATGAAAAATATCAACATTGCAGACCTATAGTAACAGGCAAGTAACCCATCCTTCCCCAGCATTGAATCGTTCATAGATTCACATGCTTTGAATAGATTTGTAAACAGTACGAACATGAGGGGGCAGGTCGGAGAGGTAGAATGCACATATGTGTAAGGATGTTTAAGGAGGAGACTGACACACAGCTGGAATGGTTTTGGGCAAAGACTTTTATTCTTAAAGAAATGTAGAGTAAACCCCCATCTTTCCCTAACTCTAAGAGGAGTTTCCCTGCCTCAACTTAACACAAAGGAAAATGTCAGAATGTCTGAAAATAGAGTGTCAAAATCCTACTTCTATCCTTTCAGTTACGGGTCCTGCCGTTCGGTCCGACCTCCGCCCCGAGGTGGCAGCGCATCTCAGGCAAGGGGGGATTCATGTCTACCCCTACCTGGACGATTGGTTGATCAGGGGGAGCTCTCCCGAGCAAGTCCTGGATGATCTGTCCGTCACCTGCCACTCCCTTCACAGGCTGGGCTTCTCCCTCAATTTAAAGAAGTCCCATTTGACGCCAACACAGCGGCTCCAGTACATCGGAGCAGTGCTCGACACTTCCCTGGGGCAGTGTTTTCCTCCCGAGTTGAGGGCTCTTCACATTCAGCAGATGGTGCACAAGTTTCAGCATGCCCAGACGCTCCCGGCGTTCGAGTTCTTGAGGTTGCTCGTCCTCATGGCATCCTGCATTCTTCTGGTGCCAGAGGCTCGCCTGCGGATGAGATCTTTGCAGTGGGCACTCAAGATGCAATGGTCGCAGTCCTCCGGCAGGATGTTGGACCCGGTTCAGGTGCCGCCCTCGGTCGCCTGGGACCTTCTGTGGTGGGCCGTCGAAGGCAACTTGATGAAGGGGGCTCCATTTTGGCTTCCCTGGCCGGAGGTGACGATCGTGACGGATGCATCCCTCACGGGATGGGGAGCTCATGCCAACGGGCTGACAGTCAGAGGTCGTTGGTCTCCGTCGGAGTCCAGACTCCATATCAATCTGTTGGAGCTGAGGGCCGTCAGGCTAGCCCTGAAGGCTTTTCTGCCGACTGTGCGAGGAAAGAGTGTCCTGATCCTGACGGACAACACAGTGGCCATGCACTACCTCAACAAAAAGGGGGGGGGCAGGGTCACTTCCTCTGTGCAGGGAGGCGATGCAGCTCGAGTTCTGGGCCATCCAGCAGGAAGTTTCAATCTCGGCAGTTCATCTGGCCGGAGACGAAAACGTGACGGCGGACGCTCTGAGCAGGCAGAGCGCGATCTCTCACGAGTGGGAGTTGGATCAGGAGATTCTCCTGGAGATCTTCGCCCTTTGGGGGACCCCTCAAGTGGATCTCTTCGCCTCCAGTGTCAACCGGAAGTGCGAAAGGTTTTGCTCGTGGGAATTTCCTCCAAAAGGAGCCTTAGGAGACGCGTTTGTGGTGGAGTGGTCATTCCCGCTGCTGTACGCATTTCCTCCAATCCCCGTCATCCCGCAAGTGCTGCAGAGGTTACGGAAGTTCGGTTCCCGGATGATCCTCATTGCTCCGGCGTGGGCTCGGAGGATGTGGTACCCGGACCTTCTCGACTTGTCCATCTGCCCTCCACGTCGTCTTCCCTACCGAGACGATCTGCTCTCACGGGAAGGGGGTCAGGTTCTCCATCCAGAGGTCAGATCCCTCAACCTTCACGCTTGGCTTCTGAAAGGTTGAGGTATAAGGATTGGGACCTCCCTGAAGACGTGATGGAGGTGTTGCTTTCGGCCCGAAGGCCAGCAACAAAGTCTCTGTACCGTTGCTGTTGGCGTAAATTCTGCGACTGGTGCCGTGTTCAGAATGTGGATCCTTTTGCATGTGACATCCCCATGGTTCTGTCCTTTTTACTTTCTTTGGCCCACAGGGGCTTGCAAGTGGGTACCATTAAAGGTTACCTGGCGGCGCTGTCCATCTTTAAGCGCTCGTCTGAAGAGTGTTCTTACTTTAAAATCCCTTTAATTTCACAGTTTCTGAAAGGGCTCACTAATGTGTTCCCTCCGTCACCTTTCCTGGTGCCCGGTTGGGATTTAAACCTTGTTCTTAAGTTTCTTATGGGTGCTCCGTTTGAGCCTTTACATTCTTGCCCTTTGAGGCTGTTAACTCTGAAAACTGTGTTTTTAGTTGCGGTTACTTCCGCTCGCAGAGTGAGTGAGTTACAGGCACTTTCAGTTAAGCCACCCTTCACTGTATTTCACAAGCACAGGGTTGTCCTTAGAGTTCGTCCTTCTTTTCTTCCGAAGGTAGTGACAGAATTTCATTTGGCCCAGAAGGTTGTTCTTCCGGCATTCTATCCTCCTCCGCATCCTGGTAAGGAAGAGGAGAGGCTCCATAGGCTTGATCCTAGGAGAGCTTTAAGCTTTTATGTTTCACGCATGTCCCGGGTCAGAGTGTACGATCAACTCTTTATTGGTTACGCTGGAAAGCGTTTGGGGCAAGCTGTGACGAAACAGACTTTGTCTCGCTGGATTATTTTAGCCATCTCGGAGTGTTACCGCTTAGCGGGTAAGGACCCACCGGCTGGCTTGCGGGCCCATTCTACCAGGGGTGTGGCTGCATCTACTGCCCTGCAGAGGGGTGTTCCTATTCGCAACATCTGTGATGCAGCCACCTGGGCTTCAGTACATAAATTTGTACGTCACTATTCCCTCGATTCCATCCGAGGTCAGGATCTGGCCTTTGGCAAGGCGGTCCTTTGCTCTGCTATTTGATTGGCAATTCTAAATATTGATTCTAAATTTTTTCCCTCCTCCTCCTTGCTTACTTTCTTACCTGGTAACGTTCTTTCGATGGGATGGTCCGACGACGTATTCCATATCGCTCCCGCCCTGCCTTCCCCGCTGCAGAATTTCTTTTGCGATTGCAGCTTATGTTCCGCAAGGCTTTGTGTCTGACTGGCAGTTGACTAATGTCACACGTTCTGGGGGAAAAAACTACAACTGAGGCTACGGGCGTCGTGCGTCCTACTTATCACATCAGATGACGTCGGACGTCGGAGGTGGTCCTCGACGACGGCGCATCGACGTCATCGACGCAGACGCCGAAAAAAGTTTCCGAAGTAGCACAGCTGTGGTGATTACATGTCATAGATATGGAATACGTCGTCAGACCATCCCATCGAAAGAACGTTACCAGGTAAGAAAGTAACTTATTCTTCTTCAAGAATCCTGATCTATTTCAACAGAAGTGGGTTTTTGACAGGGAGATGGAGGAAAAAAGAAATGCCCTGTTCAAGGTATGCCAAAAATTAAGCATTAAAAATGTATATGAGGGGTATAGACATGCTGAATGCATATACTGCTTTTAACCTAACCATAGTCAGGAGGGCTGGGAGATCTGCGCTACATTTACCGCTACAACTCTTAAAGACAGAAAAAGATTGGTTTTTATGGTTAAATGAGGGTAAGTACCCCTTTCAGAGGTTGAAATCTCTAGAAGTCTGGTGGATTACAAGGCTAACAGACCCCATCCCCCCAATAGGGCTGGTCTGAGGAAAGACTGCCATTCTATGCTAAAAAGAAAAAGGATGAAAAATCAAGTAAATCGCACCATTCATCGACAACATTCCCACTGACAAAATCTCTACGGGAGAGACAAGTTCGAGAGCATCTATGGCCGCCTCATCGACGATGAAGAGTAAATCCTCATCAACATTATCGACGATGACGGCTCCATCAACAGGGAAACCAATGTTCCCGTCGCATACCAAGACTGCCTTGTCAACGGCATGTCGACAGCAAGACCCTCGTCGATGACAGCTCCATTGAAGAAGACCCTGTCAATAACAAACCAGCCTGCAAAGACAATGGGAACACGGACGATAACAGCACCTGCGTCGACGGTGGATGGCATATCACCTACATCAATACAGTCCCCAATAGGAAATTCATCAACGACCAAGGCGAGTGCGGGAAAAAGGGTTTTGATAACGTCCTCGTCGACAGACACAACACAGAGGTTTGCAGGTGACAGTTAAAATAGCCCTGGGTGGGTCACATCGACAACATCCTCGATGGAACACCATAAAGCAAGTGAATCAAGTGGGAAACAGCCACTAACTACATCTTTAAAGACACAAGATGTTACAGGACACGAAATGACTAAGCAAATCCCAGAGGAGGCACAATCTACAGAGGAGAAGCCAATAGTAATTAAAATACCACTAAAATCATTGAAACCTTCCATAAAGGGAGACAATCAAGCAGCCATAGCTACAAGCAGGGAACTATCCTTATGACCACCTTCTTCAGTGCTGCCCGAGCAAATATTGAACACCATATAGACTCGGAGATCGAACAAGGATATTCATCTCAATTATCTTGAGGATGAACCATATTCAAGTCCACCATCTCCACAGGAAAGGCAGTCACCAGTACGCCAGTACCTCCAGATCCAGTTTTTCCAACTAGGCCTATCCTGTCCCAGCCTGCTGAACCAATCATCAATCCACAATCTTTACTGTCTCTCCAACTCTTGACCACACCACTATCTCTAGTGCAGCAACTAAACAGGAGGCTGCTCTCAATACAAGGCCAACAATAATGGTATGAACAGATGTGGGGTCCCCCCAGGGTTCCTCCAAATCCCAGTACGAAGAAGACCCAGACAAGAGAGGGAAGCTGTCCTGCAAATGGCACCCCCATCAGGCATACTAGATCGTCCCTGAGACAGTCGCATGGCAGACATTTGATACCTCTACAGAGAAATGGGTCAAGAAGCCCAATAAGAACACAAGGTTCTTCACCAAGACCGGCGCACTCCCCATATCGTGAGCAAGAGGAAGGAGAACTGCAGTCATCAACCACTGATGATGATAATAGAGCTACAGACACTACCTCTACCAGATCTCCACAACAGAATGCCAGAGATACAGGACTTGATCCAGTTCCGGATGAGCCTACCAAGCAGTCTCCACCAGATGAAATAGGAGTGTTTCATGCCATTTGAAGACTGACGTGAAGCAGCACAATTGCCAGAGGCTAGAATCTGCAGGGACTCGGCACAATAATCAGGGGCTGGGAGCTGCAGGAAAATCAGCACAAGAAACAAATTAATGGCTGCAAGGACACAGCACAGAGGGCCTCATCACGAGTTGGGCGGTATCCACCCGCACTAATAGCGTTACCGCCACCTGGTCTGGCGCTATTAGCGCCGGATCAAGGGTTGGGCAGTAATGGATATTCCCCATTCCCTATTGAGTCCATTGGACCCAAGGGGGCATTTTTGGCGCAATTAGCGCGCCCTTATAGCGATGCCCTAATTGCTCCTGAAAATGGGCATTTTACCAGTGCGTTTACCCCCAGTTTGGAGCTGGGGATAAATGCTGCCAGACTCATGTTTGAAAACTGCAAGAGTTCTTGTATAAAAACAAAAGCACGATAATTGCCATGGCGTTTTGGAAGTTGCAGTCCATTGAAATGAGTCTGCCCCCTTCCAGTCATGTTGAAACCAGTGTGATGGTTCACAATTCCCCACAGGACTCCATACCGCGCCAACCAGAGGCAGAGATGCAGAAGCATGACATTTGCTCTCAGTCCAGACTTCTAACGACTTTGGCCAACTTGCCAAAATAGTTTATGCATATCCATAATCCTGGTCATGCTACTATTGACAATATCTGATACATTCTTCTCCTTGAAAATAAAGCAGTGTGTTTATACTACATTTCTAGGTGCATTTCCACATGGGAACAAAAATGAACGAAGGATAAATGGGCAACTTTCTGAAAACATGTAAAGGACACAGGAAGTGCTAGCTCACATCGTGGTGAGGGGTGAGGAATGAGGAGGAGCAAAAGCAGGAGGATGCATGGGGACAACAAGGTGCAGCGAGGTTGGAGGGGGTGCAAGGCCTGAGGTTAGGTGGCAGAGAGTAGTGGGAGATGGCATCATCGCTGTAGGGGAGTAAACAACCTTGTAGGGATTTGTGCACAGGTATAAGGAATTTCTGTAGGGTCTGGTTGGACATGGAGAGCCGGCCAGCCAGCCTGGTGAAGTGGAACGGATGAGTGGGGAAAACTGTAGAGCATGGGTGATGAAGTTCAGTGTCTTGTCCACTGAGGTGAGCGAGTGAGGAGGGGCAAGAAAAGTCTAGAAGACGGCACAGGGCCAGAGTTTGTATGAGGGTTTTGGTAGAGTGGTAGGTGAGGAGATAGCAGATGTTTATGTTTAGCAGGTTAATCCTAGCCACAGTGGAGGTTTTAGTAATGGTATAAGGGAGGTTAAGATCAGTTTGCGGTTCTTGTGGGAGGAGCAGAGAACGTGAGGGGGAAATGAGATGGGCAAGAAGAGAATGGGGAGGTATTGGAAGTGGTGAGTGTGAGAAAATCATGGTGACAACAAGTAAGACGGACAAAAGTGATCACAGTTCAAGGGTGTTTATTGAACAATGAATGCTGTATGTGGATAGGAAAAACGCTTAATCTAAACTTAAATCTAATATGGGTGCAAGCGTCGACCATCAAATGGAAAATAAGGCAGCCCTAGTGGCGTTGTGTGAAAACAAAAGGGCCTATACTAAGAAACCTATTGCCAAACCTCACAACTAATACAAAAAGTGGTATGGGATAGTTCTCCGGAAAAGAAAGAAGTGTTCTTAAATAATATGTCAGGATGCGGTAGCCTGGGTCTCCCTTTGCCACGTTTTGAGTACGGGGTAAAGATGGGAGCTTGGAGCACAGTACAATCTCGGGCTGCTCCAGCACGAGACGACAGTTCCAATGGCAGTTCTCAGGACCTATGAGGGCCAAGTCTCGTTTCCTTAGAAAGTCTCTTGCCTTCGGGGCCTGATGCGTTCAAATACCAAAAACAAAAGTTCCTTTAACTAAATGAAGGTTTCTTAGGGTGATAATGATTCTTCCCCTGAGTCCCCCTCTTCTGGGCGCTGACCCTTCATGTACCGTATTCCTCAATTTATATGTCAGTTCTTTCCTTAGTTAAGTTTGGATGATAGCTACACCTCTGGATCACCCTCGGCCAGGCTTGAACCCCTCTTGACTGCTGGTACTTGGGTGATAGCTTCATCTTGGTGTTTCTTAACTTTTGCTTTCACTTTTCTCAATTTTAGGGTGATGACTTTTCACCCTTGGAGCCCCCTCTGCCGGGCTCTGACCCCCCTCGAGTCTTAGCCTCCCTTCACTGAGTTTACTGTGGCCCTCGATCAGGGTGATAGTGGCTCACCCTTGGGTCCCCCTCTTCTGGGCGCTGACCCCCTTTTACTTTCAATGTTCTCCTTGTTACACAATTCAATGAAAGTTAGTTTCTAAGGTTCGTTGGTTGATGGGTTCACCCTTGGTGCCCCCCTCAGTTGGCCTTTTGACCCTTCTCAATTGTTTATCACAGTTTTTACATAAGGTGACAATTTCACCATTGGGTCCCCCTCTTCTGAGCGCTGACCCTTCTCAGTCGTATTCCATAATATATCACCGTTCCTTTATCAGTGAATTTTGGGTGATAGCTTCACTCCTGGATCTCCCTTGGTCGGGCTTGGACCCCTCTTGCCTTTTTCGGGATTTTCTGCTCCCTCATTTTCTCACTGTCTTTTGTTTGGGTGATGGCTTCACCCCCAGATCTCCCTCGGTCGGACTCCGACCCCTCAGGACTTTAACGGGATTCAACTCCCTTGGTTTCTCATTGTTCACTTTTGCTGTGGGATTCACTTCCCTTTTTCTCACACTGCTTGTTGATCAAAGTCTTTCGATTTCACAGAAAATTTGTTTGACCCTCTGTATGACCACTTTGACCTAATTTGCCGGCCCTCCTGTGGCTTTCTGGTATTTGTAGCTTCTCTCATATGGGGCTCGACCAGAGTATCTCAAATTAGCACCCACGTGGTGCCGCTTTCCCTCCACTGTTGGTCTCCCCTTCACACTTTTACAGTTCATTCAAAGTTCATCAGCTTTGGTTAAAAAACATTGGCACTTTGCGATTATCACTCAACACAGCCCGGTTCTTAACTGTTCTCCCCTCGACTCGTCGGCTGTGATGAACCGCTTGGCCTTTGGCTTCTCTGGAGTCAAGCCCGGTACCACGGGCGCGGACGCCTCCCTTGCTCCTGCTTATCGGCATAGGCATGCCCCGTGTACCGTTGACATCTGCTGCAGGACACTTGTGTTATTGTTCGAGGTCTAAGGCTCTCTTCCATGAAGGTTCTGTGGGTCTGGAACAAAAAGGGCAATGTCACTTCTCTCCTCGCCACCCTCTCGCTTTTTGCCGCCTTTCTCCTTCTTTGAAACCAGCGCGTGGTAGCCGTCTCGTTGTGCTGTCCGCTGTACTCGTCCTACTCGTACTTCGCTCTCTTGATTCACCTTTTATCCCTGTGGGGTAAAGGAAGGGCCGTCAGGTGTGTGGTTCAAATGAATCATCTGACTTTGCCTGACCCTCAGGTTGGGACATGCCAGGTACACAGGCTTAACATTAGTCCGTTGTTTGTGGTGTGTGTAAGTGTTTGTGTCAAAAACAGGGAAAGTTTGAATGTCAAAGCATCCTACAGTCGGAAGGAAAAGTGGTGTTGTATGGGATCATATCCTTCGTATTTGGGGTTTGGGGGGCTCTCGGAAGGGTAGGTTTTGGAGGGTTTGGTAAATGGACAAAAATGACCAGGATGAAGAACAGAACATAGGGGATAGGGGGATCTGGAATTGTTGGTCACTTTCGACTGGGAGTTCAGAAAGTGACAATCAGAGGGACGGGATTGGTAGGGTTTGCAGAGTAAACCGGAATAACTGCGGTTGTGACATGAACAAAGGGAATTGTAGGAATCGTAGTGTTTTGTCTGATCCGGTTGGGAATGCGGAAAATAATCAGAAGGAGGGGGAAACAAATGACTAGGAGTATTCAGGCAGGGACCAGGAAAACAAACATACCGAGAGGGATGGTTTCTGAGTGTACCAGAGTTTGGGGCCTTAGAGGATTGGTTATGTACGGAGGGGTTGTTAGATCTAACTAAGGGAGTTCTTTTAGGTGAGAGGGAGGTTGAGTTGGTGCAACCTCTAAATACTTCAGGAAGCTCGTCTTCCTCGTTCCTTTCTTCGCCATAATACTGCGTCTCACCTTGAATATTCCCCCAAGCATATCCCTGGGTTCCCCTACCCAACCCAGGTAATCCTCCCCCACTGGTCCACACCCAGGAACTGGGTCCAACAGCGATGGCCGTGTCTTGGCCACCTGAATAAGGGATTCCCGAGGTCTTACTGGGAGAATACCCTCAGGTTTCTCACATGAGGTACATTATTTCAGTCTTCGAAGAATTATAAACATCAGCCAATTAAATTACATCCAGTGGCAGATAGCAGAGAGACGAGCAGTGAAATGTTTAAAGAGACCCAGAATCAGAGTTGGGAATGAGAAAATGATTTGCATGTCATCTGCAAAGTGGTGATTCGTGAACCCAAAGAAAGATATGAGTTGTCCAAGTAAGGAGATAGGAGGATGAAGAATAAAAAGGGCGAAGTTTAGAGCCTTGGGGGACAGCAACGGGGACCGAGTTTGGGTCAGGCTTGTGGTGTTCTATCGTGCATAAAATGGACATTGTTTTAGTCCCATTTACAGTGTCACATTTCAGGTTTTCAGTAGTGATACCTGGTCCTAAGTGATGTGCACTTATTGCATTCCTGCCGCAAGGGCCACTTTTCATGATTGCAGTGGTACTTTAGTACACTTTTGTACTAAAGTAGTGGGTTTCTGCCGTGGGTGAGTAATGCGATGAAGGGGTTTCCTTCTAGTATTTGAGTGGTGCTGTCCTGCTGGGGTACATTTCTTTCAGCGCAAAGCAAGGGTCATCTTTCAGTATTGCATTGGTGGTGTGATGCATAATGTTCTCTTGCCCCCCATTCCCCCGCCCCTGCACTGTTGATGTTTTCTCTTTTGTGAGGTGCACCTGTCTCAGTTCTGCAACAAAGGTCATTCTAGTATTGTGATGATGCAGTGATGTACCTAGAAGTCACATTCAGGCACAGCAGCCTGACATGACAAGTGTGAGGAGCCAGGAATGAAACGCAGACACAGAGGACTCATAGTTTTGGCTATAGACTTTTATTTCAAAACAAGAGGTTTGGGAAATGCCTTTCTGTCCTTATCCTAGGAGGTGTTTCCCTACCTCAACCAGAAACTAAGGAGTCTGTCCGTTGTCAAGATGTCCAAAGTGGAAAAAATGGTTTCTGAAATCCTATTCTGGCCCTCACACTCTACAAATTAACTGTAAGGTGTAAAGGACATTCTCTCTGGACCTCAAGGTGCACAAATGTTCCAATTCAACAAAAAGATAGAACTTCAACCAAACGTTCCAAGTGGACAATGTTCACAATGCTGGGGAATCGCTCCCTTCCCCAGTGCGAGGAACTCATGGTGGCAACAAGTAAGACAGACACAAGTGATCGCAGTTCAAGGGTGTATATTGAACAGTGAATGCTGTATGCGCGGTGGATAAATGGCTATTCTAAACCTAAATCTAAGATGGGAGAAAGCGTCGACCATCAAATGAAAATAAGGCAGTCCTAGTGGTGTTGTCAAAATAAAAGGGCCTATACTAAGAAACCTATTACCAAACCTCACAACTAATACAAAAAGGGGTGTGGGATAGTTCTCAAGAACAGAAAGAAGTGTTCTTAAATAATATGTCGGATGCGGTAGCCTGGGTCACCCTTCCCCACGTTTTGGAACACGGGGTAAGATGTGAGCTTGGAGGACAGTACAGTCTTGGGCTTCTCCAGCACCAGACCACAGTTCCAATGGCAGTTCTCAGAACCATTGATGGGCAATCTTGTTTCCTTTGAAAGTCTCTTGCCTTCAGGGGCCTGACATGTTCAAATAACAAAAACAAAAGTTCCTTTAACCAAATGAAGGTTTGTTAGGGTGATAATGATTCTTCCCCTGGGTCCCCCTCTTCTGGGTGCTGACCCTTCATGTACCGTATTCCTCAATTTATATGTCCGTTCTTTCCTTAGTTAAGTTTGGATGATAGCTACACTTCTGGATCACCCTCGTCCAGGCTCGAACCCCTCTTGACTGCTGGTACTTGGGTGATAGCTTCATCTTGGTGTCTCTTAACTTTTGCTTTCACTTTTCTCAATTTTAGGGTGATGACTTTTCACCCTTGGAGCCCCCTCTGCTGGGCTCTGACCCCTCTCAAGTCTTAGCCTCCCTTCACTGAGTTTACTGTGGCCCTCGATCAGGGTGATAGTGGCTCACCCTTGGGTCCCCCTCTTCTGGGCGCTGACCCCCTTTTACTTTCAATGTTCTCCTTTTTACACAGTTCAATGTTTGCGGGATACACCTCCCTTTCTTTCACAGTGCTTGTAGATCAAAGTCTTTCGATTGTACAGGGATTTTGCTTGACCCTCTGTATGACCACTTTGACCTATTTCGCTGACCCTCCTACGGCATTCTGGTAATTGTAGTTTCGTTCAGATGGTGCCCGACCAGAGTCTCTTGAGTTTAGCACCCACGTGGTGCCTGTTTCTCTTTGTAGCTGGTCTCCCCTTAGCACTTTTACAGTTCTTTAATAGTTCATCAGATTTGGTTCAAAACTTGCCACTTTGCGATTCTCACTCAACACAGCCCGGATCTTATCGGCTCTCCCCTCGACTCACCGGCTGTTATGAACCGCTTGGCTTTTCTCTGGAACCAAGGCCAGAAACACAGGCGCTGGAGCTTCCCTTGCTTCTGCTTATCAGCGTAAGCTTGACCCGTGTACCGTTGACATCTGCTGCAAGACACTGGTGCTAATGTTCGCTGTCTCAGGCTCTCTTCCATCAAGGTTTCCTGGTTCTGGGAGGAAAAGGGCATGGTCACTTTTCTCCTCGCCACCCTCTTGCCGTGCTTGACTAGTCATCTCGTCCTGAAATCTTCCGTTCTCGCCTTGCTCATATTGTGCTTTCTTACTCCACCTTTTATCCCTGCGGGGAAAGGAAAGGTCCGTCAGGTGGTGTGTGATTTTGGTTAATTGCCTGACTCTGCCTGATCCTTGTGTCGGGACATGTCAGATACACAGTGCTATTACAAGTCCGTAAACCAGTGTTCATGTCGGAAAAGGAAGGGGTTGGAGTATCAGAAAAAGCAGATGTTAGAGTTCCCAAACATGTGACAGAGTTGGAAGGGAAAGAGGTGATCCATGTAATTATAACCCTAGGATCAGGGTTTATGGTGATTTCGGAAGGGTAGATTTTGTAGGGTTTGTGAAATAAGCAGGAGGGTTTGTGAGAATTTGGAAAATTATAATCAGAGGGACGGGATTGGTAAGGTTTGTGGGGCAAACAGGAATAGCTTGGACCGTGAAATGAACAAAGGGGATTGTGGTAATCGTAGGGTTTTCTCTAATCAGGTTGGGAGTGCGGAAAATACTAATCAGAGGGGCGTGAAGAAGGATGGGGAGTATTCGATGGAAACCGGTGAAACCAGGAATCTGGGAGTTATGATTTTTGGATGCAAAAGGGTTTGGGACCTTAGAGGATTGATTACGTACGGAGGGGTTGTTGGATCTGGGCAGGAGAGATCTAATGGGAGGAAGAGAGGCATATGCCTTACAGCCCATGAAAGCCTCAGATATCTTGCCCTCCTCTCCTTCTCTGGCACAATACTGCATCTTAGCTGGGGCATTTCCCCTAGCTAGGTGATTCCCTTTCGCTCTTTTGCCCCCTGGACTGGGGTCTGGGCATGTCAAGCTTCCTTTGGCCGACTGAATAAGGGCTCCTTGAGATTCGCTTGGGAGAAAACCCTCAGGTTTCTCACCCAAGGTTCTTGTTCCAATAAGCAAGTTGCTTGTAGCTTTTCAGCCCAAGAGGAGGGCATCTCCCTCTTGGCACACTCCCAGTTCTCTGGGATACAGTTCCCTTCCCAGGTTCCTTTTTGCAGGAAAGTTCAAAAGCAAGAATCATGTTTCAATAGTTAAAGATCCTAGGGCATGTGACTTCCTCTGGATTCTCCTATAATTTAACACACATTTGATTTGACGTGGTATATTCTGCTGTCTGTACTTCTTTATAGTCTTTTACACATTTATCTTCACCTGGTATATGCTCCTGTCAGGACTTTCATGCCACAACTGTATTACTCTTCTATTCTTCACCTGGTGCATTCTCCTGCCACAGCTTTCATACCATAACTTTATTACAATTCTCTTCAAGCGGTGTACTCACCTGCCAGGACTTTCATATTATATCTTTATTACAATTCTCTTTTACCCTTGAAACAACACCAGCCCAATGTTGGCATAGTATTTCTTGAATGGTTTTCTCCTTCATATATAGGGCTTTGGCCCCTCTCTCAACTTTACTTGGTTTTCTCTTTCTGTGCCTTTAATAGGCGGGTTCAACAACCCGTTTGTAGAAGAGATTATGGGTCTTTTAGCTTCTTCACACACGCTCACTTGTGGTATAGCTACCAGAGTTATTAGCCTCTTTACATATTTCATTTTGCTTACAGGTATCTATTTTGAATCCTCCCCCACTGGTCCACACCCAGGAACTGGGTCCAACAGCGATGGCCGTGTCTTGGCCACCTGAATAAGGGATTCCCGAGGTCTTACTGGGAGAATACCCTCAGGTTTCTCACATGAGGTACATTATTTCAGTCTTCGAAGAATTATAAACATCAGCCAATTAAATTACATCCAGTGGCAGATAGCAGAGAGACGAGCAGTGAAACGTTTAAAGAGACCCAGAATCAGAGTTGGGAATGAGAAAATGATTTGCATGTCATCTGCAAAGTGGTGATTCGTGAACCCAAAGAAATATATGAGTTGTCCAAGTAAGGAGATATGGAGGATGAAGAATAAAAAGGGCGAAGTTTAGAGCCTTGGGGGACAGCAACGGGGACCGAGTTTGGGTCAGGCTTGTGGTGTTCTATCGTGCATAAAATGGACATTGTTTTAGTCCCATTTACAGTGTCACATTTCAGGTTTTCAGTAGTGATACCTGGTCCTAAGTGATGTGCACTTATTGCATTCCTGCCGCAAGGGCCACTTTTCATGATTGCAGTGGTACTTTAGTACACTTTTGTACTAAAGTAGTGGGTTTCTGCCGTGGGTGAGTAATGCGATGAAGGGGTTTCCTTCTAGTATTTGAGTGGTGCTGTCCTGCTGGGGTACATTTCTTTCAGCGCAAAGCAAGGGTCATCTTTCAGTATTTCATTGGTGGTGTGATGCATAATGTTCTCTTGCCCCCCATTCCCCCGCCCCTGCACTGTTGATGTTTTCTCTTTTGTGAGGTGCACCTGTCTCAGTTCTGCAACAAAGGTCATTCTAGTATTGTGATGATGCAGTGATGTACCTAGAAGTCACATTCAGGCACAGCAGCCTGACATGACAAGTGTGAGGAGCCAGTAATGAAACGCAGACACAGAGGACTCATAGTTTTGGCTATAGACTTTTATTTCAAAACAAGAGGTTTGGGAAATGCCTTTCTGTCCTTATCCTAGGAGGTGTTTCCCTACCTCAACCAGAAACTAAGGAGTCTGTCCGTTGTCAAGATGTCCAAAGTGGAAAAAATGGTTTCTGAAATCCTATTCTGGCCCTCACACTCTACAAATTAGCTGTAAGGTGTAAAGGACATTCTCTCTGGACCTCAAGGTGCACAAATGTTCCAATTCAACAAAAAGATAGAACTTCAACCAAACGTTCCAAGTGGACAATGTTCACAATGCTGGGGAATCGCTCCCTTCCCCAGTGCGAGGAACTCATGGTGGCAACAAGTAAGACAGACACAAGTGATCGCAGTTCAAGGGTGTATATTGAACAGTGAATGCTGTATGCGCGGTGGATAAATGGCTATTCTAAACCTAAATCTAAGATGGGAGAAAGCGTCGACCATCAAATGAAAATAAGGCAGTCCTAGTGGTGTTGTCAAAATAAAAGGGCCTATACTAAGAAACCTATTACCAAACCTCACAACTAATACAAAAAGGGGTGTGGGATAGTTCTCAAGAACAGAAAGAAGTGTTCTTAAATAATATGTCGGATGCGGTAGCCTGGGTCACCCTTCCCCACGTTTTGGAACACGGGGTAAGATGTGAGCTTGGAGGACAGTACAGTCTTGGGCTTCTCCAGCACCAGACCACAGTTCCAATGGCAGTTCTCAGAACCATTGATGGGCAATCTTGTTTCCTTTGAAAGTCTCTTGCCTTCAGGGGCCTGACATGTTCAAATAACAAAAACAAAAGTTCCTTTAACTAAATGAAGGTTTCTTAGGGTGATAATGATTCTTCCCCTGAGTCCCCCTCTTCTGGGCGCTGACCCTTCATGTACCGTATTCCTCAATTTATATGTCAGTTCTTTCCTTAGTTAAGTTTGGATGATAGCTACACCTCTGGATCACCCTCGGCCAGGCTTGAACCCCTCTTGACTGCTGGTACTTGGGTGATAGCTTCATCTTGGTGTTTCTTAACTTTTGCTTTCACTTTTCTCAATTTTAGGGTGATGACTTTTCACCCTTGGAGCCCCCTCTGCCGGGCTCTGACCCCCCTCGAGTCTTAGCCTCCCTTCACTGAGTTTACTGTGGCCCTCGATCAGGGTGATAGTGGCTCACCCTTGGGTCCCCCTCTTCTGGGCGCTGACCCCCTTTTACTTTCAATGTTCTCCTTTTTACACAGTTCAATGTTTGCGGGATACACCTCCCTTTCTTTCACAGTGCTTGTAGATCAAAGTCTTTCGATTGTACAGGGATTTTGCTTGACCCTCTGTATGACCACTTTGACCTATTTCGCTGACCCTCCTACGGCATTCTGGTAATTGTAGTTTCGTTCAGATGGTGCCCGACCAGAGTCTCTTGAGTTTAGCACCCACGTGGTGCCTGTTTCTCTTTGTAGCTGGTCTCCCCTTAGCACTTTTACAGTTCTTTAATAGTTCATCAGATTTGGTTCAAAACTTGCCACTTTGCGATTCTCACTCAACACAGCCCGGATCTTATCGGCTCTCCCCTCGACTCACCGGCTAATATGAACCGCTTGGCTTTTCACTGGAACCAAGGCCAGAAACACGGGCGCTGGAGCTTCCCTTGCTCCTGCTTATCAGCGTAAGCTTGACCCGTGTACCGTTGACATCTGCTGCAAGACACTGGTGCTAATGTTCGCTGTCTCAGGCTCTCTTCCATCAAGGTTTCCTGGTTCTGGGAGGAAAAGGGCATGGTCACTTTTCTCCTCGCCACCCTCTTGCCGTGCTTGACTAGTCGTCTTGTCCTGAAATCTTCCGTACTCGCCTTGCTCATATTGTGCTTTCTTACTCCACCTTTTATCCCTGCGGGGAAAGGAAAGGTCCGTCAGGTGGTGTGTGATTTTGGTTAATTGCCTGACTCTGCCTGATCCTTGTGTCGGGACATGTCAGATACACAGTGCTATTACAAGTCCGTAAACCAGTGTTCATGTCGGAAAAGGAAGGGGTTGGAGTATCAGAAAAAGCAGATGTTAGAGTTCCCAAACATGTGACAGAGTTGGAAGGGAAAGAGGTGATCCATGTAATTATAACCCTAGGATCAGGGTTTATGGTGATTTCGGAAGGGTAGATTTTGTAGGGTTTGTGAAATAAGCAGGAGGGTTTGTGAGAATTTGGAAAATTATAATCAGAGGGACGGGATTGGTAAGGTTTGTGGGGCAAACAGGAATAGCTTGGACCGTGAAATGAACAAAGGGGATTGTGGTAATCGTAGGGTTTTGTCTAATCAGGTTGGGAGTGCGGAAAATACTAATCAGAGGGGCGTGAAGAAGGATGGGGAGTATTCGATGGAAACCGGTGAAACCAGGAATCTGGGAGTTATGATTTTTGGATGCAAAAGGGTTTGGGACCTTAGAGGATTGATTACGTACGGAGGGGTTGTTGGATCTGGGCAGGAGAGATCTAATGGGAGGAAGAGAGGCATATGCCTTACAGCCCATGAAAGCCTCAGATATCTTGCCCTCCTCTCCTTCTCTGGCACAATACTGCATCTTAGCTGGGGCATTTCCCCTAGCTAGGTGATTCCCTTTCGCTCTTTTACCCCCTGGACTGGGGTCTGGGCATGTCAAGCTTCCTTTGGCCTACTGAATAAGGGCTCCTTGAGATTCGCTTGGGAGAAAACCCTCAGGTTTCTCACCCAAGGTTCTTGTTCCAATAAGCAAGTTGCTTGTAGCTTTTCAGCCCAAGAGGAGGGCATCTCCCTCTTGGCACACTCCCAGTTCTCTGGGATACAGTTCCCTTCCCAGGTTCCTTTTTGCAGGAAAGTTCAAAAGCAAGAATCATGTTTCAAATAGTTAAAGATCCTAGGGCATGTGACTTCCTCTGGATTCTCCTATAATTTAACACACATTTGATTTGACGTGGTATATTCTGCTGTCTGTACTTCTTTATAGTCTTTTACACATTTATCTTCACCTGGTATATGCTCCTGTCAGGACTTTCATGCCACAACTGTATTACTCTTCTATTCTTCACCTGGTGCATTCTCCTGCCACAGCTTTCATACCATAACTTTATTACAATTCTCTTCAAGCGGTGTACTCTCCTGCCAGGACTTTCATATTATATCTTTATTACAATTCTCTTTTACCCTTGAAACGACACCAGCCCAATGTTGGCATAGTATTTCTTGAATGGTTTTCTCCTTCATATATAGGGCTTTGGCCCCTCTCTCAACTTTACTTGGTTTTCTCTTTCTGTGCCTTTAATAGGCGGGTTCAACAACCCGTTTGTAGAAGAGATTATGGGTCTTTTAGCTTCTTCACACACGCTCACTTGTGGTATAGCTACCAGAGTTATTAGCCTCTTTACATATTTCATTTTGCTTACAGGTATCTATTTTGAAGCAGAGCACATTTTCAGGCAACACAGTAACCCTCTCCACTTCCCTGGGCTTACTGGGTTCTGAAAGTGTCTCTCGGGCCTCCCTGCTTCTGTTTGCATCTGGTTGTGGGCTTGGCATGCAACCTATCATCTGCTGCACCTCTGCCATGCTGGTGTTCGGTGTCCGTTGCTTCTCCCGCTCAGACAGTGCATCCTCTGCACTCTGGTTCCTTCTCCTGCTGGGCTGATTATCCTCGCCAGCGTTTCCTGTGACATCTTGTGCAGGTAACCACGCAGCTTAGCTTCTGCGGCTCTCTCTCCTTGCTACCTGGTCTGGTTAAAGAGTTTGAAATACTAGACTGCAGCATAGGCTTCCCGGTCTTAGTGATCTTTACGGTTCTTTGTCTCAGTAGTTGATGGATAATTTGGTTCCATGATGGCAGTTTAATACAAGGGGAAAGACGCCGAGATCGAAGAGGATTGCAAAGAGGGAAGGGTCCTTGACCTTTTCACTGAAAGGCCGTAAATTTCATGAGCCTTCGAGAATAGGAAACGTAAGACCTGGAATCAAAGCTGAAGAGTCCTGTATTGTGTGTTGGAGATCCCGGGGTACCTCCCGTGTCGATAGTCAAGGTGGGGAGAATCATTTGCCGCCGTGGTACTGTCCTTGGCTCCTACAACAAAGAAACACCAGTGAAGTCGGCACAACCAGTGAGTTGTGGAGACTGATACCAAATCGGTCTGTCTGGAAATCAAGGTTGCAAGTGGCAATATTGTATAAAGGAACTTGAAGAGAACAGTGCATGAAGCGTATGTGGCAAGTAATGCAGATATAATTAATGCACTAAATGAGTGACTGAACTTTGAAGCTTAGATACCGTAAACAGAGTGGTCCGGCACCACGTGGGTGCTTATTCAAAAGTTTCTGTTAGGTATCCATGCCAAAAGGGGACAAATGTAAAGGGAA
Organism: Ambystoma mexicanum; assembly: GCF_040938575.1. Lineage (NCBI taxonomy): Eukaryota > Metazoa > Chordata > Amphibia > Caudata > Ambystomatidae > Ambystoma > Ambystoma mexicanum. The sequence continues at coordinate 63,015,976 of NC_090929.1, forward strand.
GGAATTGTATTGTAAAATCGAAGTGGTCCTGCAACGGGTCAAGCCAAACCCTGTGCACATTCAAAAGTCTTTGATATTTGATGGAAATTGGCCCGGCTGAGGGAGACTAATTGTGTTACCAAGGGATCTGAGTCCGGCTAAGGGGGATCCGGGGTGGAGCGGTGAGTCACTTGAAAGAATATCATACGAACATTGTGAAAGAAAAGGATCTGAGCCCAGATGAGGGGGATCCAAAGAGAACAAACATAGCATTAAAAGATCTCAGCCCGACTGAGGGCGATCCGGGTGAATACTGAATCACCTAAAAGTGAATATTTGTGAATTTCCAAAGAGGAAAAGAATTGTCATTTTATTGTTTGGTTGCATCAGGCCCTCTAAAGGAAGAGACTTTGAGAAGTAAAGAGACTTGCGTACAGAAGATCCTGATGTTAATGATCGATGTTAATGATCGAACTGTGTCCTCATGCTAAAGAATCCAGAGACTGTGCTACGCTCGCGTTAACTGCTTTGTCCAGTGCTAAAAATGTGGGGAAGGGAGGCCAACGGCCTGAAAATTCTGACATATCATTTTGAACACTTCTTTCTTTTCATAACATTTTTCCCCACACTATTTATATTCAGAGGTAAGGATTGGCAATATTTCCTTTTTAGTATAGGCCCTTTTATTTTGACAAGACACCACTAGGACTACGTTATTATTTGATAGTCGTAGCCTGCTCCCATCTGTAGATTTAGGAGTAGATTGGCATTTATCATACCCTTCTTAAAGTTCCAATAAACACCATGGGCCTCATTATGACCCTACCGGTCCGGAAATAACGGTGGTGGTAAAACCGCCGCCACCGTTCTTTCCGGAGCGGCTGATTAACAGTCCTGCAGGCGGGAGGTGTCACTCCCACCAGGTCTGACCTGGCGGGTTTAACACCACCCACCTGCAGGCGGACATGGAAACACCGGCACCATTACAGCATGGTATTCCATGGGAATGGGGATTAACAGAATTCTGCCTCTGGAATTACTGGGTCACCGGGGTTGTAATGCCCCGGTGATTCCAACAATCACGGAGGCGGAATGGTAATACGAGTCCGGCAGTAACCTGCTGGAATTTCCAGCACGGTTACCGCCGGACTCATAATGAGGCCCTATGTCTGTCTTACTGTTGATACCATGCCTTCCTTACAGTACACTCTGAGAGAAACATTATTAGGAGGTCAAACCCGGCAAGAAAAAGAGCTTAGCACGGCATGTGTGATTACCCACACATCCTCGAGTTTGAAAATTAAAAAGATCATCAAAAAATACTGCCCAATTATCAAGCTAACATTACAGGATAAAGGTATTCCCATGTTTGCACTCAAACGTTCACCTAATTTTAAGAATAAATTGATGCATTAAAACTTTGAAAACGGAGTGCCAAGAAACACACAGTGGAATCTACGCCCGCTGACTGGCCATCGTCCATGTGCCACATGCACTGTCTGCAGATTCACTGAGAAAGTTACAACTTTCCAGATCAGTGACGGAGCATGGGAACTCTGTGACATGACAAACTGTAAAACACAAAAGGTTTCGAATGCCTGTGTCACCTCGGATATATTGGGCAGTCTAAAAGGGCAGTCCGCACTAGAATTTCAGAACATTGGTCAAGAATTTGGTGCAAAGTTAGAACAGTACCTATGGTTGAATATTTCCTTCTTTTGAGACTCTCATCTTACAATATTAGATGGTGGGTGGTGGGCACAGTGAGAGGCGGTAATGAAATTGAGCAATCATTTCTACTCAAGGGATCCCGCTGGATCCACCACATGGGTACCCACATACATGGTCGAAATGACCAATTTGTCATGAAATCTGTGTTATGTAACAGATAAATCGATACACAAGCCTCAGACTCACAGCTCCCGCGAAAATGTCTTGACATTTACTTGGTTTGTACATATGAGTGACTAGTATTATGTTATAATATTTACTATCCTGTTGAGGGATGTATGATGCAAACTTTGATCTGATGTTGTTCCTCTTCAGTTGTAGATGGTGCGGTCTCCACAACTTTAACAGGTGGCTGTGTGCCCCATACCTTTTATTAATTCAGAACTGCATTTGGTAAGCTTTTTTACCAGTGAGCTTATATATTTTAATTGTCATAATGCCTTAAGATCAACCTTTTGACAAGCTACTTCTGCTTTACTTTGTAGGAGCTGCATGGGCCTGTAAACCGTAATGTTGATTAAGTTGCCGAACTTTCAAGCCTCTCAATTAATTTTCTAGTCATGTGGCATTCACTTAATCCTTTTTTCAATAGTCCTTTAAACTGTGACATATTGAGCGGGCACTTGCAACATAATTTGTTTCATACTCTTTGCCCATTTAGGTCGTTCCTTTTTGTGAAGCTCTAGTTTATTTAACTATTGAGCTTGTTCCAATTCCTGTTCTACACTGTGAGGATCTACATTGTATAAGTCCTTTTTTAACTTTAAGGTGAGTAGCAGCACCTTTGTTTTTAATTAAGTATCTTTTAAACGACCAGTCATGGTTCTTTTTAATAGTAATTGTCAATCCCTTTTTTTTCGACCAGTGCTACCAGGTCCTGAGGAAGGTGAATTGATTCAATGCGCCGAAACGCTGTTATGTGCCATTATGACGCTTTATGGCCCATAGGACTTTGCCTTTACGTCGACCCTGGTTTTTTAATTGGGTTTTTCCCGTTTTGCTTCTGTTTATAGCACCTTCTCAGCTTCCAAACCCCTCATCGCACTTATGGCTATCAGCTTTCTCTTTGCACCAATTGATGGTGTTGTCTTCTTCGTTGGTTTGCTTTCATTTCGATGTAAAGTCATTTTGAATTGAGTTTAAATGTGATATGATTGATTAATATCATGTGTTCTAACTAATGGATGTTACTGTAAAATATATTTGATTAATATCATATGTTCTAAATAATGGATGTTGCTGTAAACATTCAAATGAATATGAGTAAATCAGTTACCATACCTTATTCATTGATACCTAGTATATAATACATATGATTATGTCTATTTTGCTTGTACTAATGACTTTTAAGTCAGACAATCTCTATTTGTATTGGTCATTTACCTCCCGGGGAGGTCACTGGTTGTGGTGTCTTGTCCTGGTTGACCTTTAGGAGTCTCCTTTGTGCAGAAAGCATCTCATTTCAGAACTGCAGCGATTGCTGTTTTGCCATGTACTAGAGGCGTTCGTTTCAAGTCTGCAGTGACGGTCACCTTTTAATAATGCTGCGGTGGTATTTTGTCCTGGGTGAAGCTCATCTTATCACTGCAGTGATGTCTCTTTCGGTACTTTATTGGAACTGGCCAATCCCTGCCTGTGTGAGGCGCACTTCGCTCAGTCTTGCAGGGAGGATTGTCTTTCACGTGAGGTGACTTGGTTCAGTTCTGTTGCACGTGACCTTAAGATTGGGGACGTGCGTGGCCAGGTGTAAATTCGAAGTATCTCTATAAAGCAAATCACTATATGGTGATAGAAGCATATCTTGCAGCAGGACCTACCCCACTATGCTCAGTCTCCACTTTAGAGGCATACAATTCAAATCATAAGAAAACAACTGTGCAAACTACAGATTGTAAAAACTACAGACTATGGCGTACTTCACAGGTCCAGCCACACTAACACGGTAATTCATAGAATTTCGCAGAAAAGTGTCGCAAGCGGCTGGCGCAGAGTGTCCGCGTGCGATTGTCTGCGCCAGGCACGTGCGCTAAAACCGATTTCCGCGCACAGCGTATTCATGGATTTCAGGCTCCCAAACCAGCCGTGGCGCAGAGTATCGCAGCGACCCTGCAGCAGCGCCAGTAACGCCCCCAAGAACGCCCTCGCGCAAGGAAAAGCCATCAAAATCGCTAAATCATCGCAAAGGGCTGCGCTAACCCTGGACCAGTCTACAGGGCTGCCAAACAAGGAACGCAAAGCGGGTAACGTGCATATCAGGGGTACGCGTGAAGTTATACACGCGATTAGCCAGGGTACGTGTATTACAGGGGTACGGGAAGTTCTACACGCGATTGGCCAGGGTACGTGTATTACAGGGGTACGCGTGAAGTTTTACACGCGATTAGCCAGGGCACGTGTATCACAGGGGTACGCAGGAATTATCACACGCGATTTGGCTTGGTACGTGTATTACAGGGGTGCGCGGGAATTATCACACGCGATTTGGCTTGGTACGTGTATTACAGGGGTGCGTGGGAAGTTCTACACGCGATTCGGCTGGGTACGTGTATTACAGGGGTGCGCGGGAATTCTCACATGCGATTTGGCCAGGTACGTGTATTACAGGGGTGTGCGGGAATTATCACACACGATTAGGCTGGGTGGGTCCTCACAGGTGTTCCCTGTACACCCTCCACGGCCCCTGCAGGCAGCCCACAAAACAGGGGACTACCCTGCACACCTGCTCATGTCCCCCTGCACCCCCACCCCCCAGCAGTGCAGGGGCAGCCTCCACCAGGCCCCCACCCATGTCTCCCAACACCCCCACCCCCCAGCAGTGCAGGGTCAGTCTCCACCAGGCCCCCACTCATGTCTCCAACCACCCCCAGCATCCAGGGGCACCCTCCACCAGGCCCCCACCAATGTCCCCTATCACCCCCACCCCCCAGCAGTGCAGGGGCACCCTCCATCAGGCCCCCACCCATGTCCCCTATCACCCCCACCCCCCTGCCACCAGGGGCACCCTCCACCAGGCCCCCATCCATGTCTCCCACCACCCCCACCCCCCAGCAGTGCAGGGGCACCCTCCACCAGGCCCCCACTCATGTCCCCTATCACCCCCACCCCCCAGCATCCAGGGGCACCCTCCACCAGGCCCCCACCCATGTCTCTCACCACCCCCACCCCCCAGCCACCAGGGGCAACCTCCACCAGGCCCCCATCCATGTCTCCCACCACCCCCACCCCCCAGCAGTGCAGGGGCACCCTCCACCAGGCCCCCACTCATGTCCCCCATCACCCCCACCCCCCTGCCACCAGGGGCACCCTCCACCAGGCCCCCACCCATGTCTCCCACCACCCCCACCCCCCAGCAGTGCAGAGGCACCCTCCACCAGGCCCCCACTCATGTCTCCCAGCGTGCTACGTGTATTTCAGGGGTGCGCAGGAAGTCCCACTCACGAATAGCCTGTGCGCGTGTATTTCAGGGGTGCGCGGGAAGTTCCACACGCGAATAGCCTGGTCGCATGCATTTCAGGGGTGCGCGGGAAGTTTTACACGCGACTTCAGCAGGGTACGTGTATTTCAGGTATGCGCGGGAATTCTCACACGCGATTTGGCTTGGTACGTGTATTACAGGGGTGCGTGGGAAGTTACACACGCGATTAGGCTGGGTGGGTCCTCACAGGTGTTCCCTGTACACCCTCCACGGCCCCTGCAGGCAGCCCACAAAACAGGGGACTACCCTGCACACCTGCTCATGTCCCCCTGCACCCCCACCCCCCAGCCACCAGGGGCAGCCTCCACCAGGCCCCCACTCATGTCACCCTGCACCCCCATACCCCAGCCACCAGGGGCAGCCTCCACCAGGCCCCCACTCATGTCTCCCACCACCCCCACCCCCCAGCCACCAGGGGCAGCCTCCACCAGGCCCCCACTCATGTCACCCTGCACCCCCATACCCCAGCCACCAGGGGCAGCCTCCACCAGGCCCCCACTCATGTCTCCCACCACCCCCACATCCCAGCCACCAGGGGCACCCTCCACCAGGCCCCCACTCATGTCACCCTGCACCCCCATACCCCAGCCACCAGGGGCAGCCTCCACCAGGCCCCCACTCATGTCTCCCACCACCCCCACACCCCAGCCACCAGGGGCACCCTCCACCAGGCCCCCACTCATGTCTCCCACCACCCCCACCCCCCAGCAGTGCAGGGGCAGCAGGCAGTCGGGCAGCAGCAGGTGGGAGCGTGCTCGGGCTCTGGGGGGCAGTAGTTCGGCCTTCCGGGCAGGAGCGTGGTATTCCGTGTGCGTACGCGTGGCCAGCTTGGTACGGAGTGATTTTGCACGTGAAAATCCTGCACGTCAGCGTGAAAACTGAGGAAAGGCCCTCAGCGCGTAAGCGCGTCTGTGACGTGACCCGCACAGGTGTTTCCCACACAGCACGTGATGACAGAGCACACGTGGAAAGACTGCACGTCAGAGTGTAATCGCGTGTGATTGGTGGAAATGGCCCTACACGCAGAAGTGACAAAGCGTGTAATTGGTGGAAATGGCCCTAGCGCGTACACGCCGCGTAAGTGACGCTGGACGTGTGGGCCTGTATAAAAGGTACGTGTAGAACACGTTTTCCTTGTACGTGCTTTTCGTGGAGAGCGAGTGGGTGAATTCTGTACTTCTTGTCGTTTCACACGCGATTTACTTCACGGCGTTTCTAGTTCGTATTCCCTGTTACCTCTGACAGCTTTTTCTCTGTTTTCTCCTTTACTGGTTTACCTGGGCCTGTTCCCTCAAACAGTGTTCCCTTCTACTGTTGTCCTGTCTCCTCAGACAGCGGACAAATCTTCTTTTGGCGGGGGTGTTGCCAACCAAACGTGCTCCTTTTACACGCTCGTTTACCTGGCAGACGGTGAGTCACGCACGTATCTAACATCTGTGATAGCCCCGTGTGTAGCCTACCCCTTCAGAGGTCATTCTAGGCTGCGTGTGACACGCATACGTTCATTCTTGTGTTTCTGGGTGCCACAGCGTAGTGCAGGTTTTTCTTTCTGCACACGTGGTCTAGGAGGGGTTGCGTGCACGTCATCTCCCTTTTTTGGGCCTCCTGTGCGTTGCGTGACCCGTCATCTTTCCCCAGGGGTTACATTCAGCCTTGCTAGAGCACTAGGGTACAATTACCATCTGGTACCCAACCCCTTTGACCCCCAATTGCCCAGGACAATAGTCTACATCCACTCCCATACGCACATTAACATCAGTGCCATGGCTGGGAGGCGAGGATTCCGTAAGGGTGGCAAAGGTGGAAGAGCCACAAGTGGTGGCCGTGGTGGATCCGGTAGGGGACGTGGTCGTAACTTGCAGGGTGAGCCTGTCCCCCCATGTGTGGAGGACCAGTCACGGGCACCCATAATCCCCCCCCCCTCCCATTGAGGCTGATGTGGCTGACACCATCCATGCTCAGCCCTTGTTGGACCAGCCCATTGTGGCACCAGACCTGGCTGACTCCATGGCTGACTTCCAGGTCAGCAGGGCTACGACACGTGCGCTGGTGCACGTTGATGCCATCATGCCACGTGGATCTGGGGCAGCAAGGTCATCTGCTGCACCAAGTAGGCAGGGCGGAGAGGCTGCAGGGGCAGCTGCGGCTCCATCCACCCCAGCCCCCACACACCCATCCAGGACAGTGTCGGTCCTAGTCCATGCTGCTGACATTCCCCCTGACACCATCACACTAGAGCTAATGCCTGCACCAACTCCCATGCTGAGTGTGCAATCCCACACTCCTGATACAGAGTCCACCAGGGCTCCTGCCCCTAGTGTCCAGAGCGGCGCAGGACACTCAGGATCACCACCACCTTCCAAGCGGAAGAGGAAGAGTGCTCGTCCGGCACAGGCTGATGCCCCAGACACGGCTACACAGTCCGGCCCGTCCAGGAAGCCCAGCTTCACGGATGACGAACTGAATGCACTTGTCGAGTATGTGTCCGGACATGACAACGAGATGGTCATTGTTGCAGGATCCAAGACCACACCTGCACAACGCCAGGCACACTGGCAGACCGTTGCGGACATCGTAAGTGCCCTTGGAATTGTGAGGCGCACAGCCAATGATTGCTATAAGCGCTGGAATGACCTAAAGCGCAGGGCAAAGAGTAAGCTGGCTTCAAGTCATGCCGCAACTCTAGTGACTGGAGGTGGGTCTCCAGTAGTAGACATGGAACTCACTCCACATGAGTCAGTCGCTGGGACCTACGTCACGGAGGAACAGATCCAAGGCGTGGGAGATCTGGCTGATTACGAGGCATTGTCCGGTGAGTGCACATGCATGTGTGTGTCATCCATGTGCATGGTGTGTGTGTGAGGGCTTCTGTTCGGGTGCCAGGTGAGAGTGTGTGCGCCTGAGTCGTATGGGTCAGCCATGTGCTTCATGCAATCCTTCCTGCGCAGCTGCAATCCTTCCTGCGCAGCTGCATTTGGCCATAGCAGTATCCCTTCTGCCAACAGTAGACATCTAGCCCAACTGCACGCCAGTTGCCCTTGAAGTGTCACCTTGCCACAACATATTTGCTTCTTCTTCACTGTTCATTCAGTCAGATTGTTTGCATTCCACCACTTTCACTAGGCATGTCGCTGTCCACTAGTCACATGTCTGACATGGGTATGGTAAAGTGGAGTGACTTTGTTACCTGGATATCATTTGTACACACATGTCCCTGTGCAATTGGACCATTTCAGACTGGCAGCTCCAGGTGAAAAATCTGACCTGTTAGAAATAGAAAAGCTATTACATGCGGGAACTGGACTGAATGAATAGGTGCTGCCCTCCTCTCCATCTTCACTCAATAGCAATGGTACATGCCATCTGTGTGATGGCATGTGTGTTTCACCTGCCAATCACAGGCCAATGTGTGATGCCACTGCCAGGCAGCATGCAGAAAATGTGTTCATCTTCCATCTTGGTGTCATCAGTGTGTGCCATTTGCCTGCACTTTATACGCAGTGAGGGTGCATGCATGGGAGGGTTTTAGTCATGTGGGACATGTGTCAATCAAGTACTGGTTCTCTTGCTTCTCAGCCCTCAATGTGTGCCATGGTGCTAATGCCTGTTTCCATTTCTTTGTTTTCATGTCTTTGCAGGGGAAGACGCACCTGATACTGCTGGGGTTGTGGAGATGGTGCAGACCCAGGAGGTGTCCCAGGGCCGACCAACCACCAGTGAGGGACGTGGTGTGGTGGTGGGGGAGAACCCACAAGTGCTGCAGGTCGTGCTCTCAAGGGGTGTCTCTGGCTGCACCTCCCCCGAGCTGTACTCAGGTGTTGATTCGGATGAGACCTACGTGCCGTCGCAGGTGAGTGTTCCAGGGAGGGATTCTGTTCTGTCTCACCCACCTGCACCAGGGTCAGTACCCTCCATGGGGATGTCAGTGTTGGCAGCTACGCCTTCGGTGGTTACGGATGCAGGGTCACACTCCGCGACATCTGATCCTGTTCCTGGGCCAGCAGATCAGAGGGGGAATGCAGTCCTGCAGCCTCAGGCAGTGCCGGCACAGCAAGGCGCAGTTCGCCTTGCCCCAGACAGGTGTGGTGCCCGCCGACGTGGTGGCCGTACGCCACCCGGCAATACCGCATGGGAGCAATCCATTTACGGTATGGCAACCCAACAGGCTGCATCATCCGAGATGATGGCTCAGGCCATGGATAGGGTGGCCACTTCCATTGTCCCCCCAGAAAGGCTGATGGAGCGACTAGAGCAGGCAACCGACTCCATCTGCCAGTCACACAGGGAGGACATGTTGGGGTCCAACAGGGACAGGCGGGCGGCACTGGCGACTCTGCAGGAGGCCATCTCCATTGAGTCCCAGGGCCACAGGGAAGCCCCGAGGCAGGAGCTCCTTCACCTCAGGACGACTCTTGTTGAGCTTGAGGCTTCAACACACCAAAGGACAGAACAGCAGCTGGAGCGTCTCACCCGTACGCTCTCAGCTGAGATGCAGGCAACGAGGGCGGAGGTCCGGGCATCCCGTGAGTTGTTGCATGGGGACCTCCGCACACTCATCCTCCAGAACCAGACCTACCACACCCGCATGCTTACAGCCATGGAGGAGCAGACTAGGGCCTTGCGTGGGCTGCCTCCCATAGTGCAACCACCTCCGGATGCAGCTGCACAGGGTGATAATAGCGACAGCAGTGATACTCCCACAATAGGGTAGCCGTGTGGGCCATGAGCCCATGGAGGTGTTTTATCTTCCCAGGATCCACGCAGGTGGGTTCTGGTGTGCATCCTGTCCTCGGACCTCCTGGGTGGCCTCCCCAACCCCCCCGGGCCCATCAATGGCCATTTTTGATTGTTTCTTATTTTTATTTTTATTTTGATTTCTTTTATTCCGAATTTTTTTGGGACGATCTGTTGGCTTCGATCTGTTGGCTTCGATCTGTTGGCTTCCGTGGTTCCTGTGGGCATACGCTGCATTGTGGCTGGGCACATGCAGGCTTGTAATGTATTTGGTTCAGATGCTTGGGTTTGAGTCACACACACCCCTCCTGCTTCCCGTTTCCATGGGCTTGCAAAGGGTGTGCCCAAGTGACAGTGAATTACACAGTGACGTTGGACTCCCATGAGCTGTGTGGCCAGTCTGTAGTCAATACTGTGTATACATTCATAGTGCATATTGCTGTTGTGTTGTACACTGCATGTTGCATTGATGTGTAACTCTTCTTCTGTGTCTACCTCCCAATTTGCAGGTCCCTTCCTCATGTCCACACAAGGACCTCTAGTCTGGAGATGGGGACCATGTTGGCAGCAGTGCACCTACAACTCTACATGGCGACAACACTGCACAGTTGGTAGTGGTGGGAGTGCAGGCATTTCCAGGTGGTGAGACTACTAATATGTAACATTTGTGATGTCATGTTAATGGTACTACGTGCTCAAGTATGTTGTTGGTCCGGCATTGCTGTGAGCATTTCAGGTGTTGCAGGTTTCTAATAGTGCCACTGTACATAGTGAGACTGATGTCATGTTGTGGGGATTACTTTGTTTACCTGCAATTAGCATGACATGGCACGGTGTGTCGTGTGGCGGTGCTGGGGTTGGGTTGGCTGACATGGCACTGTCCTCTTGTTGCATTTTGCAAGTGGGTATTCATTTTAGCTGCTTCAATGTGTAACTTCACAAAACTGCATTGGTGGTGTCTGTGTGGGTAGGGATGCACACATTGTGACACTTCCAGGTGAACAATCTCAGGCTGACATGGTATTCCCGGTTCATTCTCCAGACATTCAGGATCAGTATCAGGTTGAGTCATCATTGATTGTCAGATGGAATGTGCCAGGGCAGTGTGCACTCCACAGGGGTGTGATTTCTATGTGAAGTAATTAGCCACTAGCTGTGTACGGGCTGCCTCCCCCCGTGCCCTTTCCCCTCCCATGCGCAGCGGCTGTGCATGTGGTTGGGGATGTGGGGCCACCACCATGTCCACGGCCAGGCCCCGGCGTGTTGCAACGTTGTGCAGGACACATGCTGCCACTATGATCCTGCACACTACTGGGGGAGCGTATAACAGCTGCCCGCCAGAACGGTCAAGGGAGCGAAAGCGTGACTTTAGCACTCTGAATGTGCGCTCCACTATGCCCCTGGTTGTAATGTGGGCTGTGTTATATCTTACCTGGGGTGGCGTGGTGGGGTTCCGAATTGGCGTCATCATGTGGGGGCTGAGAGGGTAGGCACTGTCCCCTGTGGAGGTGGTGATTGGTATCATTGGTGGGGTTGTGACCTTGCTCAGTATCCAACATGCATGCATGTGCAGTGGCATACATACTCACCAAGCAGCCATGTATCGCCATGCCGCCCAGCTTCTAGGTCCCGGCTTAGGGTGGACATTCGGTAAATGAAGCTGTCGTGGGTGGAGCCGGGATAGTTGGCATATACTGAGGTGATGATTCCCTTGGCATTACATGCTACCTGCACGTTGATGGAATGCCAGTGCTTGCGGTTCCTATAGATGTGCTCAGATGCCCTGGGGGGACGTAGAGCCACATGGGTGCAGTCGATGGCACCTAGCACTTTGGGGAATCGTGCCACAGCGTAAAAATCCAGGGCGGCAGCATGCCTTTCTGCAGGTGTTCTGGGCAGGTATATGTGCCTGCGGACTGATGGGCGTGCAGTGATGATGTTCAAGACCTGGTGTAGGCAGCGTGACTGGGTGGCCTGTGACACCCCACCCACTATGGCACTTGTCCGCTGAAATGATCCAGTGGCTAAGAAGTGCAGTACATTGAGGACCTTCTCCAGGGGGCTGAGTGCTTGGGAGCACAGGGTGGGTGATGTGAGGTCATCCTCCCACTCACTCACCAGGTCCAGTATGATGTGTGGTGGAAACCTGTACCTCCCATACACCTGGTCATCAGGCATCCCGAAAAGGCTGGTTCTGGGTGTGAATATTCTGGCCCTGACTATCCTCCTCCTCCTCCTTTGGTAGCCCACTGCCACTGCTGCTAGGAACGGTATGTTCATCCTGGCGTCTGAGCTTGTTATTGTTAAAGTCCGCAATTTTATGCTTTGCGCGTGTTCTAGGCGAGCGTGTGACCCGCGCACCCCTGGAATCCAGTTCCCAGTCCAATAGCGTGTGGAAATTCACACGCACCACGGGATACAGCGTGTGACCCGCGCACCCCTGGAATCCAGTTCCCAGTCCAATAGCGTGTGGAAATTCACACGCACCACGGGATACAGGTTCGCTGACGTACTTGCGTGTGTAAGTGGCCGCGCACCCATTAAATACACGTACATAGGCCAATCGCGTGTACGCGCACTTTTGTCCAATTACACGCAATGAAATACACGTGCATAGGCCAATCACGCGATGACACTCTGACGTGCAGTATTTCCACGTGTGTTCCGTCATCACGTGCTGAGTGGGGAACGCCCGTGCGGGTCACGTCAGACGCGCTTACGCGCTGAGGGACTCTGGTCCAATAGAATCGCGTATGCGTGCTGACGCGCTTACGCGCTAAGGGCCTTTCCTCGGATTTCACGCTGACGTGCAGGATTTTCACGTGCCAAATCACTCCGTATCAAGCTGGCCACCCGAAAACACACGGAACACCACGCTCCTGCCCAGAAGGCCGAGTTACTGCCCCCCAGTGCCCCGAGCAGCCTCCCACGTGCTATCTGCTGCTGCCTGCCTGCCTGCTGCCACCGTGCCCTGCCATTTGGTGCCTGCACATCAGCCATCTGCAGGGGTCCAGTTGCTGTGTCCACCCCTGCTGGAACTGAAGACTCCCAACTGGGATTACATCGCTCCACAGCCCAGCCCCAGGACCCAGTTGCCCACCCACACCTGCCTCTGGGGTTGCCATGTCGGGCACTTCCACATCTGGCACCAGTGGCAACCCCAGGCCAGAGGGGCAGAGGGGCACCAGCTTCACTGCCACCGAAGTTGGTGTCCTGGTGGAGCATGTCCTGGGGCAGTATGATGCCCTCTTTGGATCGTCCCACGCCAGCAAGGAAGGACGGGAGAGGATCTGGGCCGACTGTGTGGTTGCCATCAACGCGGAGGGGGTGGCAACCCGCAACGTCCAGAAGATCAAGAAGCGCTGGGAGGACTTGAGGTCCAGGACCCTTGTGAAGGCCCGGCGCCTCGTGGAGGGGGGCCGGGGCCGCATGAGTTCCATCCAGAAGAGGGTCCTGGAACGCGTACGCCCAGCGCTCCACGCCCAGGTCCTTGAGAGGGAGGCCCGTCTGGAGTTGAGCGGTAAGTGTCCAAGCATTACTGTGTGAGACAGGGCATGTTGCGGTGTGCTGGTTCTATGATACTTGCCTGTATGTGTGCCATGGGCCATGTATGCATGTATGTGTGCAGGGACATCATGGTAATGCATGTGCGACCAGTGATGTGTGACCCACATGGTTGTTGCATGTGTTGAAATGCGGCATGGGGAGCCCTATGCAGATTTTGGACATGAGAGCATGCCAGTCTCTGTACCTGGACATGGATGGGGGTGAAGGATGGGTGCTGATGCCAGGTACATATATGGTAGCCATGTCTGTGTGCCTGACCTGCGTGTCTGTGACTTGTGCATGCCATGGATGCATGACACATGTGTGTGACAATGCACAGATTCAGTGACGCACCCAACTTACCCTTGTTTCGCCTGTGTTCGGTGTGTTTGGGGCCAGATGGATGTGACTGAGGTGAAGTGTGTGCATGTGATATGCATGAGCCATGATGCATGTGAGTTACATATCATTGAATGTTTCTAGAGTCCATTGGACATGCATGGAAATGTCCATGGCATGCACCATGCCTGTTACTGTGTGTGTTTTGCCTGGACTGACCCATGTGTTGTGGAGGGACATGATGGAAGTGTACTTTGACAGTGGTGCTCATCTGCTATTGCTTCCTGTCTAGGGGACCATTGTACAGTAGCCTGATGCTTGTGTCCTTTGTCTCCCTCTACGCAGCGGCTAGTGAAGAAGAGGGCGGAGACGGCGCTGTGGAGCAAGGCGGCGGGGATGCCCCCACGGCTGCAGCAGAAGGGGTGGGTGAGCCCCCACGGGCCTGCTACGGCGGGAGACGGTGAGGAGCCATCCAGGTTGGTGGTTTGCACAGAGGAGGAGGAGGCCGACACTGGTGCACACATGGGGCCTGGTGGGAGCATCCCTGCTGGTGCAAGTGGTGCAGTCCAGGGCCAGGGGCAGGAGGCAGCACAGGTCACCGTGGAGGGGCCTGTGCATGTCACTGTCCCTGACCCTGTGAGTGCACCACCATGCACCAGCAGGGATGCCCCGTCCCAGGCCCGTCCGCAGGTAGAGGGGATGTCCATGTCACCTGACTCCCCTCCACCTGCGGACGTGGTAACCCCTGGCCGCGTGGAGAAGGTCCTGATTGGGGTCGCGATGCGCACGGCTGTGATTCGTGATGACGTGCGTGCTTCCCGGGAGGAGCACGCACGTCATCACGAAGTGCACCGTGCCGACGTGGCCCAATTGGGATCGGCCATGTTCGGGGGTTTCCTGCATGTGTTGGCCAATCTGACGGCCCTCTCCTCCTCTGTGCAGGCTATCCACCGGTCGTTCTCCTTGCCGTCTTCCGGCCCAGATGCCACCAGGGCCCCCTGTGGACCTGCCCCGACCAATGCAGCCAGCTCGGTGGGGATCCCATCCCTGCCACAGTTGGGAGTCGGAGGTCCAGCAGGGGTGGACAACACAGCAAGTGGACCCCAGCAGATGGAAGATGTGACGGCATCATCGGGCAGGGCACGTGCACGACGGCGTCGGTGGTTTCCATCAGCCTGGATGCCGTCGTGCTGGCAGAGGCAGTGGCGTCGGAGGCAGCAGCGGGCTCGACGTGGGAGGCATCATGGCTCGGGGCCATCAAGATCAGAGGGGCAGGCATCGGCCGGAGGGCAGGGCAACCCTGGGATGGTGGTGTGTTCCGTGTGGGAGGAGTTTGGCCAGCGGATAGGTGCGGAGCGGCAGCGGGCGGAAGAGGAGCGGCTCGCCATGGTCAGGGCGGAGTTCTCCATGCGTCGGGCATTGAGGCGGGCTGAGTGCCTCGAGGAAGCTCGCAGGGAGTTTGAGGTGGACATGGGGTTGTCCCTGCGAGACCTCGGGGCCAGGACAGAGTCCCGCCTCCAGGACATCGACATGGAGTTCGATGATGCCCTGGCCAGCAACATCACCAAGTGAGCCGCAGGACTTGCCCGCTGCCTTTGTATATAGTTATTTAGTTAGTTAGTGCTAGGTTTCCTTTATTTATTTTTATTATTTTGGACCGCTCGGACAATGGCCACTTTTTTGTACATATGTTTTACATTAGTTAGTGGTAGGTTTCATTTTTGGTGTTGGGCTCATGGACCCTGGAACATTCCTGTATATAGTTTGTTTTTTTGGGAGATACATTTTTTTAATTTCTTATTGTTTTCACCATGACGTAATGGTTTTTCATTAATTTCCTATGACATGATATTGCTTTGGACAAATTCATTTTAATTTTGTATTCCTTTGTTTTTTTGTTTATCACTTTTGTTCTCGGACATGGACCATTTCTTTACTTAGCCACATCGTTGTATGTTTGAAAAGTTCACTTATTTTTGGTATTTAATACATTTTTTATATTTTCTTACACTTGTGTTATTTTCTCATTGGTTTGTTACATGTCATGATATGGGTTTTGACATTGACTTGCACCCATTGTGTATGTGTGTGTGACGGACATGTGTTCTTTTGCATACTTGGCATTGGGGTTGTGTCATGTGATTGCATTCACTATGTGGGTGGATGCAATCCTTGCCTGGGTGTTTGTGCTGGGTATGCTGGCCCTTACTGCCATGATTGTGTATCGTCAGGACCTGGGGCCAGGGGGACATGTGTGGGGGCCTGCTGGCAGGTTCCCCACAGTGCTGGGGGGTGGGGGTGATAGGGGACATGAGTGGGGGCCTGGTGGAGGGTGCCCCTGGTGACTGGGGGGGTGGGGGTGGTGGGAGACATGAGTGGGGGCCTGGTGGAGGGTGCCCCTGGTGACTGGGGGGGTGGGGGTGGTGGGTGACATGAGTGGGGGCCTGGTGGAGGGTGCCCCTGGTGGCGGGGGGGTGGGGGTGGTGGGTGACATGAGTGTGGGCCTGGTGGAGGGTGCCCCTGGTGGCGGGGGGGTGGGGGTGGTGGGAGGCATGGGTAGGGGCCTGGTGGAGACTGCCCCTGGTGGCGGGAGGGTGGGGGTGGTGGGAGACATGGGTGGGGGCCTGGTGGGGGCTGCCCCTGCACTGCTGGGGGGTGGGGGTGATAGGGGACATGAGTGGGGGCCTGGTGGAGGGTGCCCCTGGTGACTGGGGGGGTGGGGGTGGTGGGTGACATGAGTGGGGGCCTGGTGGAGGGTGCCCCTGGTGGCGGGGGGGTGGGGGTGGTGGGTGACATGAGTGGGGGCCTGGTGGAGGGTGCCCCTGGTGGCG
This sequence comes from Ambystoma mexicanum, assembly GCF_040938575.1. NCBI lineage: Eukaryota > Metazoa > Chordata > Amphibia > Caudata > Ambystomatidae > Ambystoma > Ambystoma mexicanum. The sequence goes on from NC_090929.1 coordinate 63,032,611, forward strand.
GGGGGGTGGGGGTGGTGGGAGGCATGGGTGGGGGCCTGGTGGAGGCTGCCCCTGGTGGCGGGAGGGTGGGGGTGGTGGGAGACATGGGTGGGGGCCTGGTGGAGGCTGCCCCTGCACTGCTGGGGGGTGGGGGTGATAGGGGACATGAGTGGGGGCCTGGTGGAGGGTGCCCCTGGTGACTGGGGGGGTGGGGGTGGTGGGTGACATGAGTGGGGGCCTGGTGGAGGGTGCCCCTGGTGACTGGGGGGGTGGGGGTGGTGGGTGACATGAGTGGGGGCCTGGTGGAGGGTGCCCCTGGTGACTGGGGGGGTGGGGGTGGTGGGTGACATGAGTGGGGGCCTGGTGGAGGGTGCCCCTGGTGACTGGGGGGGTGGGGGTGGTGGGTGACATGAGTGGGGGCCTGGTGGAGGGTGCCCCTGGTGACTGGGGGGGTGGGGGTGGTGGGTGACATGAGTGGGGGCCTGGTGGAGGGTGCCCCTGGTGACTGGGGGGGGTGGGGGTGGTGGGTGACATGAGTGGGGGCCTGGTGGAGGGTGCCCCTGGTGGCGGGGGGGTGGGGGTGGTGGGTGACATGAGTGGGGGCCTGGTGGAGGGTGCCCCTGGTGACTGGGGGGGTGGGGGTGGTGGGTGACATGAGTGGGGGCCTGGTGGAGGGTGCCCCTGGTGACTGGGGGGGTGGGGGTGGTGGGAGACATGGTTGGGGGCCTGGTGGAGGGTGCCCCTGGTGACTGGGGGGGTGGGGGTGGTGGGAGACATGAGTGGGGGCCTGGTGGAGGGTACCCCTGGTGACTGGGGGGGTGGGGGTGGTGGGAGACATGAGCAGGTGTGCAGGGTAGTCCCCTGTTTTGTGGGCTGCCTGCAGGGGCCGTCGAGGGTGACAGGACCCACCCAGCCTAATCGCGTGTGTAACTTCGCACGCACCCCTGTAATACACGTACCAAGCCAAATCGCGTGTGGAAATTCCCGCGCACCCCTGAAATACACGTACCCTGCTGTAATCGCGTGTGGGACTTCCCGCGCACCCCTGTAATACACGCGGCCAGGCTATTCGCGTGTGGAAATTCCCGCGCACCCCTGAAATACACGCGCCCAGGCTATTCGCGTGTGGAACTTCCCGCGCACCCCTGAAATACACGCGGCCAGGCTATTCGCGTGTGGAACTTCCCGCGCACCCCTGAAATACATGCGCCCAGGCTATTCGCGTGTGGAACTTCCCGCGCAGCCCTGAAATACACGCGGCCAGGCTATTCGCGTGTGGAACTTCCCGCGCACCCCTGAAATACACGCACCCTGCTGTAATCGCGTGTGGGACTTCCCGCGCACCCCTGAAATACATGCGGCCAGGCTATTCGCGTGTGGAACTTCCCGCGCACCCCTGAAATACACGTACCCTGCTGTAATCGCGTGTGGGACTTCCCGCGCACCCCTGAAATACACGCGGCCAGGCTATTCGCGTGTGGAACTTCCCGCGCACCCCTGAAATACACGTACCCTGCTGTAATCGCGTGTGGGACTTCCCGCGCACCCCTGAAATACACGCGGCCAGGCTATTCGCGTGTGGAACTTCCCGCGCACCCCTGAAATACACGTACCCTGCTGTAATCGCGTGTGGGACTTCCCGCGCACCCCTGAAATACACGCGGCCAGGCTATTCGCGTGTGGAAATTCCCACGCACCCCTGAAATACACGTACCCTGCTGTAATCGCGTGTGGGACTTCCCGCGCACCCCTGAAATACACGCGGCCAGGCTATTCGCGTGTGGAAATTCCCGCGCACCCCTGAAATACACGTACCCTGCTGTAATCGCGTGTGGAACTTCCCGCGCACCACTGAAATACACGCGGCCAGGCTATTCGCGTGTGGAAATTCCCACGCACCCCTGAAATGCACGTACCCTGCTGTAATCGCGTGTGGACCTTCCCGCGCACCCCTGAAATCCACGTACCCGGCCAAATCGCGTGTGAGACTTCCCGCGCACACGTATTTTTTGTCAGCGTGTCCGTGTTTGTGGGTACCCCTTTGCACCTCATTTGTCCTGGAGGGCCACAGTATAGGACATTCATCATGGCAGTATATGGGTGCTATTTGTTGGCGCACCTTTTGGCGCACATTTCTTACAGCCGCTGAGACGCTACCGCCTGCTTTCTTGTGGCGGTCGTGTTTGTGCCTGTGCGCTGGTTTGAGCGTGCGCTTTTTTGACCTATTCTATTCCATGAATACGTGTTGTAGGCGAGCGTGTGGGCGTTCTGCGCACTTTTACCCTGTGCTTCCCCCGTGACGCCCACATTTTGGCAAGTTGTTCCCCATTCTGAGTGTTACGCCGTGTGTTCCGCCTACTTTTGTTGCGTGCGCCGCGCTATGTGCGATTTTCGCTGTGGACTGCGATTTTCGCTGTGACCTGGCGCATGACGTTAGATGGCTTGTGCGCCAACGTGCGCCGCGCACTTTCTTATCGCACGTCCGATGGTTTTCTCGCGCACGGCCTTCCATGAATCGATGTGCGCTGCTTTTCGTGCGATTTTCGCTATTCCACTGCGATTTTCGCTATTCCACTGCGAATCGCACGTTTTTGGCCACTTGCGCCGCGCTAATTATTCCATGAATCGGCCTGTAAGTCTATGAAAGCTAAATTATTCAGTTTGTTTATTGAAAAATAATTCCAGAGCAAATGTGGAGACGCGACCTCTTTGGGTTACGTTGCACCTGTTCCTTAAAAAACGGGTGGATATTCGTCCCCTCCAGTTACTAGCACATTAACAGGTGTTTCATTAATTACGGCAACTTCTCGCACGCATTGCAGGATGCAAAAATATCAAATAACTGGTACCCTCAAACCTGTTTCAACGATATTAACAACTAGAAAAGGACGCGACGTAGAATGGTAACCTGAACCCACTCAAAGTAAACCAATAAGAGAGGTCACAGGTCATTTCCCATGCCTAGGATTAGCGTTCTGATTGGGCGTCCTCTCTACTCCTTCGCCTCACTTGACACCTCCTCGACCTCGCCCCATCCTCAAGCACGCTCCTTGGGGGATGGCTGTCCATGAACAATGGCTCCAAGTTTAAATTCCCCCTTCTTCTTCCTGTCTTGTCTGCTTGGGCATTGTATGTCCCCTCACTAACTTGGCCAGCCCCATTTATCGTTACTAACCACCTGCATAGGCGTCCCTAGGGGGGATGCCCCCCTCTTGGCTGCTTTGCCCCCCTCTGACAAATAACTCTTTCCAGGAGCCTCACCGGTGTTCCTTTGTCTAGCCTTCATTTGCGGGTTTTGAGGCTTTATTTGCCTAGCCTGTGTTCTTTCTTCTGGCCTGAAAGGGACACCACGGGAATAAATGGGCGATGATTATCGCTAGGTGGGGGGCCATCAGTGTTAAAAGCAGGCTACCCACATACTGGGCACTCACTTGTTTTCCAAATATGTAGAACACACTTGTCTAGAATAAAACAAGACATTTCCAAATTGAAACATGCTGCCTAACTTTACATTCACTAGTTTTCTTTAAAATGTGTTTATTTTTTCGTCGCACTGCCACACAGATAACTTGTGCTATCTTGTGCTCTTTATTTTGTCTTTGGTCACGGGATATATTTCTAAAGCTGTTATCTGCTTGTCGAACTGTTTAATGGCAAATAAATGCTTCTATTGCGCCGACAGCAGTTATTGGAAAATCAATAGGTGCCAACTTTTGATTTTAACTAAGGAGGCAGAAACCCTCGACCTGAAAATAAGCAAGCTACAAGCCAAACCCATCCCCTGAACAAACACATTTTATAGCGCTTGTTTTTATAAGGAATTGTAAAAAGTCATAAGATTTACATCTAGTTTTAAATATATAACATCTTAGCAACAGTCCTCCTACCCGGTCAGCTACCCTCGTAGCTTTCTACTGTAGGGCATGTTTTAGGATCCCTTAATGTGTTCAAAATCACTGCAAAATCAACAGTATTTAATCTCCAGCTACACTGACCCTGTGCATACCTTCATTGACGTGTGTACCAGTGACGGCTTCTACATAATGGGCGAGTGGGCGCCGACCCGCGGGAATCCTCACCTATAATGGAGGAGCCATCCCAGTCTATACACTGAGCACTCCCCCAGCTGCTTTTTGCAGGCTTGAACTGTCAAAGGGAAACGTGTTTTCCGTTTGACAGTTCTGTTTGTCAGCCTTGCCTATCCAATGAGCCATGCAAAGCTGGGGGCGTTTTGCTTCCCCAAGCTTACATGGCCCATTGGGGATGCTGGCTGAAGAATTGCATGTTTGTATGTGTGAGAGGGAGACGCTTCTGCGCCTACTCGCACATCCAAATGGAGCGGGGCACTTTGTCATCAGCACTCCAGCTCTTGCGTGCACGTGCATGAACCGGGAAGCTCTTTGCTACCTGGTTCCTGTACGCGTTACACGGAAGCTGGAACGCTGGGAAGAAACATCAGGACCGGGGTAAAAGATAAGTTAATTTAAATGTGTATGTATGTGTGTATGCTTGTGTTGTGTGTAATGAGTGAGTGCATGCTGCATGTGAAGGTTGCGTGATTGTATGTGCGCATGTATTGGTACTGGGCTATGGAACTGATGTAGGCGGGAGGGGGCTTGTTGAGCAGCTCCCCTCCCCACGAGCCAAAGTCCGCACCCCATGTTAGGCGCTGGGGGGGTAGGGTACTGGCATGAATTTTTGTACTGGGCATCTATGATAGATGCCTAGTAAAACATACCATCCCTGCCTCTTGGGCCCCCCAGTACCTCACATCCACACACACAATTCTAGTGTGTGTGTGAAGCGCTTTGGGGGCCCAAAGGGCAGGTATGGAATTTTTTACTGGGCATCTGTGATACAGCAAGCATCTCCCCTGCTGAATTCCTGGTTGAAATTGAAACTGCACTGGTTACCTGGCGACCCTCTGATCTTGGGCCCAGGTCCCCTCCCCACCAGTTGCTTTCCTGCACTGACTGCCCCCCTGGCAGCCCTTGCACTCAGGGTCTGTTTCTGTATGCCTACAGTCCCCTAACAGCACTTGACACTTGATGTCTGCACTTACCCTTGCACTTGCCACCATCTGGCCTCACTTTTTTATTTATTTGTATTTATTTGTTTTACTGTGTGATCCCATGTACTGCACTGCCCCCTACCCCTTCCCCCTCGCACTTTTGCCCTCCCCCTCCCCATACACAATCTCAATGTCACCTGGCCTAGTAAGATCATTGTCTGTCTTCCCTTTGTTCGCCCTTCCTTGCCTCGTCGCGCCTTGCGTATAGGCGCCTTATAAATGCCATATCATATCATGATAAGTGCTATTATGTAGCTAGATTGGCATTTTGGTGCAGCCAGTCTAGCCACGTGTTACTGTGGCGTGACATTTGGTATTGGGCATCTTTGATGTGTTCATGTGGCTAGACTAGCATTTTGATGCAGTCATTTTGGACATGGCTTTTTTTATGGTAAAGCCAGTAGTAGTATGTTCTTAAGTGGTGATGCTGCCATATTTTGGCAGAACAAGCGTGGGCATGTTTTCTTATAGTATCATCATTACTGGCATTATGCGCGAAGCGAACATGAATATGTGCTGCTATTGACTTACTGGCATACATTGGTTCTGTCAGCATGCAAATGTATGAGTGCAACCAGTGTGAAAATGTTTATGTAATGGCATACAGGTTTCGAAATTAAGATTTGATGAGCTGGAGCTAAAACTCCTGGGTGTCGGGTATCGTCCAACATGCAGGTGCTACCGTTGGGGAACCAGGAGTAAGCACACAGCACACTGGAAATCTAACCTCCACACGAGTTGCACACTTTACCCTTTTTCCCATTATTTTTTAATGTGTACTACATGTGTCCTAATTCTTCTTTATTAACATTCTCAAACACTCCACGTTAATGACACATATGCATGTTTGTTTGGGGACAATTTGACCTGCGAGCCAAAATTAGCTCTTGGCAGCTTTTGATTTCAAGCTAACCAGTCTCTCCTAGGGTAGAAGGTGGCGCTATATAGCTCACAGCTGGCAGCAATGTCTAACCCCAGGCATATATTGTGGGCAAGGGTATCATTAAAATGTGTTGACAAAATGCTGCTTAATGCCTACGGGTTCTTGGCACGTTAAAAATGAATATGCATGAACATAAACTGCTGGTGACTTGTATCTATTGGATTCTTTTCATGAGTTACCTTGCAAAAACAGTTTGTTATTTTTCAGAAAACTGTGCTGTAAAATACACAATTTTAAGCCATTATTTTAAAAATGTTCTTGGGGGTTAGGGGATGAGGAGAATCCCCCAACACCTCTTGATTGCTTCAGGCTCCCTCGCTACTCTCCATCACACTGGCATGTTTGGGGGAAATATTTATGCCCTTCCAATAAAAAAAATCACTAGCCGCTGCTGGGGTGTACAGCCAGAAACTGAAAACGGTAAAGCATTCTATGGGAGCAAAGTGAGATTCCTGCCACCACTGCTAAAGAACCAGGGGAGCCGTTCTCCTCTTTCCCCTTATACTCTGCACCTTTATGTGACATTTCATCTGTTAAACGGACTGTGTTTGACTACCATTTGAAACTGAGTCTGGGTGATATCTCTTTTTGACTGGCTATTATCTAAAGTTGAGCTGGAAGTGATGCTCCTTTCTGCTAAATACTACTTCTAACTACACATAATTTGAAGTTGTGCTCGGAAAGATGTCTGCTTGAGTTAAAAGAATGCAGTCTCTTGCTGAGTGCAAGGGCAATTGGCAACTGTCTAACATGAGTTAACTTTTTAGGATGTATATTAACTTGATGCAAAACCTTCTCTGAACATGCTTAATGTCACGTTTTTGTAACCAGTTTGGTAAAAAATATAGGTATACTTAATCTAATTTTGCCTGTTGATGCTTATTTGATGTGCCACCACCCCTGTCCCACCTTGTTGTATTTGTACCCCCCAGCCCTGAAACTCCCCCAATACTGATTTCGAATGGATTGTGTCCACCCACATATTCCTCATTTTATGATAAATCTCCTTCCAGCTTTAGCTGCTTTGGAAAAAGATTTCAACAGTGGGCGCAGTGTGCCGTCTCATCGAGTCAATGTCCATCGAGGACCTCTGTTCGACGTCATCATCAGTATAAATGGGGCCCGCAGCACCCGTTGGCTTTAGTTCTGTTTTTCTGAGCTAACGCTTCAAAGAATTACGGCGCGCTTCAGTTCTTCACTAAACCTCGTCATTATTTTCGGAAGTGAACGTGTCTTGTCCATCGGCTCCATCAACACCTAAGACAGGAATCAAGAAGTGCCAAGACTGTGGATCGAAGATGTCGATCACCGACCCCCACCGCATATGTTTGTGGTGCATTGGTAACGGTCACCATACCTCCGACTGTAACTCCTGTCAGGCGATGAACGAAAAGGCTCTGAGGGAGCATAAAGATATACTCCTACATCCCTTCCCCTTTCCTCCATACTTATGGGGCATTCCTCCATCCTGTGGGACGGGACCGGAGCGCTTTGTAAAAGCATACAAGGAAAAGGAAACAAAGTCTGCACACCTAATTGTGAAGAGAAATTTATCAAGTTGCTCGATGTTTAGTGAGGTGCAGAGGAGAAAGACACCACCCTGACATTGGGTGGTGATGCAAAACAAGGAAAAGAGAGTGTCCACGGGCTGTGGATCACTCGCGTCCCCTGCACACTCAGGTTAATGCCAGAGGCAATCAGTTGGTCAAAATAGTAGTTGTGTAATATTCATGGAGTACACATTCCATATTTGATTGAATGAATAGAGTTGAAAATAATATTTTGGAGAAAGCACATCAAAGTTTTCTAAAGTTTTAAGGTTAATTTATCTCAGTAATTTTTATTGACAACATATATACATAATAGTATCTCTTAGTCCTGCTAGACCAAACCTTTAGGTAATATAATCACTTGGTTCCAAATTTCAACATACAAATGTCTATTTTATTAGTGCGTGCCAGTCTATATTCAGCAATAGTACCAATTGTTGATCTTCATATAGATACATGTCATACTCCAAACAATTTGATCATAATGGATACAGTAGAGGCCTAGCTACTGTGTAGATGTCTCAACGCATTTCGGAAAGTACTTTCCCTTCTTTAGGAGCAAAAAAATTAAATATTGTAAACTGTCAAGTTCATGTGTTCACAATCTGATTCTTCACGGTAATCTGTTACCCACTAAAGAGGAGATAACAAAAAGATGGGAATATTTTAAGTACTCTATTCATTAGCTTCGAAAAGCAGTAACGTTCTCTAGTTGTTCTGTGCAATAAACCCTACCTCTCATTGGTGCCACATGGGTTTTTGCGCGTTTGATGAGATGTAAATCATCATAAGTTATCTCCTTGTTATGGGTGGAGTCTTTCCGGGTATCTTCAAAGTTTTTCTCCAGCTGACCCGGAAACGGCGCTCAATGCGACCCCCGACCCCTGTAATAGTGCTTTCAATCCATATAATTGGATTGAAAGCAGTATTATTACGGCCGCGGTGCCACGTTCATTTTGCTTACCAAAATCATTCATTCAATGCTATAGTAAGCAAAATGAAGGCGGCGCCGCAGCAGGAATAATGCTGCTTTCAATCCAGTGACATGGATTGAAAGCAGCATTATTTCGGCGGCGGCGGCGCCTTCAGTTTGCTTACTATAGCATTGAATGAATTATTTTCAGTGCTATAGTAAGCAAACAGAAGCCGCCGCCGCAAAAATGATGCTTATCCAATGACATGGATTGAAAGCACTATTATGAAGGCGGCGGCACTGCCTTCATTTTGCTTACTACAGCATCGAATGAATTATTTTCAATGCTATAGTAAGCAAACTGAAGCATACAACAACCGAGTTTACCTGTTGGGCGTGTGGGCGGAGCCATGTGCAAATGGGCAGAGTCTTGTGTGGCTGTGGGCGGGGCATAAATCTCAGGAATTTTGATTTTCAAATGTAGGCAGGTACGGGCACGCCCTGTGTCGACGCTCATTTTCGAGTTTCGAAAAACAAACTGTAATACTCCGCAACTTCCACTAGATGTCGGCCTATGCACAGCATGTGAATCTAAGCAGATACAAGCATCAGAAATACGATTACGGTGAGTAATGTATCTCATATATTTTGAATGATATGGTCTTGAATATTGTAATGCAGGTAGGACATTTAATGCCAATCAAACGTTTGGAATGTCTGAAAAGTTACCTCACAATCGTGGTACATCTAGGGTCATGTGTTACACCTTTTCGGCGATGGCAAGTCCGGCGTCATTGGTCTCTGTGTGGAGATGTGTTCCTAGGTAATTCCAATAGGGCAAAAGGGAACAGTTTTATCAGTCTAGTCGTTCCACGTTGCCGGCAGAAGCACGTGACTGATCACCTGACGTCTCTTAAGGGATGCGGAACACCGCTTCGAGGCGTCGCTTCTGATGAATGTGATGCTCCGTAAGTTTGAAAGAACCTATCCTGGCATTCTAAGTCTTTACTAGCTATCTGACTCACCTTTGTAATCCTCATTCTTTCTCCTATAGAATTGAGTCCTGTCTCGAGCTTCCCCTCTGTGATTCCCGTGATTTCTCCCGTTCGTTCGAGCCAGGGACTGAGTCTCACACCCGATCCAATTCAGAACCAGAGTCCGCTTTGCAGAAGTAAGTCCCGATCTTCGTTTCTTTTCCCCGTTCCTTCCTTACTTTGGGCTATCACTAATCATTCTTCCCTTGGCAGTGAATTCGTTCCCCTTTGGATTCCAACACTGTCAGCCACCCGGATTGCCCGAGGCGAAGGGTTTACTTCTAGTCACCTTAGTTAATAGTAAGCTCTCTCCCTCTTCTAGATAATCATTCTCACACTCTCCCCTTCTCCCACTTACCTGTCATTTTCTCGTCCTGTAGGACTCCTCACTCACTCTCAGCCTTGAGAACAGTCTGCCTTCCAAGAAGATCAGTTCAAGACCTCCCGAGTCGTCCTTCCAAGAAGACCGTTCTCAGACGCCCAGAGTTTTTTTCCCCCAGAGGGTTTCCCTGGGGTTCGTGCTTCCGTTTGCTGGTTTCTATTTCTCAGTGTTAGAGGGGGCAGGGACTTCCGGGTGATCCTTTCTTTCTGCAGTTGATGCTTCCGTCAAGTTAAGGCTCGATCAGGTTAGTGTCTATTCCAATTTGTTCTCTTGTTGGAAATCATACCGTGTTGAATTTTCATCAGTTATAACAGTAACATTATGTTCAGAATGATGTCCTCATAGAAATTGTGCTGGTTATACCATCTTCCTAAAATAATAAGGAATCTAAAGTTACTGGTGTAAAATATCCTTTTGTAAGCTGCATAGATAGTATCCACTGGGTCCTGTGTAATAAATTATAGGCGCTCACCCCTTCACACTTGAGGGGCGCTTTAATATTGATGACCATCAAGGGATCTGGTTCGGTATTACATGCAGCAGTGCATGTGGGAATCAGTTCCAGTAAATTATGTGCTGGAAACCTAAATGTAGAATAGGGAAACTGATCAGCTCGTGCGTATTCCAAAAGGGCAGTATAATCCTGAAAAGGTACTCGGGCACCAGCTAGTTGTTCAAGAAATGTCATCCCTTACCTTACCAGGTAATCCGATCTGCAAGGAAACGACCGCGAGTGCAAACAGATGCAGACGCGTCTGTTAGTTAAATCGTGATGTGACGCGATGCCGGTGCACATCAGCGCGGTGACGTCAGATGTAAACATATGACCTAACCGCGCGACAAGCAGCCGGCAGCGCGACACAGTGCACCAAGTTTGGAATCATTGCGCAAATAGTACATTGATTGAAAACCTCATGGGAGGAGTCAAGGTGTACTGGGAGGCTTTATATAAAACATGCTCAAAGTGTCTCATAATTTTTATGCGTAGATAGTTTAATCTATATAATGATCACTCCTACACCCAAAGGGGCACCTCTGCTCACAATCTTTATGTGGTTAGTTGTCAAGGCAACTTCATAATCATCAGACCTATCAGATAACATTATTGTCCATCAAGTGATGCCTGTTTGCAAAATACATGGGTAATGTTTTCAGTATTAAGACAGCTGAATTGATATAATTTTAGCTTGATGTTAGTGTGACAGTAATATACAAGAAACGTAGGGTAAATACTCAACTGTTTTTAGCCCGATATATTATCAGAATCATACAAAGCATTATATCCTACATGTAGAATGTTACATACACAATGTTAATATCACGCAAATTTGCATAGATGTTACGTAGGTCCTGATGTAGCAAAATTGAATCTGACATTTGAATTACTTGCTGCATAGTGGTTCCATTAGATGTGCATTGCTTTTGAACATCATCTGTCTGTCTCTACCTTGTAGACAAAAAGACCAAACTTGGAAACACATTTTGGAGACTACAAAGTCCCTAACTTCTAGGATATTCATATTAACTTTGAGATGGTAAAATTTAAAAAATATAAAATAAAATAAATAAACTAACTGTCAAAGGTAGTCAAAGTATCTTACCTCCTGGGTGTGTTTATAAGGTTGTGAGGATCAGAGTATATACAGTTAAAAGAATGCACCCAAATGAAAATCTTCATTCATTCCATATGGGCTCATGCTATCCAATTTGTCGATCCAGTAGAGCTCACGTTGGTCTATCCTTTGGGAGTGGTTAGCCCCTCTAGGGGCTCTTTGTACCACTTCGAGGATTTGATATCTCAATTGTGCTACGGAGTGTTTTTTGTCGGCAAAATGTCTTGCCACTGGTGATCGTTCGTTATTGGTGCGGATGTTACTTTTATGTTCATTGAATTTCTCCTTCATTTTGCATTTGGTCTGACCAACGTAGTAGATGCCACAAGGGCAACTCAAAGCGTAAATTACAGATTTCATGTTGCAAGTAGCATAATGTCGAAGTTGGATTTTAGCTCCTGTCCGTGGATGTCTCACGTAATCTCCTCTCATGATATTGTTGCAAATGTTGCAATGTAAACAAGCAAAAGTCCCCAGTTTTTTGGTTTGTAGAACCCTTTGTCGTTGATCTTGTGTTCGTTCTGCTCTCACCAATCGGTCTCTAAAGTTCTTCTCTCTCTTATAGGCAATTAGGGGTGGTTCTGGTAAGAGGTCGTTAAGAAGTGGATCCAATTGTATCGTCCTCCAATTTTTTCTGATCAAGCGCGTAATTTGATGGCTTTGGCTGGAGTATTTCAATGAGTATAGGAATGGAATCTCCTTTATCTCAGGTGTTTTCCTCAATAGGTCTTGCCTGGATATAAGGGTAGATCTTGTTTTTGCTGCTGTTATCACACTCTCAGGGTATCCTCTCTCAGTGTATTTAGATGACATTTTGTCCATTTCAATCGTTAGTGTGGAGTCCACTGATGTTATTCTCTTGGCCCGAAGAAAATGACTGTATGGGAGATAATATTTTAGGTGTGTCGGGTGGGAACTTCTGTAGTGTAAGCTGTTGTTCACATCCGTAGGTTTAGTGAATAGATTCGTAGCAATCACTCCATCAATAAGTTCAAGTTCGACATCCAGGTAGTGAATCTTTGGTGTACCTATTTCCATTGTGAATTTTATCCTGTCGTTGACAGAGTTGATATATGTCAAGAATGTTTCAAGTAGTTCCTTCTTCTCTCTCCAGATTACAAAAACATCATCGATGTATCTCATTCAGCAGACCAATCTGGGGCCCCAGTTTTCATGAGTGGTGATATGTTCTGATTCCAGATGATGCATGAAAAGATTCGCATAGGCAGGGGCCATGGCCGAGCCCATAGAAGTGCCTGAAGCTTGTAAATAAAACTGGTTGTTAAATCTAAAGAAGTTGTTGTGGAGAATGATTTTTGCCAATTCCAGTACAAAGGTTTTCTCTGCTTTGCTATCATTTTCTTGTAATAGTGCCCATTCTAGTGCCTCAATTCCTTTATCATGTGGGATAGAAGTGTACAGACTTTGTACATCCAGAGTTACTAGAATATCATTTCTCTGTAAATTCTTTATGTTCTGTATGACATTGAGGAAATGGGTAGTGCCCCAGAGATAAGTGTTGGTCTTCTGTACTATCGGTTGAAGAACCTGATCCACATAGATGGCCAAGGGATCAAACACACTGTCAGTTCCAGCTACTATTGGTCTCAGAGGTGGCGTAGTCAGTTGTTTATGAATTTTGGGGAGCCCGTAAAAAACTGGTGTGAATGGATTAATCTTCAGCAAGTAGGTTTTCGTTTTTAATGTAATCCAGTCATTCTCAAGTGCTTTCTCCAATATGGATTGTATTATAGTTAGGATTCTCATTGTTGGATCCTCATTGATGGGTATATAAGTGTCCCTATCATTCAGCAGTGCAAGGTATTGGGCATTGTAAAAACAAGATCTACCCTTATATCCAGGCAAGACCTATTGAGGAAAGCACCTGAGAAAAGGGAGATTCCATTCCTATACTCATTGAAATACTCCAGCCAAAGCCATCAAATTACGCGCTTGATCAGAAACAATTGGAGGACGATACAATTGGATCCACTTCTTAAGGACCTCTTCCCAGAACCACCCCTAATTGCCTATAAGAGAGGGAAGGACTTTAGAGACCGATTGGTGAGAGCAGAACGAACACAAGATCAACGACAAAGGGTTCTACAAACCAAAAAACTGGGTACTTTTGCTTGTTTACATTGCAACATTTGCAACAATATCATGAGAGGTGATTACGTGAGACATCCACAGACAGGAGCTAAAATCCAACTTCGACATTATGCTACTTGCGACATGAAATCTGTAATTTACGCTTTGAGTTGCCCTTGTGGCATCTACTACGTTGGGCAGACCAAATGCAAAATGAAGGAGAGATGCAATGAACATAAAAGTGTTGTGATGCCTACCCCCGGGCATCCGGATCAAGCCCATCAGCCCCGGGAGCAGGCATCCAGACATTTACAAAAACCCCAGCAGCCCCAGTTAGGGGGTGTCTGGGTTCAGTCCTGGCGCCGTAGGCACCAGGCTCATAATAAAAATCAGTCCTGGCGACATAGACGCCAGGCTCATAGACATTACTTACCTCATGCAGACCATGCTGCAAATAAATCCAAGCCAACGTGAGGCCTGGATGGGACTATATTACTACAGGGACTATTTTTTACTCGGGTGTGGTCCTGGGGAACTTCTTGGAGGCTATTTAAACCACGCCCGAACAGCAGCACATGCTTCGTGTTATTCTGCATCCAGCAGCGTGACTCTCACCGTGCCTGCAGCCAGCACCAGTCTTCTGCCACGCCCGCCTGCCTGCAGCCAGCATCCAGTCTTCTGCCATGCCCGCCTCGAATCCGGAGCTCCTAGAATAAAGAGGAAGAAAAGGACAAGGTTAGAAAACGAACTTATTTCAAATTCCTCATCTGATTCCGGATCCATTTCATCTCCCGACCTGGAAAGTACATCAGTCCTGCACGCGTCGTTTCGCCAGCTCCAGCACGGCGCCATACTCGCCAGTTCGCACAGCATCTTTCGATCCGGCACTGTCTCCATCATTTCTTCGACGTACTCCGGCACCTAGGGGCACAAGAACAAAAAGGTGAGCCAAGGGAATCAACAAATACCTCTTACCACCATAGACTTACCTGATTTACCACCGGCGGTATTATTCTCCATATCTTCATATGCCGCATCTGTAAAGAGGGAGAAAAACAAAACGTTAACGCATGCAATAGTTACCGGACAGTATTGGGTAACACAGACTCTTACCTGAACGCCAGCAGCAGCTACGAGACATTCTTCTCACAAACTCAGTTGCAACCTAAGGAAGGAAGGGGACAAGAGTGAACATCGGGCACATTGAACTCTTTGAACTTGATACTTACCAATCCCGCCTGGGACTTCAGAGTCAATGCTTACCGGACCTCTCCCAACGCCTTCAAACCAGTGAAGTAACTGGTATCTACGCGCCCCTGCAAGACACGCAGGATGGAGAGCTCATCTTTTACAAACATAAGGTGAGGTTACTAAGGGGATATCGGAGGTGATTAGTGGGGGAGAGCGAGAACAGTTGGGAGGCCATCACTAAAACCCACAGGTGGCTAATCCCTGTCTCCACTTGCAGGAAGATACTTCTTCGGGTCCAGCAGACAAGACTAGGCGGGCCAGTCCAGACAGTCATCTCTGCACTACGCATCACGTTGACGGAGACTGCAGCTGTCCGGGTCCGATCGACACCCCTGTGGGGTCCAGGTGAGCGTAACAAAAAGTAACATCCGCACCAATAACGAACGATCACCAGTGGCAAGACATTTTGCCGACAAAAAACACTCAGTAGCACAATTGAGATATCAAATCTTCGAAGTGGTACAAAGAGCCCCTAGAGGGGGCAACCACTCCCAAAGGATGGACCAACGTGAGCTCTACTGGATCGACAAATTGGATAGCATGAGCCCATATGGAATGAATGAAGATTTTCATTTGGGTGCATTCTTGTAACTGTATATACTCTGATCCCCACAACCTCATAAACACACCCAGGACGTAATATACTTTGACCACCTTTGGCGGTTGGTTTATTTATTTTATTTTATATATTTTTTTTAATTTTACCATCTCAAAATTAATATCAATATCCTAGAATTTAGGGACTTTGTAGTCTCCAAAATGTGTTTCCAAGTTTGGTCTTTTTGCCTACAAGGTTGAGACAGATGATGTTCAAAAGTAAGGCACATCTAATGGAACAACTATGCAGCAAGTAATTCAAATGTCAGATTCAATTTTGCTACATCAGGACCTATGTAACATCTATGCAAATTTGTGTGATATTAACATTGTGTATGTAACATTCTACATGTAAGATATAATGCTTTGTATGATTCTGATAATATATCGGGCTAAAAACAGTTGAGTATTTACCTTACGGTTCTTGTATATTACTGTCACACTGTAACATCAAGCTAAAATTATATCAATTCAGCTGTCTTAATACTGAAAACATTACCCATGTATTTTGCAAACAGGCATCACTTGATGGACAATAATGTTATCTGATAGGTCTGATGATTATGAAGTTGCCTTGACAACTAACCACATAAAGATTGTGAGCAGAGGTGCCCCTTTGGGTGTAGGAGTGATCATTATATAGATTAAACTATCTACGCATAAAAATTATGAGACACTTTGAGCATGTTTTATATAAAGCCTCCCAGTACAACTTGACTCATCCCATGAGGTTTTCCATCAATGTACTATTTGCGCAATGATTCCAAACTTGGTGCACTGTGTCACGTTGCCGGCTGCTCGTCACGCGGTTACGTCATATGTTTACATCTGACGTCACCGCGCCGACGTGCTCCGTCGTCACAATCACGATTTAACTACCAGGCGCGTCCGCGTCTGTTTGCACTCGTGGTCGTTTCCTTGCAGATCGGGTTACCTGGTAAGGTAAGGGATGACATTTCTTGAACAACTAGCTGGTGCCTGAGTACCTTTTCAGGATTATACTGCCCTTTTGGAATACGCACGAGCTGATCAGTTTCCCTATTCTACATTAAGGTTTCCAGCACGTAATTTACTGGAACTGAATCCCACATGCACTGCTGCATGTAATACCGAACCAGATCCCTTGATGGTCATCAATATCAAAGCGCCCCTCCTGTGTGAAGGGGTGAGTACCTATAATTTATTACACAGGACCCAGTGGATACTATCTATGCATCTTACAAAAGGATATTTTACACCAGTAACTTTAGATTCCTTATTATTTTAGGAAGATGGTATAACCAGCACAATTTCTATGAGGACATCATTCTGAACATGACCCTAGCAGGCCGATTCATGTAATTCCTCTCAAAAGTGTCGCACGCGGCTGGCGCACAGCGTGCCCGTGCGAATGTCTGCGCCAGCCACGTGCGATAAAATCAATTTCCGCGCACAGCGTATTCATGGATTCTCACCTCCAAAAGCAGACGTGGCGCAGAGTGGCGCAGCGACCCTGCAGCAGCGCCAGTTACGCCCCCAAGAACGCCCTCGCGCAAGGAAAAGCCATCAAGACCGCAAAACCATTGCAAAGGGCTGTGCCAACCCTGTACCAATTTACCGGACTGGCAAACAGCAAACGCAAAGCGGGGAACGCGTATTACGGGTTTCGGGAACACGCGTGCGCGAGAAGTTCCACACGCGATCTGGCCTGGGGGAGCGTGTGCGTGTATTTCAGGGGTGCGTGAGAAGTTTCACACGCGATTGGGCTGCGTGCGGGTATTTCAGGGGTGCGCGCGAAGTTTTACACGCGATCTGGCCTGGGGGAGCGTGTGCGTTTATTTCAGGGGTGCGCGTGAAGTTCCACACGTGATTGGCCTGGGCGCGTGTATTTCAGGGGTGCGCGAGAAGTTCCACACGCGATTGGCCTGGGCGCGTGTATTTCAGGGGTGCGTGAGAAGTTTCACACGCGAGTGAGCTGCGTGCGGGTATTTCAGGGGTGCGTGCGAAGTTTTACACGCGATCTGGCCTGGGGGAGCGTGTGCGTGTATTTCAGGGGTGCGCGTGAAGTTCCACACGCGATTGGCCTGGGCGCATGTATTTCAGGGGTGCGCGAGAAGTTCCACACGCGATTGGCCTGGGCGCGTGTATTTCAGGGGTGCGCGAGAAGTTCCACACGCGATTGGCCTGGGCGCGTGTATTTCAGGGGTGCGCGAGAATTTCCGCACGCGATTGGCCTGGGCGCGTGTATTTCAGAGGTGCGCGAGAAGTTCCACACGCGATTGGCCTGGGCGCGTGTATTTCAGAGGTGCGCGAGAAGTTCCACACGCGATTGGCCTGGGCGCGTGTATTTCAGGGGTGCGCGAGAAGTTCCACACGCGATTGGCCTGGGCGCGTGTATTTCAGAGGTGCGCGAGAAGTTCCACACGCGATTGCCCTGGGCGCGTGTATTTCAGGGGTGCGCGAGAAGTTCCACACGCGATTGGCCTGGGCGCGTGTATTTCAGGGGTGCGCGAGAATTTCCACACGCGATTGGCCTGGGCGCGTGTATTTCAGAGGTGCGCGAGAAGTTCCACACGCGATATGCCTGGGCGCGTGTATTTCAGGGGTGCGCGAGAAGTTCCACACGCGATTGGCCTGGGCGCGTGTATTTCAGAGGTGCGCGAGAAGTCCCACACGCGATTGCCCTGGGCGCGTGTATTTCAGAGGTGCGCGAGAAGTCCCACACGCGATTGCCCTGGGCGCGTGTATTTCAGAGGTGCGCGAGAAGTCCCACACGCGATTGGCCTGGGCGTGTGTATTTCAGGGGTGCGCGAGAAGTTCCACACGCGATTGCCCTGGGCGCGTGTATTTCAGAGGTGCGCGAGAAGTTCCACACGCGATTGGCCTGGGCGCGTGTATTTCAGGGGTGCGCGAGACGTTCCACACGCGATTGGCCTGGGCGCGTGTATTTCAGGGGTGCGCGAGAAGTTCCACACGCGATTTGCCTGGGCGCGTGTATTTCAGGGGTGCTCGAGAAGTTCCACACGCGATTGGCCTGGGCGCGTGTATTTCAGAGGTGCGCGAGAAGTTCCACACGCAATTGGCCTGGGCGCGTGTATTTCAGGGGTGCGCGAGAAGTTCCACACGCGATTCGCCTGGGCGCGTGTATTTCAGAGGTGCGCGAGAAGTTCCACACGCGATTGGCCTGGGCGCGTGTATTTCAGGGGTGCGGGAGAAGTTCCACACGCGATTGGCCTGGGCGCGTGTATTTCAGGGGTGCGCGAGAATTTCCACACGCGATTGGCCTGGGCGCGTGTATTTCAGGGGTGCGCGAGAAGTTCCACACGCGATTGGCCTGGCTGCGTGTATTCCAGAGGTGCGCAAGAAGTTCCACACGCGATTGGCCTGGGCGCGTCTATTCCAGAGGTGCGCGAGAAGTTTCACACGCGATTGGCCTGTGCGCGTGTATTTCAGGGGTGCGCGAGAAGTTCCACACGCGATTGGCCTGGGCGCGTGTATTCTAGAGGTGCGCGAGAAGTTTCACACGCGATTGGCCTGTGCGCGTGTATTTCAGGGGTGGGCGAGAAGTTCCACATGCGATCGGGTCTGGGGGAGCGTGTGCGTGTATTTCAGAGGTGCGCGGGAAGTTTCACACGCGATTGGCCTGGGGGAGCGTGTGCGTGTATTTCAGGGGTGCGCGAGAAGTTCCACACACGATTGGCCTGGGCGCGTGTATTCCAGAGGTGCGTGAGAAGTTCCACACGCGATCGGGCCTGGGGGAGCGTGTGCGTGTATTTCAGAGGTGCGCGAGAAGTTCCACACGCGATTGGCCTGTGCGCGTGTATTTCAGGGGTGCGCGAGAAGTTCCACACGCGATCGGGCCTGGGGGAGCGTGTGCATGTATTTCAGAGGTGCGCGAGAAGTTCCACACGCGATTGGCCTGGGCGCGTGTATTTCAGAGGTGCGCGAGAAGTTGCACACGCGATTGGCCTGTGCGCGTGTATTTCAGGGGTGCGCGAGAAGTTCCACATGCGATCGGGCCTGGGGGAGCGTGTGCGTGTATTTCAGAGGTGCGCGAGAAGTTCCACACGCGATTGGCCTGGGCGCGTGTATTTCAGAGGTACGCGAGAAGTTCCACACGCGATTGGCCTGGGCGCGTGTATTTCAGGGGCTCGCGGGTGTTTTCACACGCGATCGGGCCTGGGGGAGCGGGGTACGTGTATTTCAGGGGCTCGCGGGTGTTTTTACACGCGATCGGGCCTGGGGGAGCGTGTGCGTGTATTTCAGAGGTGCGCGGGAAGTTTCACACGCGATTGGCCTGGGGGAGCGTGTGCGTGTATTTCAGGGGTGCGCGAGAAGTTCCACACACGATTGGCCTGGGCGCGTGTATTCCAGAGGTGCGTGAGAAGTTCCACACGCGATCGGACCTGGGGGAGCGTGTGCGTGTATTTCAGAGGTGCGCGAGAAGTTCCACACGCGATTGGCCTGTGCGCGTGTATTTCAGGGGTGCGCGAGAAGTTCCACACGCGATCGGGCCTGGGGGGGCGTGTGCATGTATTTCAGAGGTGCGCGAGAAGTTCCACACGCGATTGGCCTGGGCGCGTGTATTTCAGAGGTGCGCGAGAAGTTGCACACGCGATTGGCCTGTGCGCGTGTATTTCAGGGGTGCGCGAGAAGTTCCACATGCGATCGGGCCTGGGGGAGCGTGTGCGTGTATTTCAGAGGTGCGCGAGAAGTTACACGCGATTGGCCTGGGCGCGTGTATTTCAGAGGTACGCGAGAAGTTCCACACGCGATTGGCCTGGGCGCGTGTATTTCAGGGGCTCGCGGGTGTTTTCACACGCGATCGGGCCTGGGGGAGCGGGGTACGTGTATTTCAGGGGCTCGCCGGTGTTTTTACACGCGATCAGGCCTGGTGGAGCGGGGTACGTGTATTTCAGGGGCTCGTGGGTGTTTTCACACGCGATCGGGCCTGGGGGAGCGGGGTACGTGTATTTCAGGGGCTCGCGGGTGGTTTTACACGCGATCGGGCCTGGGGGAGCAGGGTACCACTCACCGTCTGCCTTGCGTGTAGAAGAACACGTAGCCAACACCCACCCGCTGTGAAGTAATAGCGTGTGAACCCCACCGCCTGCAAGACACACACACCGCACCCCACGAAAAGCAACGCCCGTGCGCGATACGTCACAGACACGCATACGCGCTAAGGGCCTTTGGTCCAATGGAATTGCGTATGCGTGCTTACGCGCTAAGGGCCTTTCCTCGATTCACACGCTGACGTGCAGAATTTTCACGTGCCAAATCACTCTGTATCAAGCTGGCCACGCGTAAGCACACGGAAGACCACGCTCCTGCCCAAAAGGCCGAATTACTGCCCCCCAGAGCCCCGAGCAGCCTCCCACGAGCCATCTGCTGCTGCCTGCCTGCTGCCACCGTGCCCTGCCATTTGGTGCCTGCAGATCAGCCATCTGCAGGGGTCCAGTTGCTGTGTCCACCCCTGCTGGAACAGAACACTCCCGACTGGGATACCATCGCTCCACAGCCCAGCCCCAGGACCCAGTTGCCCACCCACGCCTGCCTCGGGGGTTGCCATGTCGGGGCAAACACCATCCGAGACCACTGGCGACCCCCAGCCAGAGGGGCAGAGGGCCACCAGCTTCAGTCAGAAGGAAGTTGGTGTCCTGGTGGAGCTTGTCCTGGGGCATTATGATGCCCTCTTCGGATCACCACGCGCCGACAAGGAAGGATGGGACAGGATCTGGGACGACTTTGTGGTTGCCATCAACGCGGAGGGGGTGGCAACCCGCAACATCAAGCAAGTCAAGAAGCGCTGGGATGACTTCAGGTCCAGGACCCTCATAAAGGCCCGGCGCCTCGTGGAGGGGGGCCGGGGCAGCATGAGTACCATCCAGCTGAGGGTCCTGGAACGCGTACGCCCAGAGCTCCATGCCCAGATCCTTGAGAGGCAGACCCGTCTGGAGTCGAGCGTTAAGTGGCCAAGCATTGCTGTGTGAGACAGGGCATGTTGCAGCGTGCTGGTTGTCTGATACTTGCCTGTATGTGTGACATGGGCCATGTACGCGTGTGTGTGTGCAGGGACATCACGGTCATGCATGTGAGACCAGTAATGTGTGAAGCACACGGTTGGTGTATGTGTTGAAATGTAACATGGGGAGCCCTATGCGGAATGGACACATGAGAGCATGCCAGTCTCTGTTCCTGGACATGGGTGTGGGTGAGGGATGGGTGCTGATGCCATGTACATGTATGGTGTCCATGTCTGTGTTTCTGACCTGCGTGTCTGTGACTTGTGCATGCCATGGATGCATGACACATGTCTGTGACAATGTTCAGATTCACTGATGCAGCCTAGTTATCCTTGCATCCACTGTGTCTGGAGTGTACGAGTCCAGATGGATGAAAGTACGTTGAAGTGTGTGCATGTGATAGGCATGACCCATGATGCATGTGAGTCCAAAAACAACATTGTATGCTTCAAGAGTCCCTTGGACATGTTTGCTTATGTCCATAGCATGCGCCATGCCTGTTACTGCATGTGTTTTGCCTGCACTGACCCATGTGTTGTGGAGGGACATGATGGAAGTGTTCTTTGACAGTGCCACTCATCTGCTATTGATTCCTGTCTAGGGGACCATTGTACAGTACCCTGATGCTTGTGTTCTATGTCTCCCTCTACACAGCGCAAAGTGAAGAAGAGGGCGGAGACGGCTCTGTGGAACTAAGCGGCGGGGATGCCCCCACGGCTGCAGCGGAAGGGGTGGGTGAGCCCCCACAGGGGCTTGCAATGGCGGAAGACGGTGTGGAGCCATCCAGGTTGGTGGTTTCCACAGAGGAGGAGGAGGCCGCTACTGAGCCGCACATGGGGCCTGGTGGGGGCATCCCTGCTGGTGCAAGTGGTGCAGTCCAGGTGCAGGGGCAGGAGGCAGCACAGGTCGCCGTGGAGGTGCCTGTGCATGTCACTGTCCCTGACACTGTGACTGCACCACCATGCACCAGCAGGGATGCCCCATCCCAGGCCCGTCCGCAGGTAGGGGGGATGTCCATGTCATCTGACTCCCCTCCACCTGCGGACGAGGGGACCCCTGGCCGTATGGAGAAGGTCCTGATTGGTGTCGCGTTGCGCACGGCTGTCATTCGTGATGAGGTGCGTGCTTCCCGGGGGGAGCACGCACGTCATCACGAAGAGCACCGTGCCAACGTGGCCCAGTTGGGAGCGGTCATGGTCGGGGGTGAAACTTCTCGCGCACCTCTGTAATACACGCACACGCTCCCCCAGGCCCGATCGCGTGTGGGCCTTCTCGCGCGTAAAGGACTTTGGCGCACATTTTTTTCCTGCGCAGGGACGCTACCGCCTGCTTTCGTGTGGCGGACATGTATGGGCCTGTGCGCGTCTTTGGCCGTGCGCTGTTTTTTCCTATTCGATTCCATGAATACGTGTTGTAGGCGAGCGTGTGGGCGTTCTGCGCACTTGCCTCCTGTACTTCCCCTGTGACGCCCACATTTTCACGAGTTGTTCCCCATTCTGCGTGTGACGCCCCGTGTTACGCCTACTTTTGTTATGTGCGCCGCGCTATGTGCGAATTCGCTGTGGCCTTATCGTACGGCGTTCAATGACCTGTGCGCCAGCGTGCGCCGCGCACTTTTTCAGCGCACATCCCACATTTTGCGCGTGCACAGACTTCCATGAATTGATGTGCGATGTTTTCTGTGCGATAATCGCACTTGCACTGCGATTTTCGCTATTTCACTGCGAATCGCACGTTTTCGCACGCGTGTGCCGTTTTTTCGGCGCACATTAATTCCATGAATCGGCCTGTAGATGTACCATGATTGTGAGGTAATTTTTCAGACATTCCAGACGTTTGATTGGCATTAAATGTCCTACCTGCATTACAATATTTAAGACCACATCATTCAATATATATCTATAGAGATTTTCTGTAGAATTATCAGCTAGAGAAAAACTCTGAAGATACCCGGGAAGATTCCACCCATAACAAGGGGATAACTTACTGATGATTTACATCTCATCAAACGCGCAAAAACCCATGGAGCACCAATGAGAGGTAGGGTTTATTGCACAGAACAACCAGAGAACGTTACTGCTTTTCGAAGCTAATGAATACAGTACTAAAATTATTCCCATCTTTTTGTTATCTCCTCTTTAGTGGGTAGCAGATTATCATGAAGAATCAGATTGTGAACACATGAATTTGACAGTTTAGAATATTGAATGTTTTTGCTCCTGAAGAATGGAAAGTACTTCCCGAAACACGTTGAGCCATCTACACAGTAGCTAGGCCTCTACTGTATCCATTATGATCACATTGTTTGGAATATGACATGTATCTATATGAAGATCAACAATTGGTACTATTGCTGAATATAGACTGGCGTGCACTAATAAAATAGACATTTGTATGTTGAAATTTGGAATCAAGTGATTATATTACCTAAAGGTTTGGTCTAGCAGGACTAAGAGATACTATTATGTATATGTTGTCAGAATTACTGAGTTAAATTAACCTTAAAACTTTAGAAAACTTTGATGTGCTTTCTCCAAAATATTATTTTCAACTCTATTTATTCAATCAAATATGGAATTTGTACTCCATGAATATTACACAATTACTATTTTGACCAATTGATTGCCTCTGGCATTAACCTGCGTGTGCAGGGGACGCGAGTGATCCACAGCCCGTGGACACTCTCTTTTCCTCGCTTTGTAAAAGCATCCAAACATTTTTCACATTTTTTTTAGTCCTTGCTCTCTTTCTACGCGGGGCCCGGCATGCGGTCGTAACTCCGCCCATCTCGGCTCTGCCATGCGCATCGCCCATCAGTCCTTTTCTCTGCTCGTTTGGGACTGGACGCGCTTGCATCCGCGGAAGGTCTTCTTCCCTTTTTTCCTCCTCTCTGGCTCTCGCTAGCGATCGTGTACTAGCCTGTCTATGTCATTCAAATGAGACTTTCCAGATTGTTCATCGTGTCACCGACGCTTCGCGAGGGCGGATCCCCATCCTCTTTGTGTAGAGTGTTTGGATCCGGCTCACCGTTGGGACTCCTGGTTTTATTGCGACTCCCTCTCGGTCCGAGCACTTCAACGTCGGTTGGAGCGGTGGGAGGACGTACTCCTCCTTTGCATTTTCAGGCATTTATCGACGAAAAGAAGAAACGCCCGGTTCTTTACTTTTCAGAGCACCCCGGCCGGGAGATACCTTTCCGGGCTCTTCCCGAGCTGGGAGGAGCGTTGACTGCTCTGTCACCGGGGACTGCCCGGAGGTGCCTTCTGGGCCTAATAATTGTACCAGAGTTTTCTCCAAGGGTCTCCGTAAGGGGTCTGTGGATACCGGAGCACGCTCTGAAGCCCCTCCTGTGGGGGCTGCTTGTAGAGCCAGTTCTACTGAGTTGTGGGGTACTGGAGCTCGCTCTGAGGCCTCGTTATCGGCTTCCCTCAAAAGTACCGGGGTGCACCCCAAGGCCTTGGCTGGGCTTGGTGTTACCGAACAGATGTTTGAGGCCCGTGCTAGTAAGGCTGTTACCAGACCTGGGTCCAATGCCCCAGAATATCTTAAATCTAGGCTACAAATGGCCACACCAAAGCTTGCTATGCGATCTAATAGTCTGATGCTACTGGTCCAACCACGCACTATTCTGAGGAAACTAGGCGGAGCAAGCTTCGCCGCTTGGGCTCTGAAAAGTTGGAATATGACCTGATCTACTTAAACAATGTGCACCACTGCAGCAGTTTATAAGGTTGTATACTAATTGACCTTTTTACAATTGACCTCGGGAGAATTGACCTTGGGAGAATTTACCTCATTTAGGTCAATTAGGACAAATATGCAGGGGGAAACCCCCTGCAACCCCCAACCCAATCCAAAACCCCCCGCAACCCCCTGCCCAATCCCCTTATATTATTTATGATCCAAAACCAACCCAATACATATATAAAATAACTAAAAGAATATAAAGTTCAATTGTGCAGAGGGTCAATTAGGACCACTATAATTAGGTCAATTGTGCAAAAGGTCAATTGTAAAAGGTCAATTTGGGTAATACCGTTTAGAAAGCATCTCAAGACGTTTCTCTTTGATGCCTAAAGCCATTCTTAAGCACATGATAAACACAGTCGCCTTAAAGGACTCTGTCAGTCACCTCTCCAAGTGACTTCTTTCCCCTTACTCTGAGCCGATCTATTCTTTGTTTGTCTGTCCCTGTGAGCACCCTGAGACCTTTGGGTGAGTGTTGCGCTATATAAAAATCTATTTAGTTAGTTAGTAGTTAGTGTTGAAGGACTTAACTGACTGGGTTGAAAAGTCATTGCAACTCAGTATATACCAGAAAGGGTTTTGGAAAGGTTTAGGATCGTTCCTAAATGGTATTGTCTCTTAAATTCAATCTTAATTATCCTTAACATAAATCTCTGTTTGTAGCCAGTATGGATATGTCAGCAGCTTTATATTGCTTAGATATGGACTTACTTTGGAGTAAATGACAAGTTGGGGGATCCCGAGGGCCTTTTAAACATGATTAAGATATTCTATTCCAGGTATTTTTGATAGGTTTGAGCTCTGAGGGTGCATTATCTAGAGAAGTGGTGGTTAGAAAAGGAGTATGGCAAGTATGGCAGTATCTTTCCCGACCTTGTTTGACTTATACATCTCTGATCTTACAATTCCCTTACAATCCATAGCCACCTTTCCTCCAAGGCTTGGGTCCCTGGAGGTGGCGTGGCTGCCCTTTGCAGGTGATATTGTCACGTTTGATCTAATGCTGGTTGGCCTCCAGAGAGCCCTAAATGCAGTGGAGAAATTTGCTGTAATAAAAAGTGTTAATCACCCAGCAGAAATCATATGTATTGATTTATAATAAGAAGATAGGTATAAAAACTTCAGATGGAAGTTAAATAATAGGACGATCTTAGAGGTTCAGGTATTCCATATATTTAGGCTTTTACATTTACATTTGCATCACGTGGTTTTCTGTTTACTATTAAGGAGAGGACAAAAAACACATTTGGAAAACTTGTTAATGCAAATGAAGATCATTCATTAGTCTTTTGCTTCAATTTTATAAAAGGAAAGTTATCCCATTGATTCTTTATGGTCTGGAATTTGTACCAATATATATTAGAGGAATGTTAATGAAATATGAGGGTAAACTTTGGAGAGAGGTATTAGGTCTTCCTAAGTCGGCACCCTCCTCAATATTCGGTAGGATCTATTTGACCTCCTGGTGGTACACATATAAATATAATTAACTACATTTGTACTTTAAAATCAAGGAGGACAATGGGGGGACTTTATTTAATAGATTTAGGGGGGTATATAACTTGTCTGAAGAGGTGGCTGTATTAGAGCTTATGAAGAATTGTGCAGAATTTCTAAAGGAAGGATCTATTGATTATGAAATTAATACATCATGGGCCTCATCACAAGTTGGGCGGTAGCCCTTAAATGCAGCGGTAATATTATTACTGCTTCATTTAAGGGTCCACTCAATCACCGGTCTGGCAGCATTTACCCCCAGCTCTAAACTGGGGATAAATGTGCCAACTTAATGCCATTTTCGGGCGCAATTAGTGCAGCGCTAGTATCGTGTGCTAATTTTGCCGAAAATGCCCCATTGGGTCCAATGGACCCAATGGGGAATACCGATGATGGCCCAAACCTTGATCCGGCACTAATAGCACCGGACCGGTTGGCGGTAATGCTGTTAGCCCAGCCGGTATCCCAGCGGTAATACCGCCGGGATACCGCCCAACTCGGGATGAGGCCCTATAGCTGAATAAAAGAAATGAAAGGGTGGGATAGGATTGAGACATGGGATCTGATTTTAGTTAACTCTTGGGGCCTTTTAAAACCTTTATTATATGATGCAGTCTGTTGCGAGCCTTCAGAACTGCATTTCCTAGGTTCCAAACTCATTGTATGCTTACACTCGAGGCCTAAAATTGATCTTTCAATGGATAAAAGAACTTGCAGATTATGCACATTTAGGTTGACAGAAATGTTGAAGCTTTTGGTACTGAATTGTGAGTTTCTTAAAGACCATCAAATGAGGTTTTTGGAAAGGTGTATTTACTCTCCATGTTTTGTTTTAAGGGACAATCTTTGAGACCTAGGAGCATGTGGAAAATCTGCCACAAACTAAGCAGGAAGCCTGGAAATATTTAAATATATCGGATAAAAATTTATGAAACAAAGTCCTCCCTGATGCAATTGTATTGTGAAGATGAATCTGAGATGGATTGCTCCACCAGAAAAGTAATGTTACCTTTCCATCTATGTGCTGCAATCTGCCTTAGATCCTTAACCTGGTCCATGTCCTTTCTGGGACAGTCCACCTCCTTAATTCAGGGAGTACTGTAAGGTTTTCCATGTAAGAACAGTCTATGTTCTGGAGACCTATTGCCATGCACATACACTTTTGCTTCTTCATCATAGGATCCTTCTAAGATCTCCAACCTTAAAATATTTCATGCAATTAGAGATTAATGGGCATGCAATATCCAAAGGTTGTGTATCTGCAAATCATTATGTAAATGCATCTAGATAATACAGAAATACTGTTACAAGTAAGTTACTTTTCGTTCTGCAGCATGTGCTTTTTTCTCAGATTCACTTTAGAATATTAACCGCCAACCTTGATCCCCATCAAGATTGTGGTCCTCCTAGAGGAGAGATGATGGCAGTACTTTAAGTTTGCGAACTGTAGAATGATATTCATATGAGATAATAGTTATTGCAAGTAAGTTACTCTCTGTAAGTGGGTCAAGTGTAGCCCTTGGGCAGTAGTGAATGTGAGAGGGAAACTAATGCTCTGGAACTATTTTTATGTGTGAAGATATTATTGACCCAGATTGATTGAGAGGTTTATATTGCGCTACTATTGACGAACCAAATCGTATCTAGGTGCAGCTGTTATAGAACTAAATCCACAGTGGGTCAGCAGGTCAGGGAAAATACTGGTCCTAGACCATGCATGTATCCTGATCCTTATTTGAACAGATAGGTATTTTTTTTGTAAACAGAGACAATGTGCCTCATGACGAGTCCGGCGGTAGCCGTGCCGGAAAAACCGACAGGCTGCCGCCGGACCCCGAATGAATTTCCACCTCCGGACTAGCAGGATTTACCGGGGCATTGCAGCCCCAGTGGTCCGGTAATTCCGGAGGCAGAATAGCGTTACTCCCCATCCCCATGGAGTCCTACAGGAGTCCTACAGGACTCCATGGGGATGTGGACCATGGAAACACCAGCACCCTAATTAACGGTGCCAGTGTTTCCATTTCCGTCTGCAGGCGGGTGGCGTTACTCCCGCCAGGTCAGGATTCCTGCTGTGACGTATGGAGCAGCAGTATCGTCGACCTGGCGTCCACAAGATTCCCTAACCTAAGGTCTTGACCACCAGTCCAAATCACCAGCACCAGAACAGATTAGAACGACCACACATCAAGACAAATGAATCGACCATTTGATCTTAAGTGATGCCTGTAGGATTCCCCCGGTGACTGCGACACTAAGAAATTATTGCAGCACTAGAGAATTACTTACCTATACTTGGAAACGGTTTGGCCTGGATTTATCCTCTTGTACTGAAAACAAGAACCGTGGTCATATATCTCTTTGAATTGTACTTTAGGAAATTATTATCAAGGACTCCAGACTGTGACGGCAGGCTTGACCTGCTAAGTACAACCAAGTGACCATCAAAATTCCGGCTATGGGTGGTTCGTCCTACCCCAGCATCCACACTCCCCTGAAGAAGTTCCAAACACCAAAGGACCATAGGTTAGAAACATGTAGGGTTATTATAGACACTCATGTCAAGTATCTGTTTGAGGATTAAAATACTCCCTAGGTGTACTTCAGATATGCTTTGACGAAGACACCATGTTTAGAGACACTTACTTATTGAAGGTCTCAATTTGTGTACCTTGTTTGGTTTTTGTTTACTAAAAAGGTTGAATTTATCTAAAGATTGTAAAGGGTATATATGCTTACATGTACACTTTGAGTCTATATTGTATCTAAGAGAGAGATACAGTTCAATTGCGTACTTTGCACTTTATCAGCTATTTGGTGACTAGCACATAGCACTTTTGTGGAAGCACTAGTCACTTGGTTATTGTGTTACTTTGTTAATCTTTTGTTATATACATTTTTCTGTATAGGTTTTTTAAATGTGTATGTTTTATATTAAATTCTATTTTAACAGAACCAGTAATGAAGCATTGTTGTATTTTCCATGAACTTCTATACGTCACTGTCTAGAACTGCCTTTTCAGTGTGATGATGTCCAAGTATCCAGTGAATTGAGTGTCCAAACTTATTTCAGGTGTGGGAGCCTGTGTTGTTATGTTTACCCACAAGATATGTCAGGTTTGCTCCCTTGTAACCTATTGATATACCTGATTTCCCTCCAGTTTTCTTTACCTGGCGGGAGTGACACCACCTGCCTGCAGAACTCTTAATCTGCCGGTCCGGAAACAACGGTGGCGGCGGGTTTACCGCCACCATTGTTTCCGGACTGACAGGGTCATAATGAGGCACAATGACTATACATTCCTGATCTGTAGTCGAACACTTCAATAATTTTTGTCCAAAAAATGAAAATCTGCAGTCTCCTCTACACACACGGCGAGATGGGTGGATAGTTAACAAAAACGTATCCTTTGATCTCAGGGACCGTATTGGTAGGTAACAGTTTGGCTTATCTACCAGATACGAAGGAGCTAAACCCTTCAGGCACTTAAATATCATGCATCTGATCTTAAACCTAATCCTTTCCACCACAGGTAACCAATGGATTGATCGGCGAAGCCCTGATATTGGTATGGACTTATTCACTCAAAACCCCAATCTAACCGCTGCATTTTGTGCCTTCTGAAGCTGATAAATTTGTTTGGAAGGAGCCCCAGCCAATAAATTATTGCAAAAATACAATTTGGAATTTACCAGGGCTCCTACCATTGCCGCATGGTCCTTCAGGAAGGGCCTGCCAGAGCACCTTCAGGTTGTAAACGAAGGCCTGGCCCCAATTTGACCTTCACAACCAAGATCACTCAGCCACATGCTGCCAAGATTTTTTATCTTGTTGGCATACTTCAATTCTGATCCCAGAAAGAAAAGGGGTCAGTGGACATCTATTCTCATTTAATAGGTGCTTCAGTCCAAACAAAAAATCCTTTTTTTTTGTTTGGATTAGGTTGGAACCAATTAGTGCACATCCAGCCACTAACTTCCTCCAAGCAACAACTCACCCGTGAAAAAGACTCTTGTATATCATTTAACCTAAGGAACATCTGAGTATCGTCTGCATATGACTTGAAGCAGACTGTATGGCTGTGCAGGATGTCCATTAGAGGTTGTAGATATTGATTAAATAATAGTGGTGAGAGAGAGGACCCCTGGGGAACATCTGATAGGTAAGTCCCCCGACCTCACTTTTTTTGCCGACCCTGACAGAAAAGAGGTGAACCATTTAATTGCGCGGGCTGAGAGTTTCCTTTTTGTCCTTAGTTGCTCAATGAGAATGTTGTGGTCCACTGTATCACAGGCTGCGGAAAGGTCTAACATTACGGCCAGTGATAGTTCCTCTTCATCTCCCACTCGCAATAGTTCATCCCAAACTGCAAACAATGCTGTTTCTGTTCCAAATTATGGGAGGAAACCAGATTGCAGCGGGTCCAATAGATATTCTCTCTCACCATATTCCTGAAGCTGCACTGTAACCACTTTCTCCAAGATTTTACCAGGCCAAGGGAGACCTGCAACTGGGTGATAATTCTGCAGGCTGTCAGGGTCTAGATTTGTTTTTTTCAAAAGTGGACAAATTATGGACAACTTCAGTTCCGCTGGAACTATCTCTTTGCTCAGTGACCCATGTACAAAACATGTCATAAAAGGAGATATATCTGCTGCTAAACGCTTTGCCTTACAGGCAGGGGGATAACATAACAAATCATTTGTACGTTTAAGGGCAGTTAGTAAGGCACTAATGGTGTCTTCCGAGACTTTATTAAAATAGTATGGCGTAGTAGTTCAGCTATTTTCTCCCTCCATCAGAATTCATGTACCAAGATAGCTAGATGCCTCACCTGCCTCTGCTTCCCTCTCATGTGTTATGTGTTCCTGGATTGTTTTAATCTTATCCGGAAAGAAAGTGTTGAATGCATTGGCCTGCTCCACTGATGATTCTCTGCCTAATAGAGCATTATTTGAATGTACACCATTAGACATTATCAAAAACAACTCTTGTGCATGATTTGAAGCTGCATCTATCTTTCCAATTAAGAAATGTGACTTGGCCCCAAAGATGGCTATTTTATACTTTTTTAAGGCTGCCTTCACCTTATTGGCCCATTCTGGTGTTCAGTGTTTTGCCACATTCTCTCGATAGCTCTAAGATTTCTTCAATTCTGTCATTTGGGGATGAACCATGATTTGGATATTTGTTTAGGTGCTTTTGGTCTCAAAGAAGCATTCATGGAACATATATTGTTCATGATTGCAGCTCCTTGTTTAAAAAGAATGTCACATTTAAGTGAGGAATCAATAGAGTCGAGAACTTTCTGCAGTTCAGTTCCAGAGGTTTTCTCCAGCTCTTTTGGCTTGCGGATGGCTACCAGGAATTTGGAGCCTATCAGATGTATAGCCGTGTAATATTCCTACTATTAGAGAGAGTCTAACTGGGGAAATCCCAAAGTTGCAAATCTTACTAGGATCGGATTCACCTTTTGAAGACCTAATGTAACAGTTAATTGACATTCCACTTCTCCATAACGGAATCTCTGTTGAATTCACCCTGGAAAATATCCTGCAATCTGGGAAGATTGTGGTCATCCATGATGAGTGATGATATATTATTCCAAGTTTGGGAATCGGAAATGGGAATCTATTCTCGAGAATAATTGTTACATGTATGCACGGATACGTTCCATCCATGCTCCCTCCAGACATCTGGAATATCCGTACCCATGATACTGAAAATAAGCATTTCTTTTAAAGCAATAAAATAAGTGGCATCCTATGGACAATGGTTGCTCTGCCCACACATAGGCTCTGCTCCCTACACATGCACTGGCTTCCATATCATAGTCCCTTATCTCTGCTTGAGCTGATTGGACACTTCTTGTATAAAAGCTGCAGTCTTCAGTGATCTTTCGATTTCCTCACGGGTGTTATTTTGGCTGTTCGTTCTTCAGCAATTCATCTTCAGACCTAGGCTGGGGCTGTCTTTCAATTTCCTGAATGTCTTCAGCAGGTCTTGGCATCTTTGATTTTTAATAATTCCCTTTTGTTTTGTGCCTTTAAGACTCAAGAACAGGCTTTACCTTAACTTGGAGGTCTTCACAACATGAGTGTGTCTGGGGTTCCAGGATTTTCTAGCTAGAAAGCAAAAGATGCATAAACCTCTTTCTTTTAGTTCACCAGTCCCTGATGGCTGCTCTCTCATGTGGTGTCAGCTCTGGTGTTTGCTCTGAGATGCCTCATCCGCCTGATTTTGGAGATCGCTCCAAAACTCTGACTGTGCTCAAACTTCGGTAGTATCCTCTAAAGCGCAAGCAGGTCGTGGTTGGGGCTGCCGCTGAGGCTAGTGCCGGATATAGCACCTAGAGACATAACCATTCGTCTTCCTGGACTATGTTACTTTACCTTCATCAGAGCATTACAGGTAGACCCGTCAGTTTACACCAAGAGTGATTAACTCCCACTCGTGAGCATGAGGACCTTGGGGCTCATCCTGCTCCCCCCTGGAGCGTAATGTCAAACCTACCTCCAGATTGGCTTCCAGGTGCTGCGAGAAGCCGAAGTCCATCCACTTCCAGGCATACCTCTGGCTCTACAGCTGAGGGGCAGCACAGGCCCTTGGGGAATGTGCAAATTCTTGCACAGAAAAGCCAAAAGCATAGGAAATCCATAAGCCTGTGATGTGACTTCCACACATCACAGCTCAGAACTGTCCCCAGGTTCGAACTCTGGTGAATTGTCTAATCTACACATCCAGGTTATTATGAAACAACCTACATGAAGCAGTAATGCTGCTGCCACAGAAAAATAAGCTTTCCTCGGATATGATCTCCAATCAGCCTATACCGCTAGGTCACCCATTGATAGATTAGTTGCTTGATTGCGCTGTTCTAACTCTGATATAACTGCATTTTGTTTATGAATGCATTATTGGTTTATTACAAACCTATAGCATAAATACAATAAAAAAGAGAAAAGTCAATTAATTCCATATAGTATATATAATTCATTGAAAACAATCACAACATTAAAATCAGTCAAGTCGCATCTAACAGAACCCTGTTCAGCACCAAGTCCAGAAATTGTACAGTTGCTATTACTAATGATGTTTTTCCCCTGTCAGTAGCAACCGCCGCCATTCATCGGGCTTTAAAGTGCTGGTGCTCTCTAAAAAGCGGTTAAAGAGTTTTTATCTCAAGGTTGTTGGAGCTGTGCAAAATAACAGATGGTATAACTTCTCCACCGATCCCTTTTCTCTGAAAAATCTACATTGTGTATCGGTAGGTCTAATACGGGTCCTCAGGTAGTACTTCCTTAGTCGGAAGAAGGTGTAACCTTATCGTCAAGAACTGATTTCTAAGGAACCTGTTTGTAAATGTCATCAGATATCTCTGGGTGGAACCAAATTCTCTAGGTTCCTCAGTCACCTGGATGAACATATACTTGTTTGCTTCATCATGCTTTGAGATCCAATCTAATTCCCTGACTTTAGGTTTGACCTTTTCTGGGTTTACTCAAGTCTTCATCTTCAAAACAGCAAGCAAGGCTCAGCACTCTCTTCCCCAGAGTACCAATGGGGTATGTTAATCTCTTTCTAATTGCTGTTTAACCATTTCTAGGACTAAAGGAGGGGATTCTTGTACACATTGCCTAAAGAGAGCCGACGTTTCCAATCCACTAATGCCCTAGTTCCCTTCTTATTACCTGAATAGGGGTCGATCTAGGTAGGCCTAACACTCTTTTCCAGAAGATACCTTCAATGAGTGTCCAAAGATTTGCAGGGATGAAAAGCATGGATTCTGATCCATAGGTTAAAATTGAGGTGGCCTTCATCCTGTACAATTCAAAGATGGGGAGTAGGGAGAATCAACCACATTTTTTGTCAATAATCCTTGCCTGGTTTGCTAGCATTTTAGATTTATTTATTAAGATGCTCTTAGTTGGCACCTCCTCCTTACTCATGTTAATGCTAACCCCAAGGTACTTAAACTAATCGACCTGCTTTATCTACCCTGAACCGAGATACCATTTCAAATCTAGTGTTTTCCTTCATGCCAGTTTATCACATATCAGAATCTTTGTTTTCCCAATGTTTATTTGTAGGTTGTTTTCGTTGAAGTATTCTTCCAACTTGTTCAGCTGCCTTTGGAGGCCTATCGGAGTTCCATCCATCAAAACTGGATCGCCATACAGTAAACTTCTGACAGGGATCCCTTCAAACCTCAGTGGAAGCACTTTACTTGGGCTAGATGGATGCCCAGGTCCAATAGTTAAAGATTAAACCTGGCTGGGGCTAAAGGGCATCCTTGTTTAAGATTTCAGAAAGTTTGTATTTCTTCTGATAGCGACCCAGCCATATTCAGTCACACTCAGGGTTGTGTTGGTGTGGAGGGCCGTCAATTGTTCTACCAGGTCTGGTGGACATTTCCATGTTGACATTTTCGCCCACAACCAATGCTTGTTCACGCTATCAAAAGCCTGAACCAGGTCTATGAATGCTGCATAGGTTTAAGACTTGCTCTCCAAAGCTCTGCCTTTTAAAGCAGACAACAAAATGATATTCAGAGAAGTACCCAAGCCTCTCACAAATCCCGTTTGGAAAAGATCAAGGCACCCCGCAGCCAAGGACCATTCATTGAGTCTAGATAGAAGTAGTGAACCATAGATCTTTGCAACTTCATCCAAGAGGACAATAGGGTAATAGTTTTTTGGGTCATCCCTATTGCCCCTCTTGTATATTGGGACGATGATAGCTCGACGAAGGCGGTATGTCCTGAGATCTCCCTATTTTCTCTAGAAGGCTACTGATGAATTGCGCCCACAATTCAGGTTCTTGTATTAACATGACATTCTTTAACCAATCTGGGCCTGGCGCTCGAGACGAGCCATCCCTCTTAATAGGGCTCTATCCTCAGCGCTATATTCAGTATGCCATGTAACCTGTGCCTTCTTTTCCTGTAATACCTCACTCAAGACCTATTGTATCATAATGCAAATCTTTGAAATGTTTCGCCCATATTGCTTCAGGAACGCCGTTTGACTACAGCGCCATCTGGGGAGTATCGTTGCTTTTGATTAAATTCCAAATCTCTCCACAGTCTTTCTTGCAGATAGATTTTAGCATCCTTTCTGCGTTTTGCTGGAGCATGATCGACTTGTTCACTCATAGCCAACTTTTATATTGGTTTGCCAGCTTCTTGATGCCCACTATTTCCTCACTTGACAGTCGCCGTTTAAGATGTTTAAGTTCTCTCCTCAGGTCATGCCTTTTCTTCACCAATATTTTATCATACAGGTGACATTGTTTTAATGTGGAGTCTTGAAAGTTCTTGTATTTGATGTTGAAATAATGCAGAATAGTCATGCCCCGTTTGTTGATGGAGGCCCCCTCGGGCCGAGCACCTGCATTAGTTATTGGGCTACTAGATTTTTCACATCTTTTCTGGACATTCTCAGGCGGCTTCCACCATCTGAAGACTCTACATTTATTTTTATTTTGAGGACAGGTGTTTTAACCCTGGTGTTTAACAATTGCAGTATCTGTACACCCCATCAGTGGTCTCGGATAAGGGTGTCACAAAGTGTTCTGGTCCGATACTGCACAAATTACCCTCTTGCATGTCAAACGAATGAACTCCGATCTGGGTTCTCCGGACCAGATCTGGTTCAAGCACCTTCCTCCGCAATAATTATTTTCTTGCTACTGCGGCAGGAGCGAGAGGGTCACTTGCTCCCCCTCCCCAGCAGTGTGCTCGCATTCTCTCTGGCTCAGAGCTCAATTGATGAAGGTATGGCTTTTTCTTCTTCGGATGTGACAACATGGTGGTGCCCCCCTGCAGTTGCTCATAATTTGCTACTATATGTTAATTTTTAAACTACCCTCTTGCTCCTGCAGCAGTAGAAAGACAGAAGGCAAAGAGGCAGGACAGTTTAACATCACACCACAATCCTGTGCTGCCTTTCCACCGCAACAAGTGCAGGCTTCACCATTCTTGATTCCTTTGCACACCCTGCATGATGGCCATCCTCTTCTTCGGCACAAGAGTGCCTCAGAGGGTTGCCATAGGAACAAGGTCACTATCCCTCTGATTGGCCCTTCTCTGTGTGTATTTGGCCTACCGGGAGACGGCAGGCAGAAGAGCCGGCCCCCAGCACCATGGCCCACCCAAAGGCCCTTGTCTGGCCCTGTCCGGCACTGGAAGGCGCCCCTCCATGCCGCACCTCTGATCCACCCATTCAGCACTGCTCACAAAATGAACAAACCGCTTCCCTGCATCCAAGACTATGAACAATGTGCCACTGCCTTGCCCTGGTAAGCACACTGTATCACCTGCCCTGGGGAAATACTCTCCACCTGGATGCCTATTGACTCTTGCCTCCCTTGGCTCGTATCCTCACTACTAACTGTGTCCTCGACCAACTTGCAATGGTTACCTACAGTACATGTAGTTTTTAACCTGTTTCTTGTACCTACTTGTGCCTAACCCTTTTTAAAGCTGCACTGGTGCTCTTTGGCAGTCATATTTAGGTGTGCTTTTTAAATTGCTGCATCCTCCATTTTGTGCTGTTTTAGTGCTTTTGGCAAAGTCAAATCAAGGTGGGCTTTTTAAATTCCCACTACCTCCGGCTGCTAGGCCGCCTGGTGAGTTGTCTCGTGCATGTGCAGTATCCACTCCTGTCCCTCACTCTCCTCTCTACCTTCCTCTATGGATCTTTCCATCCCTCCTATCTACTCTAATTGCTATTCTATCACCTATGACCTATCCGCCCTCTCTCACTGGAAGAAAAAGTTCAAAAAAGATCTCCTTTGTGGTAATCCTGGATTACCTATTGCAGACACCTATGTCAGCGCAGCTTCCAGACAGATTGTCTCTGATATCCTCTTCCCTGTCCCCTCTGCAGACCTATGGACTCCGCATCTGATTTCCACACTCTCCTCTTCCTGTTCTTCACCGATTAATGGTGGCACTATATACGAAGTTCTCTTGGCTGGCTTCTCATCCTCGAGGTGCATCATTAATGTTTATCACAATGGCACCATCATGGCTCAGGGTCCTCAACCAGATCTCCTCTTTGACCGGCGCATGTCGTCTCCCATCAACTTCCTTCCTGCTCCTGCCATCCCTCCTTCCTCTCTCTCAGCACCACACTTTCACCACCACCAATGGGTGTACCCCTCCTCGGAAAATCTTTAAGGGTGGTGACCGGCTTCACTTAGCCACACTTGATGCTTGTTCCTCTGTCAAACATTCTTCCGACATTTGCCTCCTCCTTCAAGACTTTGATCTCAACGTCCTCGCTCTCACCGAGACGTGGTTCAATGCCAGCTCAGCCACTGCTTTTGACTCCCTTCTCCCTAATGGCTACAAGATCATCTCAAACCCTCGTCCCAACCACGCTGGCAGTGAAGTAGTCTTGATCTTCCCAGAGCGGATCCCTTCTTCCCTCAGGCCCGCCCAGCCCTACTCCTTTGAAAGCCTGGTCTGCAAGCTTGGCATCTCTCACACTTCCTCTCTGACCATTGCCACTATCTACAGGGCCCCAGGCCCTATCTTCTCTTTTCTTTCAGAATGGGCCAATTTCTCCTCCTCTCTTCTGACTTCCACCACTAAACTCCTCCTTCTGGGTGACTTCAACATCCACCTGAATTCTTAAATCGCGGCCTCCACTCTCTTCCGTGACTTCTGCACCTCTTTTGCCCTCTCTATTCTCCCCGCCGGCCCTACCCACTCGGCTGGACACACTCTCGTCCACCTGGGACCTCTCGGACCGTCCGATGAAATGTGTCAGTTGCTGGATTTGCTTCCACCTTCAACCCCCCTCCTCCAACTACTGAGTCAACTATCAACCCTGCTCTCAACAATCTAAATCTCGCTATCACTAACACTCTCGATAGATATTCTTGCCCCTGTCACGAGGATCCGTTTTAACCCTGCAACCAAGCATAACGCTCAGTGCGATTCTGACCTAGCAGCCCTGAAACGCAAGTGCAGAGATGCTGAACGGAAGTGGCAGACGTCAAGCTCACCCTCTGATAAACTGGCCTATCGCCTTCTCCAAAGGCAATATCGTCTCTCCATTCACTCCAAGAAGAGGGCTCACATCCAGACCTGCGTCTCTGGAGCTTTTAACAACACGGCTGAACTCTTTAAAATCTGCAGGGAACTAGCCAATCCATCTGCAGTCTCTACCTCACCTCTACCCTCCTAGGCCCTCTGCAATGCACTGGCCGCACTTCACTGCTAAAACTTAGGACATCCCGCCCCTCCTCCTCCCCCATCCACTATTTCCCCCTTCTCTCCCATCACATCAAATGAGGTCACTAGAGTAGTCTGCTCTATGAAGGTCTCCTCCAAGCAGGTCTCCCCCCTGTTCTTCCAGAACTATTGAGGATAATATTGGCTCCCTTGCCCCTGCACTGGCGGACTTCTGTAATCACTCTCTTGCCACTGGGCCTTCCCTCACTCCCTTGTGCGCCCCTCCTGAAAAGGCCTTCTGACGACCCTTCATGTCCGGCTAACTACCACCCCATCTCTCTCACTCCCTTCCTTGGGAAACATCTGGAGAAGCTGGTCTCCCCCCAACTGACACAGCACACTGAGCTTGTTGGTTGCCTGCACAACCGTCAATCTGGATTCCGAGCATCCAGAGGAACGGAAACTGCTCTACTGAACACCCGTGAAGAATTGCTCACATCTCTTGACTCCAACTCACCTGCTGTTCTTATTCTACTCAATCTCTCCTCTGCCTTTGACATGGTTAACCACTCCATTCTCATAAAACGGCTCTGTGGGACCCTTGGTATCTCGGAGCGGGCAGTAGACTAGCTGACCTCTTTCCTCACTGACCGTCTCTCCCAGGTTATCCTGGGTTATATCTCCTCACCCCCTCTATCTCCATTTGTGGCTTTCGCCAGGGCTCTAACCTTTCGCCTTGGCTCTTTAACATCTCTCTCACCCCTCTTGCTCACCTATCTCCAGTTTCTCACCACACTTCCAGTGTTACACAGATGACGGCCAACTCTTTTTCAGACTACCCTTTGCATCTCTTCTGACTTCCTCTGTCATTCTTGATTGCTTGTCCACCATCCAGTCGTGGTGTACCAACAATGATCTCTGTCTCAATGCCAGCATGACTGAGATTCTTCCTATTGGGACTCATGTTCCTTCTTTCCTCCCTTCACTCTGGCCACCCTAGGTGGGCTCTCCCCCTCTCCTTCCTTTGAAACCAGAAACCTGGGAGTCATCTTTGACTCCGCTCTATCTTTCATTCCTCAATTCATGGGCCTTGCCAAGAATGTCAATTTCTACCTCCTCAGGGGCACCCTCCCTTTCCTCACTTTTTCCCAGAAGCTTAATGTCTCCAGAGCTCTGCTACTCTACAGGCTGGTCTATTTTAACAGCCTCTTCCTTAATCTACCTTCTTCTCTTCGCTTCCTGCAGCTAATCCAGATTAGGGCTGCAAAACGTATCCTTGGCCTTAAGCCCAGGGACTGCATCTCTCCAGCCCTAAAATCTCTCCACTGGCTGCTGGTTGCTGCAAGGATCAAATTCAAATCCCTCTGCATCATCCATAAGACTGTCTGGGGCCAGTGACCTCACTATCTGCAACTCGCTCTCACCAAATACTCTCTTTTCAGATCCATATGATCCGCCGGGTCCAACTCTCTGCTTGCCCAGCGCTTCTCTAAGCAGAGAGTGGGCAGCCGTTCCCTTTACTAGGCTCGCTCCCTCCTCTGGAACAGCCGCCTCTTTTCTCTCCCTCTTGAGTCGGATCTCGTCAAGTTCTGCAAACACCTCAAGACTTTCCTCTTCTCCTCTTCCTTCCCTCTCTCCCTCTCGTGCTAAACGCCACAGTTGCTGAGATTGGTGGCCTGGGCCCTTATGTGTCCTTCTGGGGGTTCCATGTGTTAATTCCACCGCAAAAATATGGCGATGCAAAAATATCGCCATATTTTTGCAACGAAATTCACACATGGACCCTGCGGGGGACACCCCTGCAGCCCCCGCTCCCACATAAGAACCCCAACAAAAATATCGCCTATGGCGAACCAAACGGCCATATTTACGGCGATATTTGTGTTGGGGATATCATGTAGTGATACCCTTCTGGGTTCTGGCTCTTGATTGATCGCGCGCTGCATCTGTCCTCCCCCCTGCACTTTCTTCTGGGAACCACTTGGCCTGTGTTGTCTCACAGGCCTGCAGTTTTTCAATGGGCTGGTGAGCCCTCTTCCATCTAGCAGACACTGCCTGGCGCTTACCTTTTGCCTTTGCAACTGGCTCTCTGGCACTTCACCCGTCTGTAGAACCTCTAGCACGTACTCCCCTTCACCGTTCCCCTCTCTCTCTGCACTTGCACAATCCTAATGTACACAAGGCCTAGTAGGACCACTTCTGTGTTCTGCTTATCTCTGTTGTCATATTCCATGTTCTTGCTTCTCCCTTGTTCCCTTGTCCTCTGATCGCTCTGAAGCATAATTTCTTGATGTAGAGGTGCCTTGCAAAGGACCAATTAAATAAATAAAATCATTTGAGAGAACCAAACTGTACCAGCACACACACAGGTTTGCTAGGTAGCATCAGTTTAATACACTCCTGTGCTTATCGGGCTTCCCTTTTAAATCAGCTTGTTACCTCAGGACCTGGGTTTCCTACATGCCCTTAGCTAGCATGGTCCTCCCACTCCTACGGACTGACCCCAATTTGTTACTCCCTTGAGGCCTTGCATTCCACCTGCACCAGTGGTGTCTCGGCCAATTACTGCGCCGATGTGCACATGTGCCCTTTGGCTGCTGAGTCATGCTCAGACGCAAAGCGCTTGTCTTGAAAGCAAGACAATGCTAAGTGCACTGGTTTCAATCCCGATCCCAAGTTTAGAGACTGGACTCCGGCATAAAGTGTGATATAAGAACCCCATTTTTGGTTTTTTTAAGGCCCCTGATCTTCTCTTTGTGGCCTATTGCCCCCTTCCACAGTGGTTGGTTTCAGGGGCCTGCATTGTGGTCTCATATCCTGAATGCATACAGCATTCAGTAGAACTCTTCTCTCACAAGCCCTCATGGACATACTGTAAGGACAAAGAAAGTATCATTGGGGTTCCAGCAACAAAGTCTTATACATATCATCTTTACATGGCCTACACCAAATGCTTTCTCAGAGCATTACTCCTTGGACCCAAACTCCAGGTCAGATGCTCTTTCTGGTGAGGCATTATTCAAGAAAATCTCTGCCAAAGTACATGTGAGTGGCAATACCCCCAGCACCCATTACCCTTGGCATAACATCTGAGTGATTTGTAATCGATCCCAGTAGTCTGTAGTAGGAGTGACAAGTATTAACAGTAAGTACAAGTTATTCACTGTAGAGACCCATGTGTGGGTAATACATGCCCCCTTCCGAAAGATCGCCCACCCTCTATCCTCCCATTTTCTC
This sequence comes from Ambystoma mexicanum, assembly GCF_040938575.1. Taxonomy (NCBI): domain Eukaryota; kingdom Metazoa; phylum Chordata; class Amphibia; order Caudata; family Ambystomatidae; genus Ambystoma; species Ambystoma mexicanum. The sequence goes on from NC_090929.1 coordinate 63,074,706, forward strand.
AGTTATTTTGGCATTCACAGAGAGTGTGGGATTGAGGTATGGATGCCAGTGTGTGCATTTGAGAGGCGGGGTTGGGGAATGAGCAGAGCTGTGCTTGTGTACAGGCTCCCACTTCTTCTATCGTGGGGGACATGAGCTACTGGTACAAGTGTCACTGTGTATAGTCATGTTTCCTTCTTTCCTTTTCCAACATGGCATAATTCTCACATTCATAATCTTCAAATATTCCCTGCTACTGGGCATGGCTTTGTTCCTTATGGATGATGACAATTTTGAGTTTGTGTCTCTAATGTGAATCCCCAAACTTGGAAGACTACTGTCACAGTTAAATAATGTTTCCAAACAACTTATTTCTTTCCTATCTGACATGTACCCTTTGTGCCTTCCACAGCCCTGATGCTGGACATCTTGATGGTAGCTGGAATACAGAAGCTTGTCAAGCGGAGAAGCCCATATGAGGTCAGCCTGGGCGTGGTGGACTACTTAATGATGGACCTGTATGCTTTTCCGGCCGGCCATGCCAGCCGGGTCTTTATGGTATCCAAGTTCCTACTCAACCACCTGGTGCTGGCTGTTCCCCTCCGGATCCTCTTGGTCCTCTGGGCTTTTGGCGTTGGACTATCGCGCATCGTCGTTGGCCGACACCACATCACTGATGTTTTTGGAGGCTTTGTGATTGGTTACCTTGAGTTCAATCTGGTGGAGTTGTTATGGATGTCCTCCAACACGTGTCAGATGTTGATATCGATGTGGTGAAGATTGATAATGAGGCCAGAGAATACTCTTTAAAAATGCTGCGCATGCGGACAAAAATTGATTTCCTAATAGTTTGTTTTTTATAACTCTTGATACTCGTTGAAAATGAGACTCTTCTCAACGGAACTGTGTATTATGATTTTTTTAAACAGCTACTTACTTGGACAAATATTTTGTGCCCTTCTCAAGTACCTGTAATGGATTTCAGTCCCAACGAGTTTCTGAACAAACCTCCTGCCTGCCTGTTACCATGTCCCCATTTAAAATAGCATTTATGGTTGTTTTTGTAGGCTGCTCAGATTCCGCTGGTTGAACACTAAATGCTGCCACATGATCCAATATTGTATTTCTCTCTTGTGTTTTGTTTGCTGGTTGCCAGACAAGATTTCACCTATAACTTCAGTGTTCCGTTGTGATGGTTGTGGGGAGACTTGCTGTTGAAGCCCCACCTCATTTTGCAGTCTGCGGTCCCTACCGTTGACATAAGATTGAGTGTGTATGATTCTGAAGCCCATGGGTCGGTAATCCTGGATGTTATGCTGCTTTTACCTCCTCCTGCAAGGTCTTGTGTCGCATAGCTAGTGCCTTACCCAACTTCATTTGCATTATTCTGCCTGCCATCTACCCTCGGCCCCTAAACTGAAGGCACATTAGGAATATACCTGTGTTCTCTCTGCAGACTCTAGCTGAACTGCCATAGGTATCCTCCTCTATCTGTGTCCTGGGTTTCATGATTGACCCAACAGCAGACTGGCTGCCCTCTGCATTCCTTCATTGGACCACGTGGAGCAGTCCCTTACTGTTCTTTTCACCTATGCTGCTGTATGCTCTTCTCTTGCTCCTGTTTCCCACCTGACTCACACACAGCATCTCCATTCTCCTCTCCCCTAATAATATACATAAAGAAGGTTGTGCGGTGGATTATCCACAGCCGTCTGGTGAGGGGTGCGAGAACAGCTATCCTACGGGTAAGACCAGGATCCAACCACAAGATAGAGCAAATCACTTTATGGGGTCGCCACAGCAGAACAGTCTTGGCTTCACTCAGGGAAAGGGATACATTAATCCCAAAAGATAACACAAGAAATTACACTACAAGGGTGTACTGAAAATTAGCACCCCACGGGTGACGTAATGGCACATTCCAAGTGGGCTTTTCCACATGCTATTTATTGCCTGCCTTCTGAGCCTCCAGAAAAGTGGGAGGATGCAATGTTTTCTCCTGGGGCAAAAGCCCTAGTTCTCCCCATGCCCCCTTTTCCACCACACCCACGCACGCCCCGCCCCATCTCAACCCGGGCCCCATTTACTTGCGGCTGCCTCACCCTTCGCTGACTCTACGACGCCTGCTGTCCCGTCCCTTCCCCATCACTCAATGGCCATCCTGGAAAGGGCGCAGGGACGAGATGTAGCTCCTGATTCCCTCGGTCCATGGTGGATCTTTTGATTTGTAGCGAAATCATGCAGAGGTGCTCAAATCTATAAACCCTTTGGTGAGTGGGCATTGCCTGTCAGATAATGATTCTGGGACCCACTATTATTTTATTTGATTTGTTTTACCTTTGGGCAACACCCAAACCCACAGGTATCACAGTGTTTGTACATAATATCATGAGAAAGGCTTAACATGTCATAACGTTATAAGAGCAGAATGGATAGGTCATAAATGCAGTGCACTTATTGAACAACCAGGTTTTCAGCAGTTTCTTGAATGCCGAGTAGGAGGGCTTTTTTCTTAAGTGACCGGGCAGGGAGTTCCACAGGGCGGGTTACGTGGAGCTGAAACTCGCTCCCCCTGCTCTGGCAAGTTTGTAGCAGGGGACCGCTAGGGTAAGCAGGTTAGAGGAGCGGAGTGAGCGACTGAACTGTTTCTTTGTGAAGAGGGTAGATCCTTATCCTCTGCAGGTGCCTCCCTCTGGAACAGCCTCCCTGCCTCTGGACTGGGTGCTCTTGTCCCCCTACCTCGCACTTCCTGTCTGCGCACTTGCACGACCTTGAATGTACTAGGCCTAGAAAGTTTGTCTGTCCTATCATCCCTCTGTCTCCTCTCCCCAGCTTGGTTGTGCCTGAAATACTCATGCATAGGCGCATAAGATGACCAACCACCAATCAATCTGAAATGTCGCCAGGCCTAGTATGGTAGTTTATTGTTCTGTATGTCCTTTCCCTCCCTCCCCCCTTTTTTCTCCACTCTTTGTCACGCACTTACACTAGTAGGAATGCCTCTGGCCTAGTATGATAGTTATTGTCATTAGATCATTCGGAATCTTTAAGGCCTAAGAATGACAACTGTATTCCCTTGTTCCCTTCCCGCCTAGAACCGCTTTGAAGCACTTCACTTGTGTATAAGTGCTATACAAATTAGCAATTACAATGCAGCAGTTAAGGTAGGTGGGGGCTTGCTTGTAGATGCAGTGGTGTGCAATGTTAGAGTTTGAAGTCAATCCGTGCTTTTATAGGTAGCCAATGGACTTCTCAGCGGGTGACAGAGATATGGTCAGATTTGCGAATGGCCAATGCCGCCCAAAGGGTTTTGTTTTGAAGCAGCTGTAATTTGGCTAGGTTGACAATAGAAGTGTCTTTGAAGAGGGCTTTGCAGTAGTGTAGTTTGCTGAGTATGATGGCTCTACATAGCGTGAGGCAATTGTTAGGGCTTAAGAATTTTTTGCTTAGTGAGATGAGTTTGGCAGTGTGAGATGTGGCAGATGCCACAGCATTATAAACAAAGAGTAACTCCAACACCTCGGGAGCGCAATGGAGCACAGAAACTAACCTATAACAAAGGGCGTTCCTGAAAAAGCTCAAGTTGTAATGTGATTTAGGAAGATATCAGTGCGTATTCTACTAATAGCTAAAACAGAACAGATCATTCAGTTACGCATATATATGTTTATCTCACCAGTCAGATAAACCTCAATAACCATTTAGAAGGTATGTAAAAAAAATATACATTTTTTTATTTAAAGTGAGACAACAGATATAGTCACTTATTGGCTTAAAACATGAAAAATAGTTACACAAATAGGTAAACCTATATAGACCAATCTGCAAATATAAACAAAATACATTCAGTTTTGTAGAAGAAAAGGGGGACAAAATCAAAATGAGGGGAGAAGGGATAAGGAGAAGAAGATTGCAACAAAAGTAAATGGTTAGGCAGAAAACATTTCTTCTGCTAAAGGTCTTTATCCATCCAAATTGCACAGGAAACAATAATATTAGTCAATCCATGCAATTGTTTGTATGAAGTCAAAAAAGAAGAAAGGCAGACTATAACTGACTGGCCCTTACTAGCTTAAAGGTATAGTTTATAAACTTAATTGTAACCAAGTTTTTTTGGCAAGAAAGCTAAATGAAAAGTTATGCAACAGGCAAAAAATACTGTGCATTGAGCCTTATTAAGGCAGGGAAAAAGATAACACAAACAACAAAACACAAATAAATTTGTGCAGCTGACTGGAAATAATGCACACAAATGCTTTTAGTACGACAAAAACCTAAGAGGTTATGTCACAGGCTGAAAAGATGTGCTACGCGGCAAAAGTTGGCGTTTCGGTGGTATGTAGACAGATAAAGACCACCTTCTTCAGGTAATTCGATCTTAAAATTCAGCCCCTACAAAAGCAATCAAATAAAGTACCATCATCTTGGGTCATCTCAAGAGCATTTTGAGATTCAGTGTGAGGTGTTAACATGAAAGGTGGATAAAAAAGTACCAGCAAATGGTAGAAAACACCAGGCAACCAGCCCTTTATGCTGGCAGGTGAACGCCCAGCAGCTCATTCCTATATCCCATAGACTAATATCCAAAGCCCAAAGGCACCGTGCAAAAGTGATAATGAATGCCACAAGAAAAGGGTTAAGGTAAATAAATAACAGAATGTGTTATAAATCAAGAAAGAAATAAGGAAGGAAGGGGGCATAGGGATAATACTGAGTGTGACTGCCAACACCCATATTTAGTGATTGGTGGAGAGTGAACCCCAGCGACCCTGTGAAGGTGAAACAAATTCACACCTAGGATACTCTTGAAGGTGCCTCCTAGACAGGCATGTCACGGTCAGTACACTGCGACAGGATGGCAAGAATAAATATTGCTGCCTCCAAGGTTCATGGGCACATCTATAGTGAAGTGCATAATATGAGAAATTCGAAAACATGTGCTCGCAAGCAGATATGAGAGCATGAAGCTCATAATACACAGACATGTACGAACCTATGATCAGCGATGCGATCATTTGTGGCAGAACGCTGTGAAGATCCGGCACGATTTAGGCAGGAGACAGAACTATTTCCAAGGACAATCAAGTCATCCAAATGCACGATCAGCGCAGTAACTGTGGACACAAATGGAGACACCCGTTACGCTCAAACGGGGCACGGCAAGAAAAGCCATTATCAGAAACAGACTGGACAGTGCTTACCTGCAGGGTGCCTCCGGGTGAAGAAATCTGAGTGGTCCAAATGCACGTCCCGGCTGTAGCCTCCGAGGCTGATACACCGTTTGCACTTCCGGGGGCGTGGCTTGTAACTGAATTTCAAGCGTATAGAAAGAGGACTAGAATAGTTACTCTTGCGTACATTAGTAAAGCCTGCAAAGTCCAATGAGGCATCATAAGAAATAGAAAAATGGCCTAGGTAAAGCCAGAGAAAGGGGGAAACAAAGGGTATAAAAGCAAATCACCAAAAATTAAAATATATATATCTAAATTGACTACTAAATGTGAGTTGGATTGTAAAGAAAAAGTAAAAACAAATTGCATGAAAGAATAACAAGAGAGCAGTGCTTCATGGAGCATATGGCCAAGGGTTGCAATGAGCAGCGGTATGAATCATGATGTACTGCAATGCATGGAAAACAGCCCCAGAATCAAAATGGTGTGTGTGGGGCATTAACATTATTGAGGACAAGGGGTATACAAACCCTGAATTTACCACCAAGTTGGGGATGCCTCATTGAGACCGTTTTCAGTCGTGTCAAGTTCAGAGATCCAGCGTGCCTCCTTATTGGCCAATGCCTGGAATGGATTAGAGGCATTCTTGACAACATCGATGACCCACAGCGTAGGTCATCGGTCGTATGGCCATATTCCATATAATGGCTCACTAGGGGTGAATTAATGGCTTTGCACCGGATCCGGGAGCAATGCTCCGTGATTCGAGTGTGGACCGGCCGTGGGGTTTTGCCTATGTACTTAAGCCCACAGGGGCACTCTATGCAGTAAATCAACCATGGTGTCTTACAATTTGAGTGATGGCGTATTTCCCAAGTTTTGCCATGTAGAGGAAACGTTTTGATTTTTGCAGCAAATTTGCAGATTGAACAGGTCCCACAGGGAGATGCCCCGTCAGAGGACGGAGATCCCAACTTGATGTGGTGGATCTGGAAGATTTCTGTTGGGCAGACGCATGGACCAATTCATCCTATAGGTTCTTTTGTCTTTTCATTGCAAATATTGGCAATGGTTCTGCCGGTAGGGACAGCTGTGCCACAGACCAATATTTCTTAATGGATTTTATTAGAAAAGTGTGTGGACTGTAAGAAAGAGCCCACACTAGTTTGTCCTGTGGCGCCACATCCTTGGGCAGTAGCAGGGTGTCACGGGGGTGAATCTTGCCCGTTTTTAAGAGTTTGTAATCACTTTTTAGGGTACCCACGTTGCTGGAATCTAGTGGTCAAGATCCGTGCATGGTGATCATAATCCACTATAGATGTGCAATTTCTCCTTAATCTCAAAAATTGAGAGTAAGGCAGATTTTCTTTTTGTGTTTGTGTGTGGTAGCTGTCAAAGTGCAATAAAGTATTGCGATCTGTAGGTTTAGTAAAAAGTGAACAGACCATTTGATTAGCATGATGCTGAATTAGTAGATCAAGAAAAGGGATTTGCATATTACTCGAAGCAAGTGTGAATTTGATAGTATGGCGACAATGATTCAACCATAACAGAAAGGCATTAAGTTCATCAGTGGTGCCATGCCAGATGAAAATAATATCGTCTATATATTGCCTCCAGTTCTCAATGTGTTGGTGAAAGGGATTGAGGTCTGAGAAAATTAATTTAGTTTCAAAGTCGGCCATGAACATAATGGCCAGGCTGGGGGCAAAAGCTGCCCCCATAGCCGTTCCTTGGGTTTGTTCGTAGAACTGGTCCTGAGATTTGAAATAGTTCTTGGTAAGTGCCAAAGAAATCAGTTCCATGATGAATTCAACCAGAGCTTTATTCCACAGTGAAGAGAGAGAGAGTAAGGTTAGCTTGTAAGGATTCCATGGCCTCATCATGTGGAATATTAGTATAAAGCGCTATGATGTCAAGCGTAACCCGGAGGCTGGTGGGGTCAAAGAACTTCCCTTCAAACAGTGAAATAACCAACCGAAGTGCTATCCCTGAGGTATGACACCGTTTGTTGACTAATAGGCTGAAGATATTTGTCAATAAATTGACAGATTGGTTTGAGAATAGTTCTGCAGCCTGCTAGTATGGGTCTGCCTGGTGGTTTGACCGCATCCTTATGAATTTTGGGGATTGCGTAAAATTTAGGGATAGAGCAGTTTGGCTTGTTAAGAAATTGTGCTTCTTTAGGAGTGATCCAGGAACGTTGAAGGGCATACTCCGTAATCTCCAGAATCGACTTCTGGATGTCCTTAGTGGGATCTTTAAGGAGGGGGCGGTAGCTACCCGGCACATTAAGAAGATCAAGAACAATAGTGTGGTATTGTGCCTGATTCAGTACTACTATGCCCCCGCCCTTGTCCGCAGGCTTTATAACAATATGTGGATTGTTGCTAAGAGATTTTAAAGCCTGTCTTTCTGATTGTGTCAAATTATAACGTATGGACCTATGCTGTTTTTGTAACTTTTTAAGGTCCCTTAGAACACATTTCTCAAATGTGAGAAGTTCATTTGGAAGAGTATTGTCTTCCGGTGTGAATGTGGAAGGGGGAGGCAGACCTGTTTCACTCTCATCTGGTGAACTTTCTTTGTCTGAAAAGAAGATCTTGAGCCTCACCGACCTAAAGAATCTTCTGATCTCAGTCTGAACACTGAACCAGTCCGTAGGGTGAGTGGGGATGAATGTCAACCCTTTAGCAAGGACTTGCATTTCAGTCTCAGACAACAGAATTTGGGATAAGTTAAATATAGGCAAGATTACTGGCTCTGTGTTGGTCTGATGTTCCTCCTGCGATATTGAGGTCGCCTCTAGATTCGACCCCATGGTTGAAACTGGGGAGGGAACCATCCTGGGCCGGGGCCTCGGGATGGTCCTCCACCTAAAAAAGGCTGTGGGTGGCCTCGGAAAAGGATTATAGAAGGGAGGGTAGTAGAAATCGCTGTCTGATTCTGATGAGTTACTGCTACTGCCTGAGAATGTCACTTGACTTCGGTGTCGTGCGGTGCCTGTTTGGTTCCTTTGGCTTGCAATATTAGCCACAAAATTTGGGTCAAGATAAGGATAAATGACCTCGACTTTGAAGTCTAAGACGTCCTTTGACCTCGACTTTGAAGTCTAAGACGTCCTTGGCCAATTTCTTTGTTTGTTTCGTTAAAGTCGTATCTTTAAATTCCTGAAAAGTTTTATTAATTTCAGCAAGCTCATCTTTAGCGTTTGTGATGGAAGTATCGTTGGCAAACAGTTGTTTTGCTGTGTCTAGTTCCTGTTGAAAGATATCGCCTAGCCTTTGGGCTGTAGAGATGGTAAGCACCATTAAGTCGCGACTACACTTTGTCGCAATATAGCTGGTTGGTCTTGTATTCTTGATCGTCTAGGAATACACATGGTTCATTCCGGAGGATTAACCTGGCTGGGATAATGTTCTTTTTCAAATATTCCTTAAGAAAATGTCCATGAGGTGTAGTGCGGAAATTCTTCATTTTAAGTTTAAGTAAATCGTTGACAGTGTTAGAATTAGCTGCCGTCTGGCCTAGACCTGTAGGGTCAAAAAGTGATGGCCCACAAAGTATTGATCTAATTTGATCATCATCATAACTAAGGGTAAAGTTTTCGGCCATACTAGGGTGACCCTCCCCAGTGAGTTATGTGAAAGCATTGACATGTTGTGTCATGGTTAGTTCTGCGTCCCGATAGACCCCTAGGGTGTTGGCATGTTTAAGGACAGGAACAGTGGAACCCTCAATGCTGAAGGCAACATAGAGAGGGCCAAGGGATTTTAGACGGGCAGGTGAGCCTACAATAAGTATCTCTCTCTTCTCATTGTTAAGGCAGATGTTTTGAGTCGCCATCCAGGACTGGATGGTGCAATAGACTTTGTTGATGGTATTGGTGTCGTTGGTATAGTTTCCTGAGAGGGGAATGAAGATTTGGGTGTTGTCGGCAAAGTTGGTGTAGGTGATACCTAGGGTGTCAAGAATATCAAAGAAAGGTTGGTTATAGGTGTTATAAAGTGTAGGGCACAGACAAAAGCCTTGAGGGACAACAAGAGGGACAGGAATAGGGTCTGCTGAGTGGTTATCAATAAAGACTCTGGACGTACGATAACTTAAGAAAGATTTTATCCAAAGGACTGCTTCATGTGAGAAGTGCAAGGACTCGCAGAGGTTTTGGCAAAGTATGTTGTAGTCCATAAGCTCAAAGGTGGCTGAGAGGTCCAGGAAGAGTAAGATGGCGGCATTACCAGTGTCTCTAATACTGTCAAGTTGAATTTTGAGATTGATAAGGGCCATTTCAGTACTATGTTTTGACCAGAAGCCAGATTGTCTGACACCGAGGAGTGAGTGCTGTTTGAGGAATTGTATGTAGGCAATGCGGTCTAGGATTTTGAGCAGGAAGGGCACTGTGGTGATGGGGCTATAGTTGGTAGATATAGTTGGGTGTGGTGAAGTTTTTCTTTTAGTGAGGGGGTGACCCAGGCTGCTTTGATGGTGATTGGTACTTAGCAGGAGTTAAAAGAGGTGTTGACAAATTCAGTTATGATGGGGGTGAGACAGGGTGCACACCGAGCTTAATGATATTAGCAGGACAGGCTTCTCCTTTGCAGTTGGAGGATTTGAGGGCCTGGATGGCCTTCAAGACAGACTCTTTGGATACCGGGTGGAAGGAGAAATGTAGGACTGGCTCCTGAAGGGGGGTGGAAGGACTGTGGTAAGGCATTGCTGTGGGGGACTGGTGCATAGATTTAGCTGCTAAAAGGGCTTTCTTATACAACATTTTGTTGCAAAGTAGATTGATTTTGGTGGTTAGCGTGTTTTGTATGGTGGTGCACCAAGCTTTGTTAGGTTGTGCAGAGGAGGTAGGTGCACATGGTTCTAGGATGGCGAAAAGTTCCTTGGTATTGGAGCTGGCCATACTGATTCTGTTATCGGAGGAGGCAGCTTTGGTTTTAAATATAGAGTCCTTGTAATTCTTAGAGGTGGAGGAGAGCAAAGTGTCATTTCTGGGCTTAGGGTGTTGATTATGTAGGTGCTCGATTGGCTTTTTTCTGCCTACGGAGCTGGACTAATTAATCTAAGAACCAGATGTTAGTAGGTTTGGCTGGTTTTAGGGATTTGTTTTTGAGGGGGGGGTGTTGGTTTAGCATGTCTTACAGGCTTGCATGATAGTGGTTTGCGAGGGCTATGGGGCTCTTGCAATTGGCAGGCTGTGTTTCAATGAGCGGGACTAGAGTACCTTTGAGGATATCGCGGGTAAGCTTACAGGTGCATCTCACTAGAATTTGGGTTGATGGAGGTCGGGGTTGGCTCTCGTGGCTCGAGCAGTGCAGTTTAAATTCAATCAGGTGGTGGTCGGACCATAGGACTGGGCTGATGAGGGAGATGTCGATCGATGAATTGGTTGAAAGTATCCAGTCGAGGGTACACCCTTTTATACGAGAGCGGCAGAGACATGTTGTGTGAAGTTCATGTCATGTAGGGCTTGGGCCACAGTGGTAGCTTTATGATCGGTGTGATTGTTGCAGCCCAGGTTAAAATCACCTACGATTATGCATTTTCTAGCTGGTTTAAGGAAGGGTGTTATGAGGAGGGGGATTTTGGAATCGGGAGAGTTGGGGGCATTAGCGTGTCGGTAGAACAAAAGAAAGGTGAATGATGTCTGGGGTTGGTCTTAAGCTTAAGTAGTAATGTTTCGTAGCCCTCTGTCTGAGGTAAAGGAAGGGTATGGATCTGAAGGTTGGATTTGTAGATAACTGCTACTCTGCCACCGATGGCATTGGCACAGTCAGTTCTAAGGAGCAAGTAGTTGGGTGGGATGGATAGGCTGAGCAGAGGGCCCGGGGCACTATGGAGCCAGGATTCTGTAATATCTAACAGGTCAATTTGGTTGTCGATGATGAGGTCGTGGGATTCTATAGCGTGGGCGCCCAAGGATCTGATGTTGATAAGGGCACAGTTAAGTGATTTGTTCTGGGCAATGGGCATGGAGTTGATAGGACTTAGGTTAACGGACATGTGTTTGGGAGGTTGGGGTTGCGAAATCCGACTGGATAGCCTGTTCAATCTGAGGTTTATTGTGATAGGGTATTGAGTTGTTGGAGGTCCGGGGGGTGCCGGGAAGTCCTTGTACGCAGGTTGTTTAGTCTTTGAGCTCCTATAGTGGGGGAGGTAGCGATTGCGTGTTTGGGCTTAGAGGGTGCAGGCCTACTGTAGTTCAGGACAGGGTATGAGGCACTCGTGGACTTAGGTATCACAGGTGACAGGGCACCCTTGGGCTTGGGTGGCGCAGGTGGTAGGGCACTCGTTGACTTGGGTGGTGCAGGTGGCAGGGCGCTCATGGGTTTAGGTAGCACAGGTGGCAGGGCACTCATGGGCTAATTTAGCTCAGGTGGCCGGGCACTTGTGGGTTTATGTATGGCAGGTAGCAAGGCACCTATGGGCGTCGGTAGCACAGACGGCAGGGCAGTCATGGGCTTAGGTAGCGCAGATGGCAGGGCACTCGTGGGCTTGAGTAGCGCAGGTGGCAAGGCACTCATGGGTTTAGGTAGCGCCGGTGGAAAGGCGCTCGTGGGCTTGGGTAAAGCAGGTGGCAAGGCACTCATGGGCTTGGGTAGCGCAGGAGGCAGGACATTAATTTTGCTAGGCAGGATTGGGTTGCTAGTAGGCTTGGGCATGGGGTAGTTGGGATAGGTGGTGTGGGGCAGGAAGGGCGATGGCCTGATATGCGGGTCTGAGGGCTTATTTCCTAGTTAGAAGGGAGAGATATTTAAAGGGCATAACTGGGCAGGGTAGAGTGTCTTGGGTAACAGAGGGAGCTTAGCTGGAGGTAAGAGGGGGAGGGGGTAATGGGAGGAAGTTTTGAATGCGGCAGATGTATGTGGGATTATTGGCAGGATAATAATAGTGCAAGGTAAGACATTGTTTGCACGTATGGCAGTAGTATGCAGGGGGAAAGGCAGCATTTTGATGAGTGGTGTGTTACATGTTGAATTACCATACCGGCAGCAGACTTAACAGAGTAAAATTGTTGGGTACATCCAGAGGTAGCATCTCTAGGCATAGTCTAAAACATGAATATTGCATCACTGATTGGCATGGCAATGACAAAATGTTGGCCATCCACATCATTGGCATTAGGCAAGGAATGAGACATAGTTGTATCGATAAAGGTTGTGGGGCTGAAGCTTTTTACACACTCTGTGCACTTGCACGGCTTCACCCCAGTATGGATCCTCCCATGGTAGCTCAGCGATGAAGGTAGACTGAAGCTTTTCTTGCACTCTGTGCACTCGTAGGGCTTCACCCCAGTATGGATCCTCCCATGGTAGCTCAGCGATGAAGGTAGACTGAAGCTTTTCTTGCACTCTGTGCACTCGTAGGGCTTCACCCCAGTATGGATCCTCCGATGGTATCTCCGAGATGAAGGTAGAATGAAGCTTTTCCTGCACTCTGTGCACCCGTAGGGCTTCACCCCCGTATGGATCCTCCGATAGTATCTCCGAGGTGAAGGTAGACTGAAGCTTTTCCTGCACTCTGTGCACTCGTAGGGCTTCACCCCAGTATGGATCCTCCGATGGTATCTCCGAGATGAAGGTAGAATGAAGCTTTTCCTGCACCCTGTGCACCCGTAGGGCTTCTTCCCCGTATGGATCCTCCGATGGTATCTCCGCGATGAAGGTAGACTGAAGCTTTTCCTGCACTCTGTGCACTCGTAGGGCTTCTTCCCCGAATGGATCCTCCGATGGTATCTCCGAGATGAAGGTAGACTAAATCTTTTCCTGCACTCGTAGGGCTTCACCCCAGTATGGATCCTCCGATGGTATCTCCGAGATGAAGGTAGAATGAAGCTTTTCCTGCACTCTGTGCACCCGTAGGGCTTCCTCCCCGTATGGATCCTCCGATGGTATCTCCGAGATGAAGGTAGACTGAAGCTTTTCCTGCACTCTGTGCACCCGTAGGGCTTCTTCCCCGAATGGATCCTCCGATGGTATCTCCGAGATGAAGGTAGACTAAATCTTTTCCTGCACTCTGTGCACTTGCACGGCTTCACCCCAGTATGAATCCTCCGATGGTATCTCCGAGATGAAGGTAGACTGAATCTTTTCCTGCACTCTGTGCACTTGCACGGCTTCACCCCAGTATGGATCCTCCGATGGTATCTCCGAGATGAAGGTAGACTGAAGCTTTTCCTGCACTCTGTGCACTCGTAGGGCTTCCTCCCGTATGGATCCTCCGATGGTATCTCCGAGGTGAAGGTAGACTGAAGCTTTTCCTGCAGGCTGTGCACTCATAGGGCTTCGTCCCTGTGTGGATCTTCCAATGCTTTTATAGGTTGGATCTGTGGGGGAAGGAGTTCCATTTCTCATCCGTGTGAATTTCCATGTGCACATTTTGACTGAGCCTGTGACTGAAGCAGCAGACCAATGCTTTCTTGTTTGTATAAATCCTCGTCGATGTGCAGAGCTCTGGGCTCTCCTGCGAGGGTGTGAATGTCTTTACAGGTTCAGTGGAATCATGCGCCCATCTTCTGTAGTCCTGCTTGTGTTCCTCTGTATAGCCCATCTTCTCGTGGTTATTTCCAGAGTTTGGTTTTAGTTATGGCTCTGTGCTCGTCCACATGCGGGCACAGGGTCCACAGCCGGCAAGACTTCAGTGGCAAGGAAGAACCCACAAGGGTTCTGTGTCTCCAGTGTGCTGACCCTGAAAAGACAAGGAGCCGAAGACTTTACACTGGGCATGTGCAGAGAAGCTTGGGTTCTTCCTGGCGCCTGGTCAATAGATTGTTTAGGCCTGAGCGGCAGGCCATAGCTGACCTGTAATGCCTACCCTTCTCGGGGTCCATGATTATATTTACTTTCTTTTTTACTGAATTACACATCAAGCCACTATAAGTTCAAATAAGTACTTTGGACTAGAACAAAGCTCCCAGTAAAAGAGTTAATGTATAACATAAACGCACCTCAGGACAGACCCGTCCCACTCCTACAGCTAACGTAATGTTAAGGAGCGGGGAAGAAAGGAATTAATAAACAGACCGTGGAGTGCATACGCATCTTGGAATCACCTTGCCACTACATGTGTTGGACACTTTTTACCCACATCCTCCAAAACACAAAACATTATAGGAATAATAGGACGCATACACCTAAAAGGGAAACTTATGGACACATGCGCATTCTAAACTACTCTGACGAATTTCCAATACCTTGCACTTCGGTCCCCCAGCGCTTTGAGGTCCTACCAGTGGGAAAAGGTGCTATACAAATGACAAATTACATTATATTACAATGCATATAATGGACTAAATAAAGGGATTAAAGGATTCAACCAATTTACAAACGGCCATAGGGCTACCTGAACATCTGGTCAAATGACATACATTGGGCCGAGCTAGGTCCCATTTCACTCCTAGATATGCTTATAAACACTGTAAGAAAATGTGTAGTGTCCAAAGTTATTATATGGGGGAAAACATGAATTGCAGTGATTTACTACATTAAATTCCCCAATAAACCACTGAAGTCATCGTTTTTGGCAGAGAACTCCAGGGACCCTATTTGGGAGACAAGAACATTTCTAAAGTCTTGCTAAGTACCTGTTTTCAGTGAGTTTATCAGAGTCAAAAAATGTGTAAGCGTTTTGTCCGTAGGCAACGAGGGGACAAAGTGCACAGACAAGCCGTGGTTGTAGTAAATACCAGATCTGCCCCAGAGGTGTGGCCAAAGAAGCAACCAGCCCCAGGGCACAACAGAAGGGAGCCCCTTGAAGAGCGTCAGGTTCAAGACACAGCTGACCAGAGAAGAATGGAATCAAGCAGAATTCAGGGCCAATGCAAGGCAATGATGATATATGGAGGGGGGCTGCAAAACTCCACTGCTCCTGGACCCAAGGGGACCCCTAATGACAATTCCAAGGAATATAACAGGATATGGAGAGAACTACTCACTGTGCCAGTCACTATGGATTAAGCTCAAGAACAGCAGGAGACCTCAGTAAGTATAGAACTTATTTGAAAGGCCTGGGAAAGCGATCCGGTGCCCAAGGACTTGAATCCTCAACCGGTGATCAACCTGATGGATAAGAAGAATAGTCCATGCCCACAAGAGAACGACTCACCAGGTACAATCAGCAACAGAGATGGCACCAGGAAGACGGAGCAACCCGACCAAGGGAATCCAGTCAGCACACTGGGGCAAAGGGTCCAGCCAGCGAGCAAATGTCCCACGATGTAAGCAGTGCTTGAAAGTGACCTAGGGTGGTCTAAGACAGAGCTGAGGAGCAATAGTTTTGAACCACCACTCATCCAGCTCAGGGAGGCTTGCAACCTTGGCCTGTTTGTACAGAAGGATTTCGCTGGGAACAAGTACAGCTGCAGCCAGGAAATGGTCCCATGTTGGGACAGTCAATTCAGCCAGCAGGGTGGACCGGGAGGAAGAAAGCCCTTCCAGCATCCTTAGAAGAAAACATTGGCATGGATGAAGGAGTCAGGGTCCAGCCAATATACCCAAACCAGGTCAGAAGCAGCCCATCTTCACAGCAGTCCACCAGAATTTCTAGTAAGAATTCGAGATGCACCTGCTCTCAGCTAGATTGCACACTCGCTCAGGGGCTTCCATAAGCCAGCCAGGCCAATCACACACCATGCAGACATGCACTCAATTTGGCAACCAGCTAATCGGGCTGGCACAAACAAAAAAACAGATAGACTGGTCTACGCACACGGGATACATACTGGACATGTGTGGGACTGTAAACCAGTCCAGCCCACCTTTAAAACACACTAGGTTTGGGCTCAGCATAATCCCACATCAGCATAACAGGCATTTTAGGCATACCTCCTGGCCAAACACAGACCAAGGAATGCCATGGAACAAAATGGTCAGGAAGGGAGCAGGACCTAAACAATGAATTTGTGTCCAAAATGGCTAGCAGGTGTAGATTTGTGGCTAGTAATGCAATACAAATGGCTACAACTGTTGCTGAAGCCAAAGTTAGCCATAAGCCAGCAGGACAGCACACCAGGGAAAGGGTTTCAGTGGCCCGGGGCCTTTCTGCTGAATCTTCGAGGGCGCTTGATCGCAAGGCCTTAAAGAGGTTTGTTGAAGTGAGTTTACTCAGAATGCTTTCATGCCTATTTCGGTACAATACCTTCTGGACCTAGTGCATGGTCTAAAATGTCCAGAAGCTGGGAGATGTTCAGCTCCTGCGTGTAGAGTCTGATTAGCGTGGCAACAGCTGCCAGGAGCTACATTTGACTCCCCATGCCAACTACTGCCATGCAGCATACTTATGTGGCACAAGCAAAGAGTACCCGTACTCCGCACAGGTTCTGCAGACAGGCATGATAACACTCTAATCAATTGTTGCAAATCAATGATCCTGTAGGTCGCTGTTCCGAGTCGCTTATTGCTTTGAGGTGCTTTTCACTCTGAAGTAAACTGCACTGAGAATGTGGGTGTGTGGCTGGCAGACATGGAGGGGAGCTGAGAATTGGCGTGCTGCAGCAGACTGGAACCTTCTGTGCACTGTCCCCACCTGTTGCCTGCCCCTGGCACGGTGCAGTGTGTTGCAGTGCAAATATCTCCGAAACATTGCATCCTAGCTCCTTGAAATTTGTTTTTTATGGAGGGCCTTTGAGTTTTGTTCCTGACATCGAGACACTTAAAATGAGCTTTGTCCGGACTTCTGTGACCACATAGATGTTTCGCCCATTTCGGGTAACCATGTAGCCAGTAATATCCGGAGGATGCTAACAGGTAACTATACAAAATGTGGTGCAGATTGGTGGAACTTTGTGAGATTTTTATAAGGAATAAACTAACAGATGTTCTGCCTTATATACAGTAACTCTGTGTTTTGAAATGTGTATTAAGGAGCATTATGGTACACCTAGAAGATATTGAAAGCATCGTCGGACATATATAACGCTTCTCACGTTAGATTTGCAACTCGCTGGTTGCTAGTTCCCCGCTCCCCAGAGAGAGCCGCTGCTTAATGGCTGATGTCCTGGACCTGCTTTCAGCCCCTGCTTCGCAAGTCCTTATTCTACTCCCTGTAGAGTGGGCTTCAGCAATGAATTAAAGGCGTGTTTCAGCCTTAATGAGTGTGCGTGGGCTTCTTATATGGTTGCCTTAATTGTTGTGGAACACTGAAGCCCTCCTGATTTCTGCGCTTGAGGAAAGGGACTGGGTTGGATTAATGTTCTCTACGAGCACCTTTGCCAAAGGAGCAGCAACCCTGGCCGGTAGCGGACACTTGAGGGTTTTTTTTCCTCTGACTTCTTTTCTCATACAGAGCAACATTTTATTTTTTAAATAAACCATTCTACCCTCATCCGGTGGAATGTTCAAATAGCAATAATGACCTTTTCCTCGGGCCATTACCAGCTGGTAACAGCCCTGGCCCCAAGTTAATTAGTGTGAACAAACGGCTGAGCCAATCAGATGGTCCTGAGTGTGGGCATTGGATTCTGATGAAACACCTGCATTCTGAGCCTGCCGTACAACTCGCTGCACCCCCCCCCCTTCTATTTCCAGCCGACCTCCTCCGATCACTCGCCAGCCTGTACTGGCCGCCCTCCTGCACCCCTCACCTCCAATGCCGCTCTTTCATTGCTGAAATTGCTGAAAGACTGCAGCCGTGGCGTCCCCTCCTGGCCCCCCCTGAAAGCACGGTGTCCAGAGCACGCCCTCCCTATTATTTTCTTTCAATGTGCTCAATCCGCAGCCTCTACTACCACCTCGAACGGGTGCTAATGACCAGGGGCGTTGCTAGGGGGGGGGGGCTAAGGAGGCTATAGCCCCTGATCTTTTGGTTGTAGCCCCGGATAGAATCTCAGGAGCTACAGCCAAAAGACTAGCTAGTCCCCAGTCTCAACAGTTCCGACATCACCTTAGCCCCGGGTCTTTTCCAGACCTAGCAACTCCCCTGCTACTGACATTAACGGCAGCCTGTAGGGGGCCGTACCGACCCTGTTAAAGCCTGCTACTCACGGTAAAGCCTGCTACTCACGCTAATGCCTTCGCGTTGCTCGGGTCATTACCTTGGATGGCAAACAGGGCCGGCCTTAGAGGCAGTAGCGCCCTGGGCGAATTTGCACCCTCCCCTCCCTGCGTGCCCCTGGTCAACAGGGGGGGGGGGTTGTTGGGGGTGGGCTCAGGAGCACCACATTTCTTTTGTCCCACCCTGCTCCGGCACCTCGCATGGGGTTAATCACTGGAATAGGTCGTCCTATTCCAATGAAAACCTCCTGCTCCCGCGTCGGTGCAGGGAGGTAATCAGCAAGGTGAATAGGGTGCTATCAGCACCCTATTGTTATTAAATGCGCCCCGCCATCGCGGGCACATTTAATAATTTAAGGACGCCTGCCGCGCCTTCTCCCACTACGCCAGCTCAGGGGAGCCCTTAAAAGACTCCCCTGAGCTGGCGTAGCTTGGGCTAATGGTGCCCTGGGGGGGGGGGGGGGCATGGCGCCCCGGGCGCTCGCCCCGGCCCGCCCTGCCTTAAGGCCGGCTCTGATGGCAAAATTGTAACGACTTGCCAATATGGCCACTTTTGCTTATGTATTGCCCAACAGGGTTGGGTCTTTTTCTATTTGCAGAGGAGGGGTGGTCTAGCTCCCTTCCTGATATAAGCTATATGCAAACCCAGCTCTTCATAAGTGCCAAGTGGCACCTCTGGCTCCGTTATTTTCCCTCGTGGAGTTGCTTTCAGCGCAATGCAGTCAGATGCATTCATTCCATCGCTTGCCACTGGAAGGCAACTACACTGGTAACGGGCGCATTATACATGCATATTACATTACTTACTTTCTCGCCACCAATAGCTGTTTGGCCAATATTGAGGCATATGACTTGGAGGGTTAATCCAAATTTGGAGCGATTTTCACTGGGTGAGATCTGGAAATGCCCAGATTTTCCGATGTATACTAATTGACCTTTTCACAACTGACCTTGGGAGACTTGACCTCGGGAGACTTGACCTCGGGAGAATTGACCGAATTTAAAATGTCCATTAGGACATGTATGTGGGGGAAACCCCCCTCACACCCCCCACCCAATCCAAAGCACCCCGCAACCCCCCCCACCCAATCCCCTTATATTATTTATAATCCAAAACCAACCCAATACATATATAAAATAACTAAAATAATATAAAGGTCAATTGTGCAGAAAGTCACTTAGGAACACTAATTAGGTCAATTAGGACAAAAGGTCAATTGTAAAAGGTCAATTGGGATAATACCAGATTTTCTCAACTGCATCTCAAACTTCAAGTAAGTGTCTGAAGTATGACGCAGCAACACTGTCGTTGCCCCACTGCAATTCTTAGGGAGTGTAGGGAAAAACATGGCTGCATTTATATTTAATTTGCTTTATGTAAACCCTGCCAATGTCAGCCGTCTGAGAATAAATTCCAGGCCCCGTTGCATGGAGAGGGCAAGGGGATAAGGAAACAAGGCTAGCGACTGTTGACCATCCGTGAGTAAGCATTGCGGTCTTTAAGAAGTGCATACTAACAGGGTAATTCATAGAATTTCGCAGAAAAGTGTCGCAAGCGGCTGGCGCAGAGTGTCCGCGTGCGATTGACTGCGCCAGGCACGTGCGCTAAAACCGATTTCCGCGCACAGCGTATTCATGGATTTCAGGCTTCCAAACCAGCCGTGGCGCAGAGAATCGCAGCGACCCTGCAGCAGCGCCAGTAACGCCCCCAAGAACGCCCTCGCGCAAGGAAAAGCCATCCAAATCGCTAAATCATCGCAAAGGGCTGCGCTAACCCTGGACCAGTTCACCGGGCTGGCAAACAGCAAACGGCAAGCGGGGAACGTGTATTGCAGGGGTGCGCGGGAAGTTCCACACGCGACTGGCCCCGTGCAAGCAGGGTACGTGAATTTCAGGGGTGCGCGTGAAGTTGCACACGCGATTACTGCAGGGTACGTGTATTTGAGGGGTGCGCGGGAAGTTCCACACGCGACTGGCCCCGTGCAAGCAGGGTACGTGAATTTCAGGGGTGCGCGGGAAGTTGCACACGCGATTACTGCAGGGTACGTGTATTTGAGGGGTGCGCGGTAAGTTACACACGCGATTGGCCCAGTGCGAGCAGGGTACGTGTATTTCAGGGGTGCGCGGGAAGTTCCACACGCGATAGTCCCAGTGCGAGCAGGGTACGTGAATTTCAGGGGTGCGCGGGAAGTTGCACACGCGATTTCAGCAGGGTACGTGTATTTCAGGGGTGCGCGGGAAGTTACACACGCGATTGGCCCAGTGCGAGCAGGGTACGTGTATTTCAGGGGTGCGCGGGAAGTTCCACACGCGATAGTCCCAGTGCGAGCAGGGTACGTGAATTTCAGGGGTGCGCGGGAAGTTGCACACGCGATTTCAGCAGGGTACGTGTATTTCAGGGGTGCGCAGGAAGTTCCACACGCGATTCCAGCAGGGTACGTGTATTTCAGGGGTGCGCAGGAAGTTCCACACGCGATTCCAGCAGGGTACGTGTATGTCAGGGGTGTGCGGGAAGTTCCACACGCGATTCCAGCAGGGTACGTGTATTTCAGGGGTGCGCGGGAAGTTCCACACGCGATTCCAGCAGGGTACGTGTATTTCAGGGGTGCGCGGGAAGTTCCACACGCGATTCCAGCAGGGTACGTGTATTTCAGGGGTGCGCGGGAAGTTCCACACGCGATTCCAGCAGGGTACGTGTATTTCAGGGGTGCGCGGGAAGTTCCACACGCGATTCCAGCAGGGTACGTGTATTTCAGGGGTGCGCGGGAAGTTCCACACGCGATTTCAGCAGGGTACGTGTATTTCAGGGGTGCGCGGGAAGTTCCACACGCGATTCCAGCAGGGTACGTGTATTTCAGGGGTGCGCGGGAAGTTCCACACGCGATTTCAGCAGGGTATGTGTATTTCAGGGGTTCTGGGGAGTACTACACGTGAATTGGCCGTGTGGGTCCTCCCAGGTGTACGCTCCACAACCTCCACGGCCCCTGCAGGCAGCCCACACCACGGGGGACTACCCTGCACCCCTGCTCATGTCCCGCAGGCAGCCCATCCACCATGGGCAGCCCCCACTCATGTCCCCCTGCACCCCCACCCCCCAGCAGTGCATGGGCACCCTCCACCAGGCCCCCACTCATGTCTCCCACCACCCCACCCTCAAGCAGTGCAGGGGCACCCTCCACCAGGCCCCCACTCATGTCTCCCACCACCCAGCCACCAGGGGCACCCTCCACCAGGCCCCCACTCATGTCTCCCACCACCCCCACCCCCCAGCCACCAGGGGCACCCTCCACCAGGCCCCCACTCATGTCTCCCGCCACCCCACTCCCAAGCAGTGCAGGGGCACCCTCCACCAGGCCCCCACTCATGTCTCCCACCACCCCCACCACCCAGCCACCAGGGGCACCCTCCACCAGGCCCCCACTCATGTCTCCCACCACCCCACCCCCAAGCAGTGCAGGGGCACCCTCCACCAGGCCCCCACTCATGTCTCCCACCACCCCCACCATCCAGCCACCAGGGGCACCCTCCACCAGGCCCCCACTCATGTCTCCCACCACCCCCAGCCACCAGGGGCACCCTCCACCAGGCCCCCACTCATGTCTACCACCACCCCCACCCCCCAGTCACCAGGGGCAGCCTCCACCAGGCCCCCACCCATGTCCAACTCATGTCTCCCACCACCCCCACCCCCCCCAGTCACCAGGGACACCCTCCACCAGGCCCCCACTCATGTCTCCCACCACCCCCACCCCCCAGCCACCAGGGGCACCCTCCACCAGGCCCCCACTCATGTCTCCCACCACCCCCACCCCCCAGTCACCAGGGGCACCCTCCACCAGGCCCCCACTCATGTCTCCCACCACCCCCAGCCACCAGGGGCACCCTCCACCAGGCCCCCACTCATGTCTCCCACCACCCCCACCCCCCAGTCACCAGGGGCAGCCTCCACCAGGCCCCCACCCATGTCCAACTCATGTTCCCCACCACCCCCACCCCCCAGCACTGTGGGGCACCTGCCAGCAGGCCCCCACCCATGTCCAACTCATGTTCCCCACTACCCCCAGCACTGTGGGGCACCTGCCAGCAGGCCCCCACCCATGTCCAACTCATGTTCCCCACCACCCCCACCCCCCAGCACTGTGGGGCACCTGCCAGCAGGCCCCCACCCATGTCCAACTCATGTTCCCCACCACCCCCACCCCCCAGCACTGTGGGGCACCTGCCAGCAGGCCCCCAACCATGTCCCCCTGCCCCCAGGTCCTGACGATACACAATCATGGCAGTAATGGGCAGCATACCCAGCACAAACACCCAGCCAAGGATTGCATCCACCCACATAGCAAATGCAATTACATGATACAACCCCAATGGCAAGTGTGTAAATGAACACATGTCCGTCACACACACATACACAATGGGTGCAAGTGAATGTCAAAACCCATATCATGACATGTAACAAACCAATGAGAAAATACCACAAAAGAAAGTTATAAAAACATGTATTCTCAAAGAAAATGAAGTAAACTAATCAAACATACAACAATGGGGATAACAAAATAAATTGACCTTGTCCGATAAGTAATGTAAAAATCCAAAAAACAAAGGAATCCAAAAACTAATGTTGTCCAAAGCAAAATCATGGTGAAAAAAATAAGGAAAAACCATTGCCTCATGGTGAACACAAATGTAAATCAAAAAAATGTATTTTAAAAAATCCAACTATACACAAGAATATTCCAGGGTCCATGAGCCCAACACTATAAATGAAACCTACTACTACCTAATAAAAAAACTATATACAGAAAAGTGGCCATTGTCCGAGCGGTCCAAAAAAATCTCATAAAATAAAGGAAACCTAACACTAACTAACTAAAGAACTATATACAATGGCAGCGGGCAAGTCCTGCGGCTCACTCTGTGATGTTGCCGGCCAGGGCATCATCGAACTCCATGTCGATGTCCTGGAGGCGGGACTCTGTCCTGGCCCCGAGGTCTCGCAGGGATAACCCCATGTTCACCTCAAACTCCCTGCGAGCTTCCTCGAGGCACTCAGCCCGCCTCAACGCCCGACGCATGGAGAACTCCGCCCTGACCATGGTGAGCCGCTCCTCTTCCGCCCGCTGCCGCTCCGCACCTATCCGCTGGACCAACTGCTCCCACACGGAAGACACTACCATCCCAGGGTTCTCCTGCCCTCCGGCCGATGCCTGCCCCTCTGATCTTGATGGCCCCGAGCCATGATGCCTCCCACGTCGAGCCTGCTGCTGCCTCTGACGCCACTGCCTCTGCCAGCACGACGGCATCCAGGATGATGGAAACCACCGACGCCGTCGTGCAAGTGCCCTGCCCCATGATGCCGTCACATCCTCCATCTGCTGGGGTCCAGTTGCTGTGTTGTCCACCCCTGCTGGACCTCTGACTCCCGACTGTGGCAGGGATGGGATCCCCACCGAGCTGGCTGCATTGGTCAGGGCAGGTCCACAGGGGGCCCTGGTGGCATCTGGGCCGGAAGACGGCAAGGAGAACGACTGGCGTATAGTCTCCACAGAGGAGGAGAGGGCCGCCAGATTGGCCGACACATGCAGGAAACCCCCGAACATGGCCGATCCCAATTGGGCCACGTCGGCACGGTGCTCTTCGTGATGACGTGCGTGCTCCTCCTGGGAAGCACGCACGGCATCACGAATCACAGCCGTGCGCATCGCGACCCCAATCAGGACCTTCTCCACACGGCCAGGGGTCCCCTCGTCCGCAGGTGGAGGGGAGTCAGATGACATGGACATCCCCTCTACCTGCGGACGGGCCTGGGACGGGGCATCCCTGCTGGTGCAAGGTGGTGCACACACAGGTTCAGGGACAGCGACATGCACAGGCCCCTCCACGGTGACCTGTGCTGCCTCCTGCCCCTGCCCCTGGACTGCACCACTTGCACCAGCAGGGATGCCCCCACCAGGCCCCATGTGCGCCTCAGTGGCGGCCTCCTCCTCCTCTGTGGAAACCACCAACCTGGATGGCTCCTCGCCGTCTACTGCCGTAGCAGGCCCCTGTGGGGGCTCACCCACCCCTTCCGCTGCAGCCGTGGGGGCATCCCCGCCGCCTTGCTCCACAGCGCCGTCTCCGCCCTCTCCTTCACTAGCCGCTGCGTAGAGGGAGACATAGAACACAAGCATCAGGGTACTGTACAATGGTCCCCTAGACAGGAAGCAATAGCAGATGAGTGCCACTGTCAAAGTACACTTCCATCATGTCACACCACAACACATGTGTCAGTCCAGGCAAAACACACACAGTGACAGTCATGGTGCGTGCCATGGACATTTCAATGCATGTCCAATGGACTCTCGAATCATACAATGTAATGGGACTCACATGCATCATGGGTCATGCCTATCACATGCACACACTTCACCTCAGTCACATCCATCTGGCCCCGTACACCCCAATCACAGTGCATACAAGGATGACTAGGCTGCATCCGTGAATCTGTACATTGTCACAGACATGTGTCATGCATCCATGGCACTCACAAGTCACAGACACGCAGGTCAGGCACACAGACATGGATACCACATATGTATCTGGCATCAGCACCCATCCCTCGGCCCCACCCATGTCCAGGAACAGAGACTGCCATGCTCTCATGTGTGCAATCTGCACAGGGCTCCCCATGTCGCATTCAAACACATGCAACAACCGTGCGGTTCACACATTACAGGTCGCACATGCATTCCCATGATGTCCCTGCACACATACATGCGTACATGGCCTATGTCACACATGCAGGCAAGTATCAGACAACCAGCACACTGCAACATGCCCTGTCTCACACAGCAATGGTTGGCCACTTACCGCTCAACTCCAGACGGGTCTCCCTCTCAAGGACCTGGGCGTGGAGCGCTGGGTGTGCGCGTTCCAGGACCCTCAACTGGATGGAACTCATGCGGCCCCGGCCCCCCTCCACGAGGCGCCGGGCCTTCATGAGGGTCCTGGACCTCAAGTCTTCCCAGCGCTTCTTGACCTTCTGGATGGTGCGGGTTGCCACCCCCTCCGCGTTGATGGCAACCACACAGTCGGCCCAGATCCTGTCCCGTCCTTCCTTGTTGGCGCGGGATGATCCGAAGAGGGCATCATACTGCCCCAGGACTTGCTCCACCAGGACACCAACTTCGGTGGCAGTGAAGCTGGTGCCCCTCTGCCCCTCTGGCTGGGGGTTGCCACTGGTGCCAGATGTTGATGTGCTCGACATGGCAACCCCAGGGGCAGGAGTGGGTGGGCAACTGGGTCCTGGGGCTGGGCTGTGGAGCGATGTTATCCGAGTCGGGAGTCTTCTGTTCCAGCAGGGGTGGACACAGCAACTGGACACCTGCAGATGGCTGATGTGCAGGCACCAAATGGCAGGGCACGGTGGCAGCAGGCAGGCAGCAGCAGATGGCACGTGGGAGGCTGCTCGGGGCACTGGGGGGCAGTAATTCGGCCTTCTGGGCAGGAGCGTGGTCTTCCGTGCGTTTTCGCGTGGCCAGCTTGATACGGAGTGATTTGGCACGTGAAAATCCTGCACGTCAGCGTGAAAATCGAGGAAAGGCCCTTAGCGCGTAAGCGCGTCAGCACGCGTACGCGATTTCATTGGACCAAAGGCCCTTACAGCGTAAGCGCGTCTGTGACGTTTTGCGCACGGGCGTTGCCCTGGCAGGGCTTGGTGATCCCGCATGCCTTTATGTTCTGTACGTGCTTTTCGTGCGGTGCGTGTGTTTTCCATCCGTTGGGGTTCACGCGCTATTACTTCACAGCGGGTGTTGGCTACGCGTTCTTCTACACGCAAGGCAGACGGTGAGTGGTACCCCGCTCCCCCAGGCCCGATCGCGTGAAAAACTTCACGCGAACCCCTGAAATACACGTAGCACGCTCCCCCAGGCCCGATCGCGTGAGAAACTTCACGCGAACCCCTGTAGTGAAAAACTTCACGCGAACCCCTGAAATACACGTAGCACGCTCCCCCAGGCCCGATCGCGTGAGAAACTTCACGCGAACCCCTGTAATACACGTAGCACGCTCCCCCAGGCCCGATCGCGTGAGAAACTTCACGCGAACCCCTGAAATACACGTAGCCCTCTCCCCCAGGCCCGATCGCGTGAAAAACTTCACGCGAACCCCTGTAATACACGTAGCCCGCTCCCCCAGGCCCGATCGCGTGAGAAACTTCACGCGAACCCCTGAAATACACGTAGCACGCTCCCCCAGGCCCGATCGCGTGAGAAACTTCACGCGAACCCCTGAAATACACGTAGCCCGCTCCCCCAGGCCCGATCGCGTGAAAAACTTCACGCGAACCCCTGTAATACACGTAATACACGTAGCCCGCTCCCCCAGGCCCGATCGCGTGCAAAACTTCAGGCGAACCCCTGTAATACACGTAGCACGCTCCCCCAGGCCCGATCGCGTGCAAAACTTCACGCGAACCCCTGTAATACACGTAGCACGCTCCCCCAGGCCCGATCGTATGAGAAACTTCACGCGAACCCCTGAAATACACGTACCCTGATGAAATCGCGTGTGGAACTTCCCGCGCACCCCTGAAATACACATACCCTGCTGAAATCGCGTGTGAGACTTCCCGCGTGTGAGACTTCCCGCGCACCCCGGTATACACGCACATGTATTTTTTGTCAGCGGGTGTCCGTGTTTGTGGGTACCCCTTTGCACCTCATTTGTCCTGGAGGGCCACAGTATAGGACATTCATCATGGCAGTATATAGGTGCTATTTGTTGGCGCACCTTTTGCCGCACATTTCTTACAGCCGCAGAGACGCTACCGCCTGCTTTCTTGTGGCGGTCGTGTTTGTGCCTGTGCGCTGGTTTGAGCATGCGCTTTTTTCCCCTATTCTATTCCATGAATACGTGTTGTAGGCGAGCGTGTGGGCGTTCCGCGCACTTGTGCCCTGTACTTTCCCCCGTGACGCCCACGTTTTGGCAAGTTGTTCCCCATTCCGAGTGTTACGCCCGTGTTCCGCCTACTTTTGTTGCGTGCGCCGCGCTATGTGCAAATTTTGCTGTGGCCTGTGCGATTTTCGCTGTGACCTGGTGCACGCTGTTAGATGGCCTGTGCGCCAACGTGCGCCGCGCACTTTTTTATCGCACATCCGCTGGTTTTCTCGCGCACGGACTTCCATGAATCGATGTGCGCTGCTTTTCGTGCGATTTTCGCACTTGCACTGCGATTTTCGCTATTCCACTGCGATTCGCACGTTTTTGCCCACTTGCGCCGCGCTAATTATTCCATGAATCGGCCTCTAAGTCTCCAGTGAATTGTTGGGAAAGTCATGTTTAATTTGAGTGTATCATATTATGGATCAAGTTCTTGTCTTCTTATAGGTTTCACAGTGGGAGCGGTCCTAAGACATCGGACTGGTCAGTAGTGCATTGGTGCAGAATAGTGCAGAGAGAAGCAGGGAGTAAAGCCCAGCTGGTGACCCTGTTTAAGAGGCGAATCTGCAGCATTCTGAGGAACCTTAGGAAATCTTGCATTCTTAGGTGAGAGGGAAAGGAAATCCAGAGGTTGGGCCCTGGAGGTGTAACATCTGGTGCCAGATCCTTTGAACCTTGCTTTGTGGATGGCAAGGAGAGGGGTGCTGAATTTGAACAATGCATTGTGCGAATATGTTATGTTAAAAACAAGTATAATTTGTATGTATTTGGCAGAAGAGTGGACGAATGGAAGAAATGTAGACAGAGTAAAGAGCAACAAGTTGATGAGCAGGGAGTCCTAATAATAGAGGACAGCAATAATAGACCAATAAAATAAGCGAGGAAACCAAACGTTTAGTGTTTTGGCAACAAAGAATTGAGTGAGCTTTTCTTACTGTATAGATGAAAATGACAGGCCCGGGCAGTCTTAGTAGTATAAGTATAAATGGAGAGAGAGAAGATGATTACGGGCAGAAAATAGCAAGAGGAAGTTGAGGCAAAGGAAAAGAAATACACGCCAGAGGAAACAGAAAAAATAGAAGAAGCAGGAAAGGAAAGAACGCCAGTCTTGAAAGGGATACAATGGCGAAAGTTAGCAGACATCTAAGACTGAATTGCAGAAAGAAATGAAAGGTACAGTGAAGTGAGTTTGAAAATGAAGCCAATGAAAGAAGAATCTGAGATTCGTCAGCATAGACACGGTTGCAAATATTTAAGGAAGAGATGAGCTGTGGCCATCCCGCAACTTGCCCTTTACTATCACTATCCCTTTTTCTCTTGTTCTTAAGGTTCGTCCCTTTTCGCTTCCTTATCTTACTATATTCTTTAATGGTTCTCTGCCCACTTATCCTTTTCATTCTGATTTCAAACACACCATTACAATACCTACCTTCAAAATGCCTTCTCTTAATTCGTCTTCTCCCTCGAGTTGTTGTCCTGTTTCTTTTCTCCCCTGTAGTTGCTGAGCAGGTGGAAGTAGATCCAGGTCACGTGACCTAAGCCCCACCCATCTTCTTAGCCCTGCCTCTTCCCTTCTGATCTTAACTCTTAGACCAAGGGCTTCTCTTGCCTGGGAGCCCAAAGTGAATGGCAGACGAAGAAAAGACCAATTCCTGTTCGGACCGGGAGACCCAAACCCATGCTCAGACAACAGGTAAGCATGTGTTCGACAAGTGTTTTCTCCCTCGGTCCCCACAGGCCATGCCCACCAGGCAACACCAACATCATCACCCCTCCTCTAAGGCAAAGACTTCAAAATGCAGCAACCTTATCCACATCAGCCTCAAGCCCATCAGCACCCCCTCACCGTCCACAACACGGAAGTTGATGCTCACCAACGTCCGCTCAGCTATCACCCATGCAGCAGAAATTGCTGACCTCATCACTAAACACAACGTTGATGTCATCTTCATCACCAAGACCTGACTGACACCCACCTCCACCCACATACTAGATGTCTTTGTCCCAGACGGCTTTAACATCCAACACAGAGACTGGCCAAACAAGACAGGCGGAGGGCTCGCAGCCATCCACAAGACCCTGTGACCCTGCACCAGAATTGACATCGACAACATTGCCTCCTTAGAAGTCCTCTCCTGACACTTTCCGCTCCCCCCAACGGACACAGTCACCTTCCATCTCATCTGCAGACCAAACAAATCCAACACTGTCTTCATCTGAAACTTCACACACCTGGTCACCAGCATGTCCTTCACGCATGCCAACAACATCTTCCTAGGCGACTTCAGCCGACCAGGCAACAAGGCCACAAAACTGATGAAGGAAGCTCTCCTCTGCCTTCTCGACACCCCCAGTCTGACAGAGCATGTGAAAGACCCAGTGCATGAGAAAGCGAACATCCTAGACCTAACAATCACTGCACTGCCTTACCTCCACTATCGCTCTCATCCGCTTGTCTGGTGTGACCACCTGGCCATGACATTCAACATCCTGCACAACATGCCAGTCAAGCACTCCCAGCAGACACCCTTCAGACAAACCTTCATGTCCTTCAAGAACTTCCCGGTGGAATCCATCACGGAGGACCTCGTCAAACCTCCACCTAACATGGACCGAAAACCCAAACCAAACTGCGACTTTCAACTCGAAACACTCAATGCCACACTCAACCTCCATTGACCAACCTATGAAACAACACACCGGCAAACCAAAACCGTCAGCACCCTGGTAGACGTAAGAACTCAACCTCAACAAAAGAGTAATCAGGAAACGAGTGAAATCCTAGCACCGCTCCAGGACCACACCTGGCCTGGCACTCCTCAAGGAACTCAGAGCAACCCGCAGACAATTAATCAACACAGCCAAGGCCTCCTACTATCAGAACATCATAGCAGAAGCTGACAAAAAAAAGCAGAGCCCTCTTCAAAGCAGTCAAGCACTACATCAACCCACTACCTGACTTACCACACTCCATCAAGAAAATACACCGCCATCTACCCCTTCTTCATCGACAAAATCAGCTAGATTCGCCAGCACATAGACACCAGATCTGCATCCACAGACCAACCTCACGTGCCTCCTCCCGAAATCTCCACACCCTGGGCAACATTCAAGACACTCTCTACAGACTCTGTTAATAACAAGCTAAAATGCGGCTACAAAGTAACGTGCATAGCGTTACACAGCTGACTTTATACTACCGCTACAGACCGCTTGGGTTCTCACACCGGTGCTCCCACGCTTGATTTGCAAATTTCAGCGGCATGAGAACTACCAGGCAGTCTGGGTGGTGTAGTTCAAAGTGGAGTCTCTAATAAACAATGTGCACAATGTAAGCAGCGTTATCTGAAATGAAATGACCTGGCTGCACTCTCTTACTGACATGCAGTGAAATAATGCGACGTAGAAACTGTGGCAAGCTGCCCTCTGAAGTGAATTAAAAAACACAGTAGATGTAAGAAAGCGGGATGGAGCTAAAATCACAATATTGAATTGAAATACTAAAATCAACAATGCTAGAGACTGCTTGGTGCACCGCTATCCAGGCAGCTATGATGGGTAAACTAGTGAAAATTAAAGAAAGCCTCGAGGTCAAGAAACTCATCTTAAACACAGATCGTGAGCCAGAGCGTCATGCGCCTGCAGTTAACGCCGGCGCTCAGCTGCCCTTTGACTTCTCGCCCATCTCCGAACTGGAACTAACCACGGTCATTATGCAACTTAAAGCAACTAGTTGCAAGGGTGACCCCTACTTCTGTTATTATCAAAGAATGTTCCCCTGTGTTAATCCCGGCACTTACCAAATTTGTCAAGCAGTCATTTGCACAAAACTATGTACCGGAGCACTTAAGAAAGCATGGATCACCTCCTGTCAAAAAAGCTTTTAATCAACGGCACTCCTATTTAACTCGCCTGCCAAACCAGCACGCAAGAGCACTCTACATGCGCTTCAGATTAAATGCATTTCGTACAAACAAACGCATATGTATCTGGCCAAAATACGCAAATCTTAACCCCATGTGCTGCTTTTGTAATCTTGCCAGAGAAACGTTGAAACATCTGATTATGTCATGCCCGAATCTTGAGCAGCAAAGAGGACTTATTTTTGCTCCAGTTATTAACAGCTATTGTTCAAGGAGCACTGAAGAGTTGTGGAAAGCTCTCTTTGAAGGATCAAGTAGAGCAGTCCTATTTGCTTTGATAAACTTCCTTTATGTTCTAAAAACTCGGTTAGAAGAACAGGAACCTACCTAAGTGATTAGAGACAAACAACAAAGCCTGGTAGTATAAAGGGCTTGTCTAATTGAACTGGAGATGTCATAACGGACTGGTTAAAGATATGAGGAGGGAGGGAGGGAAGGAAATGACAAGGCTAACTTTGTTAAGCGTTGTTAAGTGTTGTCTTGTTTTGTCTTCTGTTTTTTTAAAGGTTGAACAAACCAATAAAAATATATATTAAAAAAAAGCCAAATCTTTGCCCCTTGATACCAACTAACTATAGACCAATCACCAACACTCCATTCCTTCTGAAAATCCTGGATAGGGTTGTCTACAATCAGATTTTGTCACATCTTAATAGCTTTTATATCTTACATAAGTTCTAATCAGGGTTCAGACCCAATCACGGGACAGAGACCGCTCTCCTTTTTTTTTTTTTTTTTTTTTTTTTTTTTAAATTTCTTTATTGGTTTTACAACATCAGAACAATCAATCATTAATCAGTGCAATATTCGTAGGCCTGAACAGCAGGTCTTAACTATCCCAACTATCCCGTCCCTCCCCCCCCCCACCGAGACCCCATTGGAACTCTCAAGAGGAAAGCGTCTCAGGCTCATATCTCGTCAGGGCCACTTGGACTGTTCGGGGTGCTATCCAGTGACACTGGGTGGAGTAATGGCATCGTTAAAGCCACCCATCGGTTCAAATCTGCGCTAGAGTCCAGTCTCTGTGTTTGGATTGCCGTTTCCCAAGCCGCCGTCTCAGCAGCTATCCATTTTTTGAGGTCATTCCACCAGAGGGCCCTGTTCGGTCCCCTTGCACTCTTCCAGCTCATGGCGATACGTCTTTTCGCTGTTATATATGCCAAGTCCTTGAGTTTATTTAGGGGCTTGTTCTTGCTGGTCCGTCGGTAGCTTCCCAATATGCAGGCTGCCGGCTCATCGGTCACCAGCTCGATCTCAGCGGTCCCCATTTTTTCCCTTACGCCGCTCCAGAACTGCTGAACTATCGGGCAGCTCCAGAACATGTGGGTCATTCCCGCCCTAGGCTCATGGCATTTGGGGCATGTTTGAATTGTGGCTCCCTTGAAGTTCGATATAACTTCGGGCGTGAGGTAGGCTCTGTTGGTGACATATAGTTGTATGAGTTGGAGGCGGGCATTCCTAGAGATTGCCTTGTGGTAGTGTGTTATTTTCCCCCATGATTTGTCCTCAAATTCGATCCCCAATTCGCTCTCCCATCTACTCTTGCTTTTCAATACGTCATTTGTCGTGCTCTGCAGGAGAGTTTCGTATATTCTGGAGGTTTCATGGCCTCCTTCAGCAGCGTTTAGCAACAGTTCGATAGCCTCGTTTTCCTGAAACCGATTGGCGGCCTCCGGCCATCTTTCCTTCAGGGCTGTCATTACTGCTCCATATAGCAGGAACTGGCCCGGTGGCAGGCCAGTGGATTCGCAGAGGTCGCCGAAAGCCACAAATTCTTGCTCTTGGATGAGGTCCCCAAGCACTGCTACACCATATGGTTCCCACAGCGTGCGTGTGTCCACGTGACCCCATGAGGATTTCGCCATGACAGCTGCGATGGGGATCTGTGGGGAATACGGGTCCGCTGCCCCTATTGCCTTGCAGGCCCTTCTCCAAAGCTGAGTCCCAAGTTTGATCAGGTAAGGGAGGCGTTGCGTGTTTCCCCATCTAACCCAGAGTAGGTCCCTGAGTAGCAGTCTCGGCAGGGCTGGCTGGAGGAGTCTAGTGTCAGCAGTGGTCTCATCTGCCATCCAGTGCATTACGTGCCTTAGTTGGCTAGCCAGGAAGTACAGCTCAAAGTTGGGGATTTTTAGTCCCCCCTTCTCGTAAGGCCTCTGGAGAATGTCTAGTGCCACCCTGTGCCTGCCGCCCTGCCACAGAAATCCCCTGCAGAGCTTGGACAGATCTCTAAAGAAGGTAGAGGGGATGTTAAAGGGTACATTGGTAAAGCAGTGCAGTAGGCGTGGGAGCGCCACCATCTTGAGGAGGCCCGCTCGCCCGGCCATTGAAAGTGGGAGCTTCCCCCAGAACCCCATGGATTTCTCTAGCGCGTCCTTTGCCCTAACCGTATTAAGAATGTGTTCAGTGTTTGGGTGGCGATGGATGGTGATCCCCAGGTATCTAAAGGACGTGGCTTGCCATTGGAGGGCTAGCGGAGGCAGGGAGCCGTACCCCTCACTGTGGAGAGCAGCTAGGGGGTAGAGACAGGACTTGTCTTTATTTATCTGTATGCCCGTAAGTGTGTGGAAGCAGTCTAGTGTCTCTAGGATGTAGGGCAGGCGGAGCTCGGGATCATGCAGGTAGAGCAGCATATCATCTGCGTACATAGAAATAAGGTGTGATACCCCATCTAGCTTGATGCCTCCGTCCCCGTACTCCTGGCGGAGGTACGCGGCCACCGGTTCTGCGGCTATGATGTAGAGCATGGGGGACAGGGGGCATCCTTGCCGTGTACCTCTGTGAAGGGGCCATTTACCGGAGTAGATCCTGTTAGTACGGACCCTGGCAGTGGGGCGAGTGTAGAGCAATTGGGTCCATTTAAGGAAGGCAGGTCCAACCCCCATCTTGACCATGGTGGCGTACAACCAATCCCATCTGATCGAATCAAAGGCCTTAGTGGCGTCGAGTGATGCCACAGCGTACTTCTGGGGCTTCCCTTCGGTGCCATGTATGATGTGGTGCAATCTACGTAAATTTTCGGTGATGGAGCGTCCTGGCACGTATCCCGTCTGGTCCTGGTGGATCAGGAGGGGGAGTGCTCTGCGCAATCTGCTTGCTAATAGTGCCGCGAGTATTTTGCTATCGACATTTAGCATAGAGAGCGGTCTATACGCTCCACACTCCGTCCCATCTTTGCCAGGCTTTAGTATAGGAATTATTATTGCCTCGCTCATAGAATCCGGGAGGGAGCCCCGCTCAAAGGCCTCGTTGTATACCTGTGCGAGCAAGGGGGCGATGGTCTCCTCGTATGTCTTA
Organism: Ambystoma mexicanum; assembly: GCF_040938575.1. Lineage (NCBI taxonomy): Eukaryota > Metazoa > Chordata > Amphibia > Caudata > Ambystomatidae > Ambystoma > Ambystoma mexicanum. The sequence continues at coordinate 63,108,990 of NC_090929.1, forward strand.
TAAAATTCCCCGGGAAGGCCGTCCATACCCGGCGTTTTACCCGAGGGTAGTGTTCTGATTATAGCCTTCACCTCGTCAGGTGTAATGGGGTCGTCTAGGGCTTCCGTCATCTGTGGATCTAATCTGGGCAATTGTATGCAGTCTAGGGCGTCTTCGATTCCGGTGGCCGACGAAAGGGGGGTCTGGGAGTAGAGGTCACGATAAAACTCGGAGAAAACCTCATTGATCTCTACCTGTGTGTGCGCAGTGCCGCCATCAGGTTTCCGCACGTGACAGATAGGGGCGCTGGGGGTCTCTCTTTTATATAGCCAGGCAAGGAGTTTGCCAGGTTTGTCTCCTAGGGCGTGTGACCTTTCAACGTGCTTAGTGTAGCTCAGTTTCCCGAGTGTCTCCCAGTGGGTCAGACAGGCCTGTCGCAGTTGAATCATTTCTCGCAGGCTCTCGGGGGTTACGTCCGCTTTGCTTTCTAGCTCGCCCAGTTTCCCCTCTGCCTCCGCCAGGGAGTTCGCGACAGTTCTCTGGGCTCCCCCCACTGCCATCAGCATGTCCCCTCTCATGACCACCTTATATGCCTCCCACGCGGTACCAATGCTGTCTACGCTACCCAGGTTAACCCGCCAGTATTCATCTGTGCTGTTCTGTATATGGTCCCGGAAGGCTACATCTAGCAGGGCCTCAGCTCGTAGTCTCCACGTGGGAACCGGGGGTCTAGGCGGGTGCATCTCCCATGTGACCATTAAGGGGGAGTGGTCCGACAGGACCCTAGGCAGGTACTGTGCATCGCTGAAAGTGGCCTGCCACTCGCAACTTACCATCATGTAGTCCAGCCTAGTGTAGACTTTGTGTGGTGGGGAGTAGAAAGAGTACTCACGCTTCTCCGGGCCCAGCTCCCTCCACAGGTCGCAGAGCGAGAGTTGAGTCATTAGCTTAAGCAACACTTTGGCTGGGGGGGACGGGCGGGAGTGTTTGGCATCAGATCTGTCCCTGAGCGGGTCGAGGGTGCAGTTGTGGTCCCCACCCCAGATCACCGTGGAGTTTGCATGAGGGCCTAGTCTGGTGTATAGGGAGTGGAAGAAGGGGGTGGCATCATGGTTTGGGGCATAGGTGCTAACCAGGCACAGCTCCCTCCCCTCCACCGTACCCCGCACCAGGGCCATCCTACCTTCATCATCCGTCTTGGTGTCCGTTATCCTGAAGGGGACGGTCGGGTCTATCCATATCAAAACCCCCCTTGCGTATGAAGAGTAGGAGGATCCAATCAGGGTCCCTCGCCATGTCTTGGCCAGGGCTTTTAGTTTCTCCTCTGTTAAATGTGTTTCCTGGATCATGGCAATCCTGACTTTACAGCGCCTTAAGTATGTGTGTATTCTGCGTTGTTTCACGTAACTGTTCATGCCTCTGACGTTCCACGTCATTATTTTAATCGTTCCGGCCATGAGCATGGTTGGGTCCAATGTTCCCCCACTGTCTCGGGCGGGGGGTTTAGTTGGCAATGTATCTGTGATAAGGATGTCCTGGGGTCTCGGCGTTTCCCTTTCAAAGTCCCAACGTGGGTGCAACTCCTCCGCAATTCCCTCCCCCCCAATAAACTTCCCAAACAAAAAACTGGTCTAACGGAGGGAACCCCGTCATGACTGTCCCGTTTCCGCTCCTTAGGACCAAACATGGTCGTCGGGTGCCCTACGGGCGGGTAAACGTACCCTAAAAGAGGAATAGAACTCCAGGGGGTTGAGGGAGCTGGTGCTTCGGTGTTCCGCGTGGTATGATCCGTTCAGTTGCTTGTAGGGCGCGATTCCGTGTCGTTGTGCATCTGTGGAAGAGCTCTTTTCGTTATAGTTACGATGGGTGGTTCAGTTCTGCTTACGTCTCTTATCTTCGATGTCTGGCAGTTGTTGCTCGTCCATCCAGTCACGAGCGAGTGCCGGGGTGTCGAACAGGAGGGCCCTGTTGTTGTGTAGTACCTTTAGCCTGGAGGGGTACAGGAGCATGTATTTCACCCCGGCCGCTTTCAATCTAGCCTTAGTGTATATGAACTGGGCCCTGTTCATCTGTACTTGGAACGTGTAATCCGGGTAGATCGCAATCTTGGCCGAGTTCCTCTGGATCTGTCCTCCCGAGCGCGAGAAGGCCAGGATGACCTCGCGGTCTCTGTAATTTAGCACCTTCGCTATCATGGGCCTGGGTGGGGCGCCCGGTGGCGGTTTCTTAGCGAGTGATCTGTGGGCCCTCTCTATGGTGAATCCCTGTGAAAGTTTCCCCGCTCCGATCTCTTGTAGCAGGAGATTTTCTACGTAGTCGGTGGGGTCTGAGCCCTCTATGCCTTCAGGTAGGCCTAGCAGCCGGATGTTATTTCGGCGGGCCCTCCCTTCGGCCTCCTCCGCTCTGTCTTCCAGATTCTTAACTCTCTGCCGTAGGCCGTCTACATCGTGTAGGAGTTGGGCCTTTGCTTCAGTATTTTCTCGTACCTGGGTCTCCAACGTCTCGGTCCTGTCCGCTAGCGCACGGACGTCTTGGCGCAGGAGCCCCAGGTCGATGGCCACGGCATCTATCTTGTTCACTATCGTTGCTTGGAATGAAGCGATGGCCTCCATGAGTTGGGTATTGCTGGGTTCGGTCGGCGCCGCGGCGGGGCCCGGGTCCTTATTAGCCGTTGTTGCTTCGGGGCACCCAGGGGCTGGGTGGTCGTTAGCCGCATACACATCCAGGGTGGTCTGTCGCTGTTTAGATTTGGCTCCCCTGCCCGTAGATCTGTCCAGGCTGGCCATGTTTACAGGTCCCCGGCGGGAGGGCCGCGCGCCTGTGTTTTTCCCTCGTCTCAGCGGGCGGGCCCGGTTCACTCTCCAGTCCCCGTCGGACCCCACCGCGGGGCCACTCTATATGCCCTCGCAGGGGCCGTCTCGAACCCGGTGAGGCCTCCTTCGATCTTCCTCCGGAGCCTCTTCTCTCTCACTTGCGATGGGGGCGCGGATCTCCAGGCCAGCGCGGGGCTCCACGGGCTTAGTAGGATGCGGCCGCCATCTTGGTCTCAGATTACGCCGTTGTTCGCAAGCCGCGTTTAGGTCTTTTAGGGCCGCGATTTCCTTGTATGAGAAGTCCAAGGGCCTCCTGCAGGCTTCCACCACTCCTTCGATGTTTCTGCGGGCTCAAGTGTTGCTTAAGTGTCCCGTAAAGCAGCTTATCGATGTCCTTCGAGCGGAGCTCACCAGAGACGCGTCCACTCTACATGGCGGTTAGCCACGCCCCGAGACCGCTCTCCTTACCCTGAAATCTCAGTTGCTGGAATCTATGGAGAGGGGCCAGATCTCCATGCTTATGATCTAGGACCTCTCGGCAGCCTTTGAACTGGTGGATCCTTCCATCCTGATCACCAGGTTAAAGGAAGTGGCCCTTTTATCGGACAATGCCGCACAATGGATTTCATCCTTTCTGAGTTGAAGACAATGAAGAGTCGCAAGCAGGGGGGGCGAGGCGAATCCTGTTTCCTTGGCCTATGGGGTGCCACGGATGGCGTGTGTCTCCCCATGTCTTTACAATATCTTTATGGTGCCATTCTTCAATTTGTTAGATTTTAAAGGCATCCAATTCACCAATTATATGGGTGAGACACAATGTGTCATCCACATAACAGGCTCGCATACCAAGGACAAAGGCAACATTAATAAAGCCTAGGATGCCATCCACACTTGGATGGTACGGAATGGCTTTGCGCTCAATAGGGAGAAACCAGAATTCATGTTGGTGGGAACAGAGAAGGCGCTGGCCATGTTAGGTCCGCTGTTCAATAGCTTCAACATCGTTAATTGCAACATTGAAATAAAAAAGAAAGTAAAAACATTAGGTATTATCCTTGACCTGAATTTGAATATGAAAGCTCAGGTTCGTAGCTTGGTTTCCACATCAACCTACTATATCAAGCTACTCGCACACCTCTGGCCTCTTATCTCCGAGACAAATGCAGAGACTATAGCAAGAGCCATAGTTGGCTCAAAGATAGACTACTGCTGCAGCTTACTCATGGGCATAACACAGACAGAAACCAACAGACTGCAGGTCATTCCAAATGGTGTAGTCAGGGTGGTGAAGGGTTTAAAATGGAGGGTTTCTGTGTCAGAGGCCAGGCAGAGCCTATACTGGCTCCCTATTAAATCAAGATTTGTATTTAGAATGCTGCTTATCACGCATATATGTATCCTAGGCCGTATGCCAGCTTACATGATGGAGGCTGTAACTGAGAAGCAGTGCACGAGATTGCTCCGATCCAACCACATGAATATCTTGAAAATACCACAATGTAAATCTAATAAAGCTCTTAAGGGGGCTTTTAACATAGGGGCTCCTATGGCCTGGAATAACCTCCCACCGGATTTCAGGGACTATAAATCGACTGAAATGTTCTAAAAGAAACGGAAAACTTTTCTGTTAAGCTTTATGGCACCCCTCGCGATTCCTGGTCTTCTCTTTCTGAGTGGGAATTCATTCTTCCACTCATCTATTCGTCTGTTCACGTTTGTCATTTCTATGTTGGCGCCCTTAAGCCCACGGGTACTTTGAGAAACCTAAGGGTGCTCTCCAGAGTAGGACCCCAGGAATCCTTATCCAGGCGGCCAGGACATGGCCATCGCTGTTGGATCCAGCTGCTGGGGTGGACTGGTAGGGGAGGATGACATGGGTAGGTGAACCTGGGGTCGTACTCGAGAAAATACCCCAGATGAGATGCGGTATGACATAGGGGAAGAAGACCAGGAGGACCAAGTGCCTAAGGTTTTTATATGCAACTCTAGATCACCTTACCCCTCCACCCCATGAATCTCCCTTCCATAAATCCAACAACCCGTCCGCATCTAGTAAACCTATTAGGTATCCAAAACCCTGCGGCCATGGAAACGACATCTCCCAGAATCCCTGTCGTCCTGTTGTCTACCCGAGTCCTCCCAGTCATTCTTTTCACCATCCCTCTGATTGGTATCTGTCCGAACTCCCAGTCCCTTACCTTCCCCCAGGGATAAAAGGCGGAGCACGAATGCACACTTCAAACAAGGCTGAACGCACGAGGAGACAGCTACACCAAACCAGCAGTACAAAGGGAGGAGAACAGCGGTGAGACCTGGAAGGGCGAGGAAGGGGGAATTGCCATTGCCCTTTTCAACTCAGACCCGCAAAGACTCTGAAAGGGAAATCATAAGACAGGGAGTTACAGCTGGCGTGCAGAGCAGCAGATGTCACTGGTGCACAGGGGCCTCCCGCATTGATAACGCAGGCAGAGAGGCAAGCTGGCTACCGTGGTACTATCCTTGACTCCAGAGAACAAAGAAGCCAACGGGTTCAGCACAGCCAGTGAGTCAGAGGAAACTGATAGAAAACCAAACTGTGTTGAGCCCAAGGTTGCAAGTAGCAACATTTTTGAACGCAAGGAATTTACAAGAAGTACTTGTGTGTATGTTTGAATTCTAAAGAAAGCCCACTTGGGGACCAGGTGCAGAAGGGTCTAGCGCCACTTGGGTGCTCATTCAAAAGGCTCTGACCGGGACCTGTTTTTGAAACTACAAGAACCAGAAGGGTGGTGTGAGGCGTCAGAGTCATCCTACAAGGGTCACGTCAAATCCCTTGTACAATCGAAAGTCTCTGACCCATTGCCAGAGGAAAGCTAGGGGAAGGGAACCCTGCTTTTCACTACGATTGTGAACTGTGACAATTGGCAAATGTGAACTCGACAGAGGGATGCCGAAAGAAAGCTAGGAGAAAGAAACCCATCTTTCTGATGAAACTGAGCAATACATGAACTGTATTAGGAATACATGAACTGTGTTAAAGAAAGGCCGTAGTGACCCGACGGAGAGAGGCCCGTTTTTGCAAGGAGGATTCGAGCCCGGAAGAAGGATCTCCCTGGGGCAAAGAGCAATCGCCCAAAGAACTTTTGTTTGTTTACCGTTTTACAAAAAGGGGTGAAGAATAATACACCCGAGAACAGTGTGTCAACGCAAGTGAACCTGGTAGAGGGTTTTCCACCTTGTTGTTGGTCTAAACGGACATTAAAGCTCCTAAAGATTACGAGCGAGATCTGAGAGGGTGTAGTGAATCTGACGAAGGGAGGCCCAGTTGGCAAAGAGGATCCGAGCCCGGCAGAGGGAGATTCCAGGGGCGAAGAGCAATCGGCCAAAGAACTTTTCTTTGTTTGTCATTGTGAAATCGGGGCATAGAACAATCGCCCAAGGTGCAAGATCACCAAGAGAACTTTTGTTTGTGAGTTTTGAATCACCAAACCTTCTAAGGCAAGAGACTTTTGCCAGGAAAGAGACTTAGCCTCTAAAGGAGATTTGATATGGTTGGACTGAACTGTGAACCTCGTGCTGTTGAGGCACAGGAATGTGCTGTGTTTGAGAGTCTTGCCTTGTCCCATGTTACAAACGTGGGGAAGGGATACCCAGCCATACCATCCTGACTTATCATTTTGTGAACACTTCTTTATTTTATGGTGAACATTATCCCACATTCTTTTTGTAATTTTGTAGTAAAGATTGGCAATAGTTTTATTTGAGTATAGGCCCTTTTTATTTGACAAGACACCACTAGGACTGCCTTATTATTATTTGATGGTTGTAGCGTGCTCCCAGCTTAGATTTAGGTTTAGATTAGCTGTTTATTTCACCCATTATAAAGTTCAATAAACACCCTTGAACTGTGATCACTTGTGCCTGTCTTTACTGTTGCCACCATGAGTTCCTTACACCAGACCTGGTAGAAACTCTAACCGCCCGCAAAGTCACATCATATACAGATGACATCCTGCCAGCATCCATCCTCAAGATCCTCCCCACGGAAGCTCTCCTTCTCTACCTGGAGATCATCAACAGCTACCTAACTCGAGGCACCTTCCCATCGAGCCTAAAGACAGGACAAATCCTCCCTCTACTAAAGAAACCTACTCTAGACCCTGACAACCTAGGTAACTATCTTCCCTTCCTAGGTAAGATAATTGAGAAAGCAGTAGCTGCGCAACTGCAGCAACACATACACACCAACAATCTCCTTCCTACCAATCCAGGTTCAGACCCAGATGCAGCATGCAGACGGCAACCATACAAGTAGTCGATGACGCCCTCAACATCCATAATGGCGGCCACCCTTGCCTCCTGGTTCTACTCGACCTCTCGGCCGCTTTCGACACAGTGGACCACCAGGCGCTCACGGACACCTGAAAGGTACTCATGGTGGCAACATTAAAGACAGACACAACTGATCACAGTTCAAGCGTGTTTATTGAACTATAAATGCAGGGTGGAAAAACGTCTAACCTAAACCTAACTCTAAGGTGGGAGCAAGCTTCGACCATCAAATGAAAAATAAGGCAGTCCTAGAGGTGTCAAATTCAAATGAAAGGGCCTATACTAAGAAAAACCTGTTGCCAATCCTTATGCTGATTACAGAAAGAGTGTTGGATAGGGTTTTCAATAAAGAAAGAAGTGTTCACAAATAATAAGTCAGGATGTGGTTGCCAGGGGTCTCCCTTCCCCACGTTTTGGGTACGGGACAAGGTGGGTCTCCTGAGCACAGTACACACTCGGGCCTTCCCAGCACAAGCCAGCAGTTCCGTACCAGCTATCAGGTTATTTGCTGGTTAAGTCTCTTTTCAGTAAAAAGTCCCTTGCCCTTGAGGGCCTGATGTATTCAACAAACAAACAAACAGTTCTGTTTTACATGTACGTTGGGTGACGGCTTCACCCCTGGGTCACCCTCTTCTGGCCGTAAACCCCTTACGAATCGTATTCAACAAAACAAATGGAAAGTTCCTTTCCTAATAGACCTTTGGGGTGTTGACTTTCCACCCCTGGATCTCCCTCATTCGGGTTCAGACCCCCTTCGTACGTCAGCCTCCCTCCTTCGGGTTCACTATGGCTTTTTCTTGGTTCACGAATCTTAATGTCTTTTTAAACAGTTCTTCCCTTTCTTGGTGATGCTGGCTTTACCCCCGGGTTCCCCTCTGCCTGGATTAGCCCCCTCTTGAATGTTAGCCTGCCTCCACCGGGTTCACTCTGGCTTTTATTTCAAGAACAATCTTCTGTCGTTTTAGTACAATGTCTTTTCAATAATTCAATGTGAACCTCCCTTTCATGGGTTCACCTTTGTCAACCCAAAATGTTCTTCAAGGCGTCAGGCTTCGCCCCTTCTTGTCGACATCCCTCTGCCGGGTTCACTCTTGCTAACTTTTAGAAAACAGTTCACTGTGGACAACCCTCTGCAGGGTTCACTCTCATCATCACACTGTTCTGCGGGACTTTAGACTTTGCCCCTTTCCATCAGCATTCCTCTTTCAGGATCACTTTTACCCCTTCTTGTCAACACACTGTTCATGCCCTAGTTTCACCAAGCGGGATTCATCTTCCGTTGCTTTTTATTACTCTGTCGGTCAAAGACTTTCAACGGTACAGAGGATCTTACAAGACCCCTGTATGACCACTTTGACCTCTTCTTGCCTCTTCCCAAGGGCTTTCTGGTTGTGGTAGTTTCTACCATCGGGTGATTGCCCAGAGTTTCCTGCTAGAGCACCCACGTGGTGCCGGCCTCCTCTGTTACTGGTTTTCCCCCTTCTCCATCAATTGTATCTTTAAGCCTTTCAAAGTTCAAATTAGCCATTGGCTACTTTTTGTTCAACACAGTTCGGTTTCTTATTCTCCCCTCGACTCACTGGCTTTGATGAACCGCTTGCCTTTCTTCTTCTTCGAGTCAAGTTTGGTACCACAGAGACCCGCGTCTCTCCTCGGCTTGGTTATCAGCAGAGGAGCGTCTTATGTACCGTAGCTATCTGCTGCAACACACACTGGCTATTGTTCGCGGTCTTATAATTCCTTCTGCTGAGGTTTCACGGGCCTTGGTCGGAAAGGGCAAGGTCGCTTCTCTCCTTGTCACTGCTTCCCGTCACCTGTGGAGTCCCGCAAGGTTCCATCCTCTCCCCAGTGATCTTCAATGTATACATGGAGCCGCTGGGAGCCCTCCTAGCCACACACAAAATCCCCATCCACAAATTCACCAATGACACATATCTATACCTCAAGATTGACTCCAAAAAGTCTATCTACAGGCTCAAAACCTGCCTCTCGCTGATCCAGTTTTGGATGTCCAGTTCATACTTGAAGCTCAACCCCTCCAAGACCGAATTTCTACTCCTCACCAACAACACCAAACACCCAGACATACAGACATGGCTATCAACCATGAACATTGAGGGATTCACACCCGAGCTAACCTCCTGTGCCAAATCCTTTGGGTTGCACATCGACAAACAGCTCTCCTTCAAGACACACATAGCTCAGAAAACTCACACAGCCTGGTATTCGCTCTCCCTCCTATGGAAAGTCCAGAGCTTCCTCCCTCCACTAGATCCACTGTTCAAGCACTGGTCCTATCCCACATGGGACAGGCCTCCCGCAGTCTGCCGGTGTGTCCCTGAGAAGTGTCCTACAAACGGCTGCACGGCTCATCAAGGGTCTATGCAAATACGACTACATCGCCCCGGCCCTCATCAATCTTCACTGACGCCCACTGCACGCACAAATCACTGTCTTATTGCATCATCTATAAGGCAGTCACCCTCAAGTCATTCAGCTACCTCATGGAGAAACTCACCATCTGTGGCGGGCAGCGCACCACCAGAAGCCAAGACACGTTCAGACTTGAAATCCGCTGCTGCAAAAAGAAAAGGACCAGAAAACAAGTCTTTTGCTGCCTATGCCCCAAGACTATGGAAACTCCTCCCTGTCAGCATCAGACTTTCCCTCACGCACGTACAATTAAAAAAATAACTCAAGACCCACCTCTTCAAGGAGTCTCCCATCCTCAACACCTAGTCCATCTGGTCACCCCTCTGCGCCACCTTACTCGCTAGATGCCGCCCTCCCCTCTCATCCCTGCCATCCTGTACAGCTGTACCCCTTCCCGATGCCCCTCTGTATCCTGCACCCGCTGTATATCTGTTCTCTTTGTTACCTCTGAAAATCACTCTGTTATGCATCTGTACTGTTGCAAACTCCTGTAAAGCGCTCTGTTGTGTATCTATATTGTTCTACACCTCTGTAAAGTACTTTGTTGCTTCTCGAAGCTAAGTCCGGGCTCAATATATAGCAAAATAATAATAATTTCTAAAGTTCTCGAGCGACTAGCATACACGCCAGTATCTTATCTTAATAAACACTCTCGTCTTCCTCTTTATCAGTCTGGGTTACATCCTTTCCAATCAACTCAGTGCTTTACTTTAGTTTCTAACTCTTTACTGTTTGCCCGTCATGCTAACACGCTTCTCTTGTTTTATTTGACTTCTCTGCAGCTTTCGATACTGTAGATCACTGTTATTTTTTCTACTATTTTTTCTCTCTAGGTTTCTCTGACTTTGTTCCTATCTTCCCAGCTGTACTTTTGCTCTATCTTTGGTCAATTTCCCACTGCATTTCTACTTCGCCATGGGGTTTCTCAATGCTCTGTTCTCTGACCTCTCCTTCTCTCTATTGATACTATGCCCCTTTTTGCTACTTTCCTCTTTCCTATCATTTCTATGCTGACAATGTATACTGCACCCATCAGTAAGTGGCATATGGCGGAAGGGTCTTGGTGAGAGGGATGGGGAAGTGGCTGTTTCCAACCTTGTGTACTATGCACATTTATTGGAACTGAGATATGCACTTGATGAAAAGCACCTGCAGGCCCTTCAGGTGAGCTGGGTGCAGTAGCAGTGCCACAGGCTGAATACAAGCTGAGCACCCGGTTTCTCTGCTCCCCGGAGCTGAATAACTGACATTGTTGGTCCCCTGTGGGAGGATCTAGTTGGGCAATGACTGTGACTAGGATCATAGCAACTTCTTAAGGTAGTTGAAGCAGTGACGGGTGCCGGGTGCATCAAATGCCAAAATCGATTTAGAGTAAGGCCAGTTCTTGAGAGATCTTTACTTCACAGCAGTGCAGAAGACAAACTCAGACACTGACAGGGAGACCCCCAAGAGCAAGCCCCAGCCCCCCCTGAACAACCTCCTTTTATACCCTTGTTTTCACAATGTCTTGAACACAAGTGAGTGAGACATCATGAATATCTCTGAGGGCGGAACTGTGCCATGAAGAGGGCAATCTGCTGCATTGTGGACGCTCGACAGTCCCAGGTACTTTAACGCTGAACGCTCAGTCAGAGTCAGATACACTTGCAACTGTGGACAGATGGAATAGAATTCGGCTTTGAAGCCTGTTCTTGCAATGTATCAGTGTGGCTCCTATGAGAAGCCCAGAGAGCAAACCTGGAAGAATACCCAGACAGGTATCTCTGCACAACCTTCCAAATCTGCACTAAGAGAAATACGTCTAAATGAGGTACTAATACAAACACCAGCTTATTGATTAATAACCGTGGATCCCCAATACAACTGAGGCAGCTCAACTGCAGACCGAGATTTCAGACAGGATAAAAGGAGTGCTCCTGGGTTGGGATGGTAAGAACTTAACTGAAGTACTGTAAGGTACACAACACTTGGATGCAACAGCAGCAAGTCAGAGAGAAGCAATCAGAACCAAATTGATGTCTTTGCAGATCCAGCAACTCCAGCCTTCCCAATGGAGAATGGCACACAGGACAGGGCTGAAACCAAGGGAAAGGGGGAAGTCCAGTGGGAAAGGAATATCAGCCAAGCCCTAGCAGAGATCAGGGCCGACAACTACCTGCCACCACCATACAACGGCCAGTGTATTGCAAATCATTTTGGGAGCGGACCTCTGAGTATTCAAACCAACCAGCCCAACAGGTAACCCATTCTTTACCTCAGCTTTTCCCCATCACTTCCTTCCCCTCAACCTCTCACATTGTGCATTCCACAATAAGAAAGCAAAAGGGCCAGAATCCTCATTGTACCTTGTATTCTGCTTGACCCATCTGCTCCTTATGCACAATGTTCTGTTAGTGGTACAAATGTTTCTTGCCTATTTGCCACTGGACTGTCTCATTCTACATTGAAAGCTTCAGAATTTCTGCATGCTCCATGTTCAAACAAGGTTGTACATTTTGTGGGTATTGGCAGCCGGCCCTCACCCAGTTTCCAGACCTTTGAATGTTACTCTGGGTTCCATTTCTGAACAAGATGCTTTCCTCATTACCCTTCGACCAGTGTGATGCTTCTAGGCCTGGCTCTTCTATGTGAAATGGGCTGCACTGTTCACTCTTCCCTGATGGTATTTATTCAGATGCCCTTGTGCATAGGGTATTGGAATTTTTAGCTGCGTTGCAAGATTCACCAACTCTGACAGATGGTCTTGCAAAAACTCTCCCTTGTTGCAACAGAGCCTGTCGGACCAGGTTCCTCCACAATTATGGTCCTCTAATACGTATCACTCTGAAATCAGCCAGAACTCTTCCACGTGTCTCCCAATATGCCACTTCAATAGCAGCAGAAGGTATAAATACTGTCATTTCCTGCAAGGAATTATTATGCCGACCTGCAGTCCTTGCAATACTTCTATTTTGCCTGTGAATAACCCCAATAAGGAGACTTACTGATTTGTGCAAGATCTGTGTGCTGTGAATACAGCTGTCTGGTTAGTTTTCCCATTGTTCTCAACCCTGCAACCATTTTATCTTGCATCCTTGCAACCTCAACCCATTAAACATTCGTCGATCTGTGCCCTGCATTTCTCTCTGTACCTATACACCGCAGCAGTCAATAGCATACCTATAAAAGGCACAGAGTACATTCACAAGACTCCCCTATGGTTCTGGCACACTGTCCAAGCAATAGGGTTTCTTAACCGCAGCTGGTATCCCTACATGCTATGGACCGTATGTGGCTGATGTATCAGATGCTTTATTATTACCTTCTGCCCACCCTCACATTAGTTAAATGCAAACCACATAATTTGGTACTGCTGTTGCCTAAAGCAAATCACTTATAATTATAAGTGTTATTTTATAACGCACTTAATACCAGCGAGTGGTTTCTAAGCGCGGGATCGGGATTCGAACTTGTTTTGCGCTGCGTTGTAAGCATCCAAGACAAACGTGTTGCCCCTGAGCTATCCTTCCTCCCCTTAGAACCACACCCATAAGATGCCCCTTCACTCCTAATGATTTCCTTGTTTGTGTTGCAGCGGACCAGTCCCTGATTGCTACCCTCTCAAATCTGGCTATATTACAGCATTTAACTTCTAAACAAGAGAGTGCTGTGAGAAAAGAAAGGTGGTCTCACTATCTGGAGCCCGGTGTTCTCTTTCTCAGGTGGCCAGGGCATGGCCATTGCCTTTGGATCCAGATCCTGGGGGTGGACAAGTGCGGGAGGATCACTGGGGTGAGGGGTCCTCTGGGAGTGGGGTGAGACATCTGATGGCAAGACGCGGTATACCCCTCTTCACAACCCTACCCAACACTTCCTCCACCTTTATAGGTTGTTGTAAGTATTGTCCCGTTGCCCCCTCCCCAATTCCAACAGATACCCACATCAAAGAGAGGCGTAGAATAACAAACACAACAGCCTATATCTCACAACAACAAAATCGCTTCCCTTCTTCTGATGATATTTTTACCACCTCTCGAAAAAACTACAACTCCCACCCTCCCCCCACTCTAGAAATCCCATTTACCAAACCACTGGGATGAAGAAGAGGTAAGAGGGAGCTATGAAGATTACCTGTAATCCTATAAGAAGTTGCCCTCTGGTCTCGGTAATGAGGCCAGGCAAGGTCAGGCCGACCTTTACAACCATTCCCATCTGAAACCTGTTAACTCTCCCAGGAAGTATAAAAAGAGAGGAGCGAATGAGAGCTGGCGAGACCCTGGAATTCTTGGGGGAAAAAAACTGCCTAAATGCAGGGCCTGTGAGTACATGGAGGCTGCAGTGTGGAGAGGAAGTTCCACCTCCAGGAAGCCAAACCAAGGGCAGCTGGGGGTTGCCTGGCAGTGCCCATACCAAAGCTCCTCCCCTAGGCAAAAGAGGAAAGCCCAGACCTTTGAGGTGCAGGTGGTGAGACCCAGGCCTCAACAAGTTATCCCCTTTACCTCCTGTGGAGGGGAAATAAGAAAAGTGCATTCTGGGACATGAAGTCCAAAGACTTTAAAACTTTGCAAATCAAGAGGGGTCCGAGCCCGACTGAGGGAGACCAGTGTGAGAAACTTTAAAGAGAGGTCTGAGCCCAGCTGAGGGAGACCCCTGAGAGTACAGAGCGAAAGAGAAAAGTGCCTCTAACATTGCATTTGAAAGATACCAGCAGCACTCCCGGGTGAAGAACAGAGTTGGTATCGTCCTTGGCTCCCAAATCAAGGATACAAAGAAACCAACACAGCCGGTGAGTTGAAGCGAACAAGTGATGAGCGATACAGTAAATAGAGTGGTTCGGCATAGCGACAGTGCCCGGTCGAAGCTCTCTGTTGTACGAGTACTTATGTGAGCCTAAAGGATATGAACTGTGTTTTGTTTCAATGCAAGAGAAGCCTAAGGAAAGTGAATCACATTGAGTTGCAAAGTGAGAGGGCCAAGCCTGACTGAGGGAGACCTGTGCTGAACTGTGAGGGATTGAGAGGTCCGACCCGGCAGAGGGGGCCCTGTAGTGAACTTTGAGAAAGTCAAAGTGGTCCTGCAGAAGTCATCAGTAAAAGGTCCAAGCCCGACTGAAGGAGATTGGAAGTGTGATAAGTTAGGGCAAGGAAACCCCTAAAAAATGCAAATTAAGCTTGGGGAAGGTAACCCCTGAGAGTGCTGTGATTGCGAGGTCCGAGCCCGGCTGAAGGAGATCTGCATTGAATCAGGTACTTGTTGTTTGAGAGTTCCGAGCCAGGCCGAGGGAGACCTATGTGAACTGTTAGCTTTGAGAGGTCCGAGCCTGACGGAGCGAGACCTACGTAAACCTTTTGTTGAACTGTGAATTTTTTGTTGAACCGTGAAAGAACTTTTGGAACGCTGTAAAAGTGACTTTAACATGGAAGGCCATGTGGGCCTTGATCCACGTTTTGAACTGCCTTTGTTTTTTTTTTATTTTTTTTTTTTATTTTATTTTGGTTGATCAAAAATAATTTAACCTTTCAAAACAAAAACTTTTCTAGAAAATTGATTCATTAAAATACATAGTTTTCATTTTCAATCACCATGATCTGCATTCCCATCACAAATTTTCAAAATACTTGAATGCACAACAATTTCAATTGTTTACAAATAAAGGAATAATGAGGTAAAAAAATTCTAAAATATGCTCATCAATAGTTACATTCACAATGGTAGTAATTAATCAGTTCATATTTCAAAAGCCACACACCGTAGAATTCAGTTTTAGCCGAGTTTGCATTACTATAACACAATGTTTCGGCATTAAGAAATAATTATAGATTCAGCTGGGTGCAGTATTGATTTTAAAAACTGCATAGTAGCTATTCTTATTGAGATTTTAAATGTAGCAAACAATTCATGCCATAACTCATCGGCAGAACGAGATAAATAATGTGATTGAGTGAGTTTATGGATAATCATTTCTCTTTGTGTTTTTAGACCAGCACATACAATCAGTAAGTGTTTAAGAGTCTCTTCCATCTCAACAAGTTTACAAAATCGGCAATGTGCAACTTCTGCTTTAATTAGACCTCTTCTCAACAGTATTTGATTTGTTGGCCACAAATTTAACCGAAACCTTAAGATCTGATTTCTCAATATGGCTGAGGGGCATTTCAATAAATAGTCAGCCGCCTGTCGGAATTTCTTATGACCGAATAGTGCTCTATCAAAGTCTTTTAATGCTAAACATTTTTGTTGTGTACATTGCCAGTCAAATATATACAATTTCAATTTTGCCCTGTTTGGAGTCTGCAATAACAGTTCCAGTGATATATTTGCTTCACTCAAATTATCGAACACAGTAGTTCTCCAATTCCTTGGAAATGGTTGTTGAGAGCGTAACAAATAGTCTGCTAGTACTGCTAGCACACTGTTCGTAGTTTGTCCCAAAAGACATTTCCGTAAAAGATTGCATCTTTTCCAGGCTGCTTGAATATGCATCGAGAGAGTGCCCAATTCAAACCGCAGAAGAGCATTTGATGTCGAGCTCGGTAGATTAAGGTTTTTTTTCCAAAATTGAGCTTCAATTCTGTCCCAATATTCTCGTCTTTGGGGTGTCCAAGTTTCAGCCCCGTAAGTCATAATGGGAATTACCTTTTGTAGGTAAAATGTAAGAACATGAGAACAAGAGAATTTACCAAATTTAGCTAAAAGTATTTTGGCCTGCGAGATTAGAGATAATAGTTTTCTACTCAAACTACTTTGTTCTGGTTTGTTAGCACTGGAGTTGCTGAACATTACACCAAGATATTTATATTCATCAACTATCATTAGTTTTTGCTTAAACAAAACCCAATCATTGTGTTTCTGAAGTTTCAGATGATTATTTCTTAGTTCCATAACTTGGGTTTTTTCCAAATTAACTGTGAGATTATTCTTAACAACAAAGCATTCTAGCTGATTAAGAAGTAACTGAAGTCCACTCGGTGTTTGTGAAATGAGGACCAAATCATCCGCATAAAGAAGCCATGCGATGATTTGCTTGCCGAGTTTAGGTGCATCATTAATTACCTTAAAAAAATCTACGTCTAGGTCAAAGATGAACATATTAAACAGGGTTGAAGCAAGAATGCAGCCTTGCTTTAGGCCGCGTTTAGTATGAATGGTTTTAGATAACATCCCGTCTAGGTTCAATTTGACTTGCATTGTTGTATCAGAGTGTAATAGTTTTATTAATGAAATAAGTGATGTCGGGCAACCAAAATTCGACATTTTATCAAATAATAATTGTCGATCAACTGAATCGAAAGTCGACAAATGCCAAGTAGAGAGATTGTTGTTTCATTGCATATGCTGCTTTAATAGCATTGAGTGTAGTTATATTGATAGCAGTACCTAACCCCGCTACAAAGCCCGTCTGAAAAGGGTCACGTCTGTTTTCATTATGTAACCAAATATTGAGGTCCCTCAAAATAATTCTGGAGAAGATTTTCCCAGGTGCGTCTAGCAATGCTATTGGGCGATAGCTTGCTGGGCTTGTGCGATCCCCCTTTTTGTAAATAGGGACTATCACAGCTTTGCACCAAGATGGAGGAATGCTTTGTTTCACCTGGATAGAAAGAAAAACAGCGTGTAAAACTTTAGCCCATAGAGTCGGATTCTGTTTTAGAGTGTAATTCGACAGACTGTCAGGGCCCGGGGCTCTAGATGAACTTGCCTTCTTAATATAAAATAGTATGTCGTCCATATCAAACTTTAAAAAGAATGGGGAACCATCAAATCTCGGTAGCTCTTGTTTGCTGTTATTTGATGGTAAATCATACATGTTCGTGAAATATTCAACCCAGCATTCCTCTGATACACCATTAGTTTGAGATGAGAGTTGTGAACATGTTGTGCCAGAGTTAATTAATTTCCAGATCTGAGAAGTATTTTTTATCTGAGCTACTCGAGGCCACTGTTCACCATCTTTTTGATACATGCTTGCTTTATGCGCTCTTATCCAATTTTTATAGTCAGTTTTTATTCTACGTAGAGCTGAATCGCGATATTTCTGCGGTAAAAGCAGGGATTGTCTCTTCTGTTTGCGAAATAAAGATTTTCTATCTCTAATTGACTGATCAAATACATGGGTAGGAGGAGTATTATTATTCGTTTTATGCGCAATTGTGCTAGAGGAGGCAAAGAGATGCATTTTATCATAATATTCTAATGGAATAAATGCTTTCTCTGATAGGAGGTGATAATCATTAATCAAATCTTCGCCCAACGCTTCTAAGTCAGGATTCGTCCAATATAGCCTATTCAGCTGTGTGTTGATCTTCAAATTTTTTAGTTGCTGTTGACGGTCCTGCAAATTACTCTGAGTATGGACAGAGAATTCAATCGTCAGCATCATATGATCACTATCCAAGGAGGGTAAGACAAGAAACTTGGATATCTGACTGAATAGTACTCTGTCTACATAGACATAATCGATAATTGCTTTGTGTTGTCCACTTGACCAAGTGTAAGAAGGTGGAATGTCAGTTTTAGATGCACCGTTCAACATTAACAAATCCCAAGTTTCTACAAAAGAAAGCCACTGAGAGGCCCATTCCGAATTTCCTTTTTTAGACGTCATAAGGAGATGAATATTCAGATCTCCAGCCAGAATAATATGCATGATGTTAGGAGTAGCAGCAATGCTTTCCATGATGGCATTGAGATCCTTTAGAAAGATAGACGTTAGAATAGCTAGATGATTTCAATATAGATTAATGATTGCGATTTTTATGTCCTGAATTAGAATTACAGACCATTGCATGTAGGAATTCGGAGAGGGGCAATCAGCTACATTGGTTACAGTTGAAATATCAGAAATTATTGTTAGACCAGACATTGTTCTACCTTTCAGGCCTTTAATCGCAGGAACCAGATGAATATTATGATTATCCCATGATGGAGAAATCGTAAACCAAGTCTCTTGCAGAAGCACTATATCAAAATTTGTTAATATACATTTTGGGTTGTTCAATAAGTGCTTATGCCCTCTGGTGTTCCAA
This sequence comes from Ambystoma mexicanum, assembly GCF_040938575.1. Classification (NCBI taxonomy): domain Eukaryota; kingdom Metazoa; phylum Chordata; class Amphibia; order Caudata; family Ambystomatidae; genus Ambystoma; species Ambystoma mexicanum. The sequence goes on from NC_090929.1 coordinate 63,127,531, forward strand.
CTCAAAATTCTAATTTTGTGTGTAAGAGGGCATAACTCATCAAATACTAGTTATGCATTTTTGCAACAACAGCAACTATTCGATTGGATTACAGAAGATGTGCTTTCCTTTGGCAGAGTTGCAGGAGTTGATCCCGCAGCTCTTATTCTTTCTGTAAATTGCAAGTCTTCAATCGGATGATTTTCACCATTAGTAGGGATTAATTTGAATCCTAATTCAAAGAGCGCCAACCTCGCAGACCATATGATGTTAAAAATGGCCCGAGATCTAATCCACAAACATGAGACAGTTAAATCATTTTCATCAGGGAATTCAATCCTATCAATGTCTCCTGAGGCAAGACTCTCCAACATTGGGATATCAGAGAATATTTCCATAATACTCCCTCTGTTCATAGTGTATTTCGGGAAGGAACCACCTCGACAACTGATAAATATCGAATATAAATGAGGAGATTTTTTATTTCCACTACCCGAAGTCATTGAGACCATTTTCTTTGTGCGTGGGATTTCTTGTATAGGGTTTGTTTTCTCAATTGCTGCTGGAAGCTGAAATGAAACATTTCTGACGTTAGCTTTCTGATCTGCAGTTAATGAGGGATCAGAATTATAATCACAGGCAGACAATTTCATGGCAGATTTAAGTGTCTTTTGTTCTATGGTTAGGGCCACTAAGCAGTCCCTAATCGAAGATAAAATATCAGTTTGCACATTTGCCTGTAATGCCGGTACTGTTGAAATGTCAGAAGGATTCTTTGTACCTATACCAACTGCACCATCTCGGAGTGGCAAGGCAAGTGAACAACCAGCAGTTTCAGAGCACTGTGTTGGACTTTTATTCAGGACAAGATTGGATTTCATCAACGGATGTGACAAAACCGGACTTGGTCGGTGTTGACACATATAATCATCCACAGCTTTCCTAAGTTCCGCACAAGTGGGTAAAGATCCTTGGCGATCAGAGTTGTTTTCTATGTCAGGCTTATTTGGTTCTATTAAGTGCTCCTCAGCAGGTAAGTCTGCACACTCATTATCACATCCTTCCACCACCTTAACCAATTTGTCTAATGGAGAGTGATTTAGATCTACCTGGGAGTCCCTCCTTTTGTCGTTGATAGATCTTTTTTTCTCCTGTGCCAAATTAGTGTATTTTTTAGTTATAGCATTAGAGGCCAATCTTAGACCACTCGCTGATTTGGAGAGAGACTTAATAAACTGTTTAGTCTGACCATTTGATGATACCTTTTTAGATTTTTGATTTTTTGTTTTCTTCACATTTATAATAGGTTCGGATTTTTGTTTCTTAAAATTTCTGTCAAAAATCATATAGGCTTCTTTATGTACTTGTGCGCTTTCACCAATGGGAAGTATCTTAGCAGAAGATGGTATGCATGATTCATCAATAGATGTTACTATAGGAAGTACTTTAGGAGAGAGCGTCAAAGGTAATTCTTCGATGGATTTCGTAAGCCACAAGGGCACAGCAGCCGGAACCCTCGGTGGGATCTCTCGAATGATGCCTTCTACAAAAGGGACAGCAGTTTTTAAAGTTGGTGCAAGTTTATCAGTTAAGCATTGACTGTTTTGAGAACCATATTGATCTGTGACCCTTTTGAGTGAAGATATAAGCTCAGGTATTTGATTAAATGCTAACAAAGCAGCTTTTTCCTCAAACATCTGCCTCTGAGCCAAGGAGTCAGCAATCGATTTTTGCCAAATTGCATTGTTTTTAAAATTGTCCAGAATCGAGTTTACTTTGGTATCAAGAACTTCAAATAGTTTTGCAAGAGATGTTATGGCAATATTCATCATTTCTAACGTTATTATTGGAGATTTTTTCAAGAGCGACTCTCTGGTCATAGCAGAGTTAGCGCGATCCGGCCTTCTTGGGGTCGGAGGTATAAATGAAATAGAAGTTTCAATTTCAGAAGTACTTTGATTCTGGAATAAGGCAGGAGATTTGGAAAGATCAAGACTATCATCCTTGGCCGAGAAGCATGAGTGCGACGAATAAAGATCAATTACAGCATCATCCACTTCATTGATGATACTTTTTGATTTATCCAATATGTTTGGGGCATTGCCTGTGGGGCATTTTGCAATATCATGGTGTCTGATAGGGAAATATTGCATGGTTGCTCACAACCTTTATTACTGACATTAGAGTCTAATGCTGTGGGGGAGCTCTTTAAAGGTTGTTTATTAGCTAAGCATTCTTGATTAACAAGTAAAGGTTGAGCCTCTACGTTTGAGACGCTTAAATTGGCTAATTCAGGCATTTTCGCCATCAAACGACTCACATGCAATGCTCTGAATCCAAAGTCTCGGATATCACCAGTCGGAGTATTGGAGCGGGTACATTTCTTCCCAGCTTGTTTATCCGACTGAGGTCCTTTTGTAGTAGGGCGAGCTGATTTCGGAGTTAGGAGAGGGCTAACTTTATGCGACGAGTCACATAACGCACGTAGTCATGATGGACATGGCATCTCCGTGCGTAAATTATAGATCTTTCCCCTTTTATCAGTCATGATCAAAAATATATGAGTAATAAATTAAAATGTACACGTTTGTGCTATTGTTTGTGTGCTGTTCACTAATTCAAGCACAACTTAATAATTAGAAGGAAACCAGAGATATTTAACACATTAAAACACTTAAAATAGAAAATAAATAAAGGCGTGCAAAGAATAACAGAGCATAAGAAATTCTGCATTTAAAAAAAAAAAGAAAGAGAGAATAATTTGTAATAACCCTCCCCATGCGCCCCAACGAAGCGGCAAAGCGGGACTTTCAGGGGCTTCCAAGGGTGCACGCGCGCGGTGCGCGCGCGAGCAGAGTTAAATAGGCACGCCCACTAAAGTTGGTTGCAATGCCTAAACAAAAGGAAACAAAGATGTAAGTATCTTTTTACATCAGTATCAACAGTCTCTATGCTTCTCAGAGTCTTTTGTTCACCTTATGGAGGCTGTAGTTAGGAAAAGACGAGAATATCCAATAAGTCAAACAGGATCCAAAGAGCGTACCGCGGCAAAGCGGGACTTTCAGGGGCTTCCACGGGTGCGCGTGCGCGGTGCGCGCGCGAGCAGAGTTAAATAGGCACGCCCACTAAAGTTGGTTGCAATGCCTTATGGAGGCTGTAGTTAGGAAAAGACGAGAATATCCAATAAGTCCAACAGGATCCAAAGAGCGTACCGCGGCAAAGCGGGACTTTCAGGGGCTTCCACGGGTGCGCGCCTTTGTTTTGAGAACCTGAGCCAGAGAGTGTCATCCTGTCTACGGGGTGCGCCTTACTCCATGCTGTCCAACGTGGGGAGGAGAGCTGACTCGGCCATCTTGATCTTTTATGTTATAACACTGATTTTCCTTTGCATAGGTCTTTTTCCATGCACCCATTTATTGTAATAGCGTATGAGCAGGTCATAGGTTTATTTAGTATAGGCCACTTCATTTGGACAGCCATGACTAGGGCTGTGTTATTTATTATTTGATGGTACAGCGTGCTCCCATCTTTAGATATAGGGCCAGCTAGGAGTTTTTTCCAACCTTTGTTTTTCAATAAACACCCTTGAACCTTGCGTCGCTTGTGTCTGTCTTCACTTGTGATACCATGCCTCCCTTACAGTGCACTGGCCTTGCATAGATTGAAAGTTATAGTCTATGGCTCAGTCCTGATGCCCACTTGGTAGTGCCAATATCGCTTTTTCTATACCTCCACCAAATGATGCATTCTGCAGCCACGCTGGTAAGACTGGTGTGATTTCTCTTATTAATAGAGATTGATATCCATCTTATTTTCCTACCGTAGCTCATCATTAGTGGAGTACGTGTCCCATCTGTTTAACTCATAATGTAGGTCCGGTAGTAAAAACTTTTCCCTCTGCATACCCGGCCTCGAATACCCTTTCCTAATTGCAATCTGATTTTATTCGGCTCCCAAATTGTTTGTCGCATTCATATTTTTTAGTTCTTTAAGATGATTTTTCCGGGTGGGTTGAAACATAGCAAAACTAATCTTATTACTGCGACCAAAGGTTTTTTGTAAAATATGCTTTTTATTAACATTTTCAAGTAAGGGCCAACAACATACTACCTTGAGCCATCATGGTCGAAATTACGCTAAACCTCCTCCTTGGAAAGTGTTCCAAAAGTCTTCCCCTTCACTGGGTCTCTCCTTCCCTCTGTTGCTTACTCCTCTTTTCCAGGGCCAGTGATTCTCCCCTTCTGTTACACATCCCCTCTTCCAGGGATCACAGTCACTCTCTCTTCACTGGAGCGCCCCTCTTCTGGTTTCACGGGGCACTCTCTCCCTCAGTGGAGCACAACCGTCTTCTGGGGTTTAAAGGGGTTCTCCTCTACAGTTAACATAGGACCTCCTCCGAGAATCAAAATCGCTCTCTCTCTTACTACCTTCTACATCACACTCTACCTGGGGTCTCTGATGCATCTCTTTTTTCTGATCTCAAGGGGCTCCCCCCCCCCCCTCGCTGGAGCACACCCTCCTTCTGGGCTTAAGGTGGATCCCCTCTTCCTCCCTTGAGCACACGTCTCTTCTAGGCTCACAGCCCCCCCCCCATTGACGTACGCTCTTCTTCAGGGTTTTCCAGGCTCTCTACTTCTCCACTGGAGCACACCCCTCTTCAGGGCTCAATTTGGTCTCTTCCCCTCACTGAGGCATATCCTTCTTGGGCTCCAGGGGCTCACCCCAACCTCACTGGAGCACACCCCTCTTATGACGTTTCAGAGGTTTACCTCTTCACTGGAGCAGCACATCCCTTTTCTGGGCTCACGGGGTTCCCTTTCTCTGCTGCTTGCCAGCTCCCTCAAAAATCTCCTCTCCTCCGTGACCAGCGCAGAGACACTGTCAGTGATCCTTAGTCTCAGTTTTAAAGTCATCACTGCCCTTCCAGTGGCTGACAAAACTTCCAAATTGGATAATTGGTTTATTATCCCAAGCCAGGGGAAGGGAGTCTTTAAAAGGCTTCCTGCCATTTTGGATATATGTCTGTCTTTAATGCAGTAGCTGGGATTGGTTTGCAGCTCTGCCCCTCCCTTGTCTCATGGCTGTCCCCTTGCAAGGAAAAGCATTGTGGGTCTTTGAAATGCCATCGCCATCGATAGGAAAACCTCTAGTAAAGGTCCTACCTTTGAAATATCGTTTGGTAATGGAAGCATGTCAACACTTAAATGCTGTAGCGGTGTCCAGTCATTTGGTCGACTGCAATTTGGTCGACGTCATTTGGTCGAAAACCAAATGGTCGAATCTTTTTTTTTTTATTCATATATGTGTTTTGTGGGTTTTCGTGTAGAAAAAAAAAAAAGAAAAAAAAGGGGGTTGGGGGGCGACCCCCCAAAAAAAAAAAAAAAAAGGGGTAAAAATAAAAAAAATAAAAATTCGACCATTTGGTTTTCGACCAAATTGATTCGACCAGTTGTCCAGTCGACCAATTGTTTTCGACCAAATGACTGGCAACCGCTGTAGCTGCATTGCAGAGGGATAGGCCGTCTCCTTCACAAGCACTGCTGCTGGGAGCAGCGCATGGGGGTTGGAATGAGATCTGTTTGCCACTTCAAGGATCCACACACTTATTTCTAAGGGGTCCCACTAAATGTTAGTGTTTCCCCATGGAATATCTTCTTCTGAATCATCTGGGTTTTGGAGCTCTAAACATGATGCACTTTGGGAGATGCAGTCCTGAATCTTCTATTTCTTTGGGACGTGGTCACTGGTTACTAGTCAGTTGTTCTCTCAGTTCAGAAATAGTTCAGAGGATTGGAAACATTAGGCCTGGGGGACAAGTACCATTTTCTGGGACATGATGTAGTAGCCCAAGCCCACAACGCAGTGCCCCCCAAATTCTCAAACAACTTAATACCAAGGTCTCCCCCTCCTGTGTTGTTGTTGACATTGCTTTCCTTTTATGCAACATATCTTTCAATTATGTTTGTGTTTTCTTAGAATCCCAGGCCCCAGGGAACCGCTCCCACGTACCAAACCTAGCAAAATGAGTTGGCCAGGATAATATAATTTGGTGAAATGGGAAACCTGGGATTTGAGCTCAGATTTCTCATGTCCCAGTTTGCAACTTGACCGCAAGCTACATCTCCATTAGTAGAGCCGAGTCAGGGAGTCTGCCTTCAATCTAAGAGCCAAGCGTGCGCTGGCACAACAAAAGTTCCATACCTGGCTTCTTGCCTCCCCACTGCACAACACAGAAGCCAAACCTGGCACCCTGTTTACCGGCCCCCCACAACACAAGAACTTTACTTGGCATCTTGCCTCCCGACCTGTGTGCTTCATATAAATGGTTAATATTTACGTGTGAAATAACACGATAGATTAAAAACGCATATGGGCGAGACTTTCCATATAGACTGTTAGGAAAACAAGGAACAGTGATGAAAAGTGATTTTCCCAGGATTACATAATGTGTCAATTGTGGTAGGCGGGGATTTAAGCCCTGGCTTCCTTGTTCCACAGTTGTAAACTTAGACTGCAGAGGAGACTTCATCTTCTCTGGTTCCGTCTTCAACAATAGAACCAACAAAACACTTTCTGCAAAGTTGTTATTGAAGGGCTGGAATAGTACACTGTTCAATAAATCTGGTTTTCAATGCACCAAGTCACATAACAAAGCAACATGAAAAAATGTAAGAGAAATCTCAATTGAAACATATGTTCATGAAGCAAGTATGCCTCTTTGTCAGAAAAAAATGAAAAGGGCTGAGCCTGGCGCACAATCTGGTACATTGGCATTCAGGTTAGGCACAGACCTTAGGCCTACCTTTACAGATTTGTACATATGTGTCATTTACCCTCTATTCCTTGCCCATCAACCTCTGGTGTCCTTTCTTTGCACGACATCCTTGATACCCCTTCAGCGTCTTCCATAAAATTAATTTTCAGGCTTCCTTTCTCCTTTTGCACCATCCCTTGATCTTTAACTCCATCCCCTTACCTCGCACCCCCTTTACTTGCCCTCATTGCTCAGTCACCAATCCATTGTCACACCCCCCACCCCTTCCATTTCCATTGCCCTGGCTCACATGTAGACAATAGACCACCCTGATTTGCTAATTGGCTTCTGCCAGACATGACAAGAAGCTGTGGTTGCTGGAAAATGTGGCTATGGGGTCTGCCCTTAGACAGTGCAGAGCAAAAAAGGCAGAGGGGGGCTTGGCTTTTATTGTGCTCCCAAGATGCACTTTCTTGAAAGTCGGCTGCATATCTGAATTCATGGAACTAAAGGGAACGGTGAGGAGAGTCCATCTGGGATCGGGAAATGGAGAAGGAGCAAGATGGACCCATCATATTAATTTGTGTTTTCAAGGAAGGGGGTGGGTGCTTTTGTGTGTTTTTATTTTTGGTTTGTGTGACTGTAGTGATGTGGTTGAGTGACTCTGCAATTGGGTAAAGATATGTGGTAGAATGCATCTGTGTTCATGTGTCTATGTATGTATATATGTGTGAACATTTTGTTGATTTGTATATGTGTCTTTTGTTGGTCAGAAAAGAATATTCTGGACGAGACAAAAAATGTAAAATTTAGGAGGGGTCTTTCAGAGTTGAGTGGTAATGGTCAAAATCAGCCGTATTCGGCAAATACCGCTGATTTTACTGTTGGCCCAATTCAGGGTTTGATCAAATGCCACCAGCAATATTCCATGGGAATACCGACTGCAGTATTTTAAGCAGACCTTCTGCTAAAAAGCCAAACCGGACCCAATTTTGGGAAACATGTTTTCTGTGTACAGATGGGAAGTGCAGGCACTTTCTTTCAATACGATGAAAAATGTTTAAAAAGGCCCATTGTGAGGGGTGAAAAGGTGGGCATCTCTGATGCCCACCTTACCCACGTGTTGCATAACAAGGTCGGAATGGACCCTTGTGTGCATAACATTTACAGTACTGGTATAAACCACTAATGTACATACTCCATTAAAATTGTTTTTTTTGCAACGTCACTTTGAAGGTCGAAATGGCTGCCATTTTTTATTTTTTAAAATGCCTTTTAATGCTGCCACCTGCTGGGGTAGTATTTCTAAAGTACCTCCAGAGGTATTCCAAAAATATCTCAGCTAGTGGTAAACTCTGAATTGGACAGATTTTCCCAAATACCACTGTGCAGGTGGTCAATTCCTCCTGGGGCATTCATGGAAAAAAAATCCCCCCCCAACTATCAATGATCCCCTTACTGTGAATGTTGCATCTTTCTGTGCGTGTTTTTGTAACTGTGCCGAATAGTAAATGCACAAGGAATGCAACAGCACTTTCTTTAAGCCCCATATAGTAATGTCCAGAGGTGCCCACCTTTTCACCCCTCACAATGGGCCTTTTTACACATTTTTCATCGTATTGAAAGAAAGTGCCTGCATTTCCCATCTGTCCATCACTGCTGTACCGGGTGCTGTCAGAATCTTTTTGTAATGAGCTCACAAGGGATCATGGAAATCAGCAGAGGAAAGGGGGAGCCTTCTTGCAGAGTAAAACTGGGGACAAGCCCTTAAGATATGCCCCTTTCTTCCTTGGCAAGTTGGAGTCGTGAGAAGCTGCTGATGACTGCAAACGACCAATGGTGTGTAGCCCACAGTGGGGGCAACAGTACTACGGGCAATGTGTGGGAACCCCCCACCCCCTACACCCCAGGCACATCTGCAACACAGCTGAAATCAAGACAAGTAAGCAGAAGCCGGGGAGGCCTGCGAGCATCCCGCTCCTTCAAGACGTCTAGACTCTGAAGGGTGCCACCTTTTTTCAATTCTTTTTCAACATTTTGAAGCTGTGGCCCAGGCAGTCCATCCAGCTTGGAGGGGAATTGCCACCTTGCCCCCCATTCCCAGTCCACCCCTGAGATCAGCGATGGTCCGCCTAACATCTAAGCACTGATTTTGAGAAACTCTCTGGTAGGGTGTTTGGTTAGAATCCTGTGTGGTTACTCCCTTAGACCCTCCCTCTTAAACATGAATTGCTCTCCTTGCATCAGGTAACACTAAATAGTTGCGTAAATAGTCGTGTTCAGGTGTGCGTCCGGGTCCTGCCAGTCTTACTATCAGGTGGGACAGGATAAAAGGTCCACCCAGAGTGACTTTGTCACACTGTCTTTCTGTAAAGAGATCACTCAGGGCCATTTTGCGCATGGCATAGTTTGGCCCGTGTGCTGGCTTCTGCCAAGGATCCTCCACAGTAGGCGGCCCACTCCCAGAACGGGTGCAAGCCCCCCTTAAGCAGATTCTGGTTCAGGAGCCATAGCGTGGGCATCCCAGTGCCTTGTCCTCCCCCTCCTCCATGCCCTGGCCCCTCACTCCCCCCCCCCTCTCCACCCCTCATGCAACCCAGCATATGTCATACATCACATGCTGGATAAAACAACTCAGACACTTTGTAAAGTTGGAAGATTAAAATGCCTCAGCAGCTTTATTTTAAGTCTTGGAGTTATTTTACAGGCGATCTGTAATTCACCACCACAGGTATACTACTCTGTGTGGTGTGCGGCTACCTAGGTATCCCTTGCCCTCCCCCCCCTCTCCCTTACCGTCCTCGTCCAGTGGACGCCTCAGGTTGAGCCCGGCCCTTGCTAATCACCTCTCTCTACCCCCGGCCGTTTGTAGATTTCCCATGCCCGAGTTTTTTCATATGCCCCACCTTTTGCTCTAGGACTTTGTTGGGAATGCCCTGCCCCCCCCCTCCTACCCTGACACTTACCCTGTGTCCTGGGTCTGGGTCTAGGTAAAACCGGCAGCCACGCGGTGCCTCGCTAGTGTTCAGGTTCCTATACCGGCACCACCACAAGTGCCCCAACATTACACATATCCCACATCCGTTGTTAAGGCCGACACCGCCCTCCGGTGCCGTCCCACACCTTTCTGCCTGCCTATATGGTCATCGCTTTGCGATGCCCATCTATTTTGAGTCGTTCCTACTCTACTCTGTCCCCCCCTTCGTCCCCCAATTGCCGCTTGTACTGGAAGCCCAATCCTATCTATGCTGCCCCCCATGTCTCCCTTCCGTCTTGCCGAGCCCCTAAGAACTTCCCAGTCCCTCTCCCCCAAGACCTTCCTGTGAAGCCTGACCCAGTGCCCCCCTGCCAGCGTAATATCTCTTCCGGGTACCCTATCCCTTCTCATTTCTTCCTTTCCCAAGCTTGCTCCTCGACTCACCAGGTCCCCAGTTTTTTGGGTCCCGCCAAACCCCCCCCCTCCCTGTCGTTTCTGCCCCTCCATATCCTAGCTCCATTTCCCCCCCAGAGGCAGACTTCCCAGCCCTGTTCTTCCGTACCCCGTCTCCTGTCCCCCCGGCTTTGGGTCCTTGACCCCCCCTTTCCTTGGGACTGGCTTCCTCCCCCCTGTTCCCTCTATTCACCTTGCCGCCCTGTCTTGGATCCCCCACCTCCCTCCCCCTCATGCCCCCCTCCTTCCGTGAAGACTTCCCCTTGCTGTTATATTGTTACCTGACCCCCCCGTAGTCTCCTCCTGTTCCCCCCCGACCGACTTCCCTTGATGGCCTTGTTTGTGAGTTTGTTATTCGCCCCACCCCCCTGCAATTTTGGGATTGGAATTGGCTCCCAAGTCCCCTACGTCCCTCCCCTTTTTTACTCTTGGGGCGCCGTAAGATCTAAGCTGTTGACTGAGCATTCCCCTATGGGCCTGCCAGTACTTTGCTACAGGGATCGACCTGTGACTCCTCCAAGACTCTCTGCTGGTTGCCGGCGGCAGAGAGTTCCCCCCAGCCTGAACAGGTCGCTCCATAGCCGACCCTTCCACTTGCTCCCCTCGCTCAGTCGCTCCTTGGTTGGTGTATGGCCTCCTTGTCCCCCCCATCCACGTCCTTCCAAGGCTTTGCCCCTTCCATGTCCTACCAGGAAGTCCGCACTTCCTACCGCATTCTTCCCCATGCATTCCAACTGCTTCCTTGCACCGCCCTTAGACCCTCCTTATTTTCGCCAGCCGAAGCACCCTCCCCTGCCAGCATGCGCACCCCACCCCAGGCAGCAGCGAAGTAAAAGCACTGGGGGTGGGGGGGGGTGCCCTTACGAGTTGGGCTGGGGATACTCCATTTTGTTGCCACTGCCGGGTTGAGGACCTAGGTCAAGTTGGTTCGTAAATGTGAGGGGGTAGGCAACTCCCTAATTTCGTTCATGCAGGGAAAGGTTTAAAGAGCCCTTGTTTTTATTATATAATGCTTGATTTTGAAACTTCATTTTTGGGCAACCCTAACATAAATACGCGATGCCCTTGCATATAGTTTGTTTGCACATTGATTAGCTTCCTTACCATGTGGATTTATAGTGGATTGGAAATTAGTTCCAGTGAAGTCTCTACTGCCCCCTTCAGGCGATGCCTCTCCATTAATCCGCACTTTGCCCCTGCGGCACGTTACTTTGTGATACTTACTTGTTGGTTTATTTGAACTGTCTTGCCCAACAGATCATGCTTGGATGTGTTATTGGTGCTCTACCCTTGCCCCCCCCCCCAATTCGCGGTGTCCAGTTCTGTATCCCTTAATATTGTGCCCCCCTTACTCCCTGTTTCACCGGACCGAGCACCCCAATCCCCAGCCACTCTCTGCACGGGGTGAGGGGGCTCGAAGCGAATGTGTGGTGCTCCGTGTGGTCTTGCTCCCAACACTGGTCAAAACTATTAGCCGCATAGTGAAGTAACTCGTCATCAGTGCCATGGAAGTGGTTTAAAGTTGAATTCATATATAACGAAATTGCGCTGTTTTAAAATATTATTTTGTACATTTCCTTTGGTTGGAGGTCAACTTAATTCAGTCTTAACACTTACCCACAAGGCATTGCAAGCTCTTTGTCCCCCCACCTCTTACCCTCGTCTTCCCCCTTGACATAACATTTTCCTACCCTACAACGCCACGTGCCCCCTGAATGAGCTCCATGACAAGTAATTCACCACAAGCCCTGCGCCGCGCCGAGTTTGAATATTCTGGTCCCCAAGCCAACAAGGTGCCAGAAACCAGCGCCGAAAACTACCTACCCTCTTCCACCGCACGGTCAAATTTGCCCAACGAACCATGCTGGGTACGGGGTTGCTACTTACAATGCACCCCGCGTTTCCCTTTCCCACCAAACCCCCCTTTCCTACGGCAACCAGTTGAAACGGCCCTATGCCGTTTTTTTCCCGTTTTTTTTTACTGAGCGCTCTGGACCCTTCCCAAGCCTGTTGGGCTTCGAAGACTAGAATGAACACGTTTTTCCAACCTTGTGCCCGGGGGCTATGCAGCACCTGAGGGCTCGTTCTTCAAATTGAAACCCGGCTGTAACATAATTAACCCCTAATGACACATGCAAAGCGTTTGTCAAACACGAAGCCCATCTTCACGCACAATATATAAAGGCGATTGGGCAATTATTATCCTGGTCTCACACTCATCCAGGCACCTCCTACCCCTACCCCCCCCACACAGCCCTCCTCACACGCAAGAATGCTCCATGCTTTGCCCTCTTATCGAATTGCATTCTGGTATTTGTAGTCCCTTTGATTCACTACCTTGTAAGGGCCCCGGCCGGCATGGCCGGTTCTGGGGTACCCGTGTGCGTCATCCACACTGTGCTTAAATCCACCCCTCCCATATCGAACATCTTTGGGGAACACTCACATACTGAATTGCGTCATGGTGCTGTCCTGCAAGGCCACGTGAAGGGATGGACTCTCGATTCACTATGGTTTGATTGCTGTCGATTGTTTTGCATGATAAACCCCTTCCCCACTCCTTAATTTGAATTCTTGTACTCCCTCTGGCCGCTAAACCGGGCCTTGATGCTGCCTTGAGGACCCCCTTCTGTCCTTGCATGCAACTACCAGCGCCTCCCTCAGCCTATGAATCCGAAGCCACAAGATCCTTGTAGCCACTCCAACAAGGTCCCCCCCCCATGTTTTGCAATCCCCTCTCCCCCCCACATTTCAACCCCAAATGCGATAACGCCCGCCCCTCTATTCTCCATTCCTTCTTTGGGCCCTCTGCTAGCGCCGCATCAACGTCTTGTACCCGCCACTTGACCTATACCTCTACTCAAATTGGTAATTCTTGGTATCCTGACTTTCCTAAATTAAAGAATGGCGCATCCTAATCTTTAATACAACTATTGTGCGCCCATAATATCATACTTTACGATTGCGCAAATCTTTTGCCTGTCATTTGCTTACTAACACGTTGCGTGGCGGCCATTGAAATCAGACAACATGCTTAACTACAAATGCTGCATTTATTCGAACCTACGAAAACGTGGCGCGGCAGCCTAAAACCGTGAAAACATGCCGCCCCTACTCGACTTTAGTACCCGTGGCGCGGCGGCCATTGGTTTGGGCAACATACTGTCCTTGCTGTCGACAATTCATGTGGCGCGGCGGTCATTTAAATAGAATCGCATGCTGCCTTCTGTCTCCCGCACAGAAACATGCTGCCTTTATTTTTGCGTCCCCCTGGCAACTGCCTGGTTTTGCTTAGACCGCCCGTGGCGCGGCGACCATTGCATGGAAACCATATGCTGCATTCCTCCTACGCTAACCTACTGCCATAAAATTGGAAACAACCTGCTGCCTTTCTCCAACACAGAAACATAATGCCTTTTCTTAGCCATACGTGGCACGGCGCCCTCGCGAAAGAAACAACATGCTAGATCCCCCCAGTAACTTCCCTCCAACACACAATTGAAACACGTGGCGCGGCGGCCAGCCATCGCCATTGAAAAGAACGTGTTGCACTACCTCCGCACGAACATACTCGCTTTGCTTTAAACGCATGGCACGGCGGCCATAGAAATTGGAAACAACCTGTTGCATTCCTCCACCACCGGAACACCATGCTTTAGCTTAGTAGTACGTGGCACGGCGGCCCTCGCAATAACAACAACATATCACATACCTCCAACGCATAGTTAAAGTTACCGCCTACAAGGGGGCCCGCCCGTACGCACGGACTATGAAACATGTTCCTGACGGGGGGGGGTGGCCGAGTATAGCCTAGGCCGTGTGAGTCTGACGCATGTAACATATTGTTGCCACAACTTTGTTAACCCCGGTGAGCGACCATGGAACAAGACTGCCTAAACAATAGCTCCCCACTATCCTGGTCTGCCCATAGCCCCGTGTATGTCCAGTCCTCTGATTTTTCACTTTCACTTATGCTTATACAATAGCAAGCAGCAAAGCAGCCGCCTTCACCGCTGAATGTCCTGCCCTGCCGATACCGCCCTCCATGTACAATGACTGACTTTGATCCTCCGGCCATCCGATACGCCCGATGCGACTGCGGTACCCGTACCCTCCACAACACGTTAATGCTCACCCACACACGTGTCTATCTTGGTATTACCAATGCCGCCCTCTGTTCTACCCGGTACCCTTCTATTTGATCCACCCACAGCCTTTTTGCAATCCGACCCACTGTACTACAAATTCCATAATCCCTTTAACATACTGGCCCCTCTGGTCACTGGGTTAAACTGTCCCCTTGTCCCCGCCTTTACACCGTGATGCCCCCACCGATACCCCTCCCTCTCCTTGCTTCGCAGCCGCCTTGCTACCTTGCACATTAGCCAGCTCTCCCCGCCACCCACGACACGCTGCAGTCCGTCCTAACGGCCAACAGGGCTAACACGAAGCTAAAATTCCTATGCGTTACCTTATCACCCCCGACCGGAACCGACAACAGCTGCCAATGGAACTCTTGGAGCAACCTTCCTTGAACCGACTGGTCACCTTCCTCTGGATCGCGAACACGTCTACCTCCTCGAAGACCGGAACCAGGCACGAAACAAAACCACGCTCCGGTGAGGCAGGAAACCGAGGGAGAATGTGTTGCTGTCTAGAAAAGGCCGTGCCTTTATGGGGCCTGCTTCTCCCTCGGTTCCCTGCCCAACCCCTCACGTTTCGCGCGCTCCCGTCCGCTTCCGGGGATGGGCTAACGTGTTTCTCCCCCCATCCCCGCCCCCTGACCTGTTTGAGTCGTGGGGGAGGAGGTCGGCTGGGCAACCCCCACTAAGGGGCGGCGCCTGCCATGCCACCTTCGCTGGCGCGTTCGCCAGCCAGAACCTCTTTTTCGCTCCACCTCCAGTGTTAGAAGTATACCCCAAAAAAGTAGTGTAACTGTGACCCGGCGGGGAGCACCGTGCAACACATTTTTCAAGGGTTGCAGCCATGCTGACTGCCAGAAAAGTGAGTTGAAAGAGCGTTCAGTATCGCTGTAACTGCCCTGGGGGCAGTACAGTGGAGAGGCGTGCTTTAACTGCACATAGAACAGTTCCGGAATGTGGAACTGGTAACAGTAACAAAATAAACCGTTCCCGCTCACTTCGACCACAGCTCCACTCTCTGCGACCACTGCTGCGTTCTCAGCCCCTCACCCACACGGCGTTTAATTCGCGGAGCAGCAGAACACGTCCAAAGGGTTTATGATAACACGACACATCGGGATTATAAAAGCCGGCATATGGAGGTATTTCGCCGCTCCATGAATGTGCTTTGTGGAGGCAGCGTCGGGATTATTTTTAGTACTCCCCCACCCATTTGTAATTCCTAAAATGACTATAAAATGAATTTAGTGATAAAACGTGTAAATCCGCTTTTCGCAAAGGAGCTTCCCAAGGGCATGGCTGCGGGCATGGATGCCCGTCTGTGCAGAAAGGGGTGTTCCTCTGCTATTCCCGCTCTGTCCAGAGTCTGGGATAATGTAACACTCCCGCACCAGTGTACCTTACTGCAACGCTCCTGTACTAGTGCAACTTACTCCTGTCCTGCATCCTTGCCTGCAACAATCCTGTACTGGTGTACCTTACTCCTGTCCTGCATTCCTACCTACAAAGCTCCTGTACTGGTGTATCTTACTCCTCCCTTGCATCAGTGCCTGTAGCTCCCCTGTACTAGTGCACCCTACTCCTGTACTGCATCCTTGCCTGCAACACCCCTGTACTAGTGCACCCTACTCCTGTCCTGCATCCTTGCCTGCAACACCCCTGTACTAGTACACCCTACTCCTGTCCTGCATTCTTGCCTGCAACACCCCTGTACTAGTACACCCTACTCCTGTCCTGCATGCTTGCCTGCAACGCTCCTGTACTAGTGTACTTTACTCATGTCCTGCATCCTTGCCTGCAACACCCCTGTACTAGTGCAACTTACTCCTGTCCTGCATCCTTGCCTGCAACAATCCTGTACTAGTGCACCCTACTCCTGTCCTGCATCCTTGCCTGCAACACCCCAGTGCACCCTACTCATGTCCTGCATCCTTGCCTGCAACGCTCCTGTACTAGTACACCCTACTCCTGTCCTGCATTCTTGCCTGCAACACCCCTGTACTAGTACACCCTACTCCTGTCCTGCATTCTTGCCTGCAACACCCCTGTACTAGTACACCCTACTCCTGTCCTGCATGCTTGCCTGCAACGCTCCTGTACTAGTGTACTTTACTCCTGTCCTGCATCCTTGCCTGCAACACCCCTGTACTAGTGCCCCTTACTCCTGTCCTGCATCCTTGCTGGCAACACCCCTGTACTAGTGCACCCTACTCCTGTCCTGCATCCTTGCCTGCAACAATCCTGTACTGGTGTACCTTACTCCTGTCCTGCATTCCTACCTACAAAGCTCCTGTACTGGTGTATCTTACTCCTCCCTTGCATCAGTGCCTGCAGCTCCCCTGTACTAGTGCACCCTACTCCTGTCCTGCATCCTTGCCTGCAACACCCCTGTACTAGTGCACCCTACTCCTGTCCTGCATCCTTGCCTGCAACACCCCTGTACTAGTGCACCCTACTCCTGTCCTGCATCCTTGCCTGCAACACCCCTGTACTAGTGCACCCTACTCCTGTCCTGCATCCTTGCCTGCAACGCTCCTATACTAGTGCACCCTACTCCTGTCCTGCATCCTTGCCTGCAACACCCCTGTACTAGTGCACCCTACTCCTGTCCGGCACCTTTGCCTGCAACGCTCCTGTATAAGTGCCCCTTACTCCTGTCCTGCATGCTTGCCTGCAACGCTCCTGTACTAGCCCCTGTACTAGTGCCCCTTACTCCTGTCCTGCATGCTTGCCTGCAAAGCTCCTGTACTAGCGCACCCTACTTCTGTCCTGCATCCTTGCCTGCAACGCTCCTGTACTAGTGCCCCTTACTCCTGTCCTGCATCCTTGCCTGCAACACCCCTGTACTAGTGCCCCTTACTCCTGTCCTGCATGCTTGCCTGCAACGCTCCTGTACTAGCCCCTGTACTAGTGCCCCTTACTCCTGTCCTGCATGCTTGCCTGCAACGCTCCTGTACTAGTGCCCCTTACTCCTGTCCTGCATCCTTGCCTGCAACACCCCTGTACTAGTGCACCTTACTCCTGTCCTGCATGCTTGCCTGCAACGCTCCTGTACTAGTGCCCCTTACTCCTGTCCTGCATGCTTGCCTGCAACGCTCCTGTACTAGTGTACCTTACTCCTGTCCTGCATCCTTGCCTGCAACGCTCCTGTACTAGTGCCCCTTACTCCTGTCCTGCATGCTTGCCTGCAACGCTCCTGTACTAGTGCCCCTTACTCCTGTCCTGCATCCTTGCCTCCAACACCCCTGTACTAGTGTACCTTACTCCTGTCCGGCATCCTTGCCTGCAACACCCCTGTACTGGTGTACCTTACTCCTGTCCTGCATCCTTGCCTGCAACGCTCCTGTACTAGTGCACCTTACTCCTGTCCTGCATCCTTGCCTGCAACACCCCTGTACTAGTGTACCCTACTCCTGTCCTGCATGCTTGCCTGTAACGCTCCTGTACTAGTGCCCCTTACTCCTGTCCTGCATGCTTGCCTGCAACGCTCCTGTACTAGTGCCCCTTACTCCTGTCCTGCATGCTTGCCTGCAACACCCCTGTACTAGTGTACCCTACTCCTGTCCTGCATGCTTGCCTGCAACGCTCCTGTACTAGTGCCCCTTACTCCTGTCCTGAATCCTTGCCTGCAACACCCCTGTATTAGTGTACCCTACTCCTGTCCTGCATGCTTGCCTGCAATGTTCCTGTACTAGTGCACCTTACTCCTGTCCTGCATCCTTGCCTGCAACACCCCTGTACTAGTACACCTTACTCCTGTCCTGCATCGTTGCCTGCATCGCTCCTGTACTAGTGCACCCTACTCCTGTCCTGCATCCTTGCCTGCAACACCCCTGTACTGGTGCCCCTTACTCCTGACCTGCATCCTTGCCTGCAACACCCCTGTACTAGTACACCCTACTCCTGTCCTGCATTCTTGCCTGCAACACCCCTGTACTAGTACACCCTACTCCTGTCCTGCATGCTTGCCTGCAACGCTCCTGTACTAGTGTACTTTACTCCTGTCCTGCATCCTTGCCTGCAACACCCCTGTACTAGTGCCCCTTACTCCTGTCCTGCATCCTTGCCTGCAACACCCCTGTACTAGTGCACCCTACTCCTGTCTTGCATCCTTGCCTGCAACGCTCCTGTACTAGTGCCCCTTACTCCTGTCCTGCATCCTTGCCTGCAACACCCCTGTACTAGTGCACCCTACTCCTATCCTGCATGCTTGCCTGCAACGCTCCTGTACTAGTGTACCTTACTCCTGTCCTGCATCCTTGCCTGCACCACCCCTGTACTAGTGCACCCTACTCCTGTCCTGCATGCTTGCCTGCAACGCTCGTGTACTAGTGTACCTTATTCCTGTCCTGCATCCTTGCCTGCAACGCTCCTGTACTAGTGTACCTTACTCCTGTCCTGCATGGTTGCCTGCAACGCTCCTGTACTAGTGTACCTTAATCCTGTCCTGCAGCCTTGCCTGCAACACCCCTGTACTGGTGCACCCTACTCCTGTCCTGCATCCTTGCCTGCAACACCCTTGTACTAGTGTACCCTACTCCTGTCCTGCATCCTTGCCTGCAACGCTCCTGTACAATGCACCTTACTCCTGTTATGCATCCTTGCCTGCAACACCCCTGTACTAGTGTACCTTACTCCTGTCCTGCATCCCTACCTGCAACACCCCTGTACTAGTGTACCTTACTCCTGTCCTGCATCCTTGCCTGCAACACCCCTGTAATAGTGTACCGTACCCCTGTCCTGCATCCCTACCTGCAACACCCCTGTACTAGTGTACCTTACTCCTGTCCTGCATCCCTACCTGCAACACCCCTGTACTAGTGACCCTTACTCCTGTCCTGCATCCTTGCCTGCAACACCCCTGTACTAGTGTACCTTACTCCTGTCCTGCATCCTTGCCGGCAACCCTCCTGTACTAGTGTACCTTACTCCTGTCCTGCATCCTTGCCTGCAACACCCCTGTACTAGTGCACCCTACTCCTGTCCTGCATCCTTGCCTGCAACGCTCCTGTACTAGTGTACCTTACTCCTGTTATGCATCCTTGCCTGCAACGCTCCTGTACTAGTGTACCTTACTCCTGTCCTGCATCCTTGCCTGCAACAGCCCTGTACTAGTGCACCCTACTCCTGTCCTGCATCCTTGCCTGCAACACTCCTGTACTAGTGTACCTTACTCATGTCATGCATCCTTGCCTGCAACGCTCCTGTACTAGTGTACCTTACTCCTGTCCTGCATCCTTGCCTGCAACACCCCTGTACTAGTGCACCCTACTTCTGTCCTGCATCCTTGCCTGCAACGCTCCTGTACTAGTGTGCCTTACTCCTGTTATGCATCCTTGCCTGCAACGCTCCTGTACTAGTGTACCTTACTCCTGTCCTGCATCCTTGCCTGCAACACCCCTGTACTAGTGTACCATACTCCTGTTATGCATCCTTGCCTGTAAGGCTCCTGTACTAGTGTACCTTACTCCTGTCCTGCATCCTTGCCTGCAACACTCCTGTACTAGTGTACCTTACTCTTGTCCTGCATCCTTGCCTGCAACGCTCCTGTACTAGTGTACCTTACTCCTGTTATGCATCCCTCCCTGCAACGCTCCTGTACTAGTGCCCCTTACTCCTGTCCTGCATTGCTACCTGCAACGCTCATGTACTAGTGCACCCTACTCATGTTCTGCAGCCTTACCTGGAATGCTCCTGTACAATGCACCTTACTCCTGTCCTGCATCCTTGCCTGCAACACTCCTGTACTAGTGCACCTTAGTCCTGTTATGCATCCTTGCCTGCAACGCTCCTGTACTAGTGCCCCTTACTCCTGTCCTGCATCCTTGCCTGCAACACCCCTGTACAAGTGCACCTTACTCCTGTCCAGCATGCTTGCCTGCAACGCTCCTGTGCTAGTGTACCTTACTCATGTCCTGCATCCTTGCCTGCAATGCTCCTGTACTAGTGTACCTTACTCCTGTCATGCATCCTTGCCTGCAACACTCCTGTACTAGTGCACCCTACTCCTGTCCTGCATCCTTGCCTGCAACGCTCCTGTACTAGTGTACCTTACTCCTGTCCTGCATCCTTGCCTGCAACACTTCTGTACTAGTGCCCCTTACTCCTGTCCTGCATCCTTGCCTGCAACACCCCTGTACTAGTGCCCCATTACTCCTGTCCTGCATGCTTGCCTGCAACACTCCTGTACTAGTGCACCTTACTCCTGTCCTGCATCCTTGCCTGCAACACCCCTGTACTAGTGCCCCTTACTCCTGTCCTGCATCCTTGCTTGCAACACTCCTGTACTAGTGTACCTTACTCCTGTCCTGCATCCTTGCCTGCAACACCCCTGTACTAGTGTACCTTACTCCTGTCCTGCATGCTTGCCTGCAACGCTCCTGTACTAGTGTACCTTACTCATGTCCTGCATCCTTGCCTGCAACGCTCCTGTACTAGTGTACCTTACTCCTGTCCTGCATCCTTGCCTGCAACGCTCCTGTACTAGTGTATCTTACTCCTGTCCTGCATCCTTGCCTGCAACGCTCCTGTACTAGTGTACCTTACTCCTGTCATGCATCCTTGCCTGCAACGCTCCTGTACTAGTGCACCCTACTCCTGTCCTGCATCCTTGCCTGCAACGCTCCTGTACTAGTGTACCTTACTCCTGTCCTGCATCCTTGCCTGCAACACTCCTGTACTAGTGCCCCTTACTCCTGTCCTGCATCCTTGCCTGCAACACCCCTGTACTAGTGCCCCTTACTCCTGTCCTGCATGCTTGCCTGCAACACTCCTGTACTAGTGTACCTTACTCCTGTCCTGCATCCTTGCCTGCAACAATCCTGTACTGGTGTACCTTACTCCTGTCCTGCATTCCTACCTACAAAGCTCCTGTACTGGTGTATCTTACTCCTCCCTTGCATCAGTGCCTGCAGCTCCCCTGTACTAGTGCACCCTACTCCTGTTCTGCATCCTTGCCTGCAACACCCCTGTACTAGTGCACCCTACTCCTGTCCTGCATCCTTGCCTGCAACACCCCAGTGCACCCTACTCATGTCCTGCATCCTTACCTGCAACACTCCTGTACTAGTACACCCTACTCCTGTCCTGCATTCTTGCCTGCAACACCCCTGTACTAGTACACCCTACTCCTGTCCTGCATTCTTGCCTGCAACACCCCTGTACTAGTACACCCTACTCCTGTCCTGCATGCTTGCCTGCAACGCTCCTGTACTAGTGTACTTTACTCCTGTCCTGCATCCTTGCCAGCAACACCCCTGTACTAGTGCCCCTTACTCCTGTCCTGCATCCTTGCCTGCAACACCCCTGTACTAGTGCACCCTACTCCTGTCCTGCATCCTTGCCTGCAACACCCCTGTACTAGTGCACCCCACTCCTGTCCTGCATCCTTGCCTGCAACACCCCTGTACTAGTGCACCCTACTCCTGTCCTGCATCCTTGCCTGCAACGCTCCTATACTAGTGCACCCTATTCCTGTCCTGCATCCTTGCCTGCAACACCCCTGTACTAGTGCACCCTACTCCTGTCCAGCATCCTTGCCTGCAACGCTCCTGTACTAGTGCACCCTACTCCTGTCCGGCACCTTTGCCTGCAACGCTCCTGTATAAGTGCCCCTTACTCCAGTTATGCATCCTTGCCTGCAACGCTCCTGTATAAGTGCCCTTACTCCTGTCCTGCATGCTTGCCTGCAACGCTCCTGTACTAGTGCACCCTACTTCTGTCCTGCATCCTTGCCTGCAACGCTCCTGTACTAGTGCCCCTTACTCCTGTCCTGCATCCTTGCCTGCAACACCCCTGTACTAGTGCCCCTTACTCCTGTCCTGCATGCTTGCCTGCAACGCTCCTGTACTAGCCCCTGTACTAGTGCCCCTTACTCCTGTCCTGCATGCTTGCCTGCAACGCTCCTGTACTAGTGCCCCTTACTCCTGTCCTGCATGCTTGCCTGCAACGCTCCTGTACTAGTGCCCCTTACTCCTGTCCTGCATGCTTGCCTGCAACGCTCCTGTACTAGTGTACCTTACTCCTGTCCTGCATCCTTGCCTGCAACGCTCCTGTAGTAGTGCCCCTTACTCCTGTCCTGCCTGCTTGCCTGCAACGCTCCTGTACTAGTGCCCCTTACTCCTGTCCTGCATCCTTGCCTGCAACACCCCTGTACTAGTGTACCTTACTCCTGTCCGGCATCCTTGCCTGCAACACCCCTGTACTGGTGTACCTCACTTCTGTCCTGCATCCTTGCCTGCAACGCTCCTGTACTAGTGCACCTTACTCGTGTCCTGCATCCTTGCCTGCAACACCCCTGTACTAGTGTACCCTACTCCTGTCCTGCATGCTTGCCTGCAACGCTCCTGTACTAGTGTACCCTACTCCTGTCCTGCATGCTTGCCTGTAACACTCCTGTACTAGTGCCCCTTACTCCTGTCCTGCATCCTTGCCTGCAACACCCTTGTACTAGTGTACCCTACTCCTGTCCTGCATGCTTGCCTGCAACGCTCCTGTACTAGTGCCCCTTACTCCTGTCCTGCATCCTTGCCTGCAACACCCCTGTACTAGTGTATCCTACTCCTGTCATGCATGCTTGCCTGCAACGCTCCTGTACTAGTGCCCCTTACTCCTGTCCTGAATCCTTGCCTGCAACACCCCTGTATTAGTGTACCCTACTCCTGTCCTGCATGCTTGCCTGCAACGTTCCTGTACTAGTGCACCTTACTCCTGTCCTGCATCCTTGCCTGCAACACCCCTGTACTAGTACACCTTACTCCTGTCCTGCATCGTTGCCTGCATCGCTCCTGTACTAGTGCACCCTACTCCTGTCCTGCATCCTTGCCTGCAACACCCCTGTACTAGTGCCCCTTACTCCTGACCTGCATCCTTGCCTGCAACACCCCTGTACTAGTACACCCTACTCCCGTCCTGCATTCTTGCCTGCAACACCCCTGTACTAGTACACCCTACTCCTGTCCTGCATGGTTGCCTGCAACGCTCCTGTACTAGTGTACTTTACTCCTGTCCTGCATCCTTGCCTGCAACACCCCTGTACAAGTGCCCCTTACTCCTGTCCTGCATCCTTGCCTGCAACACCCCTGTACTAGTGCACCCTACTCCTGTCTTGCATCCTTGCCTGCAACGCTCCTGTACTAGTGCCCCTTACTCCTGTCCTGCATCCTTACCTGCAACACCCCTGTACTAGTGCACCCTACTCCTATCCTGCATGCTTGCCTGCAACGCTCCTGTACTAGTGTACCTTACTCCTGTCCTGCATCCTTGCCTGCAACACCCCTGTACTAGTGCACCCTACTCCTGTCCTGCATGCTTGCCTGCAACGCTCGTGTACTAGTGTACCTTATTCCTGTCCTGCATCCTTGCCTGCAACGCTCCTGTACTAGTGTACCTTACTCCTGTCCTGCATGGTTGCCTGCAACGCTCCTGTACTAGTGTACCTTACTCCTGTCCTGCAGCCTTGCATGCAACACCCCTGTACTAGTGCACCCTACTCCTGTCATGCATGCTTGCCTGCAACGCTCCTGTACTAGTGTACCTTACTCCTGTCCTGCATCCTTGCCTGCAACGCTCCTGTACTCGTGTACCTTACTCCTGTCCTGCATGCTTGCCTGCAACGCTCCTGTACTAGTGTACCTTACTCCTGTCCTGCATCCTTGCCTGCAACGCCCCTGTACTGGTGCCCCTTACTCCTGTCCTGCATGCTTGCCTGCAACGCTCCTGTACTAGTGCCCCTTACTCCTGTCCTGCATCCTTGCCTGCAACACCCCTGTACTGGTGTACCTTACTCCTGTCAAGCATCCTAGCCTGCAACACCCCTGTACTAGTGACCCTTACTCCTGTCCTGCATCCTTGCCTGCAACACCCCTGTACTAGTGCCCCTTACTCCTGTCCTGCATGCTTGCCTGCAACGCCGCTGTACTAGTGCCCCTTACTCCTGTCCTGCATCCTTGCCTGCAACACCCCTGTACTAGTGCCCCTTACTCCTGTCCTGCATGCTTGCCTGCAACACTCCTGTACGAGTGCACCTTACTCCTGTCCTGCATCCTTGCCTGCAACGCTCCTGTACTAGTGCCCCTTACTCCTGTCCTGCATCCTTGCCTGCAACACCCCTGTACTAGTGCCCCTTACTCCTGTCCTGCATCCTTGCCTGCAACGCTCCTGTACAATGCACCTTACTCCTGTTATGCATCCTTGCCTGCAACACCCCTGTACTAGTGTACCTTACTCCTGTCCTGCAACCCTACCTGCAACACCCCTGTACTAGTGTACCTTACTCCTGTCCTGCATCCTTGCCTGCAACACCCCTGTAATAGTGTACCGTACCCCTGTCCTGCATCCCTACCTGCAACACCCCTGTACTAGTGTACCTTACTCCTGTCCTGCATCCTTGCCTGCAACACCCCTGTAATAGTGTACCGTACCCCTGTCCTGCATCCTTGCCTGCAACACCCCTGTACTAGTGTACCTTACTCCTGTCCTGCATCCTTGCCTGCAGCCCTCCTGTACTAGTGTACCTTACTCCTGTCCTGCATCCTTGCCTGCAACACCCCTGTACTAGTGCACCCTACTCCTGTCCTGCATCCTTGCCTGCAACGCTCCTGTACTAGTGTACCTTACTCCTGTTATGCATCCTTGCCTGCAACGCTCCTGTACTAGTGTACCTTACTCCTGTCCTGCATCCTTGCCTGCAACACCCCTGTACTAGTGCACCCTACTCCTGTCCTGCATCCTTGCCTGCAACACTCCTGTACTAGTGTACCTTACTCCTGTCATGCATCCTTGCCTGCAACGCTCCTGTACTAGTGTACCTTACTCCTGTCCTGTATCCTTGCCTGCAACACCCCTGTACTAGTGCACCCTACTTCTGTCCTGCATCCTTGCCTGCAACGCTCCTGTACTAGTGTACCTTACTCCTGTTATGCATCCTTGCCTGCAACGCTCCTGTACTAGTGTGCCTTACTCCTGTCCTGCATCCTTGCCTGCAACACCCCTGTACTAGTGTACCATACTCCTGTTATGCATCCTTGCCTGTAACGCTCCTGTACTAGTGTACCTTACTCCTGTCCTGCATCCTTGCCTGCAACACTCCTGTACTAGTGTACCTTACTCTTGTCCTGCATCCTTGCCTGCAACGCTCCTGTACTAGTGTACCTTACTCCTGTTATGCATCCCTCCCTGCAACGCTCCTGTACTAGTGCCCCTTACTCCTGTCCTGCATTGCTACCTGCAACGCTCATGTACTAGTGCACCCTACTCATGTTCTGCAGCCTTACCTGGAATGCTCCTGTACAATGCACCTTACTCCTGTCCTGCATCCTTGCCTGCAACACTCCTGTACTAGTGCACCTTAGTCCTGTTATGCATCCTTGCCTGCAACGCTCCTGTACTAGTGCCCCTTACTCCTGTCCTGCATCCTTGCCTGCAACACCCCTGTACAAGTGCACCTTACTCCTGTCCTGCATGCTTGCCTGCAACGCTCCTGTACTAGTGTACCTTACTCCTGTCCTGCATCCTTGCCTGCAACGCTCCTGTACTAGTGTACCTTACTCCTGTCATGCATCCTTGCCTGCAACGCTCCTGTACTAGTGCACCCTACTCCTGTCCTGCATCCTTGCCTGCAACGCTCCTGTACTAGTGTACCTTACTCCTGTCCTGCATCCTTGCCTGCAACACTCCTGTACTAGTGCCCCTTACTCCTGTCCTGCATCCTTGCCTGCAACACCCCTGTACTAGTGCCCCTTACTCCTGTCCTGCATGCTTGCCTGCAACACTCCTGTACTAGTGCCCCTTACTCCTGTCCTGCATCCTTGCTTGCAACACTCCTGTACTAGTGTACCTTACTCCTGTCCTGCATCCGTGCCTGCAACACCCCTGTACTAGTGTACCTTACTCCTGTCCTGCATCCTTGCCTGCAACGCTCCTGTACTAGTGTACCTTACTCATGTCCTGCATCCTTGCCTGCAACGCTCCTGTACTAGTGTACCTTACTCCTGTCCTGCATCCTTGCCTGCAACGCTCCTGTACTAGTGTATCTTACTCCTGTCCTGCATCCTTGCCTGCAACGCTCCTGTACTAGTGTACCTTACTCCTGTCCTGCATCCTTGCCTGCAACACTCCTGTACTAGTGCCCCTTACTCCTGTCCTGCATCCTTGCCTGCAACACCCCTGTACTAGTGCCCCTTACTCCTGTCCTGCATCCTTGCCTGCAACACTCCTGTACTAGTGTACCTTACTCCTGTCCTGCATCCTTGCCTGCAACACCCCTGTACTAGTGCCCCTTACTCCTGTCCTGCATCCTTGCCTGCAACGCTCCTGTACTAGTGTACCTTACTCCTGTCCTGCATCCTTGCCTGCAACACTCCTGTACTAGAGCCCCTTACTCCTGTCCTGCATCCTTGCCTGCAACACTCCTGTACTAGTGTACCTTACTCCTGTCCTGCATCCTTGCCTGCAACACTCCTGTACTAGTGTACCTTACTCCTGTCCTGCATTCTTGCCTGCAACACCCCTGTACTAGTGCCCCTTACTCCTGTTATGCATCCTTGCCTGCAACGCCCCTGTACTAGTACACCTTCTTCCTGACCTGCAACCCCCTCTGCTGTTCAAGCCTTGTGATTACTCTCTGTCCACGCCCTTAGGTCCTGATCCAGTAGTAGCATCCTGCTGTACTACTACTGATACACTATGCACCTCTCCCAGTGCATCTCAATCCTGGCCTAGAGTAACCTCGGTTAATCTGGTGCTGGGACCCCATTACACTCTGTCGATGCACCGGCGCCCCAAGCTACACCAAATCCTGTACTGGGACGTGTGACGTCCCAGTTGTGTTGGTGCGCATGCGCGGGCCTCGTTATGGTCCCGCGCATGCGTAGTTTAATAAAGTGCGCCCGTGCGGCAGTTCCCGCCGGGACGCGGAGCAAGCAGCATCGCGTCGCGCGTATTCTTGTGTGGTCCGTGTCCGCATGTGTGCGTGGGCCCTCACGGCCACATACAACAACTGGCGACGAGGCGGGATCGGTGCCACAGCGCTCGCCCCAAGGACACACGTCACCGGCACGAGAGTACAGGACGAAAGCATTCGTTTGCTTCGAGGCAGTAGCGGCCTGCACAGGTGCTCGTGCGCTGCCACGGAAAAAGAGAAAAAGAAAAAAAAAAACAATTTTTGGAATTCCTGTTGTTCCCAGCAACCTGGGGACAATCCGAAAAAAACAAGAACCGGACACGAGGCCAGTGACGGGACACAGCGGAAGGTGTGCGGAACAGCGCATCAACCAGGTTAGCGGCCTCTATTACACCGAGAGGTGCCTGTGCGACCTGTGAAAATGTCAAGCAGTGACGATGAAGCAGAAGTGGCGACAAGAGTGGTGAGGACACAACGGGGTTCGCTGCTGCCCATGCAGGAGTTCGACATGTCGGGGCCCCCGTCCAAGTTGAGTCCCAGGTGGCTCCTATGGGTCAAAAAGTTAGAAATGTACTTTACTGCGACGGGGACGTCGAATGACGACGCAAAAAGGGCGACCCTTCTGTATTCAGCTGGCCTGGACGTTATGCGAATCTATGAATCATTTGCCCTACCGGTGGTAACGTATGACACGGTCAAGACCGCGCTGGAGAACCATTTCATCCCACAGTCAAATGTCGACTACGAAAGGTTCCTGTTCTGCAGGGAGAGGCAAAGGGAGGAAGAATCCCTCGATCAGTTCTGCGCCAGACTGAGATTGATGGCCAGCACGTGCCGCTGGGACAACGACGAGCTGATGATAAGGAACCAGGTGCTCCAGGGCTGCAGTTCGGGCAAATTGCGACGTCAAGTACTGAGGGAGCCAGGATGGTCACTGCAACAGATACTTGACAGTGGGAGGACGTACGAGTTAGCAGAGTCCAGAGGTGCGAGCATGGATGCAGCGGTCAGGCCAAATGCGAGGGAGGAGGCCTTTGCCGTGTCCAAGAGAACAAAGCAGAAAGAGAAGTGGGCCCCGAAGGCATCGGAGACCAGGCATCCGTCCGTGCCGGGGTCGATTTGTCCGGACTGCGGATATGACGTACCTCACGTGGAGGAGTGCCCCGCCAAGATGAGGTCTTGCGGGCAGTGCAATGGTCTGGGGCACTATGCTCGAATGTGCCGCGCACCGGCCCCTGTCCCCACACAGAGAGGTCCCGCGAGAGCGAGAGGCGGCGGATTCAGAAGGCAGCGCAACATTGCTGCCCTCGAACAGGAGATACGGAAACTGCAGCTCGCGGAGGAAGAGGAAGAAGAGGACGAGGATGAAGAAGAGGTTTTCTTCATCTCTAACATTGCCTCGGGGAACAAAAGGAGGAGGCAGCCCAGGTGCGTGGTGGACATATTGGGTGTGCCGACCCAGATACTGATAGATACAGGCGCTTCGGTGTGTGTGCTGGCAGAGGAAGACTATCAGAAACTTCCAGGCCCGCCGCCACTGGACATGTCCACGGCGAAGATATTTACTTTTGGAGGGGACACCCCGCTACCACTCAAGGGTGTGTTCGTGTCACCGGTGTCAAAAGGGGGCAGGAGCATCAAGGCCAAATTCTTTGTTACAGACGTGAGCCCCCACTCACTTCTCAGCTGCGCGGCGTCGGAAGCCCTTAACCTGGTTCATTTTGCATATGGTGTATACCAGATAGACATTGAGACACTGCTGGACAGGTTCTCGAGCATCTTCGAAGGCATTGGGAAACTCAAAGCACCCCCCGTGCGCCTCCACATCGACGAGTCGATCAGACCGACGGCCCTCAAGTACCGCAGGATCCCGTTTCACCTGCGGGAGAAAGTGGAGGAGGAGCTCCGATCACTAGTGGAGATGGACATCATTGAGAGAGTGGAGGGGCCAACGCCCTGGGTGTCCCCGATAGTGGTGGCCCCCAAGCCAAAGCAACCAGGGGCCGTGAGAATCTGCGTGGACATGCGCCTCCCAAACGCCGCTATTAAGAGGGAGAGGCACCTTACACCCACTCTGGATGACATCATCGGAGAGCTTCAGGGGGCGAGAGTGTTCTCGAAGTTAGACCTGCGAGCGGGCTACCACCAGCTCGAACTACACCCGGACTCCAGGTTCATAACTACGTTTACGACGCATGACGGCCTCTTCCAGTTCAAACGGTTGAGCTTCGGAATCTCATCGGCCGCCGAAGTTTTCCAGAACACCATTAGAGGAGCGTTGGCTGGCCTCAAAGGGGTACTGAACATGAGCGACGACATTTTAGTCTTCGCGGACTCGGAACGGGAACACATGAAGAGGTTGGAGGACACGCTCCTGAGGTTGAAGAACTTGGGGCTCACCCTCCATCGGCAAAAATGTGAGTTCTTCAAAGACCGCATTGGTTTCTTCGGGTTCATATTCCACGCAGCTGGTGTGTCGCCCGACCCAGCCAAAGTGAAGGACATTAAGGAAGCCCCCACCCCCCAGTCACCTACGGAAGTGAGGAGTTTCCTGGGGATGGTCACTTATTGCGGGCGCTTCATCAAGGGGCTGGCGGAGCCACTCAGAGTGCTAACAAGGAACGACGCTGAGTGGAAATGGGGGGCCAATGAGCAGAAGGCGTTCCAGACTCTGAAGAATGCCCTGTCGGATGGAGACACCATGGCCTACTTCAACCCCAAAGTGGAGTCCGAGGTGGTGGTTGACGCTAGTCCAGTGGGAGTGGGGGCAGTGCTAATGCAACCTGACACACGTGGAGACATGCGCCCCATCGCGTATGCGAGTAAGGCCTTTTCGGACACGGAAACGAGATACTCACAGATTGAACGGTCGCCATTTCCGTTTGTACATACTGGGCAAACCTGTAGTGGTGGTGACGGACCACAAGCCACTCCTGCCCATTCTGGCAGGGGGAGCCTCCAAACCCCCCCCCCAGGATCGAGAGGTGGATGCTAGCCCTGATGGAGTACGGGGTGAAACTCATATACCGACCAGGCACGAACAACCCGGCCGACTACCTGTCGCGCCATCCCAACAAGGAGAGCGCTGTCACCGACATCGGAGCGAATGAGTGCCACGGGCTGTTGTGTCAGGTGGTGGAAGGGTCCCTTCCGATGGCAATATCAAGGCTAGAGATGGCGACGGAATGTTCCAAGGACGAAGTGTTCACCATAGTCAAGAATGCCGTGAGAAGCGGCGAGTGGAGGGAAGTGCTGCAGGACAACTCCCGCCGGCAAGCGGAGGCGCAGAATGACCTTCGAGCGCTCTGGAAGGTCAAGGATGAACTCTCAGTCGCGGACGATGGACTCATACTTCGAGGGCGGCAAATTGTAATCCCGCGGGCACTGCGGTCAAGGATCCTCGAACTTGCCCACATTGGACATCAGGGGATTGTTAAAATGAAGGCTCGGCTGAGAAACAAAGTATGGTTTCCGGACCTGGAGGGGCGAGTGGAGAGTTTTGTAAGGAGGTGCATCGCATGTCAAGCGGCGGCCCCGGGTGACAGAGCTCCGCCGATAAGGTCGATGGAACGCAGTTGCCGTCCGTGGGAAACCGTCCACGTGGATTTTGGCTCGACTGGTCGGGGAATGTACTTTCTGGTGGCAGTGGACCAATGGTCCAGGTATCCCGAAGTGGAGGTGGTACACTCGACGGCGACAGAGTGTACAACGAAGGCACTGGACAAAATGTTTGCCACCCATGGATTCCCAGACCTCCTGTGCTCGGACAATGGACCACCTTTCACTGGCAACCAATTCGCGACATACCTCCGTGAAAGGGGGATCCGGCATCGCAGGGTGTCCCCGCTTTGGCCGCGGGCCAACGGGGAGGCCGAAAGAATGATGAGGACTCTCAACAAGGTCCTGAGGATCTCCGCCTGCGGCGGTGAAGACCTGGAGAGGAAGCTCGTGGAGTTTCTGAGGGAATACCGCACAACGCCCCACTAGTCCACGAGAGTGGCCCCAGCTGAGGCCATATTTGGGCGATTCCCAAGGGGAATGTTGCCGGAGGAGGATGGCCGGCTGCCCGGAGTAATAGACGATGATGGTGTCCGGGACGTACGGGCCAGGCGCAATGATAAAGAAAGTGAAAGGAGGGGCCTGCAAGAAAAGGAGGTGCGAGTGGGTGACGCAGTGTTGGTCCGGAACAGGCACCCCGAGGGGAAGTTGTCCTTGCCCTTCGAGCCGCGCCCGTGGAAGGTGACGCACGTCAAAGGCACCATGGTGACGGCAGCCTGCGACCGAGGGACAGTCACGCGCAACCGGTCGTTCTTCAAACGCATTGAAAGACCGGCAGAGAATGGACCAGCAGAGGAAGACGCAGGGCAGGCTGGTCCGCCAGAAGATCTGGAGAGCGGGCAGGCGGGCCCGCCAGGTGGTCCGAAGAGGGGGCAAGACAAGGAAACATCGAGGCGGGACCCCGACGATTCTCCTCCGCCTCCCGCATCACCAAGGTACCCTACCCGCCGTGACAGGCGGTTGCCCGGGCATTTCAAGGACTATGTCCTGGACTCACGTGACTGAACTGAATGAGGCAAGGTGAGACTCAAGTGGTCATATGGCCGCCCGGAATACCTGGCGTGCAAGGTGATGCGCGTTGAACTGTTTACGTTGTTTTGGTTGAAGTTATTTAGGGATGTGACGTCCCAGTTGTGTTGGTGCGCATGCGCGGGCCTCGTTATGGTCCCCCGCATGCGTAGTTTAATAAAGTGCACCCGTGCGGCAGTTCCCGCCGGGACGCGGAGCAAGCAGCATCGCGTCCCGCATATTCTTGTGTGGTCCGTGTCCGCATGTGTGCGTGGGCCCTCACGGCCACATACAACAGAACGCATGCCAGCAAGAGCATGACAACTCCACCCTGTCCCCATATAGCCCTGTACTGCACTCGTGATCGAGGGGCTAGATGCTAGAAGTTCAATGTGCTTTAGATATGCACCCAAATGCCCTGCCCAGGACTTTGCATACATAGGGGAGTGAGAGAGCCTCATATTTACTACTCTATGGCTCACCCGTGATAGTGCAGGCCTAGCTTCAGCCTGCTTCTGCAGAAATCAATAGCAGTGCTATTCTGCAGGTAAAAATTGAAATGACAGAGTTCATTACTATTAGAAATGGGGTGACGGGATGGAAGGAGGTCTAAAGTGAATTCACTCAGTATTCCCATGCAGGAGAGTGGAATCATTGAAGGTCCTCTTAG
Source organism: Ambystoma mexicanum (assembly GCF_040938575.1). Taxonomy (NCBI): domain Eukaryota; kingdom Metazoa; phylum Chordata; class Amphibia; order Caudata; family Ambystomatidae; genus Ambystoma; species Ambystoma mexicanum. The sequence continues at coordinate 63,159,973 of NC_090929.1, forward strand.
AGTGGGACAGGACTGGCGACGCCAGGCAAGTTTGGCACAGTCACAGCAGTTCCCTGCCCTGTGTTTGTGCAGTTGGCAGCAGGGTCATTAGTTGCCCCCGCCCCCTCCAGGACCATAAAATGCTGTCACACTCCATACATTTACTGTCAGCAAGCAGGTACCGTCCCAGAAGGGGCTTGATGGCCATACACCTTGGGGCAGGTGAGACGTCATGAATGGGACGAGGAAGAATAGGACTCGGAGTAAGGAAGATTACTATTTGTAATTCGGGCATTAGTCCCATCCATTACTTATTGGAGGCTTAGCACAGCGGTCGGCAAAGTGGAGGATCACAGAACAATGTTGCACAACTGCAGGTGAAAGATATCTGCGCCATGAACATCTAAGACATGGCTGTAGATAAAACATGTCCACCCGAGGGGTCGAGTGTGGCTGCTCCATGAACCTTGCTAAAAGTGCCTTGAGGCTGCCGTTCCCCGGGGATAGGAGGACCTGTGGAAGTCTCCTCAATGGATAAGCCTGTCCATGTTCCTGAAGAGGGAGTAGATGGTCATGGCAACTGAGCGGCCATGCTCGCAGATACCTGTAAAACACATCTGCTCTAATCTGTTCAGTAATAACACTACCCCCAAGGAGGAAGAAAAAAGGGGGAGCAGGCAGAACCTTCCACCCTACATAAAATGAAGGCAGGACCCTGTGCAAGCAGAGCTGCCCAAAGACTACAAGTCACACAGGGGACAAGAAGAGCTAAATGCCATCCAGAAGGTCACCTACCTGTGGAAGCCATGCAGAGGACCTCCTGTAAAGTGGTAAATGATGTGGACCTGCGAGACATGGGCTCCACTAAATGGCTTGGGGAGGGATTCACCAGATAGGAAACTGACAGCCAACAAGAAGAAGGCTCACTCCCACGATTTAAGGATCAAAATCTTTCAAATAAACCCATATAGGATGGGATGAAGGCAACACCCTGCTTTGGGAACGCTCACTTCTCATCCCAGTAGACACTGTGTAACGAGAGAAAAAGTCCATATGCTCATATCCTCAGGTTCTACACTAGACAGCATGCAACGCCGGGGTCTGCATAGGGGGGAAGAGGAAAATGATGGCTTGTCCACCACGTGCTTCTCGCTCCATGTCCCAAAGCATCCCAACCTCACGCACCTGGCGGAAACAGAAGACTGCTATTCTTCTAAATAGAAACTATCGCGCCACGTCCACATGTCCATCATGATGGGGGGCTGAGGGGATGATTGTCTAGCGAGCACCAAAATCTGGAGACAAGGGAACCTGCAAAAAAGACACTCCAGGATTCATACAGAGACGAGCCGTGGCCCATGGAAGAACCATCCCTGTGATGTGCACGGAAGCAGGATCATCCTGTAAAGGTCACTCTTCCCCATGAGTTATTCAGGCTGTAGGTCCTGTGAAGATTTCCACCCATGCAATGGTAGGCCTCTGTAGAGAGTACTCCACGAACTGTCCTAGGACTTGTACTCTAGTGGATAAAGACATGTGCGAGCTGATGCCCACTCAGATTCTGAAAAAGGAACCCGTTCCCTTGGTCATCACGCAGCATGATGTGCTGCTCAGGATGCCCACTCAGATTCTGAAAGAGGAACCCGTTCCCTTGGTCACCAAGGAGCATGACGTGCTGCTCAGGATGCCCACTCAGATTCTGAAAGAGGAACCCGTTCCCTTGGTCACCACGCAGCATGATGTGCTGCTCAGGATGCCCACTCAGATTCTGAAAGAGGAACCCGTTCCCTTGGTCATCACGCAGCATGACGTGCAGCTCAGGATGCCCACTCAGATTGTGAAAGAGGAACCCGTTCCCTTGGTCACCAAGGAGCATGACGTGCTGCTCAGGATGCCCACTCAGATTCTGAAAGAGGAACCCGCTCCCTTGGTCATCACGCAAAATGATGTGCTGCTCAGGATGCCCACTCAGATTCTGAAAGAGGAACCCGTTCCCTTGGTCATCACGCAGCATGATGTGCTGCTCAGGATGCCCACTCAGATTCTGAAAGAGGAACCCGTTCCCTTGGTCATCACGCAGCATGACGTGCTGCTCAGGATGCCCACTCAGATTGTGAAAGAGGAACCCGTTCCCTTGGTCACCAAGGAGCATGACGTGCTGCTCAGGATGCCCACTCAGATTGTGAAAGAGGAACCCGCTCCCTTGGTCATCACGCAGCATGATGTGCTGCTCAGGATGCCCACTCAGATTCTGAAAGAGGAACCCGTTCCCTTGGTCATCACACAGCATGATGTGCTGCTCAGGATGCCCACTCAGATTCTGAAAGAGGAACCCGTTCCCATGGTCACCAAGGAGCATGACGTGCTGCTCAGGATGCCCACTCAGATTCTGAAAGAGGAACCCGTTCCCTTGGTCATCACGCAGCTTGACGTGCTGCTCGAGATGCCCACTCAGATTCTGAAAGAGGAACCCGTTCCCTTGGTCATCACGCAGCATGACGTGCTGCTCAGGATGCCCACTCAGATTCTGAAAGAGGAACCCGTTCCCTTGGTCATCACGCAGCATGACGTGCTGCTAGGGATGCCCACTCAGATTCTGAAAGAGGAACCCGTTCCCTTGGTCACCAAGGAGCATGACGTGCTGCTCAAGATGCCCACTCAGATTCTGAAAGAGGAACCCGTTCCCTTGGTCACCACGCAGCATGACGTGCTGCTCAGGATGCCCACTCAGATTCTGAAAGAGGAACCCGTTCCCTTGGTCACCAAGGAGCATGACGTGCTGCTCAGGATGCCCACTCAGATTCTGAAAGAGGAACCCGCTCCCTTGGTCATCACGCAGCATGACGTGCTGCTCAGGATGCCCACTCAGATTCTGAAAGAGGAACCCGTTCCCTTGGTCATCACACAGCATGATGTGCTGCTCAGGATGCCCACTCAGATTCTGAAAGAGGAACCCGTTCCCATGGTCACCAAGGAGCATGACGTGCTGCTCAGGATGCCCACTCAGATTCTGAAAGAGGAACCCGTTCCCTTGGTCATCACGCAGCTTGACGTGCTGCTCGAGATGCCCACTCAGATTCTGAAAGAGGAACCCGTTCCCTTGGTCATCACGCAGCATGACGTGCTGCTCAGGATGCCCACTCAGATTCTGAAAGAGGAACCCGTTCCCTTGGTCATCACGCAGCATGACGTGCTGCTCAGGATGCCCACTCAGATTCTGAAAGAGGAACCCGTTCCCTTGGTCATCACGCAGCATGACGTGCTGCTAGGGATGCCCACTCAGATTCTGAAAGAGGAACCCGTTCCCTTGGTCACCAAGGAGCATGACGTGCTGCTCAAGATGCCCACTCAGATTCTGAAAGAGGAACCCGTTCCCTTGGTCACCACGCAGCATGACGTGCTGCTCAGGATGCCCACTCAGATTCTGAAAGAGGAACCCGTTCCCTTGGTCATCACACAGATTGATGTGCTGCTCAGGATGCCCACTCAGATTCTGAAAGAGGAACCCGTTCCTTTGGTCATCACGCAGCATGACGTGCTGCTCAGGATGCCCACTCAGATTCTGAAAGAGGAACCCGTTCCCTTGGACATCACGCAGCATGACGTGCTGCTCAGGATGCCCACTCAGATTCTGAAAGAGGAACCCGTTCCCTTGGTCATCACGCAGCATGACGTGCTGCTCAGGATGCCCACTCAGATTCTGAAAGAGGAACCAGTTCCCTTGGTCATCACGCAGCATGACGTGCTGCTCAGGATGCCCACTCAGATTCTGAAAGAAGAACCCGTTCCCTTGGTCATCACGCAGCATGATGTGCTTCTCAGGATGCCCACTCAGAGTCTGAAAGAGGAACCCGTTCCCTTGGTCACCACGCAGCATGACGTGCTGCTCAGGATGCCCACTCAGAACTTGGAGCACTTCTGTACTTGTAGAGATCTGTGACGACCCCCTTATTTACAAGCACAATTACTTGGTGCATGTGTCCATGTTAAAGTTCCAAAATATCACAAAATTATCATTGTATGGTCAGTCAGTGGCAGCTGGTGAATTTTTGTGATTGGAGGGGTGTGAATATTTTCCACGAATATGCCAGAGCGACAGAGTGTAGCGAGGGACCCAGAACCAACCAAGGAGGGGGTTCGGGTTGGTTTTGCCCCTGAGAATTTTGTTTTACATTTGGGTTATAATGGTGCATTGTACAGCACTCTTTCTCTGGCAAACTGGGTAAAACGCCAGGCAGTTTGCAGTGGTTTTGTAGGGTAACCCCAATCCAAAAATGCAATAGATGCAAATCACCAACAGACCACATAACCATTTCCCAAAACATTTTCATAATGCCTTCACCCACAATATATGCCAGTATAAAAACATGGTGTTAGGCACGACTGTATGCAGTACCCTTAGGGTGCACTACAACAACCCTGACCTCCTGGCAATAGCAACCCAACCTTTGGTATAAGTCTGTACTACACAGGTTGGTAGTGTGGACGAGTAGCCAGGCTTATCTCAAGAGGGGTCAATGTGAGCTCTAGGGGAGTTACACAGAAATTCACAGTGACAAGTATTCAAGCAAACACTTACACACAGTGTTTCTCGATAATACAATTATTAATTTATTTACCAGTCAGTTGATGTAAGCCTTCTTCAGAAGGGAGCACTGTAAAACACGACACAAATATACTTTAAAACTATACACTCTCTTAAGTTCAGATTCAGTAAATACCCATTTGGGGTGGCATACAGCAGAGACCCACACCCACAGGTGACTTCAATTGTTAGGGTGCTGTTGACATTAATGTATTGATGGCATTCAGAATTAGTTAAGAGTAAGTCCAAAGGGAAAGATTATTGGAGCAAACAAGATACCACAAATATTTCTTAAGCAGGCAAATACTTTCCGATCCCCCAATAAGAGTCATTCGGTTAACACAGGCTAAGCCCAAGTCAATAGGCAAGAGTCTAGATGGACTGAAGAACTTCTTTGAAGGTAAGTAGGAAAGTCTTTGCACAATGTTTCAGAAGTCTTTGAAGAAAAAGGTGAACCAATGTAGGGCCCCAAGCTGTTAGACTTTTGAGTAGTATAAGATGGAAGCAACTCTAGAGCAAGAGGTAAGTTCTCTCAGACTTTTTATAGTACCTTTAAAGTGAAGCAAAGATGCAGCACATGACCTCTGTTACTGTGCAGCTCTGCAGATCTCACTGTTCCTGGGCCTCAGTCGTGGGGACAAGAAGGAGGACATCGGGGGACTCCTGCATTGCACTGGGACGGTCAAAACTTGCAACCAGCAAACTTCACTTTCAGTGGCTGTTCGGTGTTTCAGCTCCTTGTGTCTACCGCAAATAGCAACACCGCGGTTCCTGGCTGTCAAGATGGACTTTCCTTGCTTCTGGGGTCCCGCACTCTGTTGGGAGGGCTCAGGCTCGGTCAGTCCTGCTTCCTGGGAGTCCGGGGGATCTTCCTGGAGCTCTTGGCCAGCTTAAAAGCAACGCACACAAACTGGTGTTTCTCTCTGTGGCTCTATGGTTTCCAGCAGCAACTATGTGGAAATTCAACCAGCTTCGAGAAGGATGTCCAGGTGGCTTACTTTGGAGTTGATTGGTCCCACCAACTCAAGGGGAGAAGTCGTTCTTGCAGGGCTTCTCTGTCAATGCGAACTTGGCTTTTCAGCACAGCAGCAGGGCTACACCGGGCAAACCAACGGTCCAGGAGTTGCAGCAGGTGTCCTCTTCAAGTTCTTCTTCGGTTCCTTTCATCCAGTGGTCGACTCTGCCTTCCAAGCCAAAAGACTCACCTTTTATACAGTTCTCTCCCTTTCATTCCAGCCCAGCTGTCAGTCACCCAGCAGGGTGGCTGTCCTTGCCAGACAGTCAGCCGACCAATCATCACAGAGTACATTTGGGCCTCCTAGAAGACTAAGCACAGGGAGTTTCGGGCACCTCCCTCACTTCCTGCCTACCCCAGACACCCTGGAGCCAGAGGCGGGCTTCACTCATGAATCTCGCCAAAGACAAAATGAACAAAGGGACCAAACCTGGTATGGCGCACAGAGTAAATCTCAAGAAGGACCTTTCCACAAGGAAATGGCAAAAAAAGAAGACCAGGGCCATTTTGACAAAAATTGCACCCTTGTGTGCTTTACTGCAGCTACGAATGCAGCCCGCGGTAAATGCACACCATGGTAGTAAAAACGAAACCACTGCCACCATTCAGTGAGGAAAGGGTAGCATAAAAATGTTACATGAGAAGCTAGACAAAAAGGGGATACTAGGTAACCCCTCCAGCACCCTATTGTAAGATAGTGTGTGCTGGGTCTAGAAAGTCACTAATGTAAGTAAAGTCAATTTCACTTTACTGCTCTGGGAAACAGTAGTTTATCCCAGAGAAGGTATTTAAACCTTGGGGAAATCTAAGACACTTCCCTGTGTCACTGCACTAAAGGTGCTGTGTGACACAATGTAAAAGATGATGCTTATGGAGTTTGTCAGACTCCACAACCAAAAGAAACACAGAGTTCAGAAATCACATTAAAATACATGAGAGAGTGGGAAAAAGGGTCTCACTCTCTCCAGGTTCAAAATAATCAAGTCCTCAAAATCCAGCAAAGTTGCTGGTGGCCTCTAAGGTAGAGGGAATTGGCACATTTCTGAGAATTCTCCCTAATACTCGTCCTCCCCAGACTAAGGGACAGGAGGATTTAATCCACCCCTGGATGAATCTCCTTACTCCAGTCGGTCAAACTTTCTGGAGAGACCATCAGCATTTTGGTGATTACACCCTGACCTTTGTTCAATGGTAAAATCAAACCCCTGTAGGCTGATTGACCATCTTAACAATTTAGGATTCCCCCCCTTTATCTGCATTAACCATCTCAAGGGTTGGTGGTCTGTTTGAATTACACAAAGTAGATCCATACAAATATGGTCTAAACCTCTTCAAAAACCACACAATGGCAAAACACTCAGTTCTATAGTTGCCCACCTTGTTTCAGAGTCCTTCAGTTTCATACTTATGAAGCAGATTGGGTGTTCCCTGCCTTTCCCATCCAGCTGACTCAGAACTGCACCTATACCTGTATTGGAAGCATCTGTTTGAACAATAAAGGATTGGTTGTAGTCAGGAGCTCTTAAGACTGGAGCTTGACAAAGGGCTTTCTTAAGTCCTTCGAAAGCCCTGGTGCATTCCTCATTCCACCTGACCTTCTTGGGGAATTAGGGTGAGTAGATCACATTCAAGGGAGAAGCTATGGTCCATTACTTCTCAATGAAGTTCCTATAGTAACTTGTGAGACCTAAAAAGACTCTCACTTGGGTTTCAGTAGTACGGGTGGCCCAGTCTTGTACAGCTTGTACCTTGCTAGGCAATGGCCTTATTTCACCTCCTCCTACCTCATGTCCAAGGTAGACTACTTTACTCTGACCAATTTGACATTTACTTGCCTTTATGGTCAGATTGACCTGCTCAAGAGCCTTGGGGTCACATTGGCCTGCTCAAGAGCCTGTAACGCATATCCCAGGTGATCAATATGTTCCTTCCAAGTAGGGCTGAACACTGCAATGCCATCAAAGCATACCACGCAGAAGTCCTCCATCCCATTCAGAACATGATTGACCATCCTTTGGAATGTAGAGGGTGCATTCTTTAGTCCAAAAGGCATGACCTTAAACTGGTAGAGGCCTCCTGGGGGTTGGAAATGCAGTTTTCTCCTTGGCATGGTCAGTCAGACCTAGATGCCAATAGCCTGAGGTTAGATCAAATGTACTGAGGTACTTGGCTGAACCAAGTTTGTCCACCAGCTCATCTGTCCTAGGTAAAGGGTGGGCATCAGTCGTGGTGACTGCATTAAGAGCTCTATAGTCCACACAGAATCCCAACTCTTTAGATCCTGCCTTTGGCACTAGCACAACTGGACTAGCCCATGGACTGGTAGATTTTTGTAAGCATGGTCATGCTAACTGTGTTACAATTATTCAATTATGTTATTCTACATTCTATATATATTGAACCTGACACCTTAATAGATACAATCTCCCTCTCTACCCTGCTGTCTATCCTTCAGCATCTCCTCATTCACTTTTTCTTCTTTCTCTTAAACCACAGGGTCCTGTTACCCACTGCCCTGATGAAGGCGGATCACTTTCTTCTGTTTTGGATATAAGACTCCATCTGTCTATAACCGCCGAAACGCACTGTCACAAGAGGGGAACAAAGGTCCTTCACAGACTACCTTGCACAGTTTGGACCTTGGACCGCTGAGGGTCCATCTTCTGAAGGAACACCTTTCGAGGTTCTGCCTTAATTCCCCCGTATGCATTGGCAGACCCACCCCTAGATTAGAACAATCCCAATTCTGGGCGTCCCTTAAAACTTGCAATGAGGATTTACTCTTCGCTCATATTTCAAACAAAATGTTCTTCTTTTTTTCCTTTTTTGCTTTGAGGTAGCAACATAGTCAGAAATATTAATTTGGTTTAAAAAAATAAGCCTTGTTTCTGACTGAATGGACAAACTGAACGTGAAATTGACACATGCCCCTCTCCATGTTCGGTTTGTTCCCTTCCCTTTTTTTTTATTTCATGTACTTCAGGTTTTTGTTTAAGAATGTATATTTGTTGATGCTTATATAATTTCAATGTGCCCCTTCATGTTGGGCTTCACTGTATGTATTTTTTCTATTATTTTTGTATTTGTAACATGTAATATGATATTTATTTTTTGTTGCTGATATGACTGTATTTTCAATAATATGACTTTGACTTTTTAAAGACTTGGGGCTGACAAGGTGTCCTTTGTTCTGTATGATTGAATGTAGCAAAATTAACCTTTGTGGTTATACAAGATGGAACCAGGTAATTGTATTTAAATAATTTAAACCTAATAGGGCCAATCCATGACGCACCAATACCCTTTTTGCTTTGATAATGCTTTAGCAGAGCCTGGCCTGCTTTCAAGTTATCTGAAGCTTCTGTCATCATGTGACTCATCCTCCTTCGGAGACCGAACACATTGTCAGTGACCCTCACTGGCTTGTGGGAAGGAGCAATCTCCAACCCCTCCTTGATTGGGGCCAATGGAGCTCTAACCGGAAGACCATAGAGAAGCTCAAAGGGACTGAATCCAACCCCTTCCTGAGGGACTTCTATAAGCAAATAGAAGGCATGGCAGTAGAAGGTCCCACTTTCTTCTAAGGGGTTCTTCTAAAGTGCCTATCATGCTCTTCATAGTTCTGTTAAACCTCTCTACCAATCCATTGGTTTGGGGGTGGTAGGCTGTTGAAAACCTGTAAGTCACGCCACAGTTTTTCCACATGGCTTGCATGTAGTGGGACATAAAATTGGCCCCCCTGTCAGAGATCACCTCCTTAGGAAAACCTATTCTGATAAAAAAAATACCAGGTAGGGCCTTGTCCATGGCCTGCGCTCTGACAGTCCTCATAGGTATGGCTTTTAGGATACCTGGTAGCATGTTCTACAACAAACAATATAAATCGGCTGCCTGAAGATGTTAGAGGGTCTAAGGGACCAACAATGTCGATTCTCACCCTCTCAAAAGGGACTCCCACCACTGGGAGAGGCACTAAGGGTGCCACATTCTTGGCTCCACACTTGCCAGATGTCTAACAAGTGTGCCAGCTCCTACAGAATTTATCTACATCAGACACCACCGTGAGCCAGTAGAAATAAAGAGAAATCCTTTCTTTGGTCTTCATAAAGCTTAAGTGACCAGCTAAAGGAATCTCATGGGCTAGCTATAGAAACTGGGGTCTTACTTCTTGAGGTACTACACGTCTCCTGTAGCCCCCTGGAATACACTCAATAGGTTCATTGTAGAGGAGGCTATCCTCCCAGTAAAACCTGTTGTTCACTGGCTCTTGCCCTTCCAGCTGTGAAGCTGCCTGCTGGCGAAGACCTTCAAGAGTAGGACACTCTCTTTGACCTCTGCTGAAGTCTGCCCTTCAGGGGCCACCTTCTGCAAGTAAAGTCTGCAGCTCAGAATGGTCTTTAGGATCCAGATCTCCAACAAGAGGAAGGTCTTCTTCCAGCTCTGTATCATCAGTAGCTGACTCACCATCCTCTGGTGGTTTCTCACATTCAGCCTCAGCTGGTGTAGGAGTCACAGGTGTGACTTGGGACTGTCCTCTCGGGGATGTCCTGGTGTTGTGCACATAAGTGCTACTCTTCTGAATTCCTGAGACCTTGAGTTTCCCCTTTGTCTCTTTCTTCCTGGAAGTAGAAGTGTGTCCTTCCTGCGGACCGGGTGTTATAGGTCATTCTGTAACAACCCATTGAGAGTCATCCAAGGTGAGCTCTCTGGCCTTCTTAGTTTGGTCCTGCTTCCTTTTACTGGGGGGCCTGGGGGCACTTAATACAACTTCAAGAGTCTTTAAGTCATTCCCCAACAGGACTCTCCCGGGCACCTCACTCTGAACACTGACAGGTATTCTTGCAGTCAAAATGGTGCACTGGATGAGAGCTGGTAGAATTGGAACTATCTGGAGAGGGCTTCCAGCAGGCCTAGTGGGGCCTGTGGGTGCCTTAGCAACATCCTCAGGTTTGAAAAAGGTTTCATCCACCAATGTGACGCTGGCCCCAATGTCTCTAATGGCAGGGGTCTCCTGACCATTTACAAGTACACTGTCCTTGTAGTATTCTTTTGTGTTATCTGATATAGAGTTATACACATCTAAATTCTGTTGTTCCCACAGACCCAGGGACTCTAATGAAACACTGGCTGGGATCCCAATGGCGTCTTCAGCCAATAGACAAATGTTTCCACTTGCCATATGTACTTCTCCCTCAGGGATGAAGGCTAAGGAGGCGGTGTGGACCCCTGAAGGTTTAGTCTTGCATCTGGGATCCCCTTTCACATGGTCAGTAGACCCACAAGCATAACATTTACCAAATATTTTCTGGAATGGGGGTTTCTGCTGACCTCCCTCTGGTTTCTCACCAAAGGTATCACTAGACTGACCTGGCTTCCCATGGGGTTTACCCTTCTCATGTTTGTGGCCCTGTTTTGGATGGGAGGTTTTAGAATTCTCTTTGTCATCTTTCTTGAGCTGCTTCCCCTCATCCTTCTTGTGAGTGGCCCCGGAATCCTTGTGAGTAGCCCTGTTGGCAACCCACAAGTCAGCAGCTTTTGCCAGCTTCTTGGGATCAATCTCTTTTGAGTCAGCCAAGTGCTGTCTCAGCTCTGGAGAGCAGGCATCAAAAATATATTCCAACATAAATAGACTTCTTATACCTTCAAAGGTAGTTACTCTGTAACCCTTAACCCAACCATCTAAGTTCTTCAAACATTCACACACCCAGGTAGCCCAAGGGGTACCATAAGTCTTTTTGAGGGTCCTAAACCTCTTAAGGTACAGGGAAGGAGTTTTCCCAAATCTAGCTAGCAAAGCTTGCTTTACACTTTCATACTCCTTTCTTTCAAGTTCCCCCACCTTCATTACAGCATCGGTTGCAACCTAGGGGAGCCTAGACAAACGCCAAGGAATCAGCTGATTCCCTGTGTAACCCAGAATCCCATAGTTATACTCAAAAGCACTGAACCAATCCAAAATATCAAGTTTTGCATCATATATACTGACTGCTTCTTTAGGCATGTGAGGTCTCTTTGGACTGGAAGACCTAGAAGACTCTGGGATAGAAACATTTTCAACAGACAATTTCTTCATTTCAAGAGCATGCTGCATTTCCAATTCCCTTAACTTGATGTCTTGATGTTTGGCTTCAGCTTGGATTTGTAATCTTTTGAATTCTAACTCAAGTCTCATTCTCTCAAGAGATACAAACTCTGGACTCAGTAATGGACCTGGTAGGATCCCAGTGGCTAAAGGTTGAGGTGGAAGGGCTGGTTGAGGAAAAGAGGGGCTCGCCTGATGAGACTCCTCTTCCTCTTCTGACTCTTCGAAGACATTAGAGTTAGACTCTGAAACATCATTCTCAATATTATTATCCACATTTCCTAGGTTAGTAGGGGTAACAGGCCTACTACCCAGACTTTGATGATTCAACAATCTTGTAATAAGTTCATTTTTCTTTCCTTTAACAGGGAGACTCCTGGCCTTACACATTTCTTTCAGTTGTTCTACTGTCAAAATAAACAGGGCTTCCTGGCTGAAGTTATCCATATTTGGCATGCTTATACAATTGCTATTCTAGTGGAGCTTAGCCTTGTGAAGGTTTAGTTGAACAAAAGCAAAGCACATCTTAGTGTAACAACTCTATACTATGTCCTTACCGCCTGACACCAGTGTTAGGCACGGTTGTATGCAGTACCCTTACGGTGCACTGCAACAACCCTGATCTCCTAGCAATAGCGACCCAACCTTTGGTATCAGTCTGTACTACACAGGTTGGTAGTGTGGACGAGTCGCCAGGCTCATCTCAAGAGGGGTCCATGTGAGGTGTAGGGGAGTTACACAGAAATTCACAGTGACAAGCAACACTTACACACAGGGTTTCTTGATAAAACAATTATTAATTTGTTTACCAGTCAATGTAAGCCTTCTTCAGAAGGGAGCACTGTAAAACACCAGACATATACACTTCAAAACTATACACTCTCTTAAGTTCAGAATCAGTAAATACCCACTTGGGATGGCATACAGCAGAGACCTACACCCACAGGTAACCTCAATTGCTAGGGTGCTGTTGACATTAATGTATTACTGTTGGCATTCAGAATTAGTTAAGAGTAAGTCTAAAGGGAAAGATTATTGGAGCAAAAAAGATACCACAAATATTTCTTAAGCAGGCAAATACTTTCAGATTCCACAATAAGAGTCATTCAGTTAACACAAGCTAAGCCAAAGTCAATAGGCAAGAGTCTAGATGGGCTGAAGCACGTCTTTGAAGGTAAGTAGGAAAGTCTTTGCACAATGTTTCCGAAGTCCTTGGAGAAAAAGATGAATCAATGTAGGGCCACAAGCTGTTAGACTTGTGAGTAGTAGAAGATGCAAGCAACTCTACAGCAAGCAGTAAGTTATCTTAGACTTTGTACAGTACCTTTAAAATTAATAGAAAAAAGGTGCAGCAGATGACTCCTGTTCCTGTGTAGCTCAGCAGATCTCGCTGGTCCTGGGCTTCAGTCGTGGGGACAAGAGGGAGGACATTGGGGCACTCTTGCACTGCACTGGGACAGTTAAAACTTGCAACCAGCAAACTTCACTTTCAATGGCTGTTCGGTGTTTCAGGTCCTTGCGTCTACCGCAAATAGCAACAGAGCAGTTCCTGGCTGTCGAGATGGACTTTCCTTGCTTCTGGGGTCCCGCACTCTGTTGAGGGGGCTTAGGCTCGGTCAGTCCTGCTTCTGGTGTTCCTCTCCTTGGCTCTACGGTTTCCAGCAGCAACTCTGTGGAAGTTCAACCAGCTCCGAAAAGGATGTCCAGGTGGCTTACTTTGGAGTCGATTGGGCCCACCAACTCAAGGGGAGAAGTCGTCCTTGCAGGGGCTTCTCTGTCAATGCACACTTGGCTTTTCAGCACAGCAGCAGGGCTTCATCGGGCAAACCAACGGTCCAGGAGTTGCAGCAGGTGTCCTCTTCAAGTACTTCTTCGGTTCCTTCGTCCAGTGGTCGACTCTGCCTTCCAAGCCAAAAGACTCGCCTTTTATACAGTTCCCTCCCTTTCATTCCAGCCAAGCTGTCAGTCACCCAGCAGGGTGGCTGTCATTGCCGGACAGTCAGCTGGCCAATCATCACAAAGTGCATTTGGGTCTCCTAGAAGACTAAGCACAGGGAGTTTCGGGCACCTCCCTCACTTCCTGCCTACCCCAGACACCCTGGAGCCAGAGGCGGGTTTCACTCATGAATCCCGCCAAAGACAAAATGAACAAAGAGACCAAACCTGGTTTGGCGTGCAGAGTAAATCTCAAGAAGGACCTTTACACAAAGAAATGGTGAAAAAAGAAGACCGGGGCCATTTTGACAAAAATGGCACCCTTGGGTGCTTTACTGCAGCTCCGAACGGAGCCCGCGGTAAATGCACACCACAGTAGTAAAAATGAAACCACTGCCACCAGCCATTCAGTGAAGAAAGGGTAACATAAAAATGTTACATGAGAAGCTGGACAAAAAGGGATACTAGGTAACCCCTCCAGCACCCTATTGTAAGATAGTGTGTGCTGGTTCTAGAAAGTTATAAATGTAAGTAAAGTCAATTTCACTTTACTGCTCTGGGAAACAGTCCTGGAGAAGGTACTTAAACCTTGGGGAAATCTAGGAGACTTCCCTGTGTCACTGCACTGAAGGTGCTGTGTGCCACAATGTGAAAGATGATGCCTATGGAGTTTGTCACTGACTCTTTTTTGTCATCATAGTTGTCCAGAAGAAAATTCATGCCACAGTCAGAAAGGGCTAGATCGGCTGCCTCCAAAATGCCATTCTAGCCAAGTAATAACACATACCATGCTTGGTTTATTATATATGCCCAGAAAAAAAAAACATGTCACAGTAAAAACATGTCTAGACTAGCTGCCCCAAAATGCCAGTCTAGCCAAATAATAACACATACCACGCATGGATGTCCTGTAAAAACAATGTCATGCCACAGTAAGAAATGGCTAGATTGGCTGTATCAAAATGCCACTCTAGCCATGTAATAACACATCATCCTTTCTTTTATCAACCAAGAGTTGATAAAAGAAAGGATGATCCTTTTTTTACTGGTTATCTACGATAGCTGGCCAGTAAAAAATGGGTTGTTGCCACGCCCGACCCCCACCTTCTCCCAGGCCCAGTACAAACACACACACACACATAAATACATTCACACAACACATACACCCAGAGCATTCACAAACTCATTCACATGCACACCCCTACATCATACACACACACATTTTACATAAAAAATAAAAATTGTACCTGCACGCAGCGCCGGTTTGGATTCAGCTTCCGATGCATTCTCTGCTCCAGTGCAGCATGAACAGGAAGCAGGGTGCTTCCTGGTACCTGCTCATACGCGATCAGCCTGACACTCCGCCCACTTCGTTGTGTATGTGCGGTGAGGCACAGGAGTGTCTCCTTGCCCATACAAACCTGCAGTACCGCAGTCAGCATCCCAAATGGGCCATGCAAGACTGGGGAAGCAAAACGCCCCAGTCTTGCATGGTTCATTGGATATGCACAACTGGGGTACAAACTATCAAAGGGAAACAGTGTTTCCCCTTGGCAGTACAAGCCAGCCTAGCAGCAGTCCCTCAGCTGCAACAGGCAGCCGAGGGAGCCCGCCAGGGCTCGCTCAGCTCCTCCATGATGGGCAAGGGCTTTAGGTGTGTCGACGTCCCTTCGCCCATTATGAATGAGCCGCCCCTGTGTTCAGTCAAAATCCAGTCCAGCCCTGAGGAAAATCTTAGGAAAGGGAAGCAAGCCACATCCTTAGCTTGCTCAGACAGAACCGACAGGACAGAGCTAATACTCTCTTGTCCCCCTACAGTTCATGACACCTACACATTATACTGGATTCCACTTCATTC
Source organism: Ambystoma mexicanum (assembly GCF_040938575.1). Taxonomy (NCBI): domain Eukaryota; kingdom Metazoa; phylum Chordata; class Amphibia; order Caudata; family Ambystomatidae; genus Ambystoma; species Ambystoma mexicanum. The sequence continues at coordinate 63,175,427 of NC_090929.1, forward strand.
AATGATACTGAATCCTTTGAACTCAGGTAGGAGGAAGGGCTGAGCTGTGCCTACCGAGAGATGAACCTGCAAGCGAGATGCAGATGTCAGTATCAAGCATGGGATTGTTGCTTGTTGACTCATTATTGGGAATCTCGAAAGAGGAGACTTCAAATTACTATAAACTGGAAGAACAAATGTAAATTCATTACAGAATAATCCACCTTATATTGGACTGAAATCAACCCTGCAATGGGGTAAGACCATACGACAGTCCAACTCCATGCCACCGATGGCCATAACTGAGGGAGCCCAGAGGGGAGGGCTAGGGTGAGGCCCCTGTTAAGTAGGTGACACAGAGGACACTGAAAGGAGTGGAGACGGGAGAAAAGGGACATGGAGGTATCCTGGAATGTACGAGTCCTCTTCTGTCCATGGATCCTCTCTCTATTGTCAAAGGCCTGGCCTTGACATGATCGAAGGCGAGTTTGGGATCAGCTCTGTTTGTACCATAACAAAAATCCTCTCAGAGCATCCTTGAAGGGAGGAGTGTGATAGACGTTGGGATGCCATGATTTTATAAACCTGTCCCACATAGTAACCCTCGTCATCAGAGGAAGAGACAACCAACAGCACAGCATAGACATAATGTACATGTCTGCTTTGTCTCCCACCTCATATATGATAGTCCTCAGCGGCGTCAGCTGATGTCGGGAAGTGTAAATTCACCCGGAGGTGGTTGACAATCTTCAAAAACCACCTCCTTACTGAACCCACCTCTGATCTCTGTTGCCCCTGGCTCAAAGACGCAGGGGAAGAGGCTTTGGAGATTGAGGGAAAGATCGCAGCAGAAGCATTCCTTGCAATGTGGATTATAGTAGCTTTCACCAGAAGAGGTTCTTCTTTCTAGGCATACAGCAGCGGGTGTGGCTAATGGCGGCCCTGCCTGGTAGTGCACTCCCCGGCCTCCACCGTACAGGAACTTCTACTTAAAATGGCGGCCCTGCTGACAGTGCATATCTCTCTCCATGGGTGTGGTCACTGCCGCCGTGCCGTGAGAGAACAGCACCATCCAGTAGCGAAATTGAGGGATAGCAAACCCAGGTCCACCCAAAGTTTACACTGTCCAACAAACAGACAAAAAACAGGAAGCGTATAGAATTTGATAGCCTCTAAGAGGTCCTGGGTGTCACAGAGCAGGGCCAAAGGATGCAGAGTGTGATGTCACGTGCCAGAGAAAGCCCGGTCACGTGTCAAGGGGCGGGAGCAAAAGAAATAAATGAATCACCGGAACTGGCGTCTTGGCGCCAGTCCGAGTTTATGCAGCCAACCGAGTGGTCCTGTGTTATTTCAGTGCTGCGCAGCGCCCTCAGGCCTAAGCAGGCCCATGCACCTTGCCGGGCCTCCGCAGCAACGGAGTGCCCAACACAACACTGGCGACGAGGCGCGCAATCCCCACGCGCCCATGCATACACTTTTTCACCTTCACCTGCTGAAGTATAACTTCCCAGCTCCATTGCTGCATTCTGAGGTGGCCTACCACCAAGACATCCATTCCGCTCCTCACCTTGAGTCCCACCAGCCCGTGTGCAGATCTCTGGCTCACGTGTGCGGGCGCATCACATAGGAGAGCGAGCCTCGCTTTTAGGCCCCCAACGTTCTGAAAGAACTGCCGGCATTCTATCCGCATCGCGTATGAATGAACGCCGAAGCCTCGTTCTCACACCCCTAACATTCCATGGGGTTCCCGGATGCCTGATACCAGCGCACACAGATATTTCTAACGCTCTGGAGGCAAGCAGCAGTACACGTGTCCAGATACCACCGCGCACAGCATTTTTCAATGCCCTGAAGGCGAACTACAACACGCGCTCCAGGCATCCATGAAAAGTAATTACAGAAACACTGGTGAGTGACGACCCCAACAATCCCAGTAACAGGAATCCTCTATTAATGCGCATAAGTGACTCACCCACCTAGGGAGAAGAACCACCTCCCGCAGCCATTCGTGCAGCACCACCAGGAGCACGTGGTTGCACCTGCGCCAGTGAGGAACCCCGTTTTCCCGCACACAACCTGCAGCCCACCTCACAGCACCAACCATGTCCAGCACTAACACAAGCCCCTCAAGGGCAAGTGCAAGCCCATCTGTGAGAAGGGGCACCAATCCAGAACACCCTGACCCAGCACTCACAACCCTCATGGCGCCATTCGACCCTTTCACCACAGGGGCAGCCATTCACTGGGGAATCTGGCTACAACAATTAGAGATGCATCTCGACGCCAGGGAGATCACGGCAGACAGGAAGAAACGCACTTTCCTCCTGCTCAACATCGGATCAGCGGCGCTGCGCTTATTCAACGCGCTCCCAAACAATGGTGACGTGAATTACTACAACACTGCCAAGAATGCGCTTACAAACAACTTCAAACCTAATCTCAATCCCGACTATGAACGATTCCACTTCTGTATGGCCAGGCAGCGAGAGAGTGAGACGATGGACAACTTCCATGCCCGCCAATGAGAAATGGCAGTCGGCTGCGAGTTCCCAACGAGGAGTTCACCATCCGTCTCCAAATAATCAACGGGATCTCATCAGAGAAACTGAGGAGAGCCATCCTGTCGGAAAAGAACATAACACTGTCCCGCATACTTGAAATGGGGCATCTTTGTGAACACACAGGCGACAAGGTGCTGTAATCGAGGCCGCAATCCAGCAACTTCTACTAGACAACCCCAGGAAAACAGAGGAAGTTGCAGCCATATCGAGACGCCAAAACATCCGGGAACAGGGAGACCGAAGAATGAACCCCTCCAAGCCCCACATGCCACAGGGAAGAGAGAACGCATGCAAGTGGTGTGGTGGCCCATGGCACAGAGGAGAAACATGCCCCGCATGGGGGTCGACCTGCCGCAAGTGCAACTGCCTCAACCACTATGCGGCTGTCTGCCTACATCCACCAAGCAGAGGAGACCGATAACAACCACCGCGGCGGCCACAAGAACACCAGAGGAATATTGCTCCTCGAGACACCGCATCAACCAAGCAGGAAGGGGAGAGCGAGAGTTGTAGACCATACCCAGAGATCACCGGACACGAGTGAAAGCAAAGAAAGCGAAGACAGCGCATCCCCCGACAGACGGGACAAAGAAAGGCGGAGGAAGCCCAGCAAGAGAATACACTGTGTACACCTCATCTCAGCAGTATAGCCCAAAAGGTCCAAGCAACGGAAAAGACCATCATGCACCGTCATTTCTGATGGAAAACCCTTAAGAGTGGTCATCGACACTGGCGCAACCGTCAGTGTTGTGCCGAGCCCGAATCTATGTTGTCGATGCCGGCTGCGAGAGACACTCTTAAGCTGCAAAACAGCCAAAAAACTGCAGTTAGTACAATTTGCATTTAGCATCCAACATGCAAAAATCAATGTTCTACTAGAAAAACACCAAAAAGTATTCCAGGGCATTGGTTGCCTGAAAGGCAGATCCATCAAACTACACATTGACCCTACTATCGAACCGAAGGCAGTGCATCATCGCTGAGTGCCGTTCCACATGAGGGAGGCCGTAGAAAAAGAACTCGACAAACTGGAAAAGGCAGGCATAATAGAGAAGACCTCAACGCCAACCCCGTGGGTATCCCCCATTGTAGTAGCACAAAAGCCCAAACAACCCAACGCAGTACGGATCTGCATCGATATGAGGCTCCCTAATGCAGCCATCGGAAGGGAACGTCACATCACGCCGACCATAGACAAGCTCATCATTGACCTGACAGGAGCGACGATATTCAGTAAGCTAGACCTCAGGTCAGGATACCACCAACTCAAACTGGCGAAGGAGTCGAGGTACATCACCACCTTCTCCTCCCACCTTGGACTGAGAAGATACAAGCGTTTGAAATTCGAAATATCGTCGGCAGCTGAAGTGTTTCAGCACGAGATCCGGAAGGTCCTCAATGGCCTAGAAGGGACAACAAACATCAGTGATGACATCACGGTGTATGCAACAAACGACAAAGTACACTATAAGTGCCTCGCTGCATTTCTGTGCAGACTTGAAGAAGCAGGGCTAACCCTGAATGCCGAGAAGTGCGAATTTGGAAAAGAAGAACTCTGTTTCTTCGGGTACATCTTTAACGCAAGAGGAGTATCGCCGGATCCAGCAAAAGTAAATAATATCAAAAGCACCAAGGCCCTGCAATCTGCCACAGAAGTAAAGAGCTTCATGGGAATGGCAACGTACTGTGCGAGATTCATCCCAGATCTCGCCACCATAGCAAGCCCCCTCTGCAAATTAACAAAAAAGGACCAGAAGTGGGAGTGGTCGTCCACCCACCAACAAGCCTTCCAGCTAATCAAAGATTTGCTGTCTGCCTCCACAACCATGGCATTCTTCGAAATCGCGAGACACACAGAACTCCTGGTTGACACCAGCCCAGTTGGCCTAGGGGCCGTGCTCACCCAAATCGTCAAGGAAGGCAACATACACCCCATCGCCTTTGCTAGCCGTGCGCTCATCAAAACGGAACAAAATTACGTGCACTTTGAAAAAGAAGCCCTCACAATCCTGTGGGGGTGCAGACACTTCAAAGTCTATATACTGGGCAAACGAGCGAAGGTATTCTCCGACCATAAGCCCCTCATCCCTATATTCAAGGGCTCAGTACCACACCCCCCAGCATGCATCAAAAAGTGGATGCTACAACTCCAGCCCTACAACATAGAAGTGGAGTACCGAGCGGAAGCAGACAACCCAGCCGACTTCCTGTCCCGCCACCCGCGGCCCGCCACAGACCAGGAGAAAAGACACATGACGGAGACAAATGAATACGTGTGCCATGTGGTTGCCTGTGCCCGACCACGGGCCCTTACCCTGCAAGAAGTAGCCAACGCGACCGAGGCAGACGCCATCCTGACCCACACTACTCTTGCTATCCAATCTGGAAACCGGAAGAACTTCCTAACCTCCATGGCCCAGCGCACAAAATCCGCTCAAGAGAAGCTGCAAGCACTCTTCGGGATCCGCCACGGACTTACCATAGCCCCCGAAGGAGTGATACTTAAGGGACACCGAATTGTACTACCCACAGCACTGGAAAAAAGGGCCCTCAAACTAGCCCACAGTGGGCACCAAGAAATTGTAAAAACCCGGTCATACTTAAAGTCCCGCATGTGGATGCCCCACATGCAACAGCGAGTGATGGATCTCGTAGAATCCTGTGCAGCCTGCCAAGCTACCAGGAGGGCCGAGAACCCAGAACCCTTCATCAGCGCCCCGAGTAGCAACAAACGGTGGGAAGCCCTCAGCATAGATTACTGCACCATCGTAGGGGAAGGCTACCTACTAGTCCTGGTAGACGAATTCTGATGATATTGCGAGGTTGAGCATGTGGAGTCCACCAACGCCAAGAAAATGACTCTAGCCCTAGAAACAATATTTGCAATACACGGCATCCCGTCCAAAATCAAAAGTGACAACGGACCACCTTTCACCAGCCAAGAATTATGCCAATTTTTGCAAGACCTCAACATACGACAAAAGCGAATCACCCCAGGATGGCCAGAAGCAAACGGCACCGCCGAACGATTCATGGGATTGCTCAACAAAGTGATCTGCATCGCAAAGGAACGAGGCCACTCCTGGCTGAAGGCAGGATACTGCTTCCTGAGGACCCACCATCAGACCCCACACTCCTCGACAGGGATCAGCCCCGCTGCCCTTATGTTCGGAGTACCGATACAAGCTGTAGTCCCCATACACCCGAACTGGGTGGCACCCGACCCGGATGTCCCAGCCATAGAGGCAAGACGAGTTAAACGGAACGAACAAGAGAGCCGCACTCGCCGCGCAAGTCACCGTGAACTGCTGCCTGGAGACACTGTACTGGTCAAGAACTGGGCTACGCCCAAGAAGATGTCTATAAACTTCGAGTTCCGACCCTGGACGGTCAGTGCCGCGAACCACAGCATGATCACAGCCACCAGAGGAAATGAGACAGTAACCAGATCACCCGCTCGGCAAAACGACCCTGAGACGCCGGAGCCTTCGACACACCCCATGAACCAAGAACACTGACCCCGTGCGAGGGTGAGGCCAGGTCAGAAACCCCTCCAGTGGATGAAGCTGTGAGGTGTCATCCCCGATACAATCTGAGGGAAAGGCCAAGACCATCCTCCCGCCTCCAAGGGTATGTCATACACGGAATCTACCATGGATCGAGCATGCCCAGGGCAAGCTCTGAGAGACTAGAATAGACTACACCTGCTTGAAATTTTATTGTTTATGACCGAGGAAAGCATTCTAAGTTTGGGAGGAATGTGATGTCACGTGCCGGAGAAAGCCTGGTCGCGTGTCAAAGGGCGGGAGCAAAAGAAATAAAGGAATCACCGGAACTGGCATCTTGGCGCCAGTCCGGGTTTATGCAGCCAACTGAGTGGTCCTGTGTTATTTCAGCACTGCGCAGCGCCATCAGGCCTAAGCAGGCCCATGTACCTTGCCGGGCCTCCTCAGCAACTAAGTGTCCGACACAACACAGAGGAGTTTGTGTCTGTAGCTCTCAACCTTTTCTGTCCCCAGGGTGGGTGAGAAAAGATTGCCTTTTTGGTGTGTAAGATATAGGCGGTTTGGGGGCTAGGTGGGTGAGAGAATGGATTCCATAGTGGGTGACACCCAGTGCTGGAAACTGACAAAATGTACTGGGGGAACTATGCAGCCCCGCCTTTGCGTACAAGGTAGTTTAGGGTGGGGTGTTTGTCAGTGGTGTGGACGGGATTGGGGCCGGATTGTCAGTGGTGTGGGCGGGACTGATGAACGAAGCTAAGTGTCAAATGATGTGTGTGCCCTAAATATAGGCTGAGGGATGCTGGCTGGTTTGCATAAAAACAAAGTGCATTTTGGGAATGTAAGAATGAGCACCAATTTATCAAACATGTTTGTGCTAGTAATTCAAGCCTGTATTCCTTCCGAGCATGCAATGCAAATTTGGTATAGTGCTCATTTCCTCTGTCAGAATAGTCTCCCTGACAGTGAAATGTGCGCAAAGAATGAGACATATATATGTACAGCTTTGGACAGTGTAATTGTTTAAGTTTGGGCTGTTGAGCAAAGGATGACTTTCAGATGCAGTCTGTGAAGACATGCTCTGCTGCACACATTGACTTGTGTTCAGGAAGTCTTACAAGTACAGACAGCTTCCTCAAGTTAAGGGTGCTTTGCCGGAGGTCTGTCTTGTTCTGACCCAGATCTTCCCCTGATGACACCCGCCAAAATCGTGTAGGATGAGAGGTCTCAGTATTCTGGGGAAACAGGGCCAATGCCTGGCAAACGATGGGACCCCCTTAATTAAGTACGGGGGCAATGAGACAGTAATAAATAAGCAGTGGTCGAAGTGTACGAAAAGAAGTACTGGAATTATGTTCCCCTCAAACCCCATCACCATGCCCCCCTCCCACTCAAAATCTATACCCCCCCAACAAAAGCACCTGCTATTAAGGGAACGTTCAGTGCAGTGCACTGAAGGGCAAGTTTGAATTTCTTCCTACACTTTTTAAAACAAAACCATTCTGGAACGGTTTCTTTTTAAAATAAAAGTATAGAAGCAGTAAAACTGAAAAAAATAAAGCACGGGAGCATCACTCCCAACCGTTCCCGCCCACTACTGAGAGAGTATAAATATTTAGGACTCTGGTCAAGGAAACGGGTCTGGAGCCAAAATCCGAATATGCAGCAGAGGCACCCCCAAACAAAAGATGGGGGTCTCTAACTCTGCAGCCAGTGGTGACAAACCACGCGTTTTCACAAGTGTTGTGCAAAGCCATAATTCCAGGTGTTTGCAAACACGTGCCCCTCCTGTTCATAGCAGACCATGGCCAAGATATGAATGCGGGTGTCTGAACCTCGTGACCTTAGCGGTCAGGCTGAGCGGTTGATGCACTACTGTTCATGGAACCCATATGACTCCCCTAGGAACTTGGGGTGTATGTTTTTAGTAGTGCAGTAGCAGCTTCGGTTGAGGGCAGTGCTGAAAATGGATGACTTTACCCCTGAAACCCACCTCCTGTCGTGGTGGGTACGGGGAGGCTGTACTAAGTTGGACAGGGCAATGGGGGCGAAGAGAGTCATGGCAGACAAGTGGTAAGCTTGTAAAAGTGCACAAAATTAAGTTCTATTTTATGGATGTGACGTAAAACATGTACAAATCACATAATAAATGAACCTGACATTATGCAACTCATTAGAGCAACATGTTGGGGTAAGAGAATATGATTGCAGCTTTATTTTCCGCACCATGAATTAATGCCTACAAGTACCAACATGCTTTCTAATGCAAACCTGAAAAAATATCCTCTGGGTTATTACAACTGTATTATCAATACTTACAGAAACTCTGTGAAATAAAATGCATGACATGTTCATCTGCTTGTAGTCATTGTTTTACACAGCATGCAGCTTTCTGCACCACACCCCTTTCCAATCAAGGAACAATTCCTAAACCGTAGCCAACCCCAGATACCCACTGGCTGTTGCATCTGCAGCCATAAACCCCCGTCCTCCCTATTATTCCTCATATTTTACTCTTGAATTAAGTCTGACTTCCTCCATGGTCTAAAAATGTCTCCTTTTTTTTGCTTTGCCCACCCTTTTAGTTAAGAGGTTTTCTGGACTTGTCTTCTCCTGTTTCGTACCTTGCTCCTAGAAACAACTCCCCAATCCCTGCTGGACTTGGGTTGCGGTACACTGGGAATGGAGGCAAGGTGCCCTGGTGAAAAGGTAGGTCTCCCTTACCTTGGACTGGACTGAGGGCTGGGGATCCCTCTGAATACCGGCCACCACTTAAGCAGCAGTGGTCAGCCATTTGGTTAGGCCCTCATGAAGTAAGGCAGTGAATTCAGAAAGTAATCCAGGTAACTGCTACATCACTGCAGCAGTTCTGCTATCAGGGACAGAGGGGATGGAAATAAATGCATAGAGCATGCCTGCAGGAGCTGTGCTCAGGGCCCCACCCCTGAAGCAGTGGTGAGCAGGACACATGGTAAATCGGGTGGCCGTGGCACAGTGGTGAGGGTAACCCCAGCGTTCTGCTGGCATGTACTGGCAGCGTCTCCTGCTCACAAGGGTAAAGCGCCACCAGCAATCTCTGGAATTGACTTTTGCACTCCAAGAAGCACAAACACATAGAAGCTCATTTTCAATTGTGTGAAAAAGTGGGGTAGGGAACCCTGTTTGTATTGGCGCTGGACTTCAATTGTTTTTACCAGTTGAGGTAGTGCGTGTAGCACAGGCAAAAGGGTGAGTCGTGCTTGTTGGTAAGTGTTGTTGTGTTGATCTCGAAAGATCTCCGTGACCGCTCATCTTGTATCCCGAGGCTTCGCAGGCCTAAACAGTTGCTATCCTGCACCCGTAACCAAGGAACAAGACTCTTCCTTATCTCAACGCCTTGATAAAGACCTGATCGTCGAAACACGGGTCTGCTTTTTTCTGTGTGAGCATCACCCTTGGTGCTCAATCAAATTATAGCAACTTCATGCCAATCCAATCAACACTACAACACTTACCGTTCATACATTTTCATGTCGGCACAAATGCTGGAGATCGCTGCGGGGTCCGCCAGCTTTATGCAGCAGCATAACAGAGGTGGGCACCATAGGAATCCATTGTAAACGCTCATCGCAGGGCACTCACAATCAAAAGTAAATGCTGATTGGTATGCCAGGCAGCGTTTACTCACTTTGCACTGGGGATTGCAAACGTGGAGGGCAAAAGGCAGTGTACACGCTTGTATGCCTCCTTTTGCCTTTGTATTGTATTGTATTGTTTATTTATTTATAGAGCGCACCGGGCCGTTAAGCAACTGGGCGCTTGCAGAAAGTAGAATCTTATGTTACAGGTACATAGATATTATACATTACTAATGTTATAGATTCAAATATACAAAATGTATTGTGTTACAGGGTCATATAACTTTCAAATAGGATATGTTACAGTTGAGGCTTTAGCAGTCATTGGTGTGAAGCCAGAGTTTGACATTATCTTTGAACACATGGAAGGAAGGAGTAGCTCTGAGTGAATCTGGGATGTAGTTCCAAAGATGGGCTGCTAGTACTGGGAAGCTGGACCCTCCAGTTCTTTTCAGTTTGAAGTTGGGGACCTTGATACTATTTGATTGAGCCTTTCTGATGGGTCGTTCAGAGGTGTACTTTGTGAATCTCGCTGTGAGGCATGCAGGAGCTTTATTATTCATACAGTTGACGGCTCTTCTTTGGTCAGATATATGTTGCCCTTTAGGAATGCCTAATGCTGTCCTAAGGGCATTGCTTTGCAGGGTTTGGGGTTTGTTAGTGTTGTGTTTACTGGTGCCTAGGTACAGTGCATTGCAGTAGTCTAATTTGATGAGGATGAGGGCTCGCGCTATGGTGCTACAACTGTCTGTGGACAGGTAAGGTTTGCATGCGTGAATGAGTTTGCAGGTGTAGCTAGTTGCTGAGGCTGTAGCAATTACTTGCTTGTCAAGGGTGAGAGCTGAATCAAGGTAGAAACCTAAGGTTTTAACTTCCTTGGCTACCTTGATTGTGATGCCATCAATAGTGATGGCATTGTAGAGATGGGATAGTTTGTTAAATTTACTAGTGGACCCTATGATTAAGAGCTCAGTCTTATCATCGTTAAGACATAGGCCGTGTGTGGCCATCCAAGTTTGGATGATTTGGGAGACTTTATTTATGAGGTTGGTGTCGTTGTCATAGTCTCCTTGGATTGGGATAAGGATCTGGGTGTCGTCAGCGTAGTTGGTATATGAGACCCCTAGTTTGTCCAAGATATCGAACAGAGGCTTTTAAAAAAATATTGTACAAAGTGGGGGAAACACATGACCCTTGGGGGACTCCACAGGTGATGGAGACTGGATCAGCTGCTGATGTGGGTGAGAAGACTCTTATAGTTCTCTTATCCAAGAATGAGTTTATCCATGCAGTGGCTTTTGTGGAGAAGTTGGCAGCTGATTTGAGGTGGTTACAGAGAACCTTGTGATCTACCAGATAAAATGCAGCTGATAGGTCTAGGAGTAGGAGAATAGAAATGTCTCCTATATCTTTACGCTCATCTAGTTGATTTTTTAGATCAAGGAGAGCCGTTTCGGTTTCATGTCTCAGTCTAAATCCTGATTGTCTTGTCCCTAGTAGGTTGTTGATCTCCAGGTAGAATTGGATCTGTAGATATGCAGCTTTATCTAGGATTTTGAGGAGGAACCGGACAGTTGTTATGGGCCTATAGTTTGTTGGGACATTGGGGTCCAGGTTTACTTTTTTTAGTAGAGGTAATATCTAGGCATCTTTAAGGTTGGTTGGCACAGAACATGATTTGAATGATGCGTTGATAAATGATGTGACGAAGGGGGCTAGTTTGTGTGCGGCCTCTTTGATAATAGAGCGGAGTTGGTGAGGCGAGTTGAGTCTGCAGGAGTCGCTGCAGTCTCTCTCCCCTGTCTACTACTTCACACAGCGTGTGGGAGGGCTTAAAAACCCTTACCCAGAGCGGAGCGGTTGAGCGGAGTTGGTGAGGCGAGTTGAATCTGCAGGAGTCACTGCAGTCTCTCTCACCTGTCTACTACTTCACACAGCGTGTGGGAGGGCTTAAAAACACTTACCCAGAGCGGAGTTGGTGAGGCGAGTTGAGTCTGCAGGAGTCTGCGGGAGCAGAGGGAGCATGGACTCGACCCTGAACACAGCGAACACCGCAAGTCCGTCGACCCAACAAGAGCAAGAACGAGGAGCAAGAAGCGAAAAAGCGAAAGAAGCAGTTACAAGTGCAGCTGAGCCGGCCGACATAGACGCGGACACGGAGCAGAACCGGCGCTGGCTAAGAAGTGTCAAAACTCCGGTGAAAAAGTTGAAACCAAAGACAACTGTCTTTGCAGAGGGAACGCAGGAAATGAATAAAGAACCACAAGTGCCAAAAGTGCGCCGGAAGACTTTGAACAAGGAGCACAGGGAGGAGACAGGAAAGCCCCCCCCCCCCCAAGGCAAGCTAAAGCGGTAAACAACCAAGATACACCAACTACATCAAACACACATGACAGACAAGAGAAACGGAGCACTGAAAACAGTGACCTACCCGGACTCAAAACCATCAGCAGCTCATGTACCGCCGGCATGGCGAGTGGGTTTCCGGCACTGGCGGTCGAAGGGCCACCAGTGACGGACCCTCAACGGGTGCGCTGCGATGTGGAGGATCGGGAGAGGTTGAGCGCACTGGACCCACTGGACCATCACGGTGGAGTGCCGCAACGCACGCCCAATCCAGGGAGAGCTGGAAGGAGCCCTACACAGACGGTGTGTAAGGAGGGGCGTGACCAGGAGAAACATCGAGAGCGGATCGACAGTCCGGAGGAACGCGACGAAAGGAACCTGACACAAGAGCACGCAAACAGCCCGGCTTTGGAGCTGGAAACGGCGACAAATGAACACCCACAACGGAACAACCCGGCAAAGTCGGTCCGAGCATTAGTACACAAAGACCCAACTCTAGCAGAAACTGTCGAGGAGACAGGCATCAAGGAAAGTGACACGATAGAAAGCACAGGCGCCAAAAGAAAAAACATGACCCAGCAAATAAGTAACATTGAGCAGATAAACAACAACACACCTAGACCTAACCAAAAAAGTGGCGCAGAGCAAAGCACGCAAGAAAGTGAAATTGCCACATCAGACACAGACTCCGATTCGGAGCCAGAGAGAAAATCGTCTTCACTAAAACAGAAAAAAAGAAAAAATAATAGTAAAATAACAATACAAAGAAAGAATCAAGAAAAGATCAACACAATGAAAATGACAAAGAATACTCACGAAAAACTAACTAAAGGGAAAACGACAGGCGAAAACAGAACCACGAAACTACAAAAAAGAAACAAAGACCTGCAAAAAGGGCAGCCACCGCCATCGTTATCGGCCACACTGAAAGCCTTCTTTTTTAATCAACAGAAGCGCAAACTCGACTCAGAAAATGAGGTATCGGACGCCAAAATTTTAGAAGTGGCTCAGGAGGCCTCGACAGGAAACAGTCAACAGGCCCAGAAGTGTTGCAAGTAGGCACACCTGAAACAGGCCTGTCTCAGATCCTGAGGGAAAAAAGAAACGCGGCCATAGCGATTCGGCGCCAAATAGAGGAAAGAGAAGAGAGTCGGAGACTAAGTACGCGGAAAGAACAACATGAAAAGAACACAGTAAGAGACGAGAGTGCATTAAAAAGCATAGGCAACGACGTCAGTCGGGGGCACTTACAAGAATGGTCCCTGAGGAACCAGATGAAAGCGGCAACTAGTCTTCAACCGACAGCCGCAGATGAAGGAACGGAAACCCAAAAACTAAGGACGACCCGCATAACACAAGGTACCAGTCCTAAAGTCAGAAGGGTGAAACGGTAAACATCTGCGAGGAAGAGCGAGAAGCAAGTGAAGCTAATGAACCATGTCCTGAACACCAACAGCAATACCCAATCAAGTCAGGATTGTTCAAGCACCCTCAGAAAAAGGTCCCAGTGGTACTGAAACTAGCAAATAACAATAAATGGCAGAAACAAGCATTGGGAGAGAAGGTGAATCAGCAAGACACAACGAAGGATAAAGAAAACAAAGAAAAGAAAACCAAGGGCATACAAGAAGACTTACTGAGATCGACAAATAGAGAGAAAAAGAGATGCTCCCCACGATCAGTAGAAGATTTTATGAGCGACACAAACCTGATGAATCTATCCCAACATTGGGAAAACGCCTCCAACAATTCGGTGATCGAGGTAATCCCGGACCAGCAGGAAACAGAACAGAAAACAGTAGTAAAAGGAAACGAAAACCCAAAATACCCAAAAACTCAAACAAGCAAGAGAACCCGAAAAGCCTCCGAACGTCAAAGGAGTCCAGCACTGGAAGAGCAAACAAGGAAGAAGGACGGCGTGCAAACTGCCCCAAGAGAGCAAAGAGAAAGATGTCAAAGCCAGATACATCGAAACGAAGCTTACAAAGGCTCCGACGATCATCAAAAAACAAGAACTCCAAAAATAGAGAAACAAAGACAAATATTTAAAGTTGAACAACTAGACTTGAAAAAAGGCTACATGATTTTAAACAGGAGAACGATCGTGAAACTAATGAGTACAATGAACTCACTGAAAAAAATAAAAACAGAAGACATCACTCTAGTGGAACCTTATCACAGAGGAAAGATCGCGAAGGCTTACATCCACGTGAAAGGAACATGCCTGCAAGACATGGACAAGAACGTAGCCAGAGAAATGGAGCAAAATGGGTTTGAGTTGACTGAAATAAAATCAGAAACGCAAAGAGAAAAGAATCACTTCCCCTACCACCACCAAGGGGAAAGAAAAAGTCGCTACACGTCACGCACAGAAGAGCGCTACCGAGGAAATAGAATAGGCAAAAACCTAGAAGAAAAGGTATATAGCATAGAGAGAGCAGACGTACGAACCGAGAATCAAAAAGACAACCAAAAACGGACCAATGAAGAGAAGAACAAAGAAAACAGACAACGAAGGAATGAACACCAGGAAACAGACCCAGACAAATACAGGTCACGAACAAGAGGAGAAACTCGATACACTACACGACAAGCAAGCCCGGCGCACACCTCTTCCTTTAACCGAAACGAGAAACCAGCGAAGACAGCTCTGGCACAAACAAGGAGCAACCTATCAGGCACAGGGCCATTGGCCTGGATAAAAGCAGCACTGAATTTTAACACAGAGAACTAGCAAGTAAAGGGATCAGCGCCACCTACAAGAAGTGAACGACTTAACGAGGACCTAGAGATCAGCAAGAAGTGCTTCACTTTGGGTTCCTGGAACACAAGGGGTCATGTTCACTTAACTAGACCTGGTGACGTTGACCTAGGTTCACTGGACATTATATGTCTTCAAGAGACATGGCTGCAAGAGAAACCGTGCCTCGACGGTTTCGTAGTAGAACTATCGGCAGCAAGTAGAGGTGTTTTTGGACGCCCGTCATCAGGTTTGTTAAGAGCTACAAAAATGGGAGTAGGTCTGGCAACACCCATAGAGCTCCACGAATCATACGAAACGTTAGTCACGCTCACCTCCTGGTACGACCAATCGGAAGGGCAGAAGAACAGGCGCAGCAACCAAATCATCATAATAAACACCTATTGGAACCCGCTAAAAATGACAACAAAAACCTACTGTACCAGGATGAAGGATCTGCTAGACTCGCTCTACATAGAACATATCAACGCACACATCATAGTGTGCCAAGACCTAAATGCGGACTGTAGCGAGGGGAACAAAGAAACACAAGCAGGGAAACCCCACGAAGCAACCAGAGACAGAGGGATCGCATGGGGCTTATTGACTAAACCTAGAAGCCTCCAGAACATCGCAGAACTTTTTCCGAAGCAAACGAACATCCCGACCTGGGAGAATCTGCATTGCAAAACAACCTTGGACTACATATACGTATCCACCGAACTGACAACAAGGATTCAAGAGTTCAAAGTTCAGAAAACAACACACAGCGATCATAATCTTTTGACATGCAAATGGTTAGGAACACAAACACAGAACCCAGTATACAAGTACAACCTTGACATAAATAACCAACAATCAAGAACCTGTTTGAAGGAAGAAGACATCAAAAGGATAACAGAAAAATACGAACTGCCTGATCCAACAAGGCCTCAAGCTCCTGGGAACCGTCCAAACTACTTACCGCTATTGATCCCGTATAGAAAACTAGTGGGAAGTCAGCGGAGAAGCAAACCATCCCACACTCATGTCTATGACAGACTGGTGGTGGAAAAAAGAAAAGTGGTCAGGAGACTGAGAAAAATCGCAAAAAAATGTGATCTCCAAGAAACCTGGGAAAAATGGAGTACAGAGTCTAAAAAATATAAACAGTGGCTAAAGCAACATAGACTACAACTTCACCAGCAAAACGCGGAAAGCATGTTGAAATGTCTCAGCACAAAGAATCAAACCCGGGCAAACCAACAGAACTGGTAAATGCGGTCGACGAAACAAGATGGAAGACTTACTTAACGACACAATTTCATCTTCCAGACTCACGAGAAATACCAGCAAAATGTGAATCATCAACCCCTTGGGTGAATGTAGCAAACAGCGTGGAAATAGAACGGACCATCAATAACTTGAAATCATCGAGGGCCCCAGGCCCAGACAGCTTGACTAATGTTGAACTGAAGCAGTCCCCGAAAGCCTGGACTGCAATAATAAGTACAATTTTCACCCACTGCGCACAATCAAAAATGGTCCCAGAGACTTGGCAAAAGGCGATCATAGTACCTGTCTATAAAAAAGGCGGAAGAGAAGATCCGGAAAGCTACAGGCCCATAGCGCTGTTGGATATTGTGGGAAAAATATACGCAGCACAGCTATTGGTCCACTTCAGAAACCAGGCACCCTGTTTTGACATCTTCGAGACCGGGTTCCAGAAAAACGGAAACACAACTATCAACATAATGATGCTACAAATATTAAAAGCAAAAATAAGAGAATGAGCACCTCGAGTCTATCTGGCCTTCATAGATTTATCCAAAGCTTTCGATAAAATCGACAGAGAGAAACTATAGACCAAATTAAAGAATTGGAAATGCCCAACGTCAATCACAGAGCCAATAACAGCTTCACATGAAAACACGAACATCAGAGTAAAACTGAGCAAACAAGGCGCCCTATCAGAAGAGATAACAGTCCAGAGAGGCGTCAAACAAGGCTGTCCACTAGCCCCAGCCTTGTTTATAGCTTTCTTGGGGGACTATCAGCACGAGGAAGAAAAAATAAGAGCCTTCCCGTCCAAAATTGGCAAAAGCTTCATCTCACGACTCCTTTATGCTGATGACGCAATCATCATAGACCAGACTCCAATTGGTCTGCAGCGAAAATTGACACACTTGGCAAACTACATGAGAAAAAACAACTTGGAAATAAACGCAGTTAAAACCAAAGTGTTGATTATGGAAAAAACGACAACGAAGAGGTCGAACCTGCGGACATGGCGACTAGAAGACTCAAAACTAGAAATAGTCGATAAGTTTAAATACCTTGGGGTGACCATGGACGGATCATCAGCAGAAAAAGCGATGCAAGAACAACTGTGGGATAAAGTCAAAATACTCACTACCCAAACAAGATTGATCGATAAAAAATTTGGAAAATTTTCCATCATTCCTGCCATAAAATTCTACAAGACCAAGGTGGTGCCATCTATCACATATGGAATGGAAGCTTTTTTTAACGTCCCAAAAGCTACATGGCAAAAACTTGAAGGACACGTGTGTAAATCAGTACTGGGCTTGCCCAAGTCGACCTCTATGTCAGCAATAAGAAGGGAACTAGGTCTAGTTTCACTCGCTGCCTCGGTGGAGCAAAGCAAGATGAGGCTTTACAGAAAAATCATAATGGCAGATTCATTACCCATATACAATGTGATTGCAAAAGAACTAAAAGAGGGCACCTGTAAAGCACTCAACAAATGGCGGCCACAATCCAAGAAACGTTGATCGAAATAGCCTGCAGAGAAGAAGACCTGAAAACAAACCGTGAACGAGTGAAAACCAAAATTGAACTTATGGACTGGATCCGGTCACCAGATACTGCAAGGGCCAACAAGCTACTCACCCATCTCCCCCCGACGCATAACAAGGTAAAAACGCCATTAAACTACTGCAGACAATTCCCGAACAAAAAGATGTGAGGAACATTTTTGAAAGCCAGACTAAACCTCCTGATGACCCAGCAAATCCTAGCAATTCGCACTCCAAAGAAGGACAACAGCTGCCGGCTATGCAAAGTTAAAGAGGAAGTTGAAACGTTGAAACACCTTGTCTTGATATGCCCAAAGACATGGCCAAACAGAGACATATTCCTTTTACCTTGTATACAAGGGGCGAGCACCCTAGATGAAGAGGCTGTATGGAACCGGTTAATATCGGGAGAGAGGACGAGATGGACCATCGTAATGGTGAAACTGATAGAACTGGCCTTCGAAATGATTGCAAATAAAACCACAATCATACCTGGTTGAGAAGGGGTCGCGACAACGCCATACATCATGTGATCATCGCAAAACATTTTTCCGCTACTCAAGTCACATAAAAGAAGGGACACAACTTGGAGACACAAAGATAGGAGTCTCTTTTAAGCTGAGAAACCTTCCCCCCCTACGATCAAAGCATGAACGCGTTGAGGCGCATCTGTAGAAGGAGAAATAGCTCTTGTAAAAATCGTAAAAATCTTTTCGATTAAATTCAAGTAAAAAAATAAAATAAAAAATAAAAATAATAGAGGCTGGACAGGTGTCACCAAGGCATCGCGAGGGTTTAAGCGACGTAATGATATTCTTAGTTTCCACAGTAGAAATGGCTCTAAAGCTGGTTTGGTTGGCGGCAAGTTCCTGAAGGATAGTTTCTTGCGTGGAAAGGGCAATGTTGTGGAGGGAGGTTTTTTAGCTGCTATTTTGTCTTGTAGCTTTGTGATTTTGTTGCATAAGGCATTTTGAATGTTTGTGCACCAGGCTTTGTCTTTGGTGCAGGAATCTATGGGTGCAATGGGGGATTCTAATTCTCTCAGGATGGAGAAGATTTCCTTAGTATTAGAGTTCGCTTTTTTTATTCTGTCGTTGAAGGTCTCTTTTTTTGCCTGAATGATTTGTTTCTTGTAACTGTTGGTGAGGTCTGTAAGGAGGTTTTTGTTGTGGGGAGAAGGGTTTTTTCTCCAGAATGCTTCTGCATGTTGTGTCTCTTTGCGTAGGGCTTTTAGCGTAAGCGTGAACCAGGCATTGAGATGGGCAGGAGGTTTAGATTTGATGAGCTTAAGCGGCGCTTTACATTTTCACTCCTTTCGCCTTTACATTTGCACCCCGCAGTGTAAATGGCGAACATTTGGTGGCAGGTACCTGGCTGCACATGAGTGCAAACGTATAAGATCCCCGTTGTCAAATGACGTTTTCTTTCAAAATGAGCTTCTTAGAAATCCCCTGAGAATCTGCATTGTCCAGCTCTAACCCAGAAAAGGTAGATTTCCAAGACCAGTCACATAAGCAGTTTCATGCAAAGAATCAAGTCCCTTGTTAGAGAAGCTGTGCAGGAAGAAAGGGAGACTACAAACGTCTGGGGCAGGACCAAGGCCACTGAACCATGTATGCATTTGGGAAGGGCTTGAACCATATTTCCCAACACACAGGAAAGGATCTCAGATCCCAACTCAAAGTGCATAGTTAGACAATTCGAGAAAAACGCCAAGAAGGGTCAGCCTCTCAACTTGGACACGACAGATACGATTTTTATCAAGTAGAGAGAGCTGGGATGAATCCCCCTGCAAAGTACATGAGCAACGTTAGCCCCTCGGAGAGAAACATTCCTTTCCAACCACCCTTGAGATTGACTCAGTGCTGTGTAGCTTCACCGGAAGCCTCACAATGTCTCCTGAGAAGGCAGGGGTCTACGACCTAGTTTATAAGAAGGCGCATGGGGGCCTGAGAAAGAAATATGGCCCTCATTACAACACTGGCGGTAACCCATGGCGCTATTAGCACCATGGTTGCTGTCGGTGTTGTAACGAGTCCGCCAATGTTCAATGGGGAATTACCACCCCATTCCAAGGTTGGTGGGCCGGTAATTCCCCATTGAACATTGGCCCTTCCCCATTCCCATTTTTGCCCCATAGGGCTCAATGGGACTGGGGAAGGCGGTAATTACGGTACCGCAAATTGCAGTACCGTAATTACCTCGAGGGTCCCTTTGGGGGTCCCCACTTTAACGGCTGGTCCAGACCAGCCGTTCAGGTTGGGTCCCGCAAAGGGACCTCGTAATTAGGTGATAAGGGGTTAATGGCGCTGCAGCCTTTTACGGCGCTGTTAACCCCTTAGCGCCAGGGTCGTAATGACCCCCTATGTGTGCCACCACCTATCCCCTCCCACCTGCATATGCCTCCTTCGCAGCCCAAGCCTTCCTGGAGCTCTCCCAGTATCTTTGTTCTTGGATGGAATGGGGATGAGACTGCCCTGCTCTCCTGGATACTCTGCATCAGGAGGCCAAATTCCTTTCAGGTGTGGCTTTTAATGGAGTGCAGTCAGTGGTACTTCCAACGCTACTCTAGCCAGAAGACGCAAACATTTATGAGACCAGCAGATGCATGCATCCAAGAAGGCCATAGCTCTCCATCTCCACATCCAGGGTGCAAAGGACTGTGGGGAACTGCTAGAGGCAGAGGTACGTAGGGTACACAAGGATACATATTCTGGCATTGTGAGCTGAAACGAGGTGTCCGAACCAAGACCAAATCCTCGTACCCCAGCTTCACTACCAGGACACAGATCAGGAGCCCGCGATACACCATGTTTCTGGGAAAAGCAGCAGGAATGCAATCAAAAGATTAGGATGACAAGAACTCCCAAATCATCTCGCTTGTGACTGGCCCGGCACCACACATACTGCTCAGGTGGCAGTAAGACCTGTTCTGCTTTTCAATTAGTGATCCAGCTCCATCTCAGATACTTGGGTGCTAGACATCATCTGATGGGGTGTGGAGTAGAATTCAACACTGGCCCTCTAAACACCGGAACAAAGGACAAACCCTAGACCACATATCTCCAGAAGATAGCCGCCCTTCAGAAGGAGATTGTGGTTCTTCAAAGAACAAACGCCATCTTTCCAGTCTGGACCATGGATGCCCAGAAGAGAGCGGCCCTTCAGAAGGAGGTTGTGGTTCTTCAAAGAACAAACGCCATCTTTCCATTCTGGACCATGGATGCCCAGAAGAGAGCGGCCCTTCAGAAGGAGGTTGTGGTTCTTCAAAGAACAAACGCCATCTTTCCATTCTGGACCATGGATGCCCAGAAGAGAGTGGCCCTTCAGAAGGAGGTTGTGGTTCTTCAAAGAACAAACGCCATCTTTCCAGTCTGGACCATGGATGCCCAGAAGAGAGCGGCCCTTCAGAAGGAGGTTGCGGTTCTTCAAAGAACAAACGCCATCTTTCCAGTCTGGACCATGGATGCCCAGAAGAGAGCGGCCCTTCAGAAGGAGGTTGCGGTTCTTCAAAGAACAAACGCCATCTTTCCAGTCCGGACCATGGATGCCCAGAAGAGAGCCGCCCTTCAGAAGTAGATTGTGGTTCTTCAAAGAACAAACGCGATCTTCCCACTGCAAGTCTTGTGTTGCTCTATGTATCTCTCAAAAACCTCTGAGAGTCCTTGGATTTCGCGCTGCGGTAGTATGTCTGAAATGGTTTACTGATCAGTAGTTGATCCTTTTAGGAGGACTTCCTGCCTTTTTTGCCAAAGGCGGGGAATTCGTTGTTTGTTTTGGGGCAATTAGGCTTTGTTGTTTGCGGAATCGAGGCACTGCGTTTTTGTCCAACCACAGCGCCGTTTATCGTGTTTGGTAGTTCCCAAGTCTCCATCGCCTCTGAAGTTAGTAAAATGCTGTTTATGGTTGACTGTGCGGCTTTCTCTGATGGTTCTGCTCAGTCATACATGGGTCCATCAATGTGGCTTGAGTTGCCTGATCTTTTGTATTCAGTTTCACCTTTCCATCCAAAGTTGGTGCAACAGTGACTTTGTCTTTCGATGCTGTTAAGCCTGGATCCTGAAGCTCAGCTGCCTTTGTAAACCCTTCCACAAATAAAAGTTTGGAGTGGACCATGGCTAGGACAGTGGCTTGGCCCTTCATGGTATTATTCAAGGCTTCATTTAACTTCATAGATGGGGCTAGGGCGATGGTTG
Source organism: Ambystoma mexicanum (assembly GCF_040938575.1). Taxonomy (NCBI): domain Eukaryota; kingdom Metazoa; phylum Chordata; class Amphibia; order Caudata; family Ambystomatidae; genus Ambystoma; species Ambystoma mexicanum. The sequence goes on from NC_090929.1 coordinate 63,197,167, forward strand.
TTGATGACATGATGGGTAGTACAACAGGCATCGCTGGATGACCTGTTGGACGGGACGAAGAGGATCTATCTCTTTCAGTGGTTCTTCTATTCGGTGATGGCTCCATAAAGGAGTCTGAACTGGAGAAGGAGTTCGAGGTGACCTGTCAAGTTTGGACCAAAGCAGCTTTGTTGTGTTTCTTAGATCTCTTTCTCTACATAGGCAAGAGGGGGAGTGCCGATGATTTATTAGGATTTCCTCTTTCTCCACTGGTGCGTCCCCCAATCCTTCACATGTAGGTGGGGGATAAGGTTCATGAGTGGATGGGCTGTTGTCGCTTGACCCAATGCTCGTTCTGCACATAGATAGTCTGGCAAGAATGATATGATATGATAGTTTATTTATATAGCTCCTATACACAATGTATCTCAAAGCGCTTCAAAGCAAGGGAGGGAACAAGGGAAAATAAAATGAAATTCTTATAGGCCATGAACAGTAAAGATGTGAAATTAACTATAGTACTTGGCCTGATGACATTTCAGATAGTGCAAGAGCTAAGACATAGATAAGGAAGGGAGGGGGAGAGTGGGAAGCAAATGGAAACAGACAGGCGGTCCCACTAGAAGGACACTTAGCTCTGGTTCCCCCACCCGAGAAAATAGTGGGGGACTTAAGTCTGTATTTTCAAATTGGTCCAAGTTTTTTCATGTTGCGGGGCTTTCTGCAATTCTAGAGCCTCTCGTTGGTTTCCTGCCACAGGGTACAAGCCCGTAGCGTTGCTGCTCCCTGGCTCCGTACTGATGTTCCGGGCGTCACATAGGGTCCCTCTCTCTTGAGACTGTTTAGCAAGATTTGAAGTGACAGTGGGAGTGAGGCTGTCCCCCACACCTTCCAACATCTCTGTGTCCGATAGTTCTCCTGTTGCATCGTGAAAATTGGTCCGTGGTGTTTTTGACCTAGGGTGAAAGAACGCCATTAATTTTGCATTAGATTGTCTACCCTTCTCAGGGCCCATTGTATTTGATCTTTTGGCAGTAGTAGGTGGCCCCACTATATTGGGTACTGTCTTTAAAGTAGCATTGAGTGCAATATTTTCGCATGCAACAGGCAAGCACCTCCAAGCTGCCTTAGCCACTTGCGAGGTTGCTTCTGGTGCGGCTTGTTGCACCGCTAGTTCCTGAGGATGGATATTGTTCAGTTCAGTCGGAGCCCTGGTGAGGGCGCCATGTGTGTTACCCGCACACCCGATGTCCATGTCCATCGAGGACGTGGGGGGGGGGGGCTGAATTCTGTAGCTGTTTAGGTGTCTCTAGAGGAAAAGACACCATAAGAGGGTTTTTACTGCTGTGAACCTGGGCGAGCACTTGTCCCCAGTGTATAACAGGCGGTGTGTGGCCCATGCCTGCTAGGTCCTGGGTAGATACACCCACAGCGCCTATTTCCGTAGGTTTCGAGTAGTCGGGATTGGCTAAGGAGAATCTGAAATCTTTTGCTAGGGACTTCATCCAAGTTGCCAACCCCCTGAGTTTAATCAACTGGAGGAAGCAGTGGAGGAAGCAGTGAGCGCAAGGGCGCTGGAAAGGCTTGTTGTTAACTCTCTATTGAAAGTAGCAATAGGTGGGGAGCTTTCTGTCACCTCCCCTTGTGGTTTATCTTGTTGTTTTTCTACCATTGCTTCCTGCTCATCAAGATTGACACCACCTGGGACGGGAACTGTATAGCTCGGCGTGGGCACAAAAGATGTCTCAAAGACACCTGGCGGAGAGAGTGTGCTGCCAGGTTCCAAGGGTTACGTCTGAACCTGGTCGGCTGGCGAGGGGCCCAAATGAGACAGAGTACTGAACATTTCTTTTGCTTTTTCCGGGGTTTGCAGCGGGGGGGAATGAGAGTGTGTAAGGGAGGGTGATGTAGGGTGCCAAGGTTTAGAAAGAGTGTTTGCAATTGCTCGGGGAGACGAGTTAAGCCTCCAGGCGCGTGTAGGTGTCAGGGCGATGGTTGTGGTGCTGCCCCTTTAAGGGTGAAGCACGCGGCGGAGTGACATTGCACTCCCCGCGTGCCTTTAAATAAAGGGGGCTTGGCCCGGCCGCACAGAGCGACCGGGGAGCCCGAACTGACACAACGTCTCTGCTGTGAGTCTGTGGAGGGAGGGGGCTCACGGGACATCGCCGGCCTCACAGTGCCCCACAGCAGTGGCGAAGAGACCAGAGTCACGCCCAGGCCCGGCGGTGAAAGCGAAAGTAATTCTTCTCTTTGAACAAGGTGTTGGAACATCTCGTTCTATGCCGCAGAGAGGGTGTGGACAGGGTCGGACTGGCCCTTTCGGTCTTTCGGCCCGTGGCCGAACGACTTTGGGGTCCCCTGGGGCCGGTTTTCCGGCAGCCACCTCTGGGCCATTTTTTTAAAAAAAAAATGTCTTTTTTTTTTATTGGCAGGCCGGGCCAGCGGCCCCCCGGGCCCAGCCTAGTGTGTGTGTGTGTGCGCTGCAGTGTGCCGAGCCGTGGCGTCGTGAGTATTCGCGGCCTGCGGCCAAATCAGGGGATGGCCGGATGGGGGGGGGGCGGGGCTGGAGGAGTGAGTTGCCTCGCCTGCCCTGGGCTGGGCGAGCCAGCCAGTCAGTGGAGGGCGGGAGGCGGGAGCCAGGAGGGGGAGTGAGAGTCTGCTCTGCTCTGCACAATCATCATAGCAAGGTAACACTAGTCAGTTACCTTGCTTTGATGAGTGCATCTGCATCTGCATGCATCATAATTTATGATGCATGCAGATGCAGATGCAGATGCATGTGCATAATTCAGAGGCCGGTGGGCCTGGGGCCTGGCCAGGCCGGCGGCATGCCGCCGCCCGCCCAGTGCCACTGCAGGGGGCCGGTGCGCCTGCCGTCAGCTCACGAGCCTCTGGCCTGCGGCTGCGGCGGGCGCGGCCACAGAGAGAACAACTTGTTTAGTTGTTTAATCTGTGGTGGGACTCGGGAGCCGGAGGGAGGCAGGCTGAAGCAATTGCAAACACAAAGCAATTATAACACCTGCCTCCCTCCTCCCCTCCGAGTCCTCCTGACCCTGGGGGGTGCAGCCTGCCTGCAGGCTGACTGAGGGCTCCGCTGAGCTGGGGCCAAGCCTGGCACTGTAAAACACAGTGACACATTTCACACTTGCTTTCAACTTTGCTGCAGGAAGTAAGTAACACTTCTTTGCAAAGTTGAAAGCAACTGTCTTCAAATTGTGCGCCTGGGGGCTGGCTGGCCTGGGCCCCCGGCCCCCGTCGCCGTGGACGGATCGGACCCATTGACCCAATGAAAATTCGGCTGGGCACTGGGCAGGCAGTGCCTGCCCACCCAATTTGCCGCCAAATCGGCGAAATCGCCAATGCATACATTATGCTACTGGCTGGGCTGCTGCTATATGAGCCCCAGTGCCCCACAAGCACACACCGTCTGCAGTGGACCTCGAGACCGACAGTGCCAGTGCCCACAGCCACAGCCCACACAGGACAGGAGGACCACAGCAGCACTGAGGCGGCCGGCCAGCAGACAGACAGTGGAGTGCCCAGTGCCAGTGCCGGCCACACAGACAGCAGGCAGCAGCCCAGCCAACAGCCAGCCAACTGAGGTAAGGACTGGACTGGAGTGGGACTACTGTGAGCATTGAGCAACGTAAACATTAGGGCAGAGTCTAACAAGTGCCTGTGTGTCTCAGCCACACCGTCCCTTTTCAGGGGCTTTCCCTGCCATGCCATGCCATGTGAGTGTGCCTGGGGTGGGGGTGGGGGGTGCATGCAGGTCTGCTGTGAAGTGATATACATTTCATACAAGAATGGATCACCATATGTATCATTAATATCAGCGCATATGGGCCAATTTACCAAATTACTGTGAATGCAAGCAGATGTCCAAGGCCAAATGATAATGTTGTGTTATTATATAGCACTTACTTGTAAGAGCTTCATATAGACCAAATATACCTACAAAGTCACCCAACCTGTGTTGGTACTCACTTATCAACCTCAGGAGGATAAAAGGCTGAGTTGACCTGACCTCTCTCTCTGGGAGCTGAACCTGCAACCTGCAGAGCACACGCACATTGCAGCAGTGAGCGCTGAACCCAGTGAGTTATTTTACCGGCTATAGCTATCAGAAAACTAGCCACTTAAGAAACACAGAGCCACGCCGTTAATGACCCTGGCAACTGCTCAATTATTGGTGCAGAACCGCGATGCTTCAAGGGGATATCACTGCTCTACTTTGTTTCTTCAAAACGTTTCTCAGAGCCTAAATACTGAAGAGCTAAGTGCCTGACCACTAATCTCATTTTAATGAGGGGGGCATGGAGGACAGAGCGCCTTGCTGATGGCTTGCAGTTGTTTAGCATTGACTCTGCGAGCACCGGATAGGCAGGGGTGCAATTTAAGTGCAAGCACTCAACGACATTCATTTAGCCTAGCGGTTGAATTTAGTAGCTATGGCCGCTGACTGGCGCCTCATTAGGCACCGTTAAGGGCACAGCAGCGTGCAACCAGTTAATCTGTAAAGCAGTACGTTTTCTGCCACCCGTTAGTCTGCCATTCTGGTTGAGGCTTTGCGGGCAGAGTTTGCAAGTACATCCACCAGCTATAGACGGATCGAGATTGTAGCCTGTCTGAAACATTGGAATGTATAGGGTGTCACATGACCTGGGCTAAATAAACAGAAAGAAGCATGTGATATGCAGCCGCTGACGTGCCAACGGGCTGCGACCCGATTACAAATGCATGCCGATGTGCCCCGTTCCAGGCGGAGATGCTAGTCCAGTGGTTAAGTTAACTTTGAATTTTGGGTCTTTTAGTCCTGGGTTTATAATGAAGAAATCAGGGACTCTCAGCCACATGGTGCTGACCACAGCCCAGGAGCCCCAATTTTAAATTAGGGGTAGCAAGGGAGACCACAGGGGTAGCAAGGGAGGCTTCAGGGGTCACCAGGCAGACCCCTGGCAACCCCTACATGAGTTGACATCCCTGCCAGATGTGGTTTGATTTACAAATACGCGTTTCATAAAATGTGTATGCAGTGGTCACCATATGTGCAGTGAGATACATAATTGTGTCGGCTGACGCCTCACGTTCGGTTTAGCTATATTTTATTTTATTTTTCACAATGTTTAATTCCAGTGTCCTCCATAATACAAATAGAGTTTGGTTGTGCCGTTGACCAGGGCAATGATGTGTATTATTACATAGCACTTCATGCCGGACACCTCCCTGCTAAGGTGAGAGGCACTGCTGCTGCCCACTTGCTGCCTCTATACACCGTCCCTTTCCAGGGGCTTTCCCTGCCATGCCATGCCATGTGAGTGTGCCTGGGGTGGGGGGTGGAGGGGTGCATGCAGGTCTGCTGTGAAGTGATATACATTTCATACAAGAATGGATCACCATATGTATCATTAATATCAGCGCATATGGGCCAATTTACCAAATTACTGTGAATGCAAGCAGATGTCCAAGGCCAAATGATAATGTTGTGTTATTATATAGCACTTACTTGTAAGAGCTTCATATAGACCAAATATACCTACAAAGTCACCCAACCTGTGTTGGTACTCACTTATCAACCTCAGGAGGATAAAAGGCTGAGTTGACCTGACCTCTCTCTCTGGGAGCTGAACCTGCAACCTGCAGAGCACACGCACATTGCAGCAGTGAGCGCTGAACCCACTGAGCTATCTTACCGGCTATAGCTATCAGAAAACTAGCCACTTAAGAAACACAGAGCCACATGCTGCTGACCACAGCCCAGGAGCCCCAATTTTAAATTAGGGGTAGCAAGGGAGACCACAGGGGTAGCAAGGGAGGATTCAGGGGTCACCAGGCAGACCCCTGGCAACCCCTAAATGAGTTGACATCCCTGCCAGATGTGGTTTGATTTACAAATACCCGTTTCATAAAATGTGTATGCAGTGGTCTCCATATGTGCAGTGAGATACATAATTGTGTCGGCTGACGCCTCACGTTCGGTTTAGCTATATTTTATTTTATTTTGCACAATGTTTAATTCCAGTGTCCTCCATAATACAAATAGAGTTTGGTTGTGCCGTTGACCAGGGCAATGATGTGTATTATTACATAGCACTTAATGCCGGACACCTCCCTGCTAAGGTGAGAGGCACTGCTGCTGCCCACTTGCTGCCTCTGATCCTCTGATCCTGGGTTTACCGTGCAGGTCTGCTGTGCCAGTGATGCGCACACACACTCAGCACTCGCACATCCCGCAGACCCATCCCTCTTCATTACCCTCGTGCCACGGAGATTAATGCATAATAGCGGCCTCCGGTTTGGACACAGAGAATCAAAGCAATTGGAGAACCAATTCATGACTTCCAACATGTTGGTCAATGGTCAGTTGCCAATCCCTGGCAAAATGGCACTCTAGTAGGCCACTAGTACTCCCTAAAAGATGTGCATCTACGCTGTTTAATAATTATTAGATACTGATGTGCATTATGACAGACAGTGAAGCCCTCTGCAGAAAGGCAACTAACCTTTCTGTGGCACCAAAGGCAAACGTTATCATGCGATCACATGGATCCCATTAACTCAGTAGAACAAGACATAACACAGGTTTCTGATTGGCTTATGAATCCCAAATGCAGGAATGATGTGATGCACCCCCGCTTGAGCAGCTCGTACTGCCCCAGTGTGGTGTGGTCGTGCGGCTGCATCTGCTTGCTGGGTGCCAGCTCCAAGCAACTTGTTTTTCAAACACATTGCAACGCATAACGCCCAGATCTATAGCTTAATATTTAGCCTGGGATTCGCAAACCTTTCTTTAATCACCATTCCATTATATGTGTAGGCGTAAGCAGCGCATTCCTTTCAATGGTGCATGACGTTACCTGAAGTGCCGGATGGGGCTCCCTCAGACCCTTGGGCTCGCCCCATACTCTGAGCCCCCTTTCTCAAACCCTTTCCTTCCCTCGGTTCACGCGTGTATACCTTCTGTAGACAGTAGACCCCTGCAGCCTGACACGGGGTGGTACCTCTGCCCCAGGGGCTCTCCCCGACACCGGAGCCCCCCTTTCCTCCTTGTTCCCTTCCCCCTCTCTCTCTATTACCCTCTCACCGAACAAACGAGTCGAATCTTCCCGAGTCGGGTAATTCCCCAGTCCTGGTCCCAATTCCAGCTCAAGTCTTTCCATCTTTCCTTCTTCTTTGACCAAAGGCTTTCTGTCCATTTGTTTTAAAATGTTCAATATTCTTCCTTTTCTCTCATCAAATGTTACTCAGTTTCCTCTGCACACCTGCCTTTTATAGTTTCCATCGTCTTTTAATTTCTCTCTCTTCAGACTCACCTTTTTTTGTCCTTAAGCTTTCTTGCAAACTTCTGTTTCCGTTTATTTTTCGAATTTTACCTTCTCTTTTGTGTTAATATTTATCAATTTCAAACTATTTTCCTACCCTGCTAAGTCACCAAGTGTTTGTTTCTGATTTCATTTTCCTTTCATTGTGTATATCCCTACTCCATAGTCCAAACTTATTTTTCTTTAGACCCCACCCTTACTCTACACTTCCTCTGCCTGCATACACCCACTCTCTTTTTGCCTCCTGCCTGAGGCGCTACTCTGGAATGCCACCTGTTACCACCATACTTATAGTGAGACCGACAGTGGCAGACTGGCCCATAAGGAACTTGGGAACACTCCAGAGGGCCCTATGCCTCTGGGGACCTGTCTGGGGCTGATCCAGTTACAAGCTTTATTTTTCCACCATCCGACAAGTATGTCATAATTTTTTCACTGGTCTATTGCAAGACTGAGCTCAGCTGTTCTTGGTGAGGGCAGCAGTCAGAATTAGGTGGCACAGCCAAAGCTACTGGACGTGAGCAGTAGCTCGCTGTCCCTGTTAATGGAAATGGTGTTACCTTGCGCTATCTATTGCCTGACATATGTGGGAATTTGCTCCTCTACCTGTTACTAAATGGGTGCAGCAACGTTCACAGAGAATGATCAGGAGCCGATTGTGTTTGAACTAGCTTTACCATAGCTGGGAGCAGGCTGTACCAGTTATGCTGTACGGCTCCTTGGGCATCAGAGCTGGTTGTATTTGTTGGGCAATGTGGGCATGAGCGAAATGTAACCGTATCCGTTTTGGAAGCTGGCTGTACCTGTTCATTGGCATGAATAGTTAGGTAAAGAGTATTGCATGCTGCTACATTGCTCTCAAAGCATTTAGGCTTCCTTGATAGAGATGGATTGTGGCCCTGCCCATGGTAAAACATGACTTTTTTTTCTGTGGGTAGGGGTTGCAACTGGGGGAAAAGATGAGGGAAAAAGTGTCAGTACTGAAAAGTCAGTTGAGCTGGGAGCAGCCTCGGACTGGCCTGTAGGACTATAGGCCCAGGGCCAACCAAAAACACAAAATGCTGGTGTGGGACCGTTTTATTGGCCAAAGTGGGACCCTTGTTGGCCCATGTGGGCCAGTTTGATGAGTTAATTCACACTGCGACTAGTAGTTTTGACCAGTGTTGCTTGCTGAATAAATATTCTTTAAAATATACAATTTGCATGTCACTTTATCAAAAAGCTCCGCCTGGGTACTATTCAAACAGTATCACAAAAGGAATGAAAAGCCATTTGCAACTGCGGGCCACTTTATCTTTGGTGCCTGAGATAATTGCATGGCCCAGTCTGACCCCGGATGATAGCTAGCCTTTGTTGCTGACTATGTGCAGTTCGGAAGCACCCCACAGTGTCTTTGTCGAGGGCATAGGGGCATTGGTATCCCGAAAGGGGCCACTTTTTTTGAGGCGAGGGGTGGGCCACTTTTTTGAGGCGAGGAGTGGGCCACTTTTTTTTTGTTGTCCGGGCCTATTTCTTGTCCCAGTCCGACCCTGGGTGTGGAACACGTGGCTGGCAGCCATTTTGTTAACCAAGGCCTAGGATGTTCGTGGTGCTCCTAAGAGGTTCCTGCACGCCATCCAGGTCCAATTTTTGGACACATTGATAGCGGTCAGCTGTTTATGTATGCACAGCCCATCAGATGGTGGAAATCTTCAATTATGATGAGCATTTCGTCGAGTTGAGGTGAGGTAACGGGGGAGGCCTGTTGATTCTTTGTTGGTCCCCTAGGCCTCCTTGGCTCCATTTTTGGACACTTCCTGTTTCTACCTGTGACCCCTCTATCCAATGCTGGCTGGATGTTCGTGATTGATGCATGATAGTGGCCTGAACTGTATTTTGGACTGGTGAGGTGATGTTGAAGATCAAGGAGGCCTGCAGAATTATTTTTTCATTCTGAAGCAGACTGGCTGGGTGAGTTGCGGCCCCATCATCATCCAAGGAGGGGTGCTTGTGCGCTCAACCCATGACTGATCAGGCTGGTCAAGCTGGGGCCCTGCCAGTAGCCCAGCCACAGCCCCAGGTCCAAGCCCCACCTGTGGTCCAGCCTCCAGCCTGGGGCCCAGGTGGAAGCAGTGGATTGATCGCCTCGACATGTATTTCAGGGCCACCATGGAGACTAATGAAGACAGCAAATTGGCGACCCTGTTATACTCTGCGGGGCATGCGGTCCATGAAATCTTTGACTCTCCTCAACCAGCTGATGTCTCCTACGGTGCAGCGAAGATGGCTCTTCATGACTACTTCCTTCCTTTGGCGAATGCAGACTATGAACGCTTTGTGATGCTCTACACCCGTCAGAAAGAGGATGAGACTCTTGACACCTTCTATGGCCGTCTCTGGCGGTTGTCAGTGGCATGTGCCTGGGACAATCCTGATGCAATTGTCAGGAATCAATTGATACAAGGCTGCTCATCGGGGAAGCTACGCAGGCAGGAGCTGCGGGAGCCTGGGATCCCCCTGCCTCGGATCCTCGAACTGGGGAGGTGCCAAGAAGTATCTGAAGTACGAGCATCCAGAATGGAAGCAGGAGTGCGCTTGGACAAGGCAGAAGAGGTCTGTGCTGTAGGATGTGGTAGCAGAGGTGCGAGGAGACTGACAGGCAACTTTCGTGACAGGGGCAGAAAGCCAGGGGAGGCATGCCTGAAGTGTTTCAAAATATCATTCGTGGTGCACTGGCAGACCTCTACAGCGTTTTGAACATAAGTGATGATATCCTGGTGTTCGCAAAGTCAGAATCAGAACATCTACACAGGCTCGCCAAGACTTTTGAACGGATTCAGACCCTGGGTCTGACGCTCCACCGGGAGAAATGTGAATTTCTGAAGCATACCATCGAGTTCTTGGGGTACATGTTCAAGGAGGGAGGTGTGTCCCCCGACCCCTGAAAAGTTAAGGACATCAAGGACGCTCACCCACCGGAGAATGTGTCGGAGGTGCAGAGTTTCCTGGGCATGGTGACCTACTGTGGCCGTTTCATAAAGAACTTGGCCTCTCGCTCAGAGCCCCTGCGAGCCCTCACAAAGAAAGACACCGTGTGGCAGTGGGGGCCGCTCGAACAGGCGGCCTTCGAGGACATCAAAAGGGCCCTCACGGCAGAGACACCATGTCGTTCTTCGATCCGGCCCTCCAGTCGGAGATCATTTTGGATGCCAGCCCGTTTGGTCTGGGGGCAGTGTTGACGCAGGTTGGCACCGATTCCAGTGTAAGACCGTTGGCATATGCCAGCAAGGCGCTGTCTGAGACTGAGCAGCGTTACTCCCAAATCAAGCAGGATTCCTTGGCTGCTCTATGGGATGCAGGCACTTCCGGCTGTACATTCTGGGTCGACCAGTGACGGTAGTGACCGACCACAAGCCTTTGCTGCCCATTTTAGCTGGCTCATCCTTGAGACTACCGGCAAGTATCGAACGGTGGATGCTGGCCCTACTCGAATATGGGGTCTCGCTGATCTATCGGCCAGGCACCAACAATGTGGCTGACTACCTGTCCCGCCATCCCAGAGGGGACCTGGAGGGTGGGGTGAACACCTGTGCAGAGGAAGCGGACGCCCATGTTCTGTTGGTAGTGGAGGGGGCGACCCCAAACTCTCTGCCACTGGAAGACCTGGAGGCGGCAGTTGCCCAGAACTAGTGTTTTCGTATCCTGAAGTCACGGATGCAACAGGGTTCCTGGAAGGTGGTGCTGGAGTCTCTGGCGATGCGAACGTAGGACACGAAGGTGGCGCTTGAGCAGTTGTGGAAGGTGAGAGATGAACTGTCATTCTCTGAGTCTGGCCTCCTACTCAGGGGGGACCGGATCGTGGTCCCGCAGGCAAAGTTCCAGGAGGTCATCGGGCTGGCCCATCAGGGGCATCAAGGGACTGCCAAGACCAAAGCCCACCTGTGCCTCAAGGTGTGGTTCCCTGAGCTGGAGAAACGTGTGGAGGAGTTTGTGGCATCGTGTGTATGGTGCCAGACGGCGTCTGTCACGCAGACAGAGCCTTCCATTGAAGCCATGCCCGAGGCATGCGACCATGGGAAGTGCTGCATGCATGCGGTGGCCTTCGAGTATGTGGTGGTGGCCATGGAAAATCTCTTCGCGGCTCATGGCCTCCCCAGGGTTCTGGGTTCGGACAATGGGGCGCCATTTCAGGGTGAGAGATTTGCGGCCCTGATGGAGGACTATGAGGTTCAGCACAGGAAGATCATCCCGCTGTGGCCCAGGGCAAATGGGGAGGCGGGGAGACTGATGTGAACCCTAAACAAAGTGTTCTGCATTGCGCAGGGGCAAGACCGGTGCCTGGAAAGGGTGCTGGACCAATTTCTGCATGTCTATCGGACCACCCCCACACATCCCCGGGAGTGGCCCCGGTGGAAGCCCTATTCAAACGATGCCAGAGAGGACTGATACCAAAGGTCGAGGAAAAGGAGCCCGTGGTCATTGATGATTGACAGGTGGAGCGGAACTGCAGACTGAGGACTGAGCAGGAGAATCTGAGGAGAGGTCTCAGACCTCAGCAGCTTGTGCCAGGGGATGAGGTGCTTATAAGAAACAGTCACCCCACAGGAAACAATCCCTGACTTATGAACCTGAACCATTGGACATAGTGGCTGTAAAAGGGTCCATGGTGACAGCCTCGGATGGCAAGGCATCTGTCACTAGAAACGTGAGTTTCTTCAAAAGACTATGGGAGCCATGGGCGAAGGTGCCCCCTGACAAGGACATCATGGAGGTTGATATTATTTATTAGACTGATATTATTTGTTTGGACAGCTTCAAGTTGTTGGGTGACGAAGCAGATCTTGGATAGTTTACACAAACTCAATGCAGTTCCCTTCCCTTATGTAGGCTCGCAGTGGCCAATAGGGCAATGCCCAAACCAAAAACACAAAACGCTAGTGTGGGACCGTTTCTTTGGTCAAAGCGGGCCACTTTTTTGAAAAGTTACTTCACCATGCGTCTAGCAGTTTTGACCAGTGTTACTGAATAAATATTCTTAAAAATGCACAATTCGCATCACATTTTATCAAAAACCTCCCCCTTGGGTACTGTTCAAACAGCCTGTTGCAAAAGGAAGGAACTGCCATTTACAACTGTGGGCCACTTTTTCCTTGGTGCCTGAGACAATTTTATGCCCCAGCCCGTCACTGCTCTGTGTAGACAACTTTAGTGGTTGTTGATGTGGGACAGTGGGAGCCCAGATAGTATAAATAAGACAGGCTTCAAGCCCTGCACACAGCTGTTCAGCGGCGGAGCTAGCAAGAAGATGAGGGGGCAGAAGAGGAAGGAAAGAAGCAGAGGCTTTCCAGCTGGATTCTAAAGCCACTAATTCTGATACCTGTTGACTTTTGAGCAGAACTTTGATTTTGATTGAGCTATATGGGGAATAATTTGGCTTTTCTCCCCCATGGCAAATCAGCTCACCACCTAAGAGCAGACTTTATTCTTAATTGGCTGCATGCTAGTACCATTAATGCCAATTGACATTTAACTATTTTTGAAGCATTTTTCCCAATTCCTATGCTTTTTGATGGTGCTCTGATAGGGGGCCTTTTGATATTTGTTGGAATATTTCCTGGATTGTGTAATCTGCTTCAGACGCCCAGTCTGCTCCAGCTCTCATGTCCTTACCTTATACAGTTTGTGATTATGAGAGGCTTTTTTCCCTTCATTGATAGCACATTGAGAAAGATATTGAGGTATTGAGGCAGGTGCTTCTGTGAAGATTACCTATCATGATTTGTGAGGTCGACTAGCGCGACCTGGTGAGGCAGGTAGTTGATTTCTAAGGTAACTATGATTTCTTGGAGAAGCTTGATCAGTCTTAGTCCTGATTAGAAGTAGAGGCAATGACAATGATTTCAGATTTTTCAGTATTTGCATTTTTGCATTTTAAGTGTGTTGTGCATAATAGTGACAATAATTATAGTAATGTTTCTTTATTCAATTCTTTATTGTGTGACCTAGCTTGAGCAAGTGAAACTTTAGACACATAAAACAGAGAGATTAAAACAAGCAAGCGAAACATACATTCAATTCATACATATATAAAAGGGAGTAAAAGATCTTTCAAAAACAAAACAGAGAGGAAAAAAGACAAAAATCACATTTACAATTCCTAGTAATTACATTATGTTAAAATAGTGTCACTGAATCAATCACTATACGTTTTACAAAATTCATCATAGTTATAACCAATTGATCAGTTGGCTCTAAAAGAAATTTCGACCACAGCATTTCCCATGTAAACAATGGTCTAGTTTTAAAATATAAGTCCAACATTTTGCTGCACTGTTTACCGAGTGCTGGGCATTCAATAGTTATAAGAACCAACAGACAGGTGATATTGTCTTTGGCCCTCATTACGACCCTGGCGGTAAGTGAAAAACGATGCCGGTAAAGGATTACCGGCATCGCTTACCGCTCTGGCCGATTATGACCGTAATTAACGGTGCCGCTAAAAGCGCCAAGGGCGCGGGCACACGACCTCCCATGCCATAAATACCGGCATGGCGCAAAGCGAGGAACATTACGAGTCACGCGGACATGCAATTAACACCCTTGTGAAGGCCGTAAAGTACCTTACCGCCATGGTGCAAATACCGCCATCGTGGACCAACCGTAAACGGCCATGTGCAGTGTTCCCAACTGCCACAGGTGCACACAATCAGCACAGGTGGAGGCAATACAGACTGGGCAAGCACAAAAGGAGCACACCCCACCCCTTCCCACACCCAGTCACACTCCACAATGATTCCAATACTACTAGCAATGCTGGGGCTGGAGGACCTGATTACAGTGGAAGTGCTACAACAACAACAACAACAACAACAACAGGCAGCACAGAGGAGACGCAGGACGAGAAGGAGGGCAAGGCAGGACCAGCATGCCCCACCAGCACAGCCAGTGGCACCACGCAGGCAGCCCCCAATCCCATGCATCAGAGCCAGTCCATTCAACCTAACCGCTGAGCAGATCCACACCCTGTACCGCCTGGACCGGGACACCATCACCACCATTGTGGACATGATACATGACGACATTGTCATCCTGATTGAAACACGCACCGCCATCCCACCCCTACTGAAGGTAGTGTCTGTGCTCCACTTCCTGGCCACAGGCACCTACCAGCACACAGTGGGGCACTTGCATGGCATTTCACAACCATTATTCTCACGTACGCTGAACCAAGTGCTTGATGCCCTCCTCAAGCACACAGACAAACACATTTCCTTATCACGATCTGTCCAGGAGATCTCAAACACCAAAGTGGGTTTCCATTCAGTGGCCGGCATACCTTGTTGCATTGGCGCCATCGACTGCACCCATGTGGAATTGGTGGTCCCACATGCCATGGAGGTAGCGTACCGCAACCGTAAGCTATACCACTCAATCAACGTGCAAATGGTATGTGACTCGAACAGGATCTTCACACATTGTTGTGCCTAATTCCGCGGATCAACCCATGATTCAATGGTCCTACGGAACTCCACGATACCACGCTACATGGAGCGACATGCAGGGCAGAGATCCTGGCTTCTCGGTGAGTCGCATGTTATGCCCATGGAAATGTGACGTGGGTAGGTGATTGAGGTATAGATGCATACTTCACCTGGCTGAGATGGGGGGGAGAGATGCATACTTCACCTGGCTGAGATGGGAGGGAGATGCATATTTCACCTGGCTGAGATGGGGGGGAGATGCATACTTCTCCTGGCTGAGATGGTGGGGAGAGATGCATACTTCACCTGGCTGAGATGGGGGGGGGAGATGCATACTTCACCTGGCTGAGATGGGGGGGAGATGCATACTTCGCCTGGCTGAGATGGGGGGGGGGGAGATGCATACTTCACCTGGCTGAGATGGGGGGGAGATGCATACTTCGCCTGGCTGAGATGGGGGGGAGATGCATACTTCACCTGGCTGAGATGGTGGGGAGAGATGCATACTTCACCTGGCTGAGATGGGGGGGGGAAGAGATGCATACTTCACCTGGCTGAGATGGGGGGGAGAGATGCATACTTCACCTGGCTGAGATGGGGGGGGGAGATGCATACTTCACCTGGCTGAGATGGAGGAGAGATGCATACTTCACCTGGCTGCGATGGGTGGGGGGGAGATGCATAATTCACCTGGCTGAGATGGGGGGGAGATGCATACTTCACCTGGCTGAGATGGGGGGGGGAGATGCATATTTCACCTGGCTGAGATGGGGGGGAGAGATGCATACTTCACCTGGCTGAGATGGGGGGGGAGAGATGCATACTTCACCTGGCTGAGATGGGGGGGAGAGATGCATACTTCACCTGGCTGAGATGGGGGGGTAGAGGGGGGAGATGCATACTTCACCTGGCTGAGATGGGGGGGAGATGCATACTTCACCTGGTTGAGATGGGGGGAGATGCATACTTCACCTGGCTGAGATGGGGGGGTAGAGATGCATACTTCAACTGGCTGAGATGGGGGGGGGAGATGCATACTTCACCTGGCTGAGATGGGGGGGAGATGCATACTTCACCTGGCTGAGATGGGGGGGCAGAGATGCACACTTCGCCTGGCTGAGATGGGGGGAGAGATGCATACTTCACCTGGCTGAGATGGGGGGAGAGATGCATACTTCACCTGGCTGAGATGGGGGGGAGAGATGCATACTTCACCTGGCTGAGATGGGGGGGTGGAGGGGGGGGGGGAGAGATGCATACTTCACCTGGCTGAGATGGGGGGGAGATGCATACTTCACCTGGTTGAGATGGGGGGAGATGCATACTTCACCTGGCTGAGATGGGGGGAGAGATGCATACTTCACCTGGCTGAGATGGGGGGAGAGATGCATACTTCACCTGGCTGAGATGGGGGGGTAGAGATGCATACTTCAACTGGCTGAGATGGGGGGGGAGATGCATACTTCACCTGGCTGAGATGGGGGGAGATGCATACTTCACCTGGCTGAGATGGGGGGGCAGAGATGCACACTTCACCTGGCTGAGATGGGGGGAGAGATGCATACTTCACCTGGCTGAGATGGGGGGAGATGCATACTTCACCTGCCTGAGATGGGGGAGAGATGCATACTTCACATGGCTGAGATGGGGGGGGGGGAGAGATGCATACTTCGCCTGGTTGAGATGGGGGGGGAGATGCATCCTTCACCTGGCTGAGATGGGGGGGAGATGCATACTTCACCTGGCTGAGATGGGGGGGAGAGATGCATACTTCACCTGGCTGAGATGGGGTGGAGAGATGCATACTTCACCTGGCAGAGATGGGGGGGAGAGATGCATACTTCACCTGGCTGAGATGGGGGGGAGATGTATACTTCACCTGGCTGAGATGGGGGGGGGAGAGATGCATGCTTCACCTGGCTGAGATGGGGGGGAGATGCATACTTCGCCTGGTTGAGATGGGGGGGAGATGCATACTTCACCTGGCTGAGATGGGGGGGGGGGTAGAGATGCATACTTCACCTGGCTGAGATGGGGGGGAGATGCATACTTCACCTGGCTGAGATGGGGGGGAGATGCATACTTCACCTGGCTGAGATGGGGGGGCAGAGATGCATACTTCACCTGGCTGAGATGGGGGGGCAGAGATGCATACTTCACCTGGCTGAGATGGGGGGGGGAGATGCATACATCACCTGGCTGAGATGAGTGGGGGGGGGAGATGCATACTTCACCTGGCTGAGATGGGGGGGGGGGAGATGCATACTTCACCTGCTGAGATGGGGGGGGAGAAGCATACTTCACCTGGCTGAGATGGGGGGGAGAGATGCATACTTCACCTGGCTGAGATGGGGGGGATGCATATTTCACCTGCTGAGATGGGGGGGGGAGATGCATACTTCAACTGGCTGAGATGGGGGGGAGATGCATACTTCACCTGGCTGAGATGGGGGGGGAGAGATGCATACTTCACCTGGCTGAGATGGGGGGGATGCATACTTCACCTGGCTGAGATGGGGGGGAGATGCATACTTCACCTGGCTGAGATGTGGGGTGGGGGGAGATGCATACTTCACCTGGCTGAGATGGGGGGGCGAGAGATGCATACTTCACCTGGCTGAGATGGGGGGGGAGATGCATACTTCACCTGGTTGAGATGGGAGGGGAGATGCATAATTCACCTGGCTGAGATGGGGGGGATGCATACTTCACCTGGTTGAGATGGGGGGGGATGCATACTTCACCTGGCTGAGATGGGGGGGGGAGATGCATACTTCCCCTGGCTGAGATGGGGGGGGAGATGCATACTTCACCTGGCTGAGATGGGGGGGGGAGAGATGCATACTTCACCTGGCTGAGATGGGGGGCAGGGAGAGATGCATACTTCACCTGGCTGAGATGGGGGGGAGAGATGCATACTTCACCTGGCTGAGATGGGGGGGGAGATGCATACTTCACCAGGATGAGATGGGGGGGAGATGCATACTTCACCTGGCTGAGATGGGGGGGGGGGATATGCATACTTCACCTGGCTGAGATGGGGGGGAGATGCATACTTCACCTGGCTGAGATGGGGGGGGGAGATGCATACTTCACCTGGCTGAGATGGGGGGAGATGCATACTTCACCTGGCTGAGATGGGGGGGAGAGCGATGCATACTTCACCTGGCTGAGATGGGGGGGGAGATGCATACTTCACCTGGCTGAGATGGGGGTGGAGATGCATACTTCACCTGGCTAAGATGGGGGGAGAGATGCATACTTCACCTGGCTGAGATGGGGGGGGTGCATACTTCACCTGGCTGAGATGGGGGGGAGAGATGCATACTTCACCTGGCTGAGATGGGGGGGAGAGATGCATACTTCACCTGGCTGAGATGGGAGGGATGCATACTTCACCTGGCTGAGATGGGGGGGGGGAGAGATGCATACTTCACCTGGCTGAGATGGGGGGGAGAGATGCATACTTTACCTGGCTGAGATGGGGGGGAGAGATGCATACTTCACCTGGCTGAGATGGGGGGGAGATGCATACTTCACCTGGCTGAGCTGGGGGGGAGAGATGCATACTTCACCTGGCTGAGATGGAGGGGAGAGATGCATACTTCACCTGGCTGAGATGGGGGGGGGGGGTGCATACTTCACCTGGCTGAGATGGGGGGGATGCATACTTCACCTGGCTGAGATGGGGGGGTGCATACTTCACCTGGCTGAGATGGGGGAGAGATGCATACTTCACCTGGCTGAGATGGGGGGGGAGATGCATACTTCACCTGGCTGAGATGGGGGGGGGGTGCATACTACACCTGGCTGAGATGGGGGGGAGATGCATACTTCACCTGGCTGAGATGGGGGGGAGATGCATACTTCACCTGGCTGAGATGGGGGGGTGCATAGTTCACCTGGCTGAGATGGGGGAGAGATGCATACTTCACCTGGCTGAGATGGGGGGGGCAGAGATGCATACTTCACCTGGCTGAGATGGGGGGGGGGGAAATGCATACTTCACCTGGCTGAGATGGGGGGAGAGATGCATACTTCACCTGGCTGAGATGGGGGGGGGGAGATGCATACTTCACCTGGCTGAGATGGGGGGAGATGCATACTTCACCTGGCTGAGATGGGGGGCAGAAATGCATACTTCACCTCGCTGAGATGGGGGGCAGATATGCATACTTCACCTGGCTGAGATGGGGGGATGCATATTTCACCTGGCTGAGATGGGGGGGCAGAGATGCATACTTCACCTGGCTGTGATGGGGGGCAGATATGCATACTTCACCTGGCTGAGATGGGGGGGGGGGATATGCATACTTCGCCTGGCTGAGATGGGGAGGAGATGCATACTTCACCTGGCTGAGATGGGGGGAGAGATGCATACTTCACATGGCTGAGATGGGGGGGGGGGAGATGCATACTTCACCTGGCTGAGATGGGGTGGGGAGAGAGATGCATACTTCACCTGGCTGAGATGGGGGGGGGGAGATGCATACTTCACCTGGCTGAGATGGGGGTGGAGTTGCATACTTCACCTGGCTGAGATGCGGGGAGAGATGCATACTTCACCTGGCTGAGATGGGGGGGATGCATACTTCACCTGGCTGAGATGGGGGGGGAGAGATGCATACTTCTCCTGGCTGAGATGGGGGGGAGAGATGCATACTTCACCTGGCTGAGATGGGGGGGATGCATACTTCACCTGGCTGAGATGGGGGGGGAGATGCATACTTCACCTGGCTGAGATGGGGGGGGAGAGATGCATACTTTACCTGGCTGAGATGGGGGGGGGGAGAGATGCATACTTCACCTGGCTGAGATGGGGGGGAGATGCATACTTCACCTGGCTGAGATGGGGGGGAGAGATACATACTTCACCTGGCTGAGATGGAGGGGAGAGATGCATACTTCACCTGGCTGAGATGGGGGGGATGCATACTTCACCTGGCTGAGATGGGGGGGGGGATGCATACTTCACCTGGCTGAGATGGGGGGAGATGCATACTTCACCTGGCTGAGATGGGGGGGATGCATACTTCACCTGGCTGAGATGGGGAAGAGATGCATACTTCACCTGGCTGAGATGGGGGGGAGATGCATACTTCATCTGGCTGAGATGGGGGGGGCAGAGATGCATACTTCACCTGGCTGAGATGGTGGGGAGAAATGCATACTTCACCTGGCTGAGATGGGGGGAGAGATGCATACTTCACCTGGCTGAGATGGGGGGGAGATGCATACTTCACCTGGCTGAGATGGGGGGAAGATGCATACTTCACCTGGCTGAGATGGGGGGCAGAGATGCATACTTCACCTGGCTGAGATGGGGGGCAGATATGCATACTTCACCTGGCTGAGATGGGGGGGGGGTGCATACTTCACCTGGCTGAGATGGGGGGGCAGAGATGCATACTTCACCTGGCTGTGATGGGGGGCAGAGATGCATACTTCACCTGGCTGAGATGGGGGGCAGAGATGCATACTTCACCTGGCTGAGATGGGGGGGGGGGGGAGATGCATACTTCACCTGGCTGAGATGGGGGGCAGAGATGCATACTTCACCTGGCTGAGATGGGGGGAGAGAGATGCATACTTCACTTGGCTGAGATGGGTGGGGAGAGATGCATTCTTCACCTGCTGAGATGGGGGGGGGGGGAGATGCATACTTCACCTGGCTGAGATGGGGGGGAGATGCATACTTCACCTGGCTGAGATGGGGGGGAGATGCATACTTCACCTGGCTGAGATGGGGGGATGCATACTTCACCTGGATGAGATGGGGGGGAAGAGATGCATACTTCACCTGGCTGAGATGGGGGGGGATGCATACTTCACCTGGCTGAGATGGGGGGGGGGGAGATGCATACTTCTCCTGGCTGAGATGGGGGGGAGATGCATACTTCACCTGGCTGAGATGGGGGAGATGCATACTTCACCTGGCTGAGATGGGAGGGTGGGACAGATGCATACTACACCTGGCTGAGATGGGGGGAGAGATGCATACTTCATCTGGCTGAGATGGGGGGGGAGATGCATACTTCACCTGGCTGAGATGGGGGGAAGAGATGCATACTTCACCTGGCTGAGATGGGGGGGGAGATGCATACTACACCTGGCTGAGATGGGGGGGGAGATGCATACTTCACCTGGCTGAGATGGGGGGGGAGATGCATACTTCACCTGGCTGAGATGGGGGGGGAGAGATGCATACATCACCTGGCTGAGATGGGGGGGAGAGATGCATACTTCACCTGGCTGAGATGGGGGAGAAGAGATGCATACTTCACCTGGCTGAGATGGGGGGGGGAGATGCATAGTTCACCTGGCTGAGATGGGGGGGGAGATGCATACTTCACCTGGATGAGATGGGGGGGGAGATGCATACTTCACCTGGCTGAGATGGGGGGGGGGGAGATTCATACTTCACCTGGCTGAGATGGGGGGGTAGATCCATGCTTCACCTGGCTGAGATGGGGTGGGGAGATGCATACTTCACCTGGCTGAGATGGGGGGGGAGATGCATACTTCACCTGGCTGAGATGGGGGGGGGGAGATGCATACTTCACCTAGCTGCGAGTGCCAGAAGGAATAGAGCAAGCTCATACCCCAAAGCAGCCCAGACTGGAGTTGACACCTGACCACATAATAGATGTAAGCAGCCCTACCATGTGAATGAAGCGGTGTCCCAAACATTCCACAGCCATCTGCATGTGCACTGTACCAAATCAGACCGCATCCCCCTCAACAAACTGCAGCTACAAGCAATGACTCTAGCCAATACACAGCACCAAACACCATCAACTGAAAGGACAGTCCCCCATTACTGCGTACAAAGGAGTCACATGAGGGTCAAAAACATCAATACACCACTACACTGACACAGAAGCCCAACTGAATTGCATGACACCATTTGTTGTGCGTAGTGAGATCATCATGAGGCTGACATCATCGGTGCCATGATGAAAGCATACAAATCACCAGACATCTGCCAGATCACAGAAATAACCGCTGTGGACTAACACAGTGCATGGGCACTCACAAGAAACTGGACCCCCTGCGCACACTAGTTGATGGCATGCAAACCAGTCCATAAGAGGAATACACACATAGCAGTCACATCGTGTGACTCCATTCATGCATGGAAATGGGGTTGAAATTAAGAAATAAATGCATGCCATGGTGTCACTTAATGAGGTCAAATATGATGTGATAACTCACACATACATTGTTGCCCACATTCAGGTGATGCAGGCTATCCCTTGAAGAGGTGGCTCCTTACCCCAGTCCGGAACCCATAGAACAGGCACGAGGAGGACTATAATTGTGCCCATACACGAACCTGTGTGGTGATTGAGCAGACATTTGGCCTCTTGAAGGCACGGTTTCGCTGCCTCACCAGGTCTGGTGGGGCACTCCTGTACCACCATGAGAAGGTGGCAAAGATTGTCATGGCATGTGTCATGCTACAAAATATGTGCATCAGACGGAATGAGCCCTGCCCCTGACGCTGAACTGCAACCACCTGACGAAGAGGATGAGGAGGGTGGGGATGGGGCAGCACCTCAGGGAGGAAGCGATGCACAGGAGGGACGTGCCATGCGTCAGACTCTGATCAACCAATGTTTCTAGCACACATGGACGTGGAGTGTGACATGGATGTGGCACTCAGGGCACAGGGTGTGTCAGGGACATGGACACTGTAGACTGTTAACCAATAAAGCACACGTACACAATAAGCAATGTCCACACATGTGAATTATGAGTAACCAAAATGTGTATTGAAGAAGCATAACTAAGTGATCAAGCCCTCCACCCCACACACCCACTCCCCCCTCCCCCCTCAACTCCCCAACACACACACTACCCCCTCCCCCTTCAACTCCCCAACACACCCACTCCCCCTTCCCCTCTCCCCCCTCAACTCCCCAACACACCCACTCTCCCCTCCCCCTCAACTCCCCAACACACCCACTCCCCCCTCAACTCCCCAACACATGGTGTGCAGTACTGTCCACCAGTGGACCACATGGCACCAGTACGCAAGGCTGTGCCTACTGGCATCCACCTCTTCCAGCACCAGGTGCCCCCCTGTCTGATCTCCGCAGGTTCCTGCCAGACCTGCGCATGGGGCTGGTCCTGGTGGAACTAGCAGCTGAGGATGTACTTGGCTGCTCTGATGGACTCATGTCCCGCATTGCTGCCACCACCTCAGACAGTACGTGCCGCACTGCGGCCAGTTCTGCGCATATGTCCTTTGAGGTCGACTCTATTGCTGCCTTCAGGGAAGCAGCACATTCACGGATGTCCTCCCTTACACTACCACATTCAGTAATCTGCTGTGTCAAGAGGCCGGTGAGCTGCTGCTGGCGCCTTACAATGTCCTGGATCCCCTCTTGGGTGTTTGGGGCTGGGGTGGATGTTTGAGAGGTTCCCGAAATGCTGTGTTCCTCGGGCACAGTTGGGCTTGGGCTGGGAGTTGCCGGCCATGAGTTAGTCGGAGACAGCCCGTGCACGTTGGTGTCGGGCAGGCTGCATGGGGACAGATGTGGGGAATGCAGGGGGCCATTGTGGGGAGTTGGAACATGCAGCACATCCCCTTCCTCGTCATCGGAGATTGCTGCTGTGGCAGCGGTTTCGCCAATTGTGCTGTTTGCAGCTGATGCACTCCCTTCTACCATAGACACTTGGGTGATGCTGGCAGTTGTGGGCACCATAGTGGTGGACGTAGAGCACATGGGAGCTGTGGCCTGTGGTGTGCTCTTGGCCTTCTGTTGTCGTGGCGGTTGGCGTATGCCCCTTGAAGTGGAGGGCTTGTGTTGTCCCTCCTCGGCCCTGGCCTTCTTCACTGGTGTGGCACCGGTGTACTCATCTGCGCTGTCTGATTGTGTGCCTGTGGGGGACTAAAGGAGGGAGAGGGTTAGTGATGGGTCTACGGGCATTGAGCATGCATTGGGGTGGCTGCATTGATATTGATTGGTACATGAGTCACATTGGGGGGAGTGACATACAAGTTGTCTCACTCTTGGGTGGGTGATGCATGGAGGCATTTGGGTTGCAACACAAATGGGGTGCATCATGCATGTGGCAGTCTTGTGCTTATGTGTCTGGTGGACCCTGATATACATCATTGCACTGTCAGTTCATCTGGACATCATCGTGTTGGTATTGGCATTGGTTGATTTGAGACACCTACCTGCATCGGCTGATGACGGGGCTCCTCTCTCCATGTCCCCAACTCCCTCTATGGACTCGGTGCCTATGGTGGAGGCACATATCTCCTCCCATGGCTGGAGTTTTAGGGGCGACTCTGCACCTCCACCTGTCGCCATCCCGAGGTTTCTGTTTGCCGACAGTATGCTTCTCACACGTAGACGTAGATCGTCCCATCGCTTGCGGCATTGCTTTGGTGTGCGGGGTGTGGTGCCGACAGCACTGACCCTCTGGGCGATCAATGCCCAAATCTGCTTTTTGCGCAGCAGCGCGGGTCGGGTCATTTCAGTTGCAAACACCACGTCTGCATGCTCCTGAAGTGTTTCAGCCAACACTTTTTTTCACAACTTTTGGCATACTAAATTCAGATAGGTGGTGGTTGAGGTGTGTGGGAGTTCTGGGGGTCAGATGGCTCCTGGTTGTGGTGGATGGCAATGGATTGTGTTTTTAAAGATGGCCGCCGTGCTGTTTCCCGTTCCTGTGCGATGACGCTACTTCCGGATCCGCTTATTTACGGTCACCGCTAATAGCGGTTGCCGCTATTTGAGGTGACCGCTATTAGCGGTGACCGCTAATGCTGATGGCTAGGAGGCCGGAGGTGCTATTTCTACTGCATACGATGCCAGAAAGGGGGATTTTTTGTCCTTTAGCGGCATGGCGACGAGTTCATTACCAGCATGGCGCAAAGCTCGTGCCCGCGAACTCGTAATGGGCCGCTTTTAGCGGTCTACTGCCAGCACGGACACGTTAATTTCGCCATGCCGGTAATGACCGGTACTTACCGCCAGGGTCGTAATGAGGACCTTTGTCTTTTCACTGTGTAACCAAGTAAGCATTCTTGTAACAGCGCCACGATGCCCCAGGGCCACTTTGTGCACTTTATAAATTCAAATAAATAAATATGCTTTATGGTTTGTTTACATTTCTTGCATAGGCGGAACGCCTGTTGTTCCTTCGGTAATCTGTTCCTTGTGCCTAAGACATTGTTAGTTGACAGTAAGTTTACCTTTACACGTAGCCAGAATCTCCTTGATTGTTTAGACATATATCTTCCCATACATTTCTGTATTTGATTATATGGTTTGACATCCAAAGAGAAATGGGGAAAGATTTTGTAAATCTCAAGACAGTGTCTATTTGCAATCCAAGCATTTTCAAATCATTTCTTCTTAACCCTGGATGGTCTATAATCCAAATCCTCCAACAGTATACCATTTACTTCCAGGGTAGATAAGACACCTTTCATCCAAGTATTCAAAGGAACACAATCACCCACATTAAAGAGAGCATTAAGGTTATGATATGATATGGTATTTGTAACGCGCCTATACACAAGTGTTTCAAGGTTAAGGTGCACAAAGAGGGCGAAAGATGGAGAGAACAGAATACGTCACATTAATAGAATTCTACACCAGTTAACAAGTAATTCCAGCAGAACAAGTCCCAGAATGCGTCGTAGGGCTGCCATTGGAGTGCCTATGGGGAGTGCCAACACTCGCTTCCAGATGAACGACTCGAGCCTAGGCCAGAATAGCCCCTCTTCTCGCACCTCTGCCCCGTAGATCAACTTTGGAACCAACATTTGTTTATACATTTCCACCACTGGTAGGAGGGAGAAACAGCTGTATTTCCTATCCAATACTCATAATTACGTCACTGCTGCAATTGCTTCGAGCTTAAGAGCCTCATTCGCCAGACCCAGAAACCTTTTTTGCTTTTAACACAACACCAAGATATTTAAATTCAGAAACCTCCTCCATTTTGGAACTATTTATGTACCACACAAAATCAGACCTGCCCGACAGAGTCCTACATCGATTCATAACGAGGATCTTTGACTTGGGCACGTTTATGTCCAAGCCCAAATCCCCTAAGTAATCGGCCACAGTCTTTAAAGGCCTTTGGAGACCAATTGGGGTACAATCCATAAGGACAAGCTCGTCCGCATATAGAAGATATTGCAGCTTCAGGGAACCCAATCTATGGGAAATGGACACAATGCATGCTAGTGCTGCCCCTATGCAGAGAATATAGAGATTGAATAAAAAAGGGGCTAACACATATCCCTGCTTTAAACCCAACCCAAAAATGATCCCCCTTGATCCAGCCTGACTTTAAGTCTAATATCAGTGTGTAGATGTTCCAAAGTTTTAACCACAGGTTCCAGACATTCACATTCCCTCAACATCACCCACAGCCTGGAACTATCAACACAATGAAAAGCTTTTTTTTATTTTAATTTTTATTGTTTTTGGTAGTAAAAATTAATGTACACCTTTACAAAAAATATTACCAATACATAAAAACAGGTTTACATATCCAGAATATCATTATTCCTTATATAAAACAAAAAAATAAAATCAACTCACGGTCTAACAAAAACAAATCTTACAAGTCATCACACAATTCATCACTCAAGTCAAACCACAAGTCGTAACACACTTTCTAACACCATTCACTAAATTCATTTTCTAGCGCATCTCATATGCAATGAGACAACACCTCAATAACATAGGATCATAATATTTCTAAAATGTAATGCTTTCAACATACCATACTAGATACTGCATTCAGTTAAATAACAGAGAGCAAAAAACAAGACATGAGAGTGAAAAAGTACATCATTACCAATGATGTCAATGCAAGCATTCGAATTGCTCACATGCAGAGGAGAAGTCACGATGTTACAAACCCTTCATCCTTCACAATATGCAAACTACCCTTAAGCAACCGCAGGGCATCCTCAATTATGTTCACAATCCTTACTGTCGCCAAGATGGTGGCATTACATAGCCCCCACATACAGCGCAACCAAACCAAGTTGCGTTCATAGCAAGAGTTAGACCCCAAAAAGGATCCAAAACAGGTGAGCCTTTGTAGTTCAAAATGCACACAGTGCATGAATAGGTGTTCTAAGGTTTCAGTCTCATCCACTCTGGCACAAAACCTACAATGGTCCCACTTCCCAGATTCTTTATAACCAGACCAGTTCCTAATACGAGAGCCCGTGTGGATAAGGTCCAGACGGAATCTCATGTAGGTCCTTCTGGCCTTCTTGTCTGGAAAGCACGTTATGTAGCGCAGACGTTGAGTAAACCCGTGTCTAAATTTGGCATAGGAGCTAAATGATGGATAACCTGCAATTAAGTCAGAGTTTCCTGTGCATGCATTCCTAAAGAACCAAAGTTTAAACACCCCGGGGGAGTTGATTAAATCTTGCTTGGACATATTCAGGGAGCATTGGACTTGAGTCATGTGTTTTTGAAATGCAGAAATGGATATTGGATAATTCACGTGTAGCATTGCCCTAAAATCCTCATAGAGGGAGTTAGACGGTGGAGACAACATTTTCTTATAGCTAATGAGCATACACCATTCATACTTATCGGCCAAGGGGTACAGGCCTATCTCGTGTATCAAGATGGGATTTGGCAGATACCCAGGGAGACCTAAAAACCCTTTTCCAGATCTTTCCCTGGAGTAGGTTCAATGAAGGGCCCATGTTCAATAAACAGACATCCAAACAATACAGTAAGATAGGGTCTACTTTAATTGTGTAAAAATGTATCAAAGGCATGAGGGAGTATACTTGCAATGCTGAGTGAAAATAATTCTCATCTGAGCAGACAGATGATTCAACTTGGTGTCCAAAATTGCATGCCATTTGCCAACTGACATACTGTTTGATATGTGATAACCCAAATGTGTGATCTCACCCATGATGTTAATGGGTGTGGCATTCACAGTATACTTGTACCTCTGAGTTTTCTTATTTGTCGTAAAGACTATGATGTGAGATTTGACCGAATTAATTGTCAAGTTATTCGACTCACAGTATTCTTGGAAAAGATTATTTATTCTGTAGCCCAAAGGGTACTTTGTCAAACAGAATAATGTCGTCGGCAAACGCCAACCAATTTAGGCGCAGCTTGCCCAGACAGACCGGAAAAATGTTGGTTCCTTCCCATATTTTCTCTATATCGGCCAAGTACAGATTAAAAAGTACAGCAGCCAAGTTACAACCTTGCTTCACACCAAACCCCGTGGGTATACTATCAGATGGAAGGCCCTCTGCGTTGATACGAACCCTATATGATGTGTTTTGATGCAGTGACGCGATTGTCACTACCAGATGGGAGGGAACACCATAAGACATCATTTTCCGCCAGATGCGGTTGCGAAGGACACTGTCAAATGCAGCCGATAAGTCTAATGATGCCATATAAATAGGGCACTTGGCCCGGGTGCATGATGATGCTAGCAGATGGGCAAGGATTGACGCATTTAGCTGTGTACCCATAGCCCTTCGAAACCCCACCTAGGCTTTGGAAAGAATACCAGTTGCCGTAATATATTTCTCCAGTTCACACAGAACTAAGCGAGCAACATTTTTTGCCGCAATGTCAATTAGGGCAATAGGCCTGAAATTGCCGGGATCGTCTAGGGGACCCTTCTTATGGATGGGTATTATTATTGCCATCAACCAGGGGGGAGGTATTCTGCCCGTTTTATAGATTAGATTGTAACGCAAAAGCAGATACCTGGCCTAAAAGTGTGGGTCGTCCTTAAAGACGCAGGGCGATAGCCCATCCGGTCCTGCTGCTTTGGAAAACTTCAATTGCCCAGATGACATCTTTAAGTTACCAAGGGCATGTAACGGGAAATTGTAACTGAAGTTTGACAGACTCCAGCCTGAAGTGCTGAGCAAGCAATTCATATTTCTTTCCAAAGAAAGACTGCCATTGGGGACCAGATATAGTCACAAACGTGCGCTTATCAACCTTGCCAGCTGGATTTCTTAAGATGGACCACATTTCTCTGATGTTTCCCTTACATATATGTTCTATCATGCGTTGGTTTGCACGGTTGTGAGCAGCATAACGCACCTCCTTTACCCTTTTCTTGTTGCGTGACATGATTACGTTTTTTGCTACCTTATATAAAGCTGCATTGTCATGAGAGCCTCTTGCCATCCGAAGTTCGTGGTTTTTCTGACCTTTCAGAGTGGCGATATCTAGCACATATGCGCGGACAGCATTAGGTGTATCTTTACAGAGGTGTTCCTTAGATAGACTCACCAAGTGTTCATGGATCATCAACAGATTTCGGTCATTGACATTTCCCATAGCATCCACAGATGGCTGTTCTTCATGGGGCACCACCAGGTCTCTGTTTACTAAAAACACCATTCTACGACATGTGTTAGGCTGCCATCTTACTGACAAGGCGTGTCTGTTGCTTTCCACCGGCACAACAGACATCGCAGTCTTGTACGGCTTGTCCTTAATATGGAGCCTTGTGCTCAACATATTGTGGTCGCCCAGGCCCACCTTCGAAATTACGATGGGGTCGAGCAATCCAGAACATGCAACTGATGCTAGCACATAATCAATTAGTGAAGATGAGTTGCCACGCTGCCAAGAGACGCTGCAACTATGGGCCCCGAGTAAAATTGGATAAAGACCCCAAGCTTCAAAAAACTCGGCCCATACCTTTCCTCTCCTACGGGACTGCTGTGCATATGCATAAGAATTGCACGGCATTGTCATGTCACCGTCTAAACCCAAATATGAGTTCAGATCCCCACCAATTAAAATGTCATGCTTTGGAAAAAGCAACGACGCATTAGTCAGAGTGCGATTTAGCTCAGCTAGTGCTGAGTCAAGAGAAGCAGCACTGGGATTCCAATAAATTGAAAGCAAGAGAAATGCTTGTATCTTGCTGCCAGATATTGTCATTTCCACCATTATAAAGGTGTTGGATTTGTCCACTAGATGTGTTGTTGCCTTCAAACTATTCTTAATAAGAATTGCGCTGCCCCCACTGGGTCGACCTAACTGAATGCGCCTTGCGGGAACACTAAAAGATACGTAACCATCTAACTCGATGGCGTGCAAAGCCATCGTTTCCTGCAATAGTAAAATTTCAGGAACATGGTGAGCCCCAACCCGTTCGTGCCATGCCGTGAGATTTTTCACACCACAGCAGTTCCAGGATGCAACGCCAATACTCGATGGTTATTAATTTGATACATCTACTTTCATAGATGCTGCCACTTTAATCAGAGGCTCCAACCATGATAGGCCACTTAACGCCTGAGACAGCGAAGCCAACTGCTGTGATAGGTCCTTGCTATGGGACTCATATGAGGCCGACACCGAGGCTCCCATAGGCCGGTCGATGGGTGCCAGCGTGACAAAGTCTAAAAACGACCATGCACTCTCCATATTCCCAAACAAGTATGGAAAGAGACCCAGAGGCTCCTCTTTAAAGTCCAGAATTAATTTTGTAATTATTTGTGATTGGACTTTACACAGCACTCTTAAGTTGTTATGTGGTGCTAGTTTTACCCATTCCAGGTCTTTACTTGCCAAATTGCATAAAGGCAGGATCTGAAAAAAGGTATTCATCAAAAATGACCTATTAATCCTTGCCAATCCGTTTATATCTGGGTTGCTCACCCATCCCAATATTTGGTTCATCTCTTTGGGAGTGTCTAAGAACGACAGTGTGTCAATCGGAGGCTCAACTAGGTTCTCCTTCCTAGGAACATCCTCTTCGATATAATGTGAGTCCTTACTTACCAATTTGGGGGATGCAGTCATGTCCAATACTTTTACGACACTCTCCACCTGTTTTGCTGGAGTGGAGTGGGCAGCATCCTGTAAAGCCAAGCTCTTTATGCATTCCTCACTGTTTGGCGCTGGAGGCAAAAACCTGTTTGCTTTATTTGAGAGATTCAGGCGGCTTGCCTCTTCCTGAGGCAATACAGCCGCCTTCTTACTTTCAATACTGGGAAAGAAGCTATGTAGCTGCGATTGAGACTTATCAGAAGGTACCGCAGAGGGTTTAGAAGCCAGCACCTGCACATTACCCCTTTTGAAACCCTTAATCTGGAGGTGTTTCTTGCTTTCCTCATTCAATTCCAAAATATTTAGCGCTAGATCGTCGTTTTGCAAATTGGGGCAGGCACCACCTCCTTAGGGGATTGCGGAATAATTTCCGACCTACCCTTTGTTTGCGCTTTCTTTTGGTTGGTTTTGGCAAGATTTAGCAGTTTTTGTGCTCTCAAAAAATACTTCTTTGCCTTTCGGGAAATAAATTGACTCCCCCCTTGACCTGTGCATTCCACACCTTGCTCGCTTGACGTCAGGGGTGCTTTCAGCACGAGGGTGGCCTGTGAGTCAATAATATCAGTCAGCACAGAGGGAAGACCCGATGTCAGTCCCTGTTGCTCCACTTATAGACTCTATGGTCACAGTGGGTTGGGAATTGGTAAGGGTATTGAACAAAAGTTGTTCCACCTAGAGTAGACGATCATGATGGAGTTTGGCTATCTCCAAGAGATCAATAGGCTCATTGCTACCATGCTCTATTGAGCTCGTGTTTACTCCTTGCAAGACTTGTGAGTATGAACTTTGTGGAGGATAGACATTGCTTGCCACATAGTCCGTTTGAGTTCCCTGGGACTGTGTTGCCAAGATAGGGACAGCAGATCTAGCAGCTGGGGCAATATTTGCTATCATTTTTTCAAATTGAGAGAAGTAAAATGATTTCGATTGCTCCTCAGCCAATATAAAGCCTTCTAGTTTGCTAATTCTTTCTTTCATAAATGCCAGGGAACCCTGCATTTCCCTTAAGGTGCAATGGGTTAATTCGTGGCCCTTGTCAAGCAAATTAAGTATTCTCGAAATCACTGGAAAGTTAAAGAGGTCAGCTTGCGGAAAGATGTCAGAGGGGGAATCCTCAGGTGTCGAAGATGACCTTACATCCCCTTTGGAGGCGGCAAGACCAATACCATCTTTCCTTATTGTCTGAGTCTCCAACTGTGAAGGCAAAAAAGACCTCATAGCCTCTACGTGTCTAGTGCTATGGTTACCAAAGTCCACATTCGTGCCCCCAATCAATCCCTGAGAGGGTATACCTGAAAATTCTCTTACGGGGTCCCCGATGTCTTTAAGGCTAGGGTCCTCAAGAAGGTGAAAATGCACTTGTTCACGAAAGGGATAGGACCTAGAGGCAGGTGAGGAGGGACCAAGGGAAAGACGTACCCGCCTCCCCAGCTCACTCATAATAGTTGGGGCAAGCATAGATGTATCAGAGACATGCTTAAAGCCCTCCAGAGCTTCCCTTGGTATACAATTACAGTTATGTGCCTGAGGGTGATCACAAGCTATCTGCTCATCATTCTCATTTGGATCTTGAACAGAAAAGGACGCTTGGCTTTGAACTGGAGGAGCCTCCTTTGCTGGCACCTCCATTCCAAGGGCCGGACATATCGATAAAGGTGAGCTAGATGCCTCCTCTTGGTCCAAGGACATATCGATAAAGGTGAGCTAGATGCCTCCTCTTGGTCCAATGCCAGAGGCACATGTGGGATGTTTTTACCCATGCATCCGAGCCCTACCACAAAAACTGTGCAGTACTGGCATTGAAAACATCATGATAGCCAGAGCTTCCCAGAAAATGCCCAGGCAAATGCATGAAGAATAGGCTGCCACCCATTTTTGCCGATGTTATGGGCACAGAAGGGCACTGCCTAAAACCACCATTGGACTACCCACACAGTAGCCTGAAACCATTGGGAATGGCAATGCTGATTGCCAAAAGCAACCTAGAACTGTGGGGAATTCATTTTCTTAAATCCCCAAAATGGTTGCATTACCAGTACTCACCACTATCAGAAAGCCGGCGTTTTAAAACCACCAGACTTTTGTGTAAAACTGAATAAATGAACCCAAAGCAGGCCAAAGAAAGACTTACTGAGAGGTGGATACAATGTAAAGTTATATTCTGAAGTGACTTGAATGTTCATAACAAGACTGGCTGAGCTCTGCAGGTCTGCAGCAGCCTAACTGAAACTGGATTTCAAACTACCAAAAATTGAAAATGTTTAAATTAACTGAGTGACCTACTTTTGAGTGTCACATAGTTTGTCACTGTTGAAATGTCATAGTTTTGAACTTAGAATCAGCATTCTAGCTGCATTGTCTTGACTTAAACTGGGGAACAAAAAGTGACATTTTATCTGAAACCTGGCTTAATGAAACTGAATTCTGCCCACCAGCTACCCCCGACAGGAGTTGAGACTTGCACAACAGCTGTGTTCCCAGGCCTAGCTGCCTTTTGCTGTTCCCACCAAAAGGGATATGACACTTCTCTGATTGAATTACCTGGGCTCTGCAGGAAATTGAACAAAGCCCTGTCCTGACTCAGGCAAATGTTTTATTGGGGGGGATCGTAAAAGTGGCTTCCTCCTGGAAGGAAAGGGGAGGAGCACTGCCTGTGAGAGCAAGCTGGCTTGGCAGAACTGGAAAAACCAGAAATTCAACCTTGTGCTGGGGGAAACCACACCCCTTTGGGGCCAGAACATAAATCTAAAAAGACGAATAACTCATAGTACGGACTTGTCATAATTATTTAAATGATACCATAATTCTTGTGATTTTTCTGCCCACATTTTAAGAGGTTTTTAGAACCGGTGGTATGATCTGGGGGCAAACTAGAAGTTAAGAGGGTATTACTTAAAATGTCTGCATGTGAAAAGTCTGATACTTCATCAATTAATGCCCACACACCATGGGCACATCTGTGTAAATGCGGGGAAAAATCCAATATTGGTAACCCGACCAAAAAGTGAAATATGTTGCCATTTTTGAGCCCAAGCTCCTAGAAACGACAGAATTGGAACAGGGGCTACCATCAGTACATGCATGATGTGTGTATGCAATGCCAAACAACTGTCTATCGGGGAAGTATGTATTTGGATCAGATATAGATTTGGGTGTAAAGTTGACAGGGGTGGGTTCTCTGTATCATAAACAGACCTCATCATGATGACACTTCATTTCATTCCCCCAATCAAGGGGAAGAGGAGGAAGTGGCCAATGACAAGTGGAGAGGGGTAGGGCCTAGAAAGCTAGCCTCTCCACCCACTTTCAAAACACATAAAAGCAGACAGTCAGGACAGATAGGGACATTCTATTCCATCTGCTGCGGGACGCTCTGCCGGGAAAATCCATACTTCACCTCCATCAACCTCCAGAGAGCCAACACAGAGACTTCAATCTTTCCACCTTCAGAGACCAAGACTTTACTTCAGAATTTGTAGCAGAGAGGTCAACTACAAGCTAAATCCCTCTTTAGCAGGCCTCAAATCATTGCCACTAATCACAGCCAGGCGAGCTGTTTGAATTCTTTGCAAGAACTCTTGCCATTTGCCAGAAAGCAGTGTTGTATCCAGAGAGAGAACAGCTGAACCGGAGACCGCTGTATCCGGACCCACAGACCTGATCAGAACCAGAGACCGCTGTTAGCAGAACCAGAGAGCTGACCCAGATCACTGTAAAGTGCCGAGACCAGACCGGAGTGCAGTCCAAAACCTGACCAGATCCGTGGCGAGGCCTATTTCTAAATATATTGTGAGTACCTAGCAGAACTGTGCAGAACCAATCTCTTAGTTAAAATAATATAATTCAATCTATTTTAATCTAACCAGAACTGCCTCCTAACTGTCACCTGTCATTTGCAAAGCTGTCACCTGTCATTTTCTATCTGCAAGCTGTAACCTGTCGCTTTGAACTTTTAAAATTTCAAATCTGAAAAACTACCTTTATTTAATCGTCCGTATCTCTGGAACCGTTTGGGCTAGGAACTTGGTTTAACTTCCCTCTGAAAGCTTAGAATCTCAGCTTTTCAACAAGCTTAGAACCGACATGCTACTCCGTATACTTTTGCCGTAATCACGATTCTCGCACTCGCGAGTTTTACCGCGATTTGCAATTTGGTTAAAAATCCAGCCACGTGTGAAAACAGCAGCTTCATTGCTTTCCTTTGCCAAAAATTCGTTTAACCTGCTAGTTACTCCTAGATCCTTGCTAAAGTGAGCCTGAACTCATCCCAAGTATATTTCACTCACCCTGAACCTCTAGAGGGAATTAAAAGCATTTTAGCATATTTTTCACTTCATTGCCAGCACATATAAAAGCATTTTGGGCCTGTGTTTCCAACTTCTGTAGTCTAAGCTTGCTGGGGTGAACTGAATTACAGTTGATTGCATTTCTGAGAACTGTGTGCTTTCCTTCCATTTCCTTGCATTGCATAAAGGGGGGAGGGGATTGCCAGAGAAAAGTGATTACATTGTTTTGTTGAAATCATATTGAGTATTTTCTGTATTGCATTTTCATTCAACATTACATCCATCTGAACTTATATAAAGCATTCTCTACCACCTTATTCTTCTGTTCCTATTCACAAGTGTGCTAGTGCCAGACTATCCATTATTGATTACTGCTCAGATTCAGTGTGATATCCAATTATTAATTTATTATAAAGTGTGATATATATCTATATTGTTTAAATTCTCAAATAAACCTTTTAACTTGCAAAACAGAACTACTTCTTGGCTCAGTGGGGTCAGGGGGATTCCAAGGGAGGGGTGTTATATAGGGGTAGTCATCCAGAACGCATGAACTGGACATAAAGATATATCAATAAGGGTTTTCATTCAGTATTCTAGACTAGGCGTTGACTTAGCTGTAGTGGTGAATTGAATCCTCTTACAAATTGGGGGCTCGTTCCGGACGTTTGGATTAGATTTATCACTTGTGCAGATTAATACAGCGTGCCAGCTGACCAGATACACATATCCGGTCGGATCACACGCTGTGTTACGCTGTAAAGCACTCCTCAAAGGAACGCTCTAAGGAAAAGGTCTGTTTTGCAAAAATAAAATACAAACTTCTGTAAGTCAGGACAGAGACCAATCTCTAGAATGACGACCTTAGTAGACATGAAAATAGCCAGAGAGCACTTCTTACATAAGTTATTTGTGAGAGGTGAGTGGACTCATCAGGACCAGACGGTCTGGTTGCAAGCAATCGCACCCCAGATCACGGAAACAGGGTCAGATATATGGAGAGATCAGGGTCCCCTACATGTGCCCCTGAGTGAACTATACATGGCTCCTAAAGCTAAGGATGAACAAGACAAGATGGTTAGGATAGCCGCATACCTGTACCTATATATGGGAGACATGCAGGATAAATGTACTGAAAGCCAAGATCTGGCGAATAAGCGACAGATGGCGTTAGAGAAGGTCCAATCTGACCTGGTCTCTTCTGAGCAGAGGCTGCAGGGGAGCCAGGAGTCAGAAAATGAGAGTAGACAGCACATCATTAAAATAAAGAGGGATATGGACATCCTGCAACAGGAAAAGGCTGACCAGGATACCAGATTTCTGGCCTTGCAGAAGGAGTACCAAGAAGGTTTGGACTCCCTACTGCAGAGCCAGAAAAAGCTGGAGCAACAATTAGACTTTAACAGGGCATGCACGGAGCAGGTAGCCACCCTGCAAAGTCATCTAGATAGAGTGAAGGCAGAGAGCAACAAGCTGATTTTGAAAGACCTGGATACCCAGGCAGAGTTTGATGAAGAACGCCAGAAAGCTGGTGCCTTTCAAAGGCAGAGAGACGACCTGGCGGCACAAATGCAGGCTCTTAGTCAGGAAAGGGATACCTTAGGCCAGGAAGTCTGCCACTTAAAAAGGAAAATGGAAGAAAATCAACTGGCCCTCCAGGGACTGGGTGACCTCCAAAAAGAACACCAGAACTTGTTAGAGCACACCAGGAAGGTGGAGGATGCTCTGGCAAGAAAGGAGCAGGCCAATAGGGACACAGCTCAGGAGGTAACCCTCCTGCAGCAAAGACTGGCCCAGTGCTCCAGGACCAATCAGGAAACGCAGAGAGAGAATGAGGCTCTCTGCCAGCACAATGATAGGCTCCAACAACAGGTAGCGATGCAGGAGAGACTGATAGAGTCTAGTAAGGCCTTAACTGAGGAACTGAAGGCGCAGGCTCTTGCATTGCAACAGGGAGCAGGGGCGGATAGAGATGAGGTTCGCTGGGAAAGAGAAACTCCTGAGCATAACCCCAGGAGCCCTAGTACCAGAGGCCTTTATTTCTCTCAGTCCCTGGACTCTGCCACCCCCATGTCCCCTGGCGCACATGAGCACAGGGTCACAGGGATGGCAGATTACTATCCAGCCAGAAGCATGGGGCTCATAGGCCAGTACCACCCAGGAATGGAGGGGCGGGCATCCGGGTATGGGCACCCAAGCACAGTGCAATTTAGTGGGGAACCCCAGGAGAGTAGGCCCATTAAGGGCATCCTGAAAACCTCTGCCCAGTTAGGTCAGTGGGGGGGGGGGTACCCATCAAATCCTGGCAGCAAAGAGGAATCTGAACACTCCTCTGAACGGTACAGGACACAGGAGACCAGGTCCCCACATTCTGCCACCCATTCCCAGGCTCGCAGAATCCGGGAAAACCTGGAAGATCAGACAGGACCCTCTGGGAGCAGTGCCTCTGAGTCAGAGGATGAATGGACCAGGGTTACCCGGACCAAAAAGGCCAATAAGGCAAAAAGGGCCTTGCTTAAGGACCCATTGAAGCAGATTAAGGCAATCAGGAGTGTCATCACGCCTTATCATAAGAACGCCAAGTACTCTGTTTGGGAACACTTGGAGCTCTATGAGCAAATGATGGAGACTTTCCATTTGAAGGACAGCAGTAGCTGCATCCAGTACGTCAAATGGACATTCTCCCCAGAATACTCCAGTTTCTTTGCGGGGCTGGAGGACCAAAATCATTTAAGGTGGTCCACCTATATGGCGGCCATCTTGAAACATTTTTCTGTTCACAGAAATCCTCAAGAGGCTCGCAAGGCAGCCTACAATTTGCAATGTGGGGAGGATCAGGCCCCACAAGAATTCGTGCAAGAACTGAAACGTGCCTTTGCGCAGACCACCAGAAGGGTGCGCACGGATAGCAGAGAATTTATTAATATGTTTTTCCATGCCTTGCCCAAATACATAATGACCCAGCTCGTGAGGGATTTTCACGAGAAAAGATCTTTAGACTGGGTCATTGAACAGGCGACCCGGATCTATGAGGTGCAGAAGCCAATAGAAAATAAAAATAATGCGCCCAAAAACCCCAAAGCCAACAACACCCCTGCTGCTGCCAAGGTGGCAGAGGTAAAGGTCACCCCCGTTTTAGAGTTGGAGATGGGGGGGCCTAAAAACCTACCTGCACCTAATAATGCTAGGCCCAGAAGGTCCTCGGGCCAGTCACAGACAGGGGGCCAGGGAGGCAGCCCCACAAATGGGGTCCCTCGCTCTCCTGATTATGTAAGTCCCCGTTACAAGGGAAATCGACCCATCCTGGGTTATGTGTGGACTCCTCCAGCCCAAGGGGGGGGGATCCAGCCAAGCACCTAACCCAGGGAACTTCCCTCCTAACTTCCCACCGGAGGGCAGAAATTCTCCAAATCCTGGGCAGAACTTTTTCCCCAGGTATCCACCCAACTTCCAACCCCAAAATCATCCACCCTTCTTTCCCCAATTCCCTGTGCCCAGACAACCTAATCCGGGAGAGGGGAGGCTAAGGGTGGAGGGGTATCCAAATCTTCCCAACCAGGGGTACTACCAAAGAAGGGATAGCTACCCTTCCCGGGATCAGCCCAGGGGAGAAAACAGGGCCCCGTATCAGCCTGAGCGGGTTTCCCAGTTAGAGCGCCAGGTGCAAAACATGGCGCGGGATCTGGGTCACATACTGAGGGCTCAGCAGAACCCTCAGATCGGCATGCCGGCGCAGAACGCACCCAACTCTGGACCTGGTGCTCCAGAACAATAACGGGGGCAGCACCCCGATAACTCACCGGTTCCCAGGGAGGAGGCACAAGGGGAAGGGGGGTGTAAACCCTTGGAGGAAGCTTCCTTCCCAACTTGTAAACAGCCCCTGGAAAACCAGGAACCGGAAACAAAATCTCCTGCCCCTGAAAGTCTGCCTCCTAAGGAGCAGAGGGGGGGTAGCAGAAACAAAAGACCCAAACAGACTCAGTTTGAGGAGGAGGTACAGATCTTCCAATTTGGGAAAAGGATCTTCTCCTTCAGAGAGGGGGGAACTCCTCCCAAAGAAAAATGGGTCCCTAGGGATGCAAATCCAGACTGGGGAGGTGTGGAGACTGAGCTACCGCCGCCCACCATCTCATCCCAGAACCAACAGCAAAAAAATCCCCTGGTTCAAACCCATCCTGATGACTGCCTCCAAAAAGGGGGGGGGCGGCCCAGAACCGGAACCAGGGGAACCCACAATGGCTCTGATCTCCAGTTGCCAACTTTTTCTTTCAGATTCCCAAGGCTCTCCACAGAATTCTGCCCAAATCTCTTCGCTAGCGATGTCCAAAACCAGAAAGTTAGCCCACCAGTTGTCCAAAAATGTGCATTATCTGTGCCCCCTTGAGGAGAAGGAGGGAAGATACTATGCCCCGGTACAAGTACAGGGGCAGGGTACAATTTTGGCACTGGTGGACACTGGATCTCAAGCTACCCTTCTGTCCAGAAGGGCCTTTGACCAACTGAATGCAGGAAGGGGAGAGAATTACCAAATTCCTCTCACCTCTCTTCCTGGACA
The DNA here is from genome assembly GCF_040938575.1 of Ambystoma mexicanum. NCBI lineage: Eukaryota > Metazoa > Chordata > Amphibia > Caudata > Ambystomatidae > Ambystoma > Ambystoma mexicanum. The sequence continues at coordinate 63,236,608 of NC_090929.1, forward strand.
ACTGCAGAACTTTGACGGGAAGGAAATTCCCGTTGAGGGGACTGCAGACTTGGACACTAAAATTGGGCGACACAAGTTGAAACACCCAGTCATAGTTGTGACTCTAGAGGGCACCTCTTGTTTACTGGGGAATGACCTCCTGAGGAGGTTGTCACCCTTAATAGATTGCGTAAACAAGGTCCTCTGGACCCAGACTAGCCGACCAATAAAATTAAAACAGAGTGTCAACCATGTTAGTTTAAACGGCACCTGCCACATGGTTGAACAAAAATCTGACCAAGTAGAATTTCACTTCCAGAACAACCAAATTCCAGACGTGACAGTAATAGCAGTAGGACAACAGACTGGTGATGGAGGGTCCTCTCTATTTCTGAAAATCAACCTTCCTTCCAGTCTAAAGTGGTACTCCACGCTGGAAGGAAACACCCTGAGATTCTATACTAATCCACAATCAGAAACTCCCACTCCTATAGTCCAGAAAGATGTGAAATCAGCTCAGAGCCTGGCTGATATTCAGCAAATTGGAGAGCAGTTGTTCATCCCTGTCCAATTAAATGATGGGAAGGACTCTGTTCTCGCTCGAGTGTGTGTGAACATTGGTAAGAGCTTCATCAGCGAAGCCATGTTCCGCCAACTCCCAAATGATCCAGCCATTCCCACATTCAAACTGATAGACAAATGGGAAATGGACCTGGAAGCGCCTAATTCCAAACATCTCCTGCCAAACAGGTGTATGCTCAAAATCTCCATTGGCAACAAGAGCATAGTCCACAATTGTTGGGTCGTGCGAGACGTCACTGCCGCTTTTTACTTAGGCAGTGACATTCTCAATCGCTTTGCCATTAGTTTGGACCTAATAAACTTCAAAGCTTGGTCCCGATTAGCGGATAATCCCATGGGCTTTGAGGATCCAGAAAACGCATTTAGGTCAGCTCAATTGCTACCTTATGCAGTTGAAATTCAGATTAAAGAGGAAGTCACCATCCCAGAAAGGACCCGACAATTCTCCCTGGAAGTGAAAGTTAAAAGAGGACAATATTTGCAAAACCCTGATGCTTACATACATCTAAATGCTTCTCTCCAACAGCAAGGGTTAGGGGTAAACCCAACACCATTAGTCAACATAGAACATGACACCATTCCAATAGAGGTGGATAACAGCGACTTAAAGAGTATTACTCTAGCAGCAGGCACCATTATTGGAATGGCGGTTGATGACCGACATTTTTCCATAGATTTAGGTAATGAACTGTTAGGGCCAATCCCCAAGGACTGCTTTGACAGTGACAGTGATGACAATACAACACCAGACAGGATTTTTACCCGGCATGGGGGGAACTTCCTGGTGTACACTTCTTGCCCTTATGGTAAGGAAGATGTGACTTGTGACTTCAGAAGGGATGAGGTGATTTTCCAGGTCCATGAGGGCTGCCTTTCCCACCTGAAGCCTCCAGTCCAAATCGGCACTCTGACCAGGGACTTCTCCACCCAGCTGGAGGAGGCCGCTGAGATAGCCAAACCAGAAGTCTTTCCAGGCTTCAGGCAGATGGTGGAAGAGAGAGTCAACCTAGCTGATGCTTGTGTGACTCTGGAACAAAAGCAAAAGTTGAAACAAGTTTTCTTGGATTTCCAAGATCTCTTTGCGGTAGACTCATATGACTGTGGTCGCACTGACATCCACACAACAACAATCCCCACGGACCCTGGCATGACTCCTGTGTTTGTGAAGCAATATCGCAATTTGGTTAAAAATCCAGCCACGTTTGAAAACAGCAGCTTCATTGCTTTCCTTTGCCAAAAATTCGTTTAACCTGCTAGTTACTCCTAGATCCTTGCTAAAGTGAGCCTGAACTCATCCCAAGTATATTTCACTCACCATGAACCTCCTGAAGGGAATTAAAACCATTTTCAGCATATTTCTCACTGCATTGTCACCATATTCAAAGCATTTTGCCTGTGTTTCAAAACTCCTATCTGTTGTATAAGCTGCTGGGGGGGAATTGAACTGAATTCTATTTGATTGCATTCCTAAGAACTGTGTCATCTTCATCTCCTTACAGTGCATAAAAGGGGGGGGTGAATTGTCCAAGAAAGTGATTACATTGTCTTTTGCTGAAATCCTATCAAGTTATTTTCTGTACTGCATTTCATTCCACATTGCATCCATTTGAAACCATAAAAGTATTGTTGCTATCGTATCCATCCTATAACCACTCATCATTGATTATAAAGAAGTGTGCTAGTGCCGGACTATCCATTATTGATTACTGCTCAGATTAAGTGTGATATTCAATTATTAATTTATTATAAAGTGTGATATATATATATATATTGTTTAACTTATCAAATAAACCGTTTAAACTTGCAAAACAGAACTACTTCGTGGCTCAGTGGGGCCAGGGGGATTCCAAGAGAGGGGTGTTATATAGGGGTAGTCATCCAGAACGCATGAACTGGACGTAAAGATATATCAATAAGGGTTTCCATTCAGTATCCCAGACTAGGTATTGACTTAGCTGTAGTGTTGAATTGAATCCTCTTACACACATCACATGTAGATATCGACATTGAGAGTAATGATTTTGTACAGGAATGTAACAGAGGTAGAATGCTGTTAATCAGCTTTTTTCGCTGAGTTCTTTACAGGGGCCTTAAAGGAATTGCCAGACTTGTTGCCACTTCTCAGTGCACGGCTCATGATCAGCTTCAAGACAGCAAACGTAGCCAAGAGGCCTACACAACTACAACCACAACCTACAATGGCTAACACAGTTAAAGCTGTACACTGATGCTGAGTGATCAAAAGCTGCCACCCTTTAACAAATACCACCACAGACCAGCTTTTCAGAATAGTGCCCCACCCCAACACACCCAAATTTGTGGCGTCTAGATGGCAGCAAGGAAACAACACAACATGCGACAGTCACAACAAAGAGATAGATCTATGCAAGTTGTAGGTAACTTAATGACCCCCAATCTCCTTTTAACTCTGTTTGTGGCTAAAGGTATGAACACAGTTAACTCTGTACTTTGATAGCGTTCACCCACACGTCTCGTTTTAAAGAGCAAATGGACTTCGATGGGATCAGAGACTTAAGAGAACCCCAGTCACCCTTTATACAAAGGTAACTATCCAGTACTCAATAACTCATGTACACCAGATGTGCATGTGATATCCTGCCCCCTAGGGTTCAAAGGCCTAATACCCGCAGTCACCCTATATGGGCGGTCCTTGGTACTCACACTATTCCTAGATCACTAGGGTTCAAAGGCTCGGTGCACGGAGTCACCCTCTATCAATGATAAGCTAGCAAATACCTGGAAAAATTGTACCAGACACAAAAGGCCAGGTTAACCAAGGGCTTTTTACCAAAAAGAAACTTGCAAATACAGTTGTCTAGAAGCCCTGTGCCCTGCACCGTGAACAGTAAACAGTACTTCTCTGTACTTCTTGGTGCACGCGCGGGTGCGCTGGGTTGTGGGTATTTGTTGCGGCCGGGGAGGGCGTCACAACGCAGGGGACGGAGCCACCGTTCAATAGGAACAGCTTTAAGTGAAAATAGAGATGTGGAAGCACACTGCTTCTATTGTAGTCCAATGCAAACAAGCAAGGTGAACACAACGTGAACACACAGTCACCTTCTTTTCCCTTCGCAAGGCCAGGCAAATTGGAGTTACACGATAAGACGTCCTCTCAGAGGCCGTTCACGAACACAGCGTTGAAAATCAATCAAAAGCTTTTGTGATATCCAAGAAGGCCAGATATAAAGTACGTTTAATCTGTACCTCCTGGTTTGACAAAAGCTTTATTAACAAGCAGTTCAAAGATGTGCCTGTTCCTTTGCAGAAGCGTGACTGGTTATGTTATGATATGATGTGACATTTATAACGCGCCTATACACAAGTGCAGGGGAGTTGGGAGGGGAAAAGTGCCAAGGGAAAGGGAGGAAGGGCAAGTGCAGGACACAGGATCAAAAACAAGAAGTGCAGCCAGCAGGTGGCAGTGCAAGTGTTAAGTACAGACAAGTGTCTGATAAGTGCAAGTAAGGGACTGTAAGGTTGCAGATACAGACACCCAAGTGCAAGGGCTGCTAGGAGGCAGTGTAGGTGTGAAACTGTGTAGTCAGGGACCTGGGCGCGCAGTTCACAGGGTAGCCAGGTGACCAGTGCAGTATCAGACAGGAGATCAGCAGGGAAGAGGAAGAGAGAAGGCAGCAACAAAGAGCAAAGTCTTGAGATGCTTCCGGAACCAGAGATGGTTCTGCTCAAGTTTCAAGGAGGCAGGGAGGCTGTTCCAGAGGGAGACGCCAGCCGAAGAGAGAGATCTTTCCCTGACTCGTTGCGTGGAGAAGCGCCTGACCCTCAAGGATTCTTTAGGTGGAGGAGTGAAGAGCTCGAGCAGGAAGATATTTCCGAAGAGAGAGTTGGAGTTATTGCGTCCCCAGGCCGCAGAAGGCCTTGTGGACAATGCAAAGGGTCTTGAACTTGATCTTTGCAGCCACTGGGAGCCAATGGAGAGATTTCAGGGCTGGAGAGATACGATCCCTTGGCCTGAGGCCAAGGACAAGTCTCGCAGTCCTGTTCTGGATGAGTTGTAGAGGACGGAGAGTAAAGGCAGGCATATTTAAAAAAAGGCTGTTGCAGTAGTCAAGCCTAGAGAGAACCAGAGCTCTGGAGACAGAGAGCTTCTGGGGGAAGCAGAGGAAAGGAAGAAGTTGGTAGTTTGACTTCTTAGAGACATCAGAGATGTGAGGCGAGAAGGAGAGTGTGGAGTAGTCAGGGACCTGGGCGCGCAGTTCACAGGGTAGCCAGAAGATGTCGAAGATGACCCTGAGGTTCTAAGCCTCACAGGTGGAAGCAGGAAGAGGGCCAAGGGAGGCCAGCCGGAGAGTGGCAGGAAAAGAAGGTGCATGTGTGCCGATGAGAAAGATCTCCATTTTACTGGCATTCAGTGACAGATCATTGGTGGCACACCACTCCTGGATTGCAGACAGACAATCCGGGATTAGAGAAGAGGGGAGCTTGAAAGCGAGCTGAGTGTCGTCCGCATAGCACTGAAAGTTGGAGCAGAGGGCAGCAATGTAGTGGGCAAGAGGTGCCAGGTATTGGTTGAACAACCAGGGAGAAAGGTTAGAACCGTGGGGAACACCACAGGTAGAGAGAGATAGAGGAGAGGAAGGGCCCAAGTTGAACCTGTGAGGGTTGGTCCGAGGGGAAAGAAGTCAGCCAGGCCAGAGCCTGATCAGTGATACCCAGGTCATCATGGAAGCAGTTGAGAAGGATGGCATGGTTGACCGTGTGAAAGGCAGAAGAGAGATCCATTAAGATGAGGACACAGGGGAGATTAGCTTCGAGGTTAGAGAGCAGGTCTTCACGGATGTTCAGGAGAGCATTTTCCGTGCTTCTGGATGCTCTGATGCCAGACTGATGGTCATGGAGACAACCAACAGATTCAGTGTGAAGATTAAGCTGGGAGATAGCCAGCTTTTCCAGGAATTTGCCCAGGAAAGGAGTGATGGAGATCGGGCGATAGCCGAACAGGAAAGGTCGGCTGAGGGGTTCTTGAGAAGAGGGGGAACAAGAGAGTGCTTCGGGGGGAAACGAAGGTTCCAGTGGCGAGTAGTTGCAGAAGTTGGCCAAGACTGGAGCGAGGGTGTCAATGCAGTCCTTTATGGTTTTGGAGGAACAGGGAGGAACCTGATTTGATGAGGCTTTCATAGATCAGACTTGTCTAGAAACCTTGACTAGGGTGGAGAGAGGAAAGGCAGAGAAGGGAGGGGGGTGGCCACAGGGGGGCCGGAGGAAGAGGAGAGAGTAGAGGGAGAAGCAGGATAGGACAAGAGGGTAGATAGGATGTCCTGGGTTTTAGAGATGAAATGAGAAGCCAGGGCCGTACAGAGAGTCTGAGAGGGGACAAGAGAGGTAGAGACTGCGGGAGGATTGGCCAGCTGCTTGCAGATTTTAAAGAGTTCGAGCGAGTTGTTAAGATGCCGCAGAGATGGGGGCTTGGATGTCAGCTCTCTCCTTATTAAATCTATCAGAATCTTCAGCCCAATGTTCAAGGGCCCGCAGTATAAAGCGTGAGAAGTTCTTATAGGAGGCGTCAAGGAGGGAGTACTGGAGATTACCGTTAAGTAATCTGAGCATTATGCCACTTCCAGGCTTATTCTCATAAGATAGTACAATAAGTGGGTAAAATGGCTGCCATTTACCTTCACACTAGGCCACGTGATTAGTGATTGCCTAGCCTCTCTCACGAGCCAATCTACTATTCTGAGCTGTAGGATACACCATGGACTCCCACAGAGCATCGCCTTTCTTCCACACTTGTGGGATGTCTGCTAAACCCTTTATTTGAAAAGCAAAGCCGTGGCAAGAGTGTGGGGCTCCACGCCCCTGTGACCCGCCAGTCCTTTTCTCCAGATCCCTGGCACTGGACATCTTTCTAAAGCACTGTCTCTGGCTGAAGCACTCAGAAGTTGGCTTCTCTCCTTCCAAGTCTAATTTGCAATATCCCTTGTTACTATTAGCACATGCAAATCATTGGTGACCTTCTACCAACCAATCAGAATGCTCGCAATGCAGTGAATAACATACGGGTCTTGCCTGCATTCTAGATATTGCGACTATGCAGGCCCTGGGGAGCCAACAGGCAGCATTTCTCTGCACTCAGGAAACGGCAGTCCAATTTCCCTGCAAGATGTATTTCAACAAGAATTCTCCACCCTAATTTAACACAACAAAGAGAAAACGAAAGCATGCAACAACGCATTCACTTTTGTTAAAAAAAAGAAAACACCCACTTTAAAATAGCACGACACGCTCATGCTGTAGTTCCCACCAATTCCACTGTTAAAAAGCTCGCCTTATAAAGACAACCTAATCGTGTAAATATTACAAACTCAGGGCACATGTAATTACTAGCAAGGGTGTGTACTTTACTTAAACAACTAACATGTTTTACATCACCACCGCAACTCCCACATGTGTGTTGCTACCGCCACTCTGTGCTCATTAAGCCTCAGCACCCAGGAGGACTGGACTCCTGTGCATTAGGTGACCGGAAGCCCCGACTGGACGACTCGAGCTAAGCAAGGCTGTTGCGGGGGGCTCTAGGCACCTAGAGAGCGGGAATTCCAGCCCCCACGACCCCCAGGCGCTGAGGTTTTTAGCAGGGGGGTGGGTGGTAAGGATACCAGTAAAAAGATGTTTTAAAAGGACTTCCCTGAGCACTGTGTGTGTTGCTTTGGTGACAGAAGCAGGCTAAGGGAAGTGGTGCGGGAAACTGGGGGAGACCGAGCCCAAGCAAGAAGTCAGAGGAATGGCAGTGGTTCCAGACGGTGGGCAGGATCAGACTGGGGCGTAAAATGGTCTCTGGCACCAATGAAAAAGTGGCACAATTCCATACATGCCAACCCTCCCGATTTAGGCGGGGGACTCCGGATTTTTTCATTAAAAACAGTGCTATTTTTTACTGTCTCCGGCCTAAAATAACAATATCCCCAATGCATTCCTATGGAGAAAATGCATTCTCCCGATTTCGGTGCTGAAATCTCCCTCTTCGGGGCTTCGGAATGTTGGCATGTCTGCAATTCATTCAATCCTTTTGTGACAGACTGTTTGACTATAAGCCAAGGTTTTTTTTTGGGATAAAACGTGATGACAATTTTGCAATTTAAAGAATATTTATTCAGCAGCAATGGTCAAAACTATTAACCGCGGAGTGAAGTAACTCATCAAACTGGTTGACATTGGCCACGAAAAGTGACCCACTTTGAGCAAAAAAACTGCACCACGCTAGCATTTGGTTTTTGGTACGGCCATTGCCCTATAGGCCAGTCCGAGCCTGTCGGTGGGCAGGGGAGAGATTACGAGCCTTTCACTTGACTTGGCCGATCAAGAGTGCGGATTCGAAGGAGATAACATAGCGGGGCAATCCCCCTTGTCCACCCCCCCTCTTGTGGACACAGCCTGTTAAATATTACATTACACAATAACCACAGACAACTTTGTAAAGTATTTGGAAACACAAGGTCACAGTTTATTTTGAGCAGAGCAAAAATAAAATGGGACGGTCCCAGCCACATGCTAAGTAATAGACATATACAGGATGACCCGGCATGGTGCGGCCATTCGGGAAGTCCAGCCATTTCCTTATAGGAAAGCTGGCAGCTGGATGGGTGCCATATTTCGCGGTGACATTGAAATATCCAGCCCTTCTGTGCCTGGGAAGCCGAGACTGATTACAAGTCTCATCATCACATCACATTTGCACAATTAGTTGTTGTAAAATCCCCTGATTAATACCAGCTTCCTCCCCCTTGGAATCAAAGCCATGGCAGCTCAGACACAGCTGGTAATCACAAACTGCTTGAAATCGCCCTGATGGGGATTAAGCGTCAACCTTTCCTCCTCTGGCGGGTCAGCGGCACGTGGCTGGTTCTGCGGCACGTGGGTAGATCAGCGGCTGGTTCCACGCGCGCATGGACAGATAAAGGGTGTTTCTTCAGCATCAACTACACACATTTTGGGATTGGTCCTGCAGCCCAGGCACAGGTCAGGGGTGCTGGCCCTGCACCGTGCGAGCAGAGCACAAATAAGGGTGTTGAGTTTCCGCAGCATATACAGATAGTGGGGCGATCCCCCCACCGTCCCCCCTTAGATTATGATCAAAGCACAGAGACCAGAGTCAATTCAATACTCATATTAATAAACACAGAAACAGTTGTAAAGTTTGGAAACACAAAGATCACAGTTTATTGGAGCAAACAAATTGGGGTGGTCTCAGCCACATGCGTAAACAAGATTCTAGTCCAAGGGTGACCCGTGTCACTCCCCGTTTGCCATTTGCAAAGTAGAAGGTGTCCGCTTCAGGTTATGAACTGCCAGTCAGTATATATCGGGACCACTGACTTCAGATTACGGAGTCTCAACTGTCCCTATGGAGGAGTCAGTGCCTGTCGACCAGCTTTGGCTCGAGTGGGGCCATTCCAGAGCTGCTCGTGGATGAAACGAGAAAGGGAAGATAGAGGGAAAACCATGCAACCGATCTTGCTAAGCCTTGTGTTCTTCTGATCGTGCAAAAATACACGGGGGAGGAAGAAATTGAATTTCACTTTTGTATTCACAGTTATAATTAATCAGCAGACACTTCTTTCCTTTTGAGTGCCCCCAAAAAACCTCACTTACACCGAGTCTACCACAGCCGGTTTACCACTAATGTCCAGCACCTAAAATAATCCGTTATCCAACAAAGTCACATACTAAAGCATTCTTATCCTCACCCCCTTGGAACTCATAACCCTTTCCTGGCAACCTTTCCTGTAGGCGCATTATAAATATCCAATAGTAAATAATGATGTAGTTTTTATTTATAGCGCTAGAGTGCAAGAAAAAAAAACAAACAAGGGTCAGGTGGGAGGGATAATACTTGCCCGAGTGTCTTTAGTGGAATCTAAACCTAGCCATTCTATGTCAAGACCAATGCTTCTTATTGTAATAGGTCAAAGCTTAAATCTACAGCAACTTGCTCTATACGTTTATGGTAAAACACTTTAAAGGGCATTCCCTTGACCAATCAGCTGCTTTTAAGATGTGTTCAAACCCCCATCCCCACACTCACACCAGGACCACTGATTTAGAAGCCATGCGGATTCCTTGCAGAATGAGCCCCAAAGGAAGAAATGCCAATCCATGCTTCATTCATCACTGAAACGCTCACCTGGTATCCACGGGGACGTCACTCAGCCTGCTCTGACCTTTTACGACCTCGAACCCTTCCCTGAAGACCACTCGACTGGAGACTGGGCCTGAAACACATTATTGGTAGAGTTTAACTCCCTATTGTCTCTGTATGCTTGAACCCCTTCTTCCCCGGGGTCCAACCCTTCTCTTTGATCCACAGCTCACCTTGTTTTCTTGGAAAGTGTGCTCTCCGTCCTGCTTTCAGCGCAGGGGCACGTTGATTGATGCAGGCTTGTTGCTGCCTAGTTCCTTCACTGGCAAGAGTCTGACAGGTAAGTATAATCAGTCTTTTGAACAGTTCTCTAACTTTGTTCCTTTCCTTCCTTAGATGATGGCCGGCGTCCTGGGATGGCGGCGTGCTGCTGAGATGAGTAGCGCTGAAGGTGAGTGAGAGCGCGATGCACCCCTTTCGTATTTGTATTGAGCTGAGTTCTTTTTCTGTGTCATTTAGGTGCCGCAACGTTTTAAGCGTGGATGCCGGTTATGAAGAAGAAATGCGGTGAGTAAGCGCGGTATGCAGCACCTCTAGATGTTTCCACGCTAACCTGGAGTATCTTTTCCCTCTTGCAAATGGATGAGAAGTTCCGGAGACAGAGTTCGCCCAGAGCGGCTGGGATTCAGGTAAGCGTTTGAAGCTCATACAGTCTTTAAAAATAAGCAAAGATTTGCTGAATGCTTACTAATGCCTTTTTTCTGTTCTTTTCCCTTTTCCTTAGGAAGCGGCGTGCCGGGATGGGAATGACACCGCTGAAGATGCCCACAGAACAGAAGGAGCGATGAATGATGGGCAGAAGCGCCACAGGGTAGGCTGTTCCTAATGGTGTTCTTGTTCTTGCAGGATCTGAGCGCAGAAGAAAGATGCAGGCCTGCTGGAGACCGATCCGAACACGGTGAGTGTCACGCCGCAGGTGCAGAAAACACAAAGCATGTTTCTCAGCCTGGGCGTGGCTTAAATAGTCTCTGGGTATCCCAGGTGTCTCTGGGCTGAACCCCACCCAAAAGACTAGACTGCACATGCAGTTCTGGGAACCGAAATATGTGGGGGCTATCCATCTTGTCCCCATCAATGCACTACAAGTCCAATCCCCAATGTTATCCTATGGGAGTGAGTGAGTCTGGTGCCACAAGCGCCAAGTCTGACTCCAAGTGGGTCTTTGGAGGGATGGAGAGTACCTTGAGGGCCATGTAGGTGATCGTGGCCTGGCTCCAGCCTGACATCTTGGAGGGCTGGGGACATGAGGGGCAGGAATCATGACAGCACTCCCCCACAAGGCCCCTCTCAAGGTGGCTATTCTGTCTGGTCCTGGTTTGTTTGGATGGTTTTGATGAAATCGTCTAAGCAAGCGAGGTGCATGGATGTACTCACAAGGCTCCCATGTCCTGTCTTGTGGACCATACCCCTTCCAGTCTACTAAGTAGTATAATTTGGATCTGACGTACTTTGAATCCAGGATGTCCTTGACTTCGAATTCTGGCTCCCCGGCGACTACTACTGGCTGCAGTGGCGTTGCTACCCGGGTCCCAGGTTGAACAGGTTTAAGGAGAGACACGTGGAACACAGGATGAATCTGCATGTTTGACAGCAAAGCTAGTCTGACCGCCACAGGATTTATCATGGAGGTGACGGTGAATGGACCCAGGTATCTTGGACGGAAAGTTCGGGTTCCTTTAATGGACACGTGTTAGACGCCAGCCAGACTTTGTCTCCCACTTGGTAGTTGGGGGCCTTTGCTCAGTGTTGATCAGCAAACTTCTTTTGGTGATTCTTAGCTTGAAGTAGGTGTTCAGCTGCCCTTTTAAAGGTTTGAGAAATGGTTGTGTGCAAGGTTTTGACTGCTGGCATTTCCAGGGTTGTAGGAACATCCAACTCAGAAGTACGTGGATACCTGCCATACATGGTATAAAAGGGTGTCTGGCCAGTGATGGTGTGTAGGGAATTATTATAAGCATATTCAGCTATCCATAATAGGTTGAACCAGCTTCCGTCAGCTTGGTGTAACATGCAAAGCAGATACTGCTCGAGCGTCTGATTTGTCCTCTCAGTTTGACCATCCGTTTGAGGATGGTGACTGGTGGATAGCCGGATGTCGATCTGGGCCATAGAGCAGCATTTTCTCCAGAAGTTAGATACAAATTGAGTACCTCGGTCTGAGACTAATACTGAAGGAAACCCATGGAGCTGTAATATGCCTTCAAGAAATACCTTTGCCAGAGTGGAAGCATTTGGGAGCCCCTTAAGAGGAATTAAATGTGCCATTTTTGAAAATAGGTCCACGACCACAAGAATAGTGTTAAACCCTTGACTGGGTGGTAAGTCAGTAATAAAATCGAGGGACAATGTGTCCCAGGGTGCTGGTGGGATTTCCAATGGTTGTAATAGCCCAGCCGGTTTGTGCTTGGATGACTTGTTTTGAGCACACACTCCACAAGATAGGATGAATTGGATAATGTCTTTACGCCACGTGGGCCACCAATAATTTCGTTTTACCTTGGCTACGGTTTTAGAGATTCCGGGGTGACCCTCGATCAAGAAATCATGATAACCGGACATGACTTGTTCTTGTAGTTCTTGGTTTGGTAAGAATAAACGATTCCTGAAGTAGGGCAGCTGATCTTTTATCATGTAATGTTCTCCTTGTGCACTCCACGCTTGTAATTGCTCAAGACTCATCACGTTTTTGGATTTCTTCATGTAATTCTATCTGAGTTATGGTTGCTGTGATTCCGAGGAGCTTGTCACTCGGGATGATTGCTATTGGGTCAGGGGTCTGATACCCTTGTTGTTCCACCCCCATACGGGAAAGGGCATCGGCCTTCCCGTTTTTCACCCCTGGTCGAATTCACGTAGTCATATTCAGCAAAAAAAAGAGCCCAACGTAGTTGTCGTGAGGATTGGGCTTTGCCGTTTTTAGGTACTGGAGGTTCCGGTGGTCAGTTATTACGGTGATTGTGTGTCTGGCGCCCAAGAGGTAGTGCCACCATGCCTTAAAGGTTGACTTAATGGCCAGGAGTTCTTTGTCTGTGATAGCGTAATTGAGTTCAGTGGGTGTGAATTTACGCGACCAGAAGGCAACAGGGTGTAACTGGCCCGTTTCGGGGTCCTTTTGTGAGAGGATGGCTCCCATAGCCATGCTTGAGGTGTCGGTTTCCACCAGGTATGGGAGATCAGGGCGAGGGTGGCGTAAGATTGGGGCAGATGTGAATCTTGCTTTGAGTTCCTGGAAAGCTTCCTCGGCTTCTGTTGTCCACTGGAACTTTTTGTTCCTTTTCCTTAGCAATGACGTGATGGGATGCACAATTTGCGAAAATCCTGGGATGAACCGGCGTTAGAAGTTTGCAAAACCCAGCATACTTTGAACCCCCTTGAATGAATTTGGGGAGGGCCAGTTCAAGATAGCATCTACCTTGTGTACTTCCATTCAGATTCCATTCGTGCTGAAAATAAAGCCCAGGAATTCCACCTCGGAGATGTGGAACGAGCACTTTTCGAGCTTGGCGTAGAGCTGGTGTTGACGTAGTTTCTCCAATACGGATCGAACGTGTTTAACGTGGTCCTGCTTTGATGCGGAATATACTAGAATATCGTCGATGTACACTAGAGCACAGACATCAATCAATTCCCGTAGGACATTGTTCATGAAGTATTGAAATGCTACAGGCGCATTGCAAAGGCCAAAGGGCATTACTTGATATTCGTACAAGCCGTATTTGGTGTGAAAAGCGGTTTTCCATTCGTCCCCCTGTTTTACGTGAACAAGGTTACATGCCCCCCTCAGGTCTAGTTTTGTGTAGATTTGGGCATCTTTCACTTGATCAAGCAATTCAGGGATCAGTGGCAGGGGGCAGCGTTTTTTACGGTAATCTGGTTCAGTGCACGATAGTCGATGCACGTTCTCAAGTTCCCCTCCTTTTTCGGTACGAAGAATAGAGGACTGGCTGCTGGAGACTTCGAGGGATGGATGAACCCATTGGCCAGGTATTGGTCAAGATGAGCCTTCAGGTGCTGGTTTTCTGGTTCTGTGAGTGCGTAAATTCGCACACAAGAGATTTGTGCGCCGGGTATCAGGTCGATTTGGCAATCGTATGGTCTATGCGGTGGAAGGGTATTAGCCTGTTCTTTCTGAAAGACATCTTGAAAGTCCTGGTATTCACTTGGTAGGGTGCCGATTGCCACAGTCACACGCGTGGAGGTTCTGGTGTCTATTGGTTGTTTCTCTTGGCGATAACATGTGTGGGCGCAAGTCTCGGGAAAGGCCAATTCTTTTGCTTGCCAATCGATTCGAGGATTATGAGCTACCAACCATGGCATTCCCAAAATCAACAGGAACTGTGATGCCTTAATGAGGTCGAAATCGAGAGATTCTTGGTGTCCATCCTGGCACAGAAGGGTTAAAGCTGCAGTGCATTGGGATACTGGACCAGAAGCTATTTCCGTGCCGTCGACAGTGGTAACAGTGTCGGTGGTTGATTTAGGGCGTAACGGAAGCCCCATCTTTGCCGCAAGATCCTGGTCGATGTAATTCCCAACGGCTCCACTGTCATTGTACGCTCTTACTGTATACATCCGAGATGGTTGTTGGTGATTGATCAAGACCACAGATGTGCAAAATGGGAGGTCTGTAGTTCACTTTCTTCGGTCGACAAATGGACCCCTACACTTGCCAGGCTGGGGAGTTTTCCGATTCCTTGATGGTATCTTCCTTGTCCATGGCCCCTACCGTCCTCCTCGGTGGCTTCACAGGGCACTCTTTAAGGACCTGACCTTCCACAGTACAGACATAACTGCTGCTGTCTCCTTTTATCCCTTTCCGCTTTAGTCAAGGGGGATCTGACCACCCCCGATTTGCATTGGTTCTCCTGAACCTTCCGTTGTGCGGGCAATATTGTCCTTTGAACGCACATATATAGGGCGAGGGTCCGGTATGGTTCGATCTGCTCTTCGGTCCTGCAACCTATGATCCAGTTGAACAACAAGGTCAATGAATTCAGAGCAGTCTTTCGGGGGGGTTCACTACTTGTGCGAGAACATCCTTGAGCTCCCCCCGCAACCCCAGATGAAATAACATGGTTCTCTTCTCCACTGACCATTCTGCTTCAACTACGAGTCTATTGAACGTGGCTATGTATGTTAATAGGTCTTCATTCCCTTGGCGTAGGGACAGAAGGTCGTTGTCCAATGCCTGCCCATGAGTACGACGGGTGAACAGCTTTTCCATCTCCTGCTGAAAGCCCATGAAGTCATGCAGCAAAGGATCATCTTGGTGAACAAAGGGTACAGACCAGTCCGCGGCGTTACCACTCAGGTAGGATAGCACAAAAGCGACCCGTGATTGGTCATTCGGAAAGGCCCTTGGTCTACAAAGGAAGTGCAGGCGGCACTGGTTCATGAACGTTGCAAACCTCTTGGGATCCCCCGTAAATCGTTTGGGCGGGGCCAAGGGAACTGCCCCAGGAAGGGTTATCTGAACGGGATTGGCTGATTGTGCTGGCATCGAGGGCACGCTTCCCAGCAATGGTGCATGCCCTGCTTGTGACTGGAGAAGTTGCCGGTTTAAATCATCAGTGCATTCTTTGGCTATTATCAGCCATCTCCTCAGGGTGTTGGGCTCCTGCCTGGCTGCATGTACTTCGGAACGTAGCTGCCCCAACATGTGGGCTAACTGGTCGGTTTCTGACGTTTCCATGATGCCCAGGTGGATTTTGATGTGAGGCTTTGTGTTCTGTAACGCTCACCTGGTATCCACGGGGACGTCACTGAGCCTGTTCTGACCTCTTACGACCTCGAACACTTCCCTGGAGTCTACTCGACTGGAGACTGGGCCTGAAACACAGGATTGGTAGAGTTTAACTCCCTATTGTCTCTGTGTGCTTGAACCCCTTTTTCCCTGGGGTCCAACCCTTCTCTTTGATCCACAGCTCACCTTGTTTTCTTGAAAAGTGTGCTCTCCGTCCTGCTTTCAGTGCAGGGGCGTGTTGATTGATGCGAGCTCGTTGCTGCCTAGTTACTTCACTGGCAAGAGTCTGACAGGTAAGTATAATGAGTCTTTTGAACAGTTCTCTAACTTCGTTCCTTTCCTTCCTTAGATGATGGCCGGCGTCCGGGGATGGCGGCGTGCTGCTGAGATGAGTAGCGCTGAAGGTGAGTGAGAGTGCGATGCGCGATGCACCCCTTTCGTATTTGTATTGAACTGAGTTCTTTTTCTGTGTCTTTTAGGTGCCGCAATGTTTTCAGCGTGGATGCCGGTTATGAAGAAGAAATGCGGTGAGTAAGCGCGGTATGCGGCGCCTCTACATGTTTTCACGCTAACCTGGAGTGTCTTTTCCCTCTTGCAGATGGATGAGAAGTTCCGGAGACAGAGTTCCCCCAGAGCGGCTGGGATTCAGGTAAGCGTTTGGATCTTGTACAGTCTTTAAAAATAAGTGAAGATTTGCTGAATGCTTACTAATGCCTTTTTTCTGTTTTTTTCCCTTTTCCTTAGGAAGTGGCGTGCCGGGATGGGAATGACACCGTCGAAGATGCCCGCAGAACAGAGGAGCGATGAATGATGAGCAGAAGCGCTGCAGGGTAGGCTGTTCCTAATGGTGTTCTTGTTCTTGCAGGAGCTGAGCGCAGAAGAAAGATGCAGGCCTGCTGGAGACCGATCCGAACACGGTGAGTGTCACGCTGCAGATGCAGAAAACACAAAGCATGTTTCTCAGCCTGGGCGTGGCTTAAATAGTCTCTGGTTATCCCAGGTGTCTCTGGGCTGAAACACACCCAAAAGACTAGACTGCACATGCAGTTCTTGGAACCGAAATATGTGAGGGCATCCATTTTGTCCCCATCAATGCCTTACAAGTCCAATCCCCAATGTTATCCTATGGAAGTGAGTGAGTCTGGTGCCACAAGCGCCAAGTCTGACTCCAAGTGGGTCTTTGGAGGGATGGAGAGGCCCTTGAGGGCCATGTAGGTTATCGTGGCCTGGCTCCAGCCTGACATCTTGGAGGGCTGGGGACATGAGGGGCAGGAATCATGACAATTACCCAGCGAAGCCACCAAGCTGAAGCGGGTGAGGAAACTGGACAGTAAGGGTTTATCAAAAGAAATTAGCAGCGGGTGGTCGCAGGGGGCATGATAGGAACACTTTTCTGTTCATCACAATGCAAGCTGTGCGCCACACAAAAAACGCCCCATTATAAGGTGGGTGGTGTGGTAAAGATGCAGTGGCAATTCTGTTACTACCGCATAACTGCACCGCCCAACTATGAGTTTGGCAGAGAGGTGGAGGATTCACCTCCAGCTCAGAGTTGGAGGTAAATCCCCCACCTTTCAGCCAAAGAAACAGTAATTTTGCCAGAATTACCGTTGGTGGTCCCAATGCTATGGACTCCAATTAATGGGGACTAACACTGCCTACCACCACTTGTAATATAAGTGTAATAAAAGTGAATAGCTAAGTGAGGTGATTGTGGCGAAAGTGAACGAGGTGAGTGATTGTGGGGAAGATTAAGGAATTGGGAAAGAAACAAAAGGGCTTCCTTGCGTGGAAATTGTGTTCTGCGGGTTTGGCTTCCGTGTTGTAAGTCATTGATTTTTAAGTGAAATTGTTCAAAGTTAGACTGGTTTGGAGTATGGAGACTCCACTGAATTGCTTGTGTCAGGTACTTCCTGGATATAAGGTAAAGATTTATGGGTACCATCGAGAATGGCTGCGGGAAACTAAGGGTAAAAGGCACAATTCTTGGCCTAATGAGGGGACCTATGATAAGGCAATGTTGGAAAACCTGTCTACTTTCTTAGTCACTGGTGTGAAGAGTCTTGACATGGGAAACAAACACATAGGTGGAGCTTTCTCACAAGCCACCATTTATTAAATAATAAAGGGTGTGACAAACACCTATCTTTCCCTAACCTAATAAGGAGTTCCCTACCTATCAAACTAAAGCTAAAGGAAGTGACCTTATGTCCAAAATTATTTGCCATTGATACATACAACAAAGTCATATAGGATTATTTGTCTGTTCAAACTCCACAGAATAACATTTGCATTCAAACATAAAAGTTATAAACAGAAATCCATGTGACCAGGATTGAAACCCTTTCCCCTGGATCAATTCAGGATGTTTCAATCCAAAGTTCAATTTCAGGAAAGTTCTTTTCACTTGCAAAGTTCCACTCCAGGTAAAATACACAGTTCTTTGCATCCACTATGTCCTTCACTTGGCAAAGTCAACGTCTCAGCTCAAAAGTTTCTCACATTTAAGACATTTGTTAAAGTTGTCATAACCTTCTCTAAGAAATCAAATTACCAACTGCACCTCCTCAGAGGTATTCTTCCTTTCCTCTCCTTCCCCCGGAAGCTCACTGGGCCTCATTACATGGACGGCGGAAACCATGGCGCTATTAGCGCCATGGTTGCCGCCGGTATTTTATCGAGTCCGCCATGGTGAATGGCGGAATTACCGCCCTATTCCAAGGTGTGTGGGGGCCGTAATTCCCCATTCACCATAGCACTTCCCCATTCCCATTTTTGCCCCCATAGGGCTCAAGGGGAATGGGGAAGGCGGTAATTACGGTACTGCAAATTGCAGTACCGTAATTACTTCCAAGGTCCCTTTGCGGGTCACATCCTTAACGGCTGGTAAAACCAGACGTTAAGGTAGGGTCCCACAAAGGGATCTCGTAGTAAGGCGGTAAGGGTTTGCAGGCACTGGTACCCTTACCGGTACCGGTAAACCCTTACCGCCATCCGTGTAATGAGGCCCACTGTCTCTAGAGCTCTGGTTCACTCTAGGCTGGACTACTGCAACAACCTCTTTACCTAAATCTGCCTGCTTCTACTCTCCACCCTCTGTAACTCATCCAGAACAGGACTGTAAGACTTGTCCTTGGCCTCAAGCCCGGGGATCGTATCTCTCCAGCACGGAAAACTCTGCATTGGCTGCCAGTGGCTGCAAGGATTAAATTCAAGACCGTCTGCATTGGCCACAAGGCCTTCTGGGGCCTCAATACCTCCAACTCTTTCTTTGTAAATACCTTCCTACTCGAGCTCTTCGCTCCTCCACCTCCAACTCCCTCGGTGTCAGTCGCTTCTCCAAGCAACGAGTTGGTGGTAGATCTCCTTCTTCGGCTGGGGCCTTCCTCTGCAACATCTTCCCTGCCACTCTGAAACTCGAGAAGAACCATGTCCGGTTCCGGAAGCAACGCAAGACCTTCCTCTTTGCTTCTGCCTTCTCTCTTCCTCTCCCCTGCTGATTTCCTGTCTGATACTGCACTGGTCACCTGCTACCCTCTGATTTCGGGTCTAGGTCGCTGCCCGCCCAGTTGCATACCCACACTGCCGCCTGGCAACACTGGACTGTACCTGTAACCCAATAGTCCCCCTACCTGTACTTTTGCCCGCCTGCTGTCTGCACTTGGCCGCACTTCTTGTTATTTTTTTGACCCATGTACAGCACTGCCCCCTCCCCTTTCCCCTGGCACTTTTCCCCTCCCCTCTCCGCTACTGTTATGCAATCTCAATGTCACTTGGTCTAGTAAGATCGCTGTCTCTGTCCTCCCTCTGTTACCCCTACCTTGTCTCGTTGCGCCTTGAAGCACTTGTGTATAGGCGCGTTACAAATGCCATATCATATCATATCATAACCCTCTGTGTGTCAAGCGCATCGCTAAACCGCAAGCTGGTGGCTGATCTCTTTCCTCGGCAGGCTCCCCCCTATGGAACAGCCTCCCGCTTCCTCTTTGTCTTGAGCCGGATCTCCTCAAATTCTAGTAGCACTTACCCCCCACTCCTCATCCCTTCTCTCTCTGCACTTGCATGTTCTGAAGGTTCACAAGGCCTAGTAGTTCCACCTCTTTCTTGATTGTTATATTTGATTCTCTTTCCCATGTTCCCTCCCTGTCACCCTGTGGGCACTTTGAAACGCAATTTAGTTGATGTATAAGTTCCTTACAAATGCACAAAAACTAAATAAATAAACCAAGAAGCATTGCATGCATGGAAAAGCGAACTAAGGATTATTGCATGCATGCAACAGACAACCAAGAATTGTTGCATGCATGCAAATTAGAACCAAGAAGTATTGCATCAATGCAAAAGAGAACCAAGAAGTATTGCATGCATGCAAAAGAGAACTATTGCATGCCTGAAAAGGAGAACCAAGAAGAATTGCATGCATGCAAAAGAGAACTATTGCATGCCTGAAAAGGAGAACCAAGAAGAATTGCATGCATGCAAAAGAGAACTATTGCATGCCTGAAAAGGAGAACCAAGAAGAATTGTATCAATGCAAAAGGAACCAGAAATGTTGCATGCAGGCAAACGAGAACCAAGCTAGTGCATGCATGCCAAAGAGAAACAAGAAGTACTGAATGTTGGAAAAGCACGCAGAGGCAGCGACAACAAGCAAAAAAAACACCAAGAATAATTTCTAATTGTGAGTTGTGGTGCAACTACCCCAAAGGCACAGCTTTGGTTGTGCTGACAAGTGAAAGAGGACTAAGAGGAACTGAACGCTTTGAGTTGTGATTCTACAACTCCAGGAACATAGCACAGTGGCATTGACAAGCAAAAGAGAACCAAGAAGAGATGCATGTTTGGGGTTGTGAAAGGGCTGCCTGCGGGGGTCGGCGCTCAGATAAAGAAATACAAGGATAGGTGGGTGCACTGCTATCATACCTTTTTTTAAATTAATCAGAAGCACAAAACCCCCACAGGCAGCCCTTTCACCACATGCCTTTGTTGAGTGAAAGGGCTGCCTTAGAGGGGTTGTGCCTCTTGGGCAAGATGCAGGAGCCTGGGAGAGTCCCAGTTTGGGATCACTTTTTAGAGATAGCTAGTCCCGGCCCACTTAAAGCCCTGTCAAGAGCATAACGAAGTGACGCTGATAAGTGACGTAGAACCAGGAAAAGTGAAATGTAACAGAACCACGAGAACTGAATGCTTGGCATTGTGTGTCTAACTCCCAGTGCAATAGCGCAGTGCAGCGGACAATTCTTAAGGAAGGAACTAAGGGCTCTATCACATACAGCACCTAGGACTGTGTGAGCGCACCTGTACACACAAACCCCTTGCACAGTGCAGAGGCATCTCACAGCGCTCAGCGAAGCAGGACATTTCAGCGCGGCCGGTTCGCCCGCGCCGAACTGGCCCCACAGAAATGTCCTGCTTCGAGACGGGGTGTACTGCCGGCGAAGCTCATAGTTATCAATGGCGAAGAAATGCAACCTTTCATTTTTAAAAAGAAATGTAGCTAGTCAGCGTTGCACTTCGGGCATCTTTCTGTACACGTGTACACGTCTGTGGGAGAGGTGCAAACATGTGTCAGAAATGCTAAGAAGAAAGGCGATGCCTACCCAATTCTAGCCATGTGCTTGGCGCCTGTGCTTCCAATCGCAGGCGCTACATTATGAATATATGAACAGTCGGGCGGAACTTGCGTGTGTCCTAGGACGTGACTTGTAGAAGCACACTTTTGTGAATCGCCTGCTGTATTTCCAGAAATGGCCTCAGAAATAAGAAATACATGCACTTAACACGGCGGCCAAAAGCAAAAATCATCGGAGCAGAAGGGGAAATAGCTGAGCGGGTGCAGCGCCTGCTGCACAAAGATGTGCGGGGTCGCAGGTTTCAATCCCAGCAGTGCAGGCACAGCCCTTCATCTTCCTGAGACAACCTGCCATTGACGACATCTTTCCCTTCAGAAAAGAACGCTGCACCAATCCGGCCAAACTACACTGGGCTAGACACACGTTGAAATGCGACAGGAGGCATGTTCCTATGCCCGCTGGATGGTGCTACTGCACAAGGCTGCGCGCCAAAACATCCTGCCGCCGAACTGGGCGCGCCGAGCTGGCCAACCAGCGGCGACGAAACGGGGTGTAGCGCCTCTCAGCACTCACAGCAGCACTCACAGCAGCCCTCACTAAGCCCGCTTGCCTGCGGGCAGCATTGCTACTGCTACACAGCGCCCTCTGCTGGGAGACTGCTATCAAGATGGAAATGGTAAAGAGCGTTGCATGCAGTCATTTTATTACCATTGCATCAACAATGCTAATCTCTGTCAAAAAATGTTTATTTAGAACTCAGTGAATTACCTCATTTTTAGCTCAGAATTGTATCTTGGATTGTGTATGTATTAATATATTAGGGTGATTATTGGTATGATATAGTCCTCTTCCCCTCTCTCCTCTTTTTGAACAAGCAGTAGACACTTCTTATGCTGTTCTTACCCCCAACTGCAGTGGGGGTGATTGGGTGTCATGCATTTTATTTGTGTATATTCAGTGTGAGTTGTATATTTATATGCTGTTTTACTATGTATTTTGCACTATTTGTTATGCGGTTTTGATATGTGATTAATAATAAAGATATGCTATTTTTATACTATCCTTGACCTGGCCTATCCCCTTCTTGGCCCGTTTTACTGATGTCCAATTATCTCGCTTGAACTGACTTAGCGAGTTGTACCGTGTGACCCACTCTTTCCTTCTAGTTTTTTGGGAGACTGCCAGAAAGCAGCACCTTTTCTGTCCTGTTCAGGGGAGGAAGGCGATTCAAGGCTACTAAATTCAACACCAAACAGAAGAATGTATAGCTTTGGAGTGGCCATTTAGTGTTTCAGCTCCCTGCTGGCTGGCCGTCTCAAGCATGCTCGCCTTAGAAACGACCTTTGCTAGAGCCCTTCAGGTCGTCATTTGCAAGTTATGGCCTGACGGGCAGGCCCGGCTGAAGATGTGTGAGGGCCCATCTCAACATGATGGTTGGAAGCCCCTGCTGAGAGCGAAAACAGCCTGAGGCCTGCCGGGGGTGCATACATTACAATGGTGACAAAGATGAGGTTAATAGCCGCTGATCAACACGAGATGGGCAGCCAGAAGGACACTTAAACACTAAATGCCCACGGAAGAGCTCTAAACCCTTCTTTGGCAGCAAGTGGCTGATGTGGAGGATCAAGTGTTTGAAGACAATGAAGCGATAACACTTCTGTAAATCCAGTGGGAAGAGATTCACAGTGTATATCCAGTGGGAAGAGAATCACAGTGTATATCCAGTGAGAAGAGATTCACAGTGTATATCCAGTGGGAAGAGAATCACAGTGTATATCCAGTGAGAAGAGATTCACAGTGTATATCCAGTGGGAAGAGAATCACAGTGCATATCCAGTGAGAAGAGATTCACAGT
This sequence comes from Ambystoma mexicanum, assembly GCF_040938575.1. Lineage (NCBI taxonomy): Eukaryota > Metazoa > Chordata > Amphibia > Caudata > Ambystomatidae > Ambystoma > Ambystoma mexicanum. The sequence continues at coordinate 63,259,515 of NC_090929.1, forward strand.
GTATATCCAGTGAGAAGAGATTCACAGTGTATATCCAGTGGGAAGAGAATCACAGTGTATATCCAGTGAGAAGAGGTTCACAGTGTATATCCAGTGAGAAGAGGTTCACAGTGTATATCCAGTGGGAAGAGAATCACAGTGTATATCCAGTGAGAAGAGATTCACAGTGTTTATCCAGTGGGAAGAGAATCACAGTGTATATCCAGTGGGAAGAGATTCACAGTGTATATCCAGTGAGAAGAGATTCACAGTGTATATCCAGTGGGAAGAGAATCACAGTGTATATCCAGTGGGAACAGAATCACTTCTGTATATCCAGTGGGAAGAGAATCACAGTGTATATATACAGTGGGAAGAGAATCACAGTGTATATCCAGTGGGAACAGAATCACCTCTGTATATCCAGTGGGAAGAGAATCACAGTGTATATATCCAGTGGGAAGAGAATCACAGTGTATATCCAGTGGGAACAGAATCACTTCTGTATATCCAGTGGGAAGAGAATCACAGTGTATATCCAGTGAGAAGAGATTCACAGTGTATATCCAGTGGGAAGATAATCACTTCTGTATATCCAGTGGGAAGAGAATCACAGTGTATATATCCAGTGGGAAGAGAATCACTTCTGTATATCCAGTGGGAACAGAATCACAGTGTATATCCAGGGGGAAGAGAATCACTTCTGTAAATCCAGTGGGAAGAGAATTACAGTGTATATATCCAGTGGGAAGAGAATCACAGTGTATATCCAGTGGGAAGAGAATCACAGTGTATATCCAGTGGGAAGAGAATCACAGTGTATATCCAGTGGGAAGAGAATCACAGTGTATATCCAGTGAGAAGAGATTCACAGTGTATATCCAGTGGGAAGAGATTCACAGTGTATATCCAGTGAGAAGAGATTCACAGTGTATATCCAGTGGGAAGAGAATCACAGTGTATATCCAGTGGGAAGAGAATCACTTCTGTATATCCAGTGGGAAGAGAATCACAGTGTATATATCCAGTGGGAAGAGAATCACTTCTGTATATCCAGTGGGAACTGAATCATAGTGTATATCCAGTGGGAAGAGAATCATAGTGTATATCCAGTGGGAAGAGAATCACAGTGTATATATCCAGTGGGAAGAGAATCACAGTGTATATCCAGTGAGAAGAGATTCACAGTGTATATCCAGTGGGAAGAGAATCACAGTGTATATATCCAGTGGGAAGAGAATCACAGTGTATATCCAGTGGGAACAGAATCACTTCTGTATATCCAGTGGGAAGAGAATCACAGTGTATATATCCAGTGGGAAGAGAATCACAGTGTATATATCCAGTGGGAAGAGAATCACAGTGTATATCCAGTGGGAACAGAATCACCTCTGTATATCCAGTGGGAAGAGAATCACAGTGTACATCCAGTGAGAAGAGAATCACAGTGTATATCCAGTGGGAAGAGATTCACAGTGTATATCCAGTGGGAAGAGAATCACAGTGTATATCCAGTTGGAAGAGAATCACTTCTATATATCCAGTGGGAAGAGAATCACAGTGTATATCCAGTGGGAACAGAATCACTTCTGTATATCCAGTGGGAAGAGAATCACAGTGTATATATCCAGTGGGAAGAGAATCACAGTGTGTATATCCACTGGGAAGAGAATCACAGTGTATATCCAGTGGGAACAGCATCACGTCTCTATATCCAGTGGGAAGAGAATAACAGTGTATATCCAGTGGGAAGAGAATCACAGTGTGTATATCCAGTGGGAAGAGAATCACTTCTGTATATCAGTGGGAAGAGAATCACTTCTATATATCCAGTGGGAAGAGAATCACAGTGTATATATCCAGTGGGAAGAGAATCACAGTGTATATCCAGTGGGAACAGAATCACCTCTGTATATCCAGTGGATAGAGAATAACAGTGTATATCCAGTGGGAAGAGAATCACTTCTGTATATCCAGTGGGAAGAGAATCACAGTGTATATCCAGTGGGAAGAGAATCACAGTGTATATCCAGTGGGAAGAGAATCACTTCTGTATATCCAGTGGGAAGAGAATCACATTGTATATCCAGTGGGAAGAGAATCACTTCTGTAAATCCAGTGGGAAGAGAATCACAGTGTATATCGAATGGGAAGAGAATCACTTCTGTAAATCCAGTGGGAAGAGCATCACAGTGTATATCCAGTGGTAAGAGATTCACAGTGTATATCCAGTGAGAAGAGAATCACAGTGTATATCCAGTGGGAAGAGATTCACAGTGTATATCCAGTGGGAAGAGAATCACAGTGTATATCCAGTGGGAAGAGATTCACAGTGTATATCCAGTGGGAAGAGAATCACTTCTATATATCCAGTGGCAAGAGAATCACAGTGTATATCCAGTGGGAACAGAATCACCTCTGTATATCCAGTGGGAAGAGAATAACAGTGTATATCCAGTGGGAAGAGAATCACTTCTGTATATCCAGTGGGAAGAGAATCACAGTGAATATCCAGTGGGAAGAGAATCACTTCTGAATGTCAGTAGGAAGAGAATCACTTCTGTATATCCAGTGGGAAGAGAATCACAGTGTATCCAGTGGGAAGAGAATAACTTCTGTATATCCAGTGGTAAGAGATTCACAGTGTATATCCAGTGGGAAGAGATTCACAGTGTATATCCAGTGAGAAGAGATTCACAGTGTATATCCAGTGGGAAGAGAATCACAGTGTATATCCAGTGGGAAGAGAATCACTTCTGTATATCCAGTGGGAAGAGAATCACAGTGTATTTATCCAATGGGAAGAGAATCACTTCTGTATATCCAGTGGGAACAGAATCATAGTGTATATCCAGTGGGAAGAGAATCAGTGTATATCCAGTGAGAAGAGAATCACTTCTGTATATCCAGTGGGAAGAGAATCACAGTGTATATATCCAGTGGGAAGAGAATCACAGTGTATATCCAGTGGGAACAGAATCACTTCTGTATATCCAGTGGGAAGAGAATCACAGTGTATATATCCAGTGGGAAGATAATCACAGTGTATATCCAGTGGGAACAGAATCACCTCTGTATATCCAGCGGGAAGAGAATCACAGTGTATATATCCAGTGGGAAGAGAATCACAGTGTATATCCAGTGGGAACAGAATCACTTCTGTATATCCAGTGGGAAGATAATCAGGATATATATCCAGTGGGAAGAGAATCACAGTGTATATCAAGTGGGAAGAGAATCACAGTGTATCTCCAGTGGGAAGAGAATCACAGTGTATATCCAGTGGGAAGAGACTCACTTCCGTATATCCAGTCGGAAGAGAATCATAGTGTATATCCAGTAGGAAGAGAATCACTTCTGTATATCCAGTGGGAAGAGAATCACAGTGTAAATCCAGTGGGAAGAGACTCACTTCTGTATATCCAGTCGGAAGAGAATCCTAGTGTATATCCAGTGGGAAGAGAATCACTTCTGTGTATCCAGTGGGAAGAGAATCGCAGTATGTAATTCTGGCGTTGCAATGCGCACATTTTAAGCCCCAGAACGAAAATCGAGAAATGAATATGTTGGCGTGTTACAAGACTGCTGAATGGCAACATGGGGGCCAGTTGATTAAAGCCCCTTTCATTTGAAAAAGTAGAAAGTCTCTGACGCTGTGCCTACTGAAGGGTTCAGGCAAATGAAACGTGTAAAACGAGCGTCAAAGCACACACGTAAAGCCCCTGAAAAAAATACACATAAGGAAAGGAATCTATTGCCGTATTATAGACTGCTGACTGCCAACATGGGAGCAGGTCCTGTGGGCCCCCATGTGGCTCGAGGCCCCTTTCCTTTGAAAAAGCTGAAAGGCCCTGGCGCCGTCCCGCCATCACATTTGGGATCATGGAGGGCAGCAGGAGTCTCACAGGCCCGGACTGACTCGTGCTACTTTCCTCCATGTTAGGATGTCACCGCTGAACCTGCTCCAGGAAGTGTAGAGGTGGTGGCGAGGGGAGGGGGTCTCGCCCTGAAGAAATCTGGACTATCCTTAAGCACCCCCTGGCTGGCCAGGTGGAGCTCCGAAGTCTGTCAGTAGCAGGGTCTCATTTAAGAGAACCATACCTTCTTCATACTTGCTGGTGCCCGCTCCAGTGCAGCTGGTGTGCCACCAAATTAAAACTGTGCAGTTAGCTAGGAAGGGTCTCATTTGATGCTAGGCCTTCATCTACAGATCTTTGTACGGGGACCCTCACCACTGGACGGCGTGTCTTAGCTTGGAAGGGTCTCATTTGATGCTAAGCCTCACCATTGGATGGCGTATCTTAGCTAGGAAGGTTCTCCTTTGATGCTAGACCTTCATCTGCAGATCTTTGTATGGGGACCCTCACCACTGGACGGCATGCCTTAGCTAGGAAGGGTCTCATTTGATGCTAGGCCTTCATCTGCAGACCTTTGTACGGGGACCCTCACCACTGGACAGCGTGTCTTAGCTTGGAAGGGTCTCATTTGATGCTAGGCCTCACCATTGGATGGCATATTTTAGCTAGGAAGGGTCTCATTTGATGCTAGGCCTTCATCTGCAGATCTTTGTACGGGGACCCTCACCATTGACGGTATGTCTTCGCTAGGAATAGTCTCGTTTGATGCTAGGCCTTCATCTGCAGACCTTTGTACGGGGACCCTCGCCACTGGACGGGGTGTCTTAGCTAGGAAGGGTCTCATTCGATGCTAGGCCTTCATCTGCAGACCTTTGCACAGGGACCCTTACCACTGGACGGCGTGTCTTAGCTTGGAAGGGTCTCATTCGATGCTAGGCCTTCATCTGCAGACCTTTGCACGGGGACCCTCACCACTGGACGGCGTGTCTTAGCTTGGAAGGGTCTCATTCGATGCTAGGCCTTCATCTGCAGACCTTTCTATGGGGACCCTCACCACTGGACGGCGTGCCTTAGCTAGGAAGGGTCTCATTTGATGCTAGGCCTTCACCTGCAGACCTTTGTACAGGACCCTCGCCACTGGACGGCGTGTCTTAGCTAGGAAGGGTCTCCTTTTATGGTAGGCCTTCACCTGCAGACCTTTGTACGGGGACCCTCGCCACTGGGCGGCGTGTCTTAGCTAGGAAGGGTCTCATTTGATGCTAGACCTTCACCTGCAGACCTTTGTACGGGGACCCACGCCACTGGATGGCGTGTCTTAGCTTGGAAGGGTCTCAGTTGATGGTAGGCCTTCACCTGCAGACCTTTCTATGGGGACCGCCACTGGACGGCGTGCCTTAGCTAGGAAGGGTCTCATTTGATGCTAGGCCTTCATCTGCAGACATTTGGACGGGGACCATCGCCACTGTACTGCGTGTTTTAGCTAGGAAGGTTCTGATTTGATGCTAGGCCTCCATCTGCAGACCTTTGCACAGGGACCCTTACCACTGGACGGCGTGTCTTAGCTTGGAAGGGTCTCATTCGATGCTAGGCCTTCATCTGCAGACCTTTGCACGGGGACCCTCACCACTGGACGGCGTGTCTTAGCTTGGAAGGGTCTCATTCGATGCTAGGCCTTCATCTGCAGACCTTTCTATGGGGACCCTCACCACTGGACGGCGTGCCTTAGCTAGGAAGGGTCTCATTTGATGCTAGGCCTTCACCTGCAGACCTTTGTACAGGACCCTCGCCACTGGACGGCGTGTCTTAGCTAGGAAGGGTCTCCTTTTATGGTAGGCCTTCACCTGCAGACCTTTGTACGGGGACCCTCGCCACTGGGCGGCGTGTCTTAGCTAGGAAGGGTCTCATTTGATGCTAGACCTTCACCTGCAGACCTTTGTACGGGGACCCACGCCACTGGATGGCGTGTCTTAGCTTGGAAGGGTCTCAGTTGATGGTAGGCCTTCACCTGCAGACCTTTCTATGGGGACTGCCACTGGACGACGTGCCTTAGCTAGGAAGGGTCTCATTTGATGCTAGGCCTTCATCTGCAGACATTTGGACGGGGACCATCGCCACTGTACTGCGTGTTTTAGCTAGGAAGGTTCTGATTTGATGCTAGGCCTCCATCTGCAGACCTTTGTATGGGAACCCTCGCCACTGGACGGTGTGTCTTAGCCAGGAAGGGTCTCCTTTGATGCTATGCCTTTATCTACAGACCTTTCTATGGGGACCCTCACCATTGGACAGCATGTTTTAGCTAGGAAGGGACTCATTTGATGCTAGGCCTTCATCTGCAGACCTTTCTATGGGGACCCTCGCCATTGGACGGCGTTTCTTATCTAGGAAGGGTCTCATTTGATGCTAGGCCTTCACCTGCAGACCTTTGCACGGGGACCCTCACTATTGGACAGCATGTCTTAGCTAGGAAGGGTCTTGTTTGATGCTAGGCCTTTATCTGCATACCTTTGTATGGGGACCCTCACAACTGGATGGTGTGTTTAAGCCAGGAAGGGTCTCTTTTGATGCTAGGCCTTCATCTGCTGACCTTTGTACGGGGACCCTCACAACTGGACGGCGTGTCTTATCCGGGAAGGGTCTCCTTTGATGCTAGACCTTCATCTGCAGATCTTTGTATGGGGACCCTCACCATTGGACGGCGTGTTTTAGGTAGGAAGGGTCTCAGTTGATGCTAGGCCTTGATCTGCAGAACTTTCTACGGGGACCCTCGCCACTGGACGGCGTGCCTTAGCTAGGAAGGGTCTCATTTGATGCTAGGCCTGGGTTTTCCTTATCCGTTAGGGATACTTGCGTGCATATTTCTTGAAACATCGGTCTGAGAGGTGGCAAACGTTCAGTTTCTTTGATGCATTTCCTTTTCAAAACTGATGTGTGCCCTGTCACACCTTCTGTCCGGGCTCTTGCATTTTCCTATAAAGAAGATATTATGTAAATATAGAGTGTGGACATTCTCTCATTCGGTACTTGTGAAAAGAGTGCACTGCATCTGTGAACTCAACTCACCTCCTGAGTGTTGAGCCTAGCGAAAAATCCCAATAAGGAAAATTATTTTAGGCTCAGGTCAGCAAGGCAAAATTATAAAAATGCTAAAGTGCAAGCTAAGTGCAATGCTTTGCAAAACAGATCACCACCTTAAAGAAACGTGCTTAGAGAGCTTTTCACAATTTTAAATTAAATTAATAATCCTTGGAAAAATATCAAACGTTTTTGCGCTTCAGAAAAACGATGCAACGAAATACAAGTCGCTCTTACAAAAAAGATTGAAGATATTAGAGGCATACAGCGCTCACCAACTTAGATGCTACCGGCCCAGGTCCTATAACACCCTGTAAGCACATTAGACGTTCAAGGTCCCTGTGCAATGTTTCGACTTGTTTATTCTTTTCCCCCAATTCACTTGTCCTCGAACAGTTTGTATCATAAAGTGTCTGGTGCTTCACAAGTGTCCCCCCTCTTGCGGGTGATGATTGTCTCTTGATACAGGATGCAGTATCCTTGCTAGACTATGAAAAAATAGATTAGACTAACACTTCGATAAGTCACTTTTATTGTGTATATTAAAAGTAGGTGAGTTACCAGTCCACCCCCCCGAATCTGCTTCAGTCCTGCGGGCATACTGGACACCATTCAATGTGAAGAAATGGGAAAATGGCAATCAAAACAAATAAAGGTGAAGTTCTTGTCTCTGCTCCCTCGATCTGTCCCTCGGTGGAAAGATGAAGTGATTGCCTCGGCTTCCTCGATCTGTCCCTCGACGGAAGGTTTCACTGGAATCTCCCAAGAAGTCAATGGACATTGGTATTTTTAATCTGAGCTATAATGGCATGCAAGAGCATGTTCAGTTGAGTACTCTTCACTGGATCTCCGAGAAATGTAAGTACGTCAACATTGGTTGGTCTTCCCACTAGCTCTGGAAAGTTCTCAATGAGGTGAAAGAAGACATGGTATGCATATCTGCTGTCTTCTGGTGATAATGACATTCGTCCTGTCTTGCTGGATTCGGGATTATAGGCTCTTCCCTTGACGTGAACAATGCTTGCATTTTCCTGACGCGTGGATTGCGAGCATATAACTTAGCTTGGTCCACAGCTGGCTCAAGAGTTCAGAGTTTGCTGGCTCTCGGATAAACATGAGGGTGTCAGTGGTTCTCCCAACGATTGCTGGGCACTCCTCTATGATACGAAAGAAAAGCGTATTGGTGAATTCATCTACTATCGCCTGTGGTGGAAGCATTTGTGTCCTTATCACTGCATTCAGGCAGTTCAATGAAGGCTTCCACGATGACGATGACAGTAAGTAGTTGCCAGATTATCTTCTTGTTGGCAGGGTCTTGGATGAAGTCTGAGACACTGGTGACCCTCCCTACTAGTGATGGATAGGATTCCAATACTAGCTGAAAGTAGGCTAGCAAATCCCTTGTGATATTTCTGCTGGGAGATATCATAAATGTTGTCAAACAAAGTCTTGATATTTGATGATTCAGGATACTGTGTTTAGCTCTTAAGGTACAAAGTCTTTCATCAATGTCGGTTAGAGTCTTGCTTCTCAACAATGCTGGAGTGTGGGTTGATTTACAAATTTGTGTCAACAAAACATGTTGTGGCTTAAATGCGCAGTTTCTTCTTCACCCTGCAACTAGGATGCACAGAATTTCCGCTTTATGTCCTTATCCCCCTTTTTTGCTCAGAGGAAATGTCCAATTTAAGCCACAATTTGCTCAAGAGTTCTTTGTCTTGGCTTTGCTGCTCATGCGTCCTTCTTCCTCGTCATGGATCTCGTCTGCACGTGCTGAGGTTCTTCCCCGTTGTCTGTAGTTTCTCCGCGGTGGGGTGCAGCTAGAGGACTTTCTCCGATATGGGGCTTAATGTCATTGAGACAAATCCATGCTCTCCTGCCTTGCAGTTTCACAGCTGAAGGAGTGCAGTCCTCTACGATGAAAGGGCCATTGAATCTTGGCTCGTCCCACCTCTTCCTCGTGTGGATTTTACTACCACCGCATCTCCAGGAAAGACAAGTGGAACACGTAAACCTTGAGCTGGGTCTGTTGCAGCGTCTCCTGAAGCGTCTCCTGCTGCGTTTTGTGCTGTGCTGCACCCTTTTCGTCGTTGCTGCAGTTGGTCTGAAATTACAGTAAGACTGGATGTGATGCAGTTCAGATATTCTTGTAATTCGGATCCCAGGACCTCTCGGGTTGGCTGGGCATCACATATAGCTCTGTCTCGAGGGGCTAGGGGAGTATTCATTCTCCTACCTGTGACTATCTCGTGCGGCGTAAGATGATGGACGGAGCCTGGTTGGTTCCGAAGAGCATACAATGCCAGTGGAAGGCAGTGCAACCATTCCCTCTTTAGAGTAAGCTTCAACTTGGCTATCCTTTCTTTTAACAAGCCGTTGAGCCTCTCACAGATACCATTACCTTCTGGATGATACGCCGAGAACTTGGGCTTTATACCAAGCAACAAGCTGATCCGTTCAAAAACTGCATTTACAAAATGAGCCCCATTGTCTGATCTCATCACCTCACACACACCCCCTCTAGGGAACACTTCCCTCACCAGAAATTTGGCTGCACAGGTAGAGTCTGGGTGTTACATAGACCTGCTTCTATCCATCTAGAGAATGGACACACCACTACAATTAGGTACCTGTACCCGTTACACACTTGAATCATGTCGACATAGTCGATATGTAAGTGCTGAAAAGGCCCATTTGCCGGGGGATGGCTCCTTTCACTACTTTTAATGTGTGCCCAGCTGTGAATTGCTGGCAGATTATGCAGTTTACCATAAAGAATGCAACATGCTCAGCTAGATTCGGTATGAACAAGTCTTCCGTGAGCGTTGCTGCTAAATTCTCCTTTGACATATGTATAGGGTAATGCAATTGCTCCAATGCTATTTTTAGTAGGGCTACAGGCATTACTGATTTACCAGTGCTGTCTTACCGCCACAATCCATTAGAGGGGTTTAAAGAACACCCTTGACGTTTCCACAGGTTCTTTGCGTCCTGCGGTGCCTTCCCTTGAAGCTCCATTAGTTGTGTCTGCCCCATATTACTATAGGCTTCGGGTGTGGTTCGTGCCACCATCATTCTCTCATGGGTACATGTCACTTCCACTTCCATGATCGTCTTACTTTTGGATGCCATACGCTTGGCTTCTGTGTCTTCTGCATGGTTTCCGCGTGACATTAAATGTGTCCCTTTGGTGTGGACGGCGCATTTCACGACTGCTATGCCCACTTGGAGCTGTAGTGCCTTGATCAGCCTGTCCAATAAGGCTGCATGTTGCACTGGTGTGCCGTCCGCTCGGAGGTAGCCCCTCCTTTTCCAGCGTGCTAGTCCTGCGTGCACTGTGGACGTCACATAGGCGGAGTCACTGTACACCGTCACTTCCTGGTCTGCGTGTTTCTCAATGGCGAGTATCAACGCCAATAATTCTGCAGCCTGTGCCGAATAATGCAATGGTATTCATGAACTGATGACCACTTGGAATTCTCCGTTTGCTATGTGTTTTATAACGGCAACACCTGTATATATTTGTCCGTCTTCTTGGTCAATTCTCGAAGAGCCGTCAATGAAAACAATCTCACCTACCGCCAGGGCATTTTCTTTCACCCTGAGGATTTCATCATAGAATTCTTCATAGTTTGCACATCCATGTATCAGCTCTCCTTCAGTGACTGGCTCTGCTATGAATGTAGCTGGCTTCACTGTTTTACATCAAACTATTTTGATTGATGGATTAGATATGATCACTTCATAGGCAGAAGCTCTTTGAGGTGTCAAAGTATCCTTTGATTTCTTTCAGATGGCAAATAATGAGTGCTCGACGGACAGCATCCCATTACAATGGTTGTCGACTTTTTTATAGCGAACGCTGCGGCAGCTAAACTTTGTTTGCATGGGAAGTGGCCTCTCACGACTGGGTCCAGGCTCCCACTGTAATACGCCAGGGGCTTGTACTCCAACAAGGTTCTTTGAGCGAGCACTGCTGTCATAACGCTGCCATCTGTGTGTGAGAATAGGTAGAATTCCTCTGTGTAATTAGGAATCCCGAGAACTGGAGCTGTACAAATCGCTCTCTTGAGTTCTGCAAACCCCTTTTCCATTGCCTCGGTCCATTCAATCTTTTCCTTTGTCACCTGGGCCTTCTTTAAAGCCTGGAGCAAGGGCTTGGTGTATGAGCTGTAATCGAAGACCCAAGCTCTAACATAATTGCACAGGCCTAAAAAGCTCTGCATTTGCTTTACCGTGAGTGGCTTTGCCGTGTTCATAATAGCTTCAGCCCTTTCTGGGGTCACCTTTTTTCCCTCATGCGTGATGAGTTGGCCTATGTACAGCACTTCCTGTTGACAATACTGTAGCTTTTCCTCGTCAACCTTATATCCTTTTTCAGCCAGTATGGTCAGTAGCTGAACAGAATTACGCCTGCATTGCTCTTCTGTGGCGCTGCAGGCTAGGATGTCATCTACATACTGCAAGATGACACTAATGCAATATTGCCTAGGTCCATCTCTAGGACTCTGTTGAAAATGGATGGGGACTCACAGTACCCCTGTGGGAACCTTGTGCTTTTCAGACGCATTTGTCTGAATGTGAATGTTGTCAGATCTTGAGAGTCACGGTGCAACAGGATTGAGAAAAAGGCATTTTTCAAGTCAATCAACGTGAAATATTTTGTCTCGGTGGGTATATTACATAAGATTGTAGATGGATTAGGGACTAGAGGGAACTCGGCCTCAACCATATCGTTTCATGCTCTTAAATCTTGAATTAAACGCCAAGACCCTCCCTTTGATTTCTTGACAGGATAAATCACCTTATTACATGGTAACTCTGACGTCACCAAGATGCCCTGGTCCACCATGGCGGAAATCGTCTTTGCGATCCCCTCACCTGCCTCTCTGGACATGGGTTATTGTCGCGCCCTGTAACACTTACCTGAACTCTGTGGGAACACCACTAGAACTCTTCTTAGTGAGTGATGCAATCCTCTAATTAGAGACCTTCCTACTGCGATGATGTTCCTATTAATACACAGAAAATCCCTCAACGAAAGGACTTCACGTTTTCAGAAAACAGAGGCACTGACTAAACGTGGCAATAACTATTGTTAACACCCTTCCTCATTACCTTCTGCTCTTTTATGGTGGGCTCTCCATCCTGCTTCTGCGCAGGGGTGCTTGTTCTGAAGTATGGAATTGTGGATGGACTTAGTGGTACGTGTGTGCATAGAATATCAATTAAATAAATGGCAGGGCAAGGAAGATGTTTAATAGCCTTTTGTGGATGATAGCTGAGAGAAACTAGGGAAACAGAGGCATTGGATGGCAGCAACTATCCTAGAGGAACAGGAAAATGAAAACCTCAGGTGTGTGTAACGTTCCAGCTAATACATTGCTAGTTACCATCAATCAACAACTAATGAATGGCCTCATACTAAACTTCCCCTGTAATAATAGCTGACACCACCTATAATATAGAGAATGCTCTAGGAGGTAAGCACCCAGTGACACTGCCTACAAATCCTGACTGAACACCCAAAAAAGGTGGAATGCTGTGAAATGAACCTCTGAGAGAAAAACTCAGAGAGCGGTCAAAGGAACGTTCTAATTTGTACACGGAACGTTCGGAAAGCGAAAACATAGATAACTATGGCCCATTCTAGCCAATCAATCTTAGTCAATCATGGTCTTACCCAAAAAGTCTTAGCCCCCACGCATATAAAAGGACGTACTTTAGACTGGATATCTTACCGTAACTGCAACACTACCATTTCTAATATTTTACCACAAACCTGGACTGACCACCACCTCATATGCTTCTCAGCCACCATAGAGCCTCCTAAACTAAATACCACTGAAATAGTACCTCCTATGCCTACGAGATATAAAAAAGATATCACTGCTGAAAGACTACTACCACTACTCCTTCCAGCCCTCACCGCCAGCACTACTAACTCGGACCCAAACATGCTAGTTGAGACATTCAACAATTCTATGACCAAAGCTTTGGACATGATAGCCCCTATCAAACTTCGTAAAAGTAAACGAGAGTCTCATCTCAACTCATGGTTCACCCCTCACCTTAAAGAACTACGTATCCAAAAAAGGGAAGATGCAAAGACGAACATCTGGCCCCTTCTCCCAGACATTCTGGCCCAAGTATTTCAGAAATTAAACATGGAGGGGAAGTTGCTTTAGCTAAACCAGGAATGCATTTTATAAGTTGCAACACGCAGGGTTCTAGCTCTTTTAAAGATAAAGTAATGGGAGGATGTATCATTGGCAGCCATGATTTGATTCTTTTTCCAAGACACGTGGCTGCAGAGGAGTTTTAAACTAGATGGCTTCACAGTGTGGGACCAACTGGCTGAATGCCCCAATGGGGGTAGACCAACAGGAGGCATGATTATCGCTACATGAAATTCCTCTATAATTAGATATGAAATGGTGGATATCAACGATGAGGAAACAGTGGTTGTCAGAATATCTTTGGATACAAGAAAAGGTACGAAATCCCTGATGGTCATTCACGTTTATTGGAACCACATGCATTCCAATTTGTCAGTTCTTGGAGGGGTTATCCAATGTCCTCACAGAAGGAAATATTAGGTTCCCCTCTGATGTTGTGCTACTAGCAGGCGATCGTATTTCATATTGTCTTGGAAAGGTGAGCAGCTTAAATAGGACTTCAAGCGGGAAATGCAGAAGTGAAGCATGACTTCACTTTCTGGTGGATTGGAACATGCAACTGGTGAATGTTTCAGTAGTCGGTGACCTAGTCCCTAGAACTATCTGGAGGCACACACCTTCAGCTGAGAATAAAACCTTACTTGCCAACTTTTCCAAAAAATACAAGAAGGAAATCATCCAAACTAAAAAAGACACCTTTAATGAGAGAATCAGTAAAGCTAACTCCAATTCCAAAGAACTCTTCTCCATTCTCCGAGAAATGGAAAACCCAATTGCTCCCATAGACAATGTCCCTAAGGACAAACTATGGTGCACTAGCATCCAAAATGCCTTAGCAAATAAAATCACAACCCTACAATCCAAAATTGCAAAGAAAAAAGCCTCCTTGAGCTCTACTGTAACACAGACCACCCTCCTGACAGATACACACAGTACAACTACACAAAGTAATTGCAAACCATTCAGGTTTACCAACATATCCATTCTGGAAACTGAAAAGGTTATATTATCCCTGAAACCATCGAACTGCCAAGGCGACAGCTGCCCTGCACAAGTTATTAAGGACGCATCTAGAGATTTAGCACCCTTCATCTCTAAATTAATCAACGCCTCCTTTAATTCTAGTACTGTACCCACAAACCTTAAAGAATCTTGGGTATTGCCTCTCCTCAAAAAACAGACCCTTGACCCAGCCATCCCCACTAATTATAGGCCTATTACCACGCTCCCATTTCTCCTTAAAATTATCGACAGAGTAGCCTACCTCCAGATTCAAAACTATCTGGAGTTAAACCAACTACTAGGATCGCGACAATCTGGATTCAGACCACTACATGGTACTGAAACAGCCTTAATCGACCTCAAGACACAAATCGACGAGTTGAAGGATAAAGGTAGAACAGCTATGCTCCTCCTCCTTGACCTATCAGCGGCTTTTGACCTGGTGGATCACGCAGTGTTATGCAACCATCTAGCGTCTGCCGCCCATTTCTCAAGTGAAGCTATACCCTGGGTACAATCCTTCCTAGGCAACTGTATGATGAGAGTGTTCTCCCCCTTAGCTTCAGCTGACCCAATACATATCACCTGTGGTGTCCCACAAGGTTCATGTGTCTCCCCCACAATGTACAATATCTTCACTAAGCCACTCTTCGACAAACTTGACAGACTGGGGGTAACTTATACTAATTACGCGGACGATACGCAGATCCTCATACCACTATCTGGCAACTTTGTCGAAGACACAGCTTCAGTAAACAAGATTTACCTCCTCATTCAGGCATGGATGGCCTCCCACGGCCTCTGCCTAAATGACGACAAAACAGAGATACTGATCCTGGGTTCCGACTCTAACCTTAACAAACTCAGTCCCAACTATCTCACCTTCAACATAGATGGCAATATAATTAAGGTGGCAGCTGAGGTAAAAACACTAGGTTTCTACCTCGACTCCACCTTATCTCTCAAAAAACAAGTTAACACCTTAGCTTCCTCTACAGCGTACACCTGTAAATTAATCAGGACCTGCAGACCCTACCTCTCCAAAACCAATTGCATCACACTAGCTAACGCATTAGTAATGTCTAAGTTGGACTACTGTAACGCCCTCTACACGGGCGCCAATAAAACTGTCATAAACAAAATGCAAATATTGCAAAATAATGCTCTTAGAGCAGCCTTGGACATACCCCGCAGAGCGCACATCTCTAACATCAGGAAAGACCATCATTGGTTAAAAATCAGTGACAGAGTGCTTCTCAAGACGCTATCTCTCACCCATAAAGGACTGAACAATACTACACCTCCTTATGTCTCGGCCAGACTGACCAGAAAATCCTCCAGTCACCACACCAGAGCCTCTAACCATTTCCTACTAGAAACTCCTAGATTTAGGCGAACAAAAGCGGGTGGAGCAAGCTTCCCTGTTAGAGCTGCCCAAGCTTGGAATGCACTTCCTATTGCATTGAGAGCTAATCTACCCTATTCCAGATTTAGATGTAAGGTGAAAAGTTGGATCTGGACCAACAACAACTAACAAACTGAACCCTTGCACTAGGCCCTGGATCACTGCATACAACTGCCTTGATACTTCTGAAATCTGGACTGCAGACCATCTCACTGCCCTCTGTGGGTTGTGAGGTACCACTATCTTGTGCTTTTTTATATATGTACTGTAAATATGGCAACATGACTTGTATTGCATCAGCTATTTGTATCCTCTGTATGTAACCTAAAGTAATCTTGTACCTGCTGCGCCCGGCTAGCCCTGGGTTTGGAGCGCATTATCAAACAATAAACATAAACATAAACTTGCACCGTGAGGTAAACGGCACACAGAAAAACTTAAATACAATGCTGTGACAGGAAAGACCCTCAATGCACAACGGCACACTTCAAGGCTGCAATACGTGTCAAAGAATACTTGCTGTGATACTATGCCGTGACTGGAAAAAACGCTCTAAGCATGACAGCGCTCTTCAAAGGCAGCAATGAGTAACGCCGTATGCTTGCGGTGACAGGAACAGCTGACTTTCAGGAATTCTTGACGAGGGTACGGAGCTCTGAGGAACTGAAACTATGGGGATACCAAGAACTATAACTAACTGCATTTCAGGGGAATGCTAGGACTATGATGCAGTGGAGACTATGGAAATATTATTAACAGAAGTTGCATTTTGACAGAGCGAAC
Organism: Ambystoma mexicanum; assembly: GCF_040938575.1. Taxonomy (NCBI): domain Eukaryota; kingdom Metazoa; phylum Chordata; class Amphibia; order Caudata; family Ambystomatidae; genus Ambystoma; species Ambystoma mexicanum. The sequence continues at coordinate 63,275,792 of NC_090929.1, forward strand.
CGCGGTAAGCGTTAACTGACTAAGCAGAAAGACGCGAAGCGCAGAGCACTCGAGGAGAGGGGCTTAAAGGGAGTAAGAATGCCTAGACCCATACAGTGGCTTCCCAGGAAAAATGAGGCGGCCATGTTTAGAAGTCAGGAAGTGACCACCTCTGCTTGTTTAATCACTATAATGACTGTACTCAATCCATGAATGGTAGGCACAGGACCAGGTTTTCCTGGAATTTCTTCTGGGAGTTTTTGCTGTGATCATGACACGCCTTTGGTAAAATTGCTCCTGGTTTCAGTTTAATTTTTACTCCTGCCACCCCCTTCAGGAGGCCTACGTCATATGGTCCTGTAGCCCATACTGAGACAGGCACCTGGGCCATGTTGTCATCAAAGTATTCCGGACGTATCAGTGCCAACATCATTTTCTGAGGCACTTCTCTTTTGATCATTTTTACCCACAATATGAGACTCACTTCCACCCTTGTCTCTTCTGAATCTGGTTGTTCTTCAAACAGATCGTCATCAGTGACGTCAGTCGCTCGACGCCCTTCTCCAAAGGCGATAATTGCGCACCATTGTCTGCCTTCATCATCACAGCCTTCAACCAATGCTATTTTCCCTCACACAGCTGCGGTATGTATCATTAAGGGAAATACTTGTCCCTCCTCTTCATGCATAGGCATTCTTGGTCTGAATAAAAATTCATTAGGGGTTCTCATAGTTCTATCTGCGAGGCCTGGCAACCCTGCCATAAGCAAACGCATTCCATATGCGAAGACCTCTGGCTCTAGAGGTACGGCCCTCATGGCTATGTGTCCTGAGTATGCCCTGATCCTTTCACACATGTTTGAATAGTGCATTCCTGGAGTGGAGCATACTATGCCCTCCTCCGTGAACGATATTGTCATATTTAATTTTGTCATTAAGTCTCGACCCAAAATGTTTACTGGGGTCTGACGTGAATACAACAAAGGTACATTCATTTCGCACTCTCCTAGGGAGACTGGGAGTGTGTCTGTAAAGGGAACTCGACTGTGAGCTCCTGTAAAACTCTGAGTATCTATGGCCTCGCCGGACAAGGAAAACTTGCCTTCTCGTATGCACGAGCGTGTTGCACCCGTATCAACTAAGAAGAAATATTCTTTACCCCCTATCACGACATTCACCCTTGGTTCCCTGTTAGGGTCTGGTGTCACTGATAGGATAGAGCACATCAGGGTTCCCAGTGAGCTGTCCTAGTTCATATATAGGTTCGGTCCACTGTACACTTGCGGATTCCCTCCACTGCCTGGGCTGCCTCCCCTTCCGGAGTTTGTGCCCTGAAACGATTGCGGTGGTGCCTATTGAAAGTGCCCTTGAGGCAAATTCCCCATTTTCGGGGGTTGAACCCCTGGTTGTGCACCTTGCTGCAAGCCTGGTGCTTGCTGCTGCACTGTGTGGTTTTGCGCATTACCCTGTTGTGAGATCGCAGATGGATTCGCTGTGCCTGCTCCCATACCTTGGCTATTCTGCCACACTTCTTGACTTATGCATGTGCGCGGCAAATGCCCCGTCATTCCACACAGCCAACATTTTGACGGTGGTCGGATTATTTGTCTGTTTGACATATCTCAGTTGCCCATTTGCACGTTTTGAAAACCTCCTTGATTACTCTGGAAACCTCCTTGATTACTTTGCCATCCTCTTCCTCTTAATCCCCTTCCCCTTGGGTACTGTCCTACGTTACCATGGTTGTTCTGCTGTGGTTTAGCCACTTGGTGTAAGTTCTGTTCAGCTTAGCTAGTTAGCATGGCTCCTTCGAGAGCATACTTTGATACATTTTTTTGCACCATGGCATGTAGGGTGCCGGCCGGGCCTTACATCTTTCATGCGAGTACTGTGTCTCTGCACATATGTATTCTGGTGAAGGTTGTGTGGTGCAGTAATGGTGGAGGATCGCAGGGAGTTTGTTTCATGGTCACTTTTGATCAGTGTTATGCTTAGCGCGATAGATGCACTGAGTTATGGTTATCTAAATTTAAGATTTTGGTGATAAGGTTTGTTGACACGAGGTTGTGTAGTGTTGGATATTTTCTCCTGGAAGTTTACAGGACCTGTTTTTTGTGCTTGTAGTGGGTTTTGGATGGCCGGGAGGGTCCATTGCCTGTGGGTCTGTGCTCCGGTGTGGCAGACTGGAGGCCCCTGGGTGCAGCCTGGGGCGGGAGGTGTTTAGTGCGCTTTGGGTTTTGTGTGTTAGTTCTGTTTTTTTTAGGGTGACAGGTGTGGCAGGCCTGTGCTCCGGCGGGGGCAGCCTGGAGTTGGAGTTGGTGTTAGTATTCTCGTGGGTTTGGTCCTTGGGGTTAGGATTCTTAATTTCTTGTAGTAGGGTGTTGTTTGGTTTCTTAGGTGGGCAATTGTATGGTGAAGTGGGTATATAGGTTTTATATGATTTCACTTGGTTGGTCGCTTTAGGCGGGCGTTTGGTTTGGTGATAGTGGTGATGTGTTCAATCTGGTAGATCCCGTTCCTTCACACCGCAACTAGCACACGGCACCTCCTCCTCGACCTCATGGTCGATGCGCAGCTGACGCCCAGAGTCACCAGTCACATCGCAGCACGTCAAGGACGCACCAAAAGTGCCTTTCAAAACAGGGCATGCGTTGCACTCCACTTGAACGCATGCGCCTCTACTGATCTGCGGTTGGCTGTTCTCCCCACACTGGCCAGGCACAGTACTCAGTGAAAGTGCCGCAGCACAACATCGATCAAACGACTCAGGAAACGCCTCAGCCATTGCTGAATGCCGAGACTTGTGCGAAAGAGTCAAAATGGCACCGCTCTACCTGCGATTAACTCCAGAATGGTGACAAAGGTTGGACCCCAACTACTGGACCCGAGGGCACGACATATTGGTATGCCCCTGCTGCAGTTGCAGGTTCCGTCGATCCGATGGCCCTTGATGGACTTTCAAGTACCGGACGCAGATGACTGGATCCAGGAACCACGAAACACAGGTGGCTCCCGCTGCAGCCACGGGACCGGACCCAAGGACCCGTACCTAGGTGGCCCCTGCTACAGCCGCACGCCACCCTCTGGCCAAATCAGTCTGTCGGCGCCGGGCTCTCCACACTGGACCCAGGGCTCCACAACCTTGGTGGCCCCCGCTGTAGGCAGGACGCCCACTGGCCCAAATCAGTCCGTCTGTGCCGGGCTCTCTGCACTGGACCCAGGGTCTCCACAACCACGGTGGCCCCTGCTACAGGCAACCGGCATATGGTACTCAACAACGACGGACAGGACCCAGCGCCCCGCCAGGTGGGATATACTAATTGGAGGGCAGTGTCTTCTCCCGCTCTGCTGGCTGCCCCCTCTGCGGCAGCCCCGATCCTCGTTGCCAGTGTAATAAAGAGGGTTCCACACTCAGGTAAGTAATTTATGTGTCTTTATTGTCTCCAAGTAGAAGCTGATAACATCGGAGAAAGGACACCGGCTTCTCCCACCCGGCAGGCATTCACCAACTGACAACTCACGAACACACACACAGGTCACTCACGAATACATTCCAATATGCAAGACGCGCGTGCACTCCCTTCCATTTATCAGCACAAGATACAACACGTTCCCTATTAAGTGGGACTATGAGTTCACGTTTCTTCTGACCGCTATGTTAAAGCGCAGGAACAAGGCGAATCGTCTCTCTCCTCAGGTGTCCACCCTGGAATCCTCTCTCTTCTCGGGTGTCTACCCCGGTATTCTTTACTATCTCAGGTGTCTACCCTGGTATTCTTTACTATCTCAGGTATCCACCCTGGTATTCTTTACTATCTCAAGTGTTCACCCTGGTATTCTTTACTGTCTCAATTATTCTCGAGTCATTATCCCCATATATATATATATATATATATATATATACAGTCTTCTCTAGTTCTGACTATTTTGTTCATTCCACCTCCCTCCGTTACCTTTTCCCTTACTTGTTCTAATGCCTATAACATTTGCCAAAGCATTACATTTTTTGTTTCACTCACCGCTCGCATCGTTCCTCTCTGGATCCTCAGGATCATCGCCTCCGTTACCGCCTCTTTTAGTCTTTCATCTGTTCCGCTGCCCGCAGGAATGGAAAGTTTTTCTGTTTATAAAACGGGTTCCTTCAGACCCACTGCAGTTTTTAGATAGACTTATACTATCATTGTCCACAGGAAGCTTCACAGTCCACTCGGCCAAATGCCGAAGGACTCGTGATATTGCCGAAGACCTAGAGTTACTTTGTCTTGGCGGTCAATAATAGGTGTCTCATCAATAATCAATAGTTGATGGTCAAAACCATCCTCACCGCTACCAAGTGTACAGGAGGGCGGAGCGACCTCTGACGGGCCCATGGGATCAGAGCTCACCCTTGAGTACTTTAAGACGAGATAGCTGCACCTTAAGGAGGATGGGGTGCAGGATTCTCTTACTCCAACACCAATCAATAAGGACAACTCAAATGGTTTGGCAAAGGGAAGTCCGTTTAATGACAAGTACAAAAAACGGGGAAACATTAGGAAATCATCAGTGATGCGATCGCCCGTCTCGCTTCAACTTCCTCAATCTTCATTCAAACAGCAATTTTTATAGGCAATATTCGTCATCATTGACATGTAACATTCGAAAGTTTGTCATGCAAGTCTATTGGTTGGAAAAGGTAACTTAAGTATAGGTACTATAACTGTATATGGTAACGGAGTGTGAGGATTGGATAACTCTTATCGGGTGGGCGTTTATGCCCATCCCTCTACATCACTCGTGCTAGACGTCACTACAAGTATGACATCTCATTGGTTCTACTAGCTATAGGACCCTAGATTACTTGGTCCATTGTCATTGGGTCGGTTACACCCCTAGGCATAAATCTCCACTTTAATTAGCAGCTTGCAGAATGGTTACCCAGATGCGGCATCCCTCAAGATTCACCCTGCCTACCTTCCATCAATCAGTACTTTAGGGCTATGTGTCAATTAGTTGGCTGAGGACGGCCTCAAAACTGTAGCTTCTTATCAGGAAAGGTTATGGCATCCTCTGGTTTTGGGTGAGATCAGACGTTGGTACCCCTTCGCGCTTGGCTGGTCACGTGTCAGTACGATTCTTCGGAGTTGCCGCTCTCCTCCCTTCCTGGGGTTGACCTCGAATTTCTAGGCATGAGCTGCTTCTTGCTAAGTTTCAATTCTGCTCTTCCGTCTGGCTTTCTGCTGGTATATGAATCCTGGCCTGTTAGCCCCCTACCATCCTGGGCTTAATTCTGCTTTCATGTAAAGTGGAGTCGCAATTGTATAATGTGCTTCGTTGAGGTAGATTTATAGTTGGCGTTTGCAGCTCTATTCTTCTACTAAGTTTAGCAAGCTGTACTTTTTTCTTAGCTTCTTGCGTTACAGGCCTATGTACAGGCGTTAGCTGGTTGCATATTTACATCCTGCTTTATGGTTGCGTTTCTTTATATTTTGACATCGTCTTAACTTCTATGTCTGTGATGTCTTTATTCATGGTGTTTCGTCTTAGTGTGTTTTCTTTTGGTTGTTGTTTGTTCATCTGTACTTCTGCCCGGGCCCCTGTGACGTCACCATTCGCCTTTGATTAAGGCCCTTTGGGTCTCTTCTGGGACTTTCTGGAAGTAGTCTTCATGTCGTGTCAGCTGTTGATACGGTTGTCTCAATGGGTACCGTGCTGCCCATGGTTGTCTGGTTATTGGCACTTCAACAGGTATTTTTCTCTTCTGATAGGCACTGGGCAGAGCCCCAGTGTAGCTCTCTGTTGGTTTATTTGCTCCTCATACGTCACATATCTCGGCGAGTATGTTCCTGGTATTTCAAAATGGGTGGCTGGAGTGCAAGCCATATCTGGGACCTCCTCTACAATAGCGTTGAGTTTTATCTTCAAACTCAATGGTCAATGTCGTTGAACTCCTGAAGAGTGAAGTGCAAACACACACGGGCATTCTCTTGGAAATGTCAAAAGATATGGGCTGTTGTGACACCTCTCTGGTGAGCCTAAAGGAATCGATCAATACTTCTCTAAAGAGCTCCCTCCAGACTATGATCTCTTCACATAACGATCATATGTTAACTGTGGGATCATTTAACGAAAACCTGAGTGACCTTAATATCCAACTGGATGCAATCAGAGGCAGAATCAAAGACTAAAAGACCTTAATGCGGCTTGGATGCCTGAAAATAATAAAAATCCTGCGACTTCTGGGACACAGATTGAGGATTTCTTAATGGACGATACACCTCTTTCCCAATCCGTGATGGAGGAGTTTGTTAGTCTCGCCCAGATAGCAGAGGAAAAACCTTGCGAGATGCTTGAACAAATAAGATCGACATAACAGCCTCCAAGCACTTCAGTAGCTGCAGAGAAAGAGGAAGTAAAAAACAAGAAAAAGAGAATAAAAATAAAAAAAATAAAAAACTAAAACACTAAATGTATTGCATCTCTCTTTTGAAAAAACTCCCCATATTTCCTGAATACGCAGGGAGCTAAAAACGTACAGCTTGCAATAGAAAAAAGAAAAAGAAAGCTAAAAACGTACAGCTTGCAATAGATACAGAGCGTACAGTAAGCCCTGAAAAGAACATGTCTGACACTCAAGGAGAAATGAGAAAAGGGTGCAGGAAAACCCTTTTCAACACTCTAAATAAAAGTTGTGATGAGGAAATCAAGGGGAAAAAACAGAAAAACAAAAAAGACAGAAGTCATCCTGTTAACAGACTGACCTGGAGAATGAGCTGGAGACTGCTGGCGAAGCAAAGGTCCAGGGTAAAATGACCATGGGTTCACAAATGGAGCAGCTTTCCGATCAAGGAGTCTAGCCCACTATGTCTGGCCCCGATATTCTGCAGGAAAAATAAGAATCTGTCCAATGGCTCAACAATTGAAGCACAACAAGAGAAGTTGACATCAGCAAAGGTAAGGGGTCCGCGTTCGACCCCACAAGTCTATCATGCCCCGTCTGATGCTCAAATGATACCAGTCTCAAAAGAGGAGGAGACCGAATCAAAGGCCATTCCATCAGTCCAGCAGGAGTCAGGATCCCCTAAAACAGGAGACATGGCCGACGGGATAGCCAGCCCGGTGACATAGACTGGCGGAAAGGTTGAAATCTCTAAACCCTTTGCCAAACCACAGGTCTGGCTGAAACAGTTAAACACAAAAGAAAGAGGTAGAGCACTAAATCATAGTGTAATACTGTCTCTGATGAAATTCCAGACTTATACTTGTTCTCGACATATGAAATTTAGAGCATCGGTTTTCTATACAAAGAAGCTATGAACTTTCCAGAGATGACCTTAAAAACAAGGATGGGCGCCATGGCAGTCATGGATTGCGTGACTGACTTTAAAGAACTACTGGGCATAGAAGTCGCCTCCAGTCTTCCTGTCTACTCAGCTCGGTTTGAGAGGTGCACTAGAAACTCATATTCGGCTCAATATACAGAAGAAAGACGAGGGGCTAAAAACAGCACTGACAAACTGAAAGAGGGGATGGGGAAGAAGAATGTAGCTCTAGGGAAGATGCAAAGACGAACATCTGGCTCCTTCCCCCAGACATTCTGGCCCAAGTATTTCAGAAATTAAACATGGAGGGGAAGTTGCTTTAGCTAAACCAGGAATGCATTTTATAAGTTGCAACACGCAGGGTTCGAGCTCTTTTAAAGATAAAGTAATGGGAGGATGTATCTTTGGCAGCCATGATTTGATTCTTTTTCCAAGACACGTGGCTGCAGAGGAGTTTTAAACTAGATGGCTTCACAGTGTGGGACCAACTGGCTGAATGCCCCAATGGGGGTAGACCAACAGGAGGCATGATTATCGCGACATGAAATTCCTCTATAATTAGATATGAAATGGTGGATATCAACGATGAGGAAATAGTGGTTGTCAGAATATCTTTGGAAACAAGAAAAGGTACGAAATCCCTGATGGTCATTCACGTTTATTGGAACCACGTGCATTCCAATTTGTCAGAGTTCTTGGATGGGTTATCCAATGTCCTCACAGAAGGAAATATTAGGTTCCCCTCTGATGTTGTGCTACTAGCAGGCGATCTTATTTCATATTGTCTTGGAAAGGTGAGCAGCTTAAATAGGACTTCAAGCGGGAAATGCAGAAGTGAAGCATGACTTCACTCACGGGTGTTGCTAGGTCTGGAAAAGACCCGGGGCTAAGCTGATGTCAGAACTGTTGGGACTCGGGGCTAGCTAGTCTTTTGGCTGTAGCTCCTGAGATTCATTCCGGGGCTACAACCAAAAGATCAGGGGCTATAGCCCCCTTAGCCCCCTCCTAGCAACGCCCCTGACTTCACTTTCTGGTGGATTGGAACATGCAACTGGTGAATGTTTCAGTAGTCGGCGACCTAGTCCCTGGAGCGACCTGGTCAAATGGGAGAACCAGCTCAATATTAGACTATCTGATACTATCTCCAGAATAATTTACTGCAATCACAACCCTCTAACAGCACTTTCTAGCTTAGATCAGCTGGAAACAAAAAGCAGTACGTATGTGGATCTAGTAGCAAATATGGGAACTAATAGGATTGCAAAATGTGAGAGGGGGGTCTCAATAACAAATTGCAAGAAGCAATTGAGGCAGGTCGAAATCTGGACTGTGTAAAATTATCTAGACAAGATTGCTTTGTGGAATTCCTATGGGACTTAGAAAAACCACAGCCAATGAAGGAATGCCCGCAAAACCCACACATTCATAATTACGATGCAGAGACTGCATGGAGAAAGAAAGAGCTGAGAAAGGCAACTCGACAAATAAACAAGCAGATCTTGTTGCCATCTATATTAGCGAGGAAATAAAATCACATAATAATGCTTACAGAAGCTGGTCGAGATCAAAAAAATGTCAACAGAATTTGGAAGATGGCCAATAATTCCAGAAACTTCGGTTTGTAATTAATTGTCAGAAGCACTGGCAAGGGGCCTTGCAGAGCAATACAGTATCGGAGGGGGATTGGGTAAGCTACTTTAGTAAGGAGCTCAGTGAAACTAAAATGTCAACAGAGACTGTTGAGTGTGATGTTCAGGGGGATCTTCAGTTGCTGTGAGAAGATATTGGGAATCTGAAAGTAAAAGCGTCTAACTCAAGAGCGGCAGGGCCGAATGGCCTGTCAAATACGATTCGAAGAACGACACGCACACATGGTCCCAAATTATGTTCCAAGTCTTCAGAGCGATAATTGGATTAAGAAAATGCCCAGAGTCCTGGAAACAGGCTACAATTGTTCCAATATATAATAAGGGCGATAGGGCGTAGCCAGCGAGCTATCGCCCTATCGCTCTCCTTGATGAAGAAAGTAAAATCTTTGCAGGGAGAGTGCTGGGAGAATTGGAAAATTGTCGGGAAAAGCGAGGAATTCTGTCAAAGTTTCAAATTGGCTTTCGTAGAGGTCTATCCACTGCACTAAATGGGCTAGTACTAAACGTTATTTATAATAGCACCCAGAAGAAATAAAATCTAAGGTAGTCTATGGTGTGTGGATCGACCTCTCGAAGGCCTTTGACACAGTCAACAGAGGGAAACTGTGGGAAAAGTTGGAGAAACGGGGTATAGCAAAGAGTCTATTAGCCACCATAATCCATCTCCACATGAATACAAGCGAACAAGTAAGGCTTGATAGATACAGCCATCTGTCCTCCAGAACTCCTACAGGGAGAGGGGTGAGGCATGGGTGCATGCTGGCCATCTGCCTCTTTAAACTCTATTTGGATGATTTGGCAGATAGCCTCGCTTCGAAGGCCCCAGTGAGCCCTAGGATTGGAGATAGCGCCATTGGCTGGATGGTCTGCGCCGATGATGTTGTACTTTTAGACCACAAACTGGTTGGCATCCAGAGAATGATGTCAGGGTTCCAAGAATATGCTGCACTAAATCACCTCCAAATTAACCTGGCGAAATCGAACATAATGGTATTTGGGAATCCAAAGAGAAATCTTCCTGAATTGAGATGGAAACTGTGTGCCCAGATAATCCTAGCTTCCAAGGAAATCCTGTACCCGGGCTTTAGAGTTAGGGGGTCTCCATCAGATAGTATGTTGGAGTCAGACATAGCGAAAAAGGCCCTACAACTGAGCTGTCAAATGAAAAAATCCTTGTGACCTATTGCAGATTCTCACTTCTCCCTTTGATAAAATTCTACAAAGGGAAGAATGTCCCAGCTCTTCTCTATGGCGTGGAAATTGAAGCCAAGGCCTGGAAAATTAACTGGATCACTTTTGAAGGGCGTATATGGAAGACAACTCTGTCCCTTCCAATGTCACTTTCTGTAGCTCGCTTACGTAATGAGTTGTGGCTACAATCGCTGCAGGCTCACTATCACGGGAGGCGGGTCTCTCTGTACCGGCTAATTGTGAGCCCTATAAAGAACTCTCTATACGCAAACATCAAAGTACATCTGAAACGGGGGAATAGTGAAATCCTATCTGATCTGAGAAATTATGCCATGAACATCTTGGGAAAATGCGATCAGGTGGAAATTAACTTAATTAAAAATCCAATGAAAGTTAAGAAGGCAATAATGGAGACTGATTGGATATCCAAAAAGGCCCGATTTAGTGACCCAAAACACTTTGAATCCTTTGCAGTCGAGGACATACCGAGGGGATATGTCTTGCAGTATCTACACCGCTTTCCTCACTCTAACTGGAGAGCTCAGTTGCTGAGATTCTGATTTAATCTGCTAGAAACAAGGGAGGTATTACAATTCTGTAAAAGAAGAACCGAGCTAGAAACGAACTGTGACCTCTGTTAAAGTCCGACTGTCCAAACCTTGAAGCATTTGCTGATAAAATGTGCAGCAAGAAAGCCACTGCCAATAAAACACTGAGCAGGATTTGTGGGGAAAGAGGAAGGGTTAGAAACAGATTAAGTCTGGTGCAGAATATCTGCAGGACATTGAGCCTACGTATATTGAGGATCCATAAGGAGCTGGGCTTGATTCAGCTGTGATGCCATAGAGACTGACAAACAACTAGGTTGGGTTAACCATGTGTTGACTATACTGAGCATTACATATTCAAAGTTTTACTGGTTTGCTTCAATGTTAAATTTCCCTTTTAGTTCGGTAGTCAATATACATTCATTTCCTTTAAACTTCCCTTTAGTTTGGTATTCAATATATATTGGTTCTAAGTAATTTTTCGGTTCACAAGCTTTATGTGTGTTATTTTCATTCCTTGGTTGAAGACTTTCTAAAATGTTCCTTTTTAAGGCCCGCGGCCTCTTCAACAACACGTTAATTGTTTCAAAGGGAAGGATTCATAAAGTTCAGAGACTTTTGAAAACGTACTTGTTCCTTTAACAAGACACACAACCACTATGCTACATTGTAAAAGTCTCCGGCCTCATTACCAATAACGGTTCACTTCATGAGACGCACGGTTAGAGTAACACCAGGTTTCTCGATCTGGGAAACTCAGCGCTCACTTTGAAGCCCTTTTCCATACCGCGCTGGCCACGAACTTGGCAGCTGCCTTCCAGTGGGTCTTTTTCCGCCCCTCAGACACTCTCATGCTCTTGTAGCGCCACAGGCAAACAAGCAGCCCTTTGGATGGAATGAAGGACGACCCCTCATCTGGTCTCCTTCCTTCACCTCGCCTCTGCGCCATGGAGCTCCTGCTACCTCATCACACTTGCCCGGAGACTCAGCTGCTTCGGTCATCAGTGTGATTCTACGTCTGCAGTATGGCTCATAATGGTTCCCATCACCATCTCACCTCTCTCCCTTCACCTTCCTGTCCACACCCCTTTTATACACCTGAGTTTTGTAAAGGGGTTGCAGGCATGAGTCCTTTGTCTTAATTGCCTGACTATACTTAGGCTTATTAGTAAGACATGCCTGGTCTTTGCAATGGTACTCCTCTGTGGTCCGCTTCCTCGTCTCAGTACCAAAGTGGCGTAACTGCTTGTTAGGGTGCCTTAACTCCTAGTTGCCTCTTTCTCGTCCCAATACTGTCAACTGTCACGTGTGCAAAAATGAGGGGAGCTGGTTTATAACAGCCCATAAAGGTTGGGGAGGGTTAGGTTTGTCATCAATGAGACAAGGGGTGAACCATGTCTTGCCCAAGGGTTCCCCACTCCCAATCCCCAAGGACTCTCCAGCCATGTGATCCTCCCTCGCCTCTCCACCCCCAGGGTCAGGATCCAAGAGCGATGGCCTTTCCCTGGTCACCTGCGCGGAGGAGCTGAGGAGAGTAGGAGTGAGAATACCCTTAGGTTTCTCACAATCCCTCCCTACTGATGCTATTGGATCTCTCCTTACCATCTGGCACGCTGGATCACTCCATCCTTCTACAGTGTGTCAAAGATTTAATCAGTACCTCCAATTCCAGAGCTAACTGGATAAAGGAATACCCGACTAATCGAACTTTGAGAATTAAATAAGGAGATTTTATGTCTATGCCTGCAAAGGTCGATTATGGAGTCCCACCAGGATCATGTTTGTCACCGATACACTTTAATATCTATATACAAGCCTTCCAGGACCTACTGGCAAACCTGGGTGTTGTCCTTCAAAACTACACAGATGGCATTCAGATCATTTTCAGACCTAAAGGTGATTCCCATTTAAATATCCACCATATTCAATTTGTATTTACTCAAAGAGAAATATGGATGGCGGCTAATTTGCTTTAACTAAATCAAAATAAGATTGAAATCCTGGTAGTCACTTCCCAGGGTCAATTTAAACAAAGCATTTACGGTAATATCCCTCTCTCTGGAGTAAAAATTGCTGCACAAACGAAGGTTAAAATCCTGGGAAGCTCATGTTCATTAGGGGCGTAACATTAATGGAGGGCGTCAAAGCCTTGCATAAGGCTTTTAGGCGTTGCCCCCATTTTTCAATCATTTGTCTGGCAGAGAGAAGGGGTAGAATGCAACTTGCGTTTCTTTCGCTCCCGTCCTCTCCACCGTACAAATGCTCCAGCATTTGCACTGGCATGGATTTTAATGCCGGCGCAAATGCTTCCGATCCCTAGGTGGTCCTCCAGCTTTATGCACCAGCATAATGCAGGCGTACCCCATAGAGAGCCATTGTAAACGTAGCCGGCCGTCATGCTCGTAATTACAAAAAAATGCAGTCTGACATGCTTGCATATGGAACAGCATTTACCTTTCCTTGCGAACACTGCTTACCATGTGTGCATAGTAACATAGTAAGCACTGTTCACAAATGGAAATTACACGCATGCGAGCATAGCAAGCGGCACTCACAATCAAAAGTAAACGCCGCCTGGCGTGCCAGCTGCCAGATAGCGTTTACTCACTTTGCATGGTGGCTTGCAAAAGTGAAGGGCAATAGGCGGCGTACACACTTGAATGACACAAATTTGTCAGTGGGGAGCCACTTACATTAAATTGTAAACAGAACGGGTCCGCGCCACCAAATTACTAATTTTTTCAAAATGAGAACCTGGGTGTGTCACTAGAATCTACTCTATCTATGGTCTCTCCTATGAAGCAAACTGTTAGTGCTTGGTTTCTACCCCACGCTCTTAGGGCAAGTTGCACCTTTCTTATCATCCAAGCACTGCACGCGGGCTGCTCACTCTGTTATAGGGTCTAAACCTGATTACTGTAATGCATTGTATGCCGGTTCCACTGAGAAAAGGCTGCAAAGACTTGAGAATTCTGAAAGATCCCATGGCCTGCATTGCATTAGACACCCTAAAGATCCACATATCACACCTGCACTTGGTAACCTACACTGGCTGCCCATAAAGTGCAGAATATCTTTCAAGCTCCTGGTAATTGCGCAACGAGCCGCATAGGCTCCTGAATGCCTAAAACACAGAAGTGCATTCATTTTTATGGCTGCAGAGAGCACCACTAGGCGCACCACTGTGTAATCGATTCAAGAAAATCACAGCCTTTGGGAAATCTTGCACCGATATTCCTGCCAAACTATGGAACTCTTTGCCTGAACCCATCCATACTACCAAGAGCATCCTGACCTTTAGGGAAAAGTTGAAAACATTCCTTTTCTAATTTTCTTGCTCATTTTATTTTCGCTCATTATATGTCGGTCGAGCGCTTGAATACCTCTGGGTGGTAGCACCTTCTTTTTTCCTCAGCTACAATATAAAACTACCACTGAGAGAGCCTGGTGAAACTTGAGGGAATCCATGCAGGCAAAGTAAGGAAGACGTACCCAACAAAGTCCCGCAACACTTCATTTGACCACATGTATCCCCAGCTCTTCTGCAAATATGGAACTTACCACAGAAAGCACTTTGAAGTCCTCTGCTGCTCCCTGCTCCTGCTGTGAACGCTGCTTCACCACGCTTCCTGGAGGAGGCGTGGCATCATAGACACGTGACCCGATCACGTGACTCGGGCCGGCCTTCAAAGGACAGAGGCTGCCGCCCGCTCAGTGCGTGGAACTTGCCACAGAAAGCACTTTGAAGTCCTCTGCTGCTCCCTGCTCCTGCTGTGAACGCTGCTTCACCACGCTTCCTGGAGGAGGCGTGGCATCATAGACACGTGACCCGATCACGTGACTCGGGCTGGCCTTCAAAGGACAGAGGCTACCACCCTTGCGGCGCTAAGCCCGTCAGGAGTAAAGCCCAGCGACTGTTAAGCGACTGTTAGGCACTGGTGGCCTCATTCTACGTACAGTTGCCGAGCCATCACAAAAACAATGACTCTTTCGGCAGACGGCCCCCAGACCCGAAAAAAATGCTTACAGCACCGACGCTCTACAAATCCTTGGTCCATGATGAAAGCAGCAGTCAGCCAAAGGTAAGCAAAGCTACTGGACGTGCACTCATGGCCACAAATGAGTTACTACCAACAGAAGCTAGCAGCTCTCCAAAGTCTTTAGTCTTGTTGACTCTCGAAGAGCAATGCGCGCAATCTGATGCTTTAACTCCACCAGCATTGCTCACAGTTCCATTCCATGCCTTTGCAACACAGTCAGATAATTCCGATCCATCGAGACTCTTCAACACCAATTTGGAATGTAATTCAGCCGCTAACGATGAAATCTCACCCATCAACGAACAGACACATCAGCAAACAGAGTGAGCAAAGTGGTCTCACCGAACTTAGTGATCGCTTTAGGCGGCATTCCGGCGCCTCAGTTCAATGTTAAGACATCTGATACATTAAGAACGATGCGACCGGCTATAATTGCATCTACATCCCATCAAACCAATAACTTCATGAATGCTGCTAGTCTCTCTTGAGACAAAGGTCTCTTGTCGCATTTAGTGACCGATGAAGAACTGTTAACTATCCCGAATCTTGAGTCGGGAAACTGTGGGATGAATGATTTACTTCCCAAACAAATTTTGAATAACAAACGACCTTCTACGCCAACTGTGAGGCTGACTTGTCCCCCCATAGCCAATGACACTCTATTACAGAAGAGAAGCAGTTGTCACCTTCCGGTGCAGTTGTGTAGCTCCAAGAGCACACTGGCCAGCACCGAAAATTCTATGATGACCCCTGCTAATATCTCACGTCTCTTGGCCACAACTAAGCCAACTGATTCCCAAATGGATCCTCACACTTTAAAAATAACTAGTCATATTGCTCCAGGAGCAACCTTTGAACCCACCGAACTCGACAACGAAAGCGCTTTGGCATGCCAAGCTCCAGACATTGGCCGCTCTTCCATTTCGAGTGCAAATGACCAGCTTAGCGACGTTCAGCCATTTAGCACCCCTCAACTACCGGCACCGGCACTCAATCCACCCCCTATTCCATGCGATCGGAGTGCGATTGCTCGTGCTAGTCGTCTACAAAGAGTTGCCGAGCTTAAAGCAAAACGCACTTCCATCATACCCCCTGTTTGTGAAAACACAACGCTAAATGCAAGTACTCCACACCCAAGGCCATCTCAACTTGGCGAAGAAGTCCATCTGACGATTTCTGCAAAATTATCTACCACTTTTAATCCACACTACAATTTGGACAATTCTGTTGGCTCCTTGTCCCTTCATGACTCTGTACCTCAATCATTTTTCATTTCACCCGAAGCGCTTTCTCAGATACACAACAACGTCTTAGCAGCCTCGGCCGTTGCCTTAGCTCCATTTACAAACATTTTTGAATCATTGATTGGATCAATAAGTGACCAAGGCGCAGCCATTTCCAACCTAACGGCAAAACTCGATAAACTTGAACACTTTTCGTGCTTCCTTCAAGCCCAAATGACGTCAAATGCTGAAAATGCGGTGCGATGGCAAGACAGGTTGAGCGATCTCGCTGCTCGTCACCACTGTCAAAACGATTCCTTAATGGAAGGCCTGTTGGACGCCGTGAAATGGATGCGAAAAAACACAATCTCTGCCTCCTCAGATCCACGCAAGAAACATGAAAATTCATCAAGATCCCCCCATTCTCAAGTATCGACCGCATTTGCGACATTTGGGAAAGAACCACCGCAGTCTGATCCAACAATGAGAAATGCGGCTCTCTCCCATAACATTTCGGTCTCAAACTTGACAAACCAGGGATCAGTTCTGCAAACAAGCAGTCACACAACAAAAGAAATCTCGTCACAAGGACTTGTACCGGCACAAATCTCCACATTAGTGAACTCATTTAATATATTCAAAGGGCCAGCAAAAACAATCACTACAAGTGTTGAAACTAATTCGAAAAAGCCTGCCGGACAGCAGACAGAGCTCCATAACAAAAAAAACACACAACCTAAACAAAAACAACAACAAATCAAAAAAAAAATTATAAGGAACCTAACAACCCCCAAGAAGACAAGCCTGTTCACTCGGCGTGTTCATACAACGACTTTAACAAAACCTACAAACAATGCACCAGCAAGATCCATAGGCGCTAGACTGAATCCCTCAAAGACCTCAACAAAACGGCGGCGCATAGCCTCCAATGACGTTTCCACTGGAAATGGTTCTCAAGATTCTTCTGTTGACCTATGTGATCTATCGACTTATTCAGCTGATCTTGAGAATTCCATCAATGCTTCTCTTGTAACTCCAGCTGTAATATCAACTGGGCCATCAATGAGAGAGAAGCTAGAGGAAAATAAAATTTCGAAGATCGTACAACCAAGGCCCAATGCTCTACAAATCTCACCCTCAACAAAGAGGAAAGCACAGCAACCATTAAGCTGTAGGCTAAATCCCAAACACACGTCAAATCAGCTAAAATTGTGCTTGCCTTCAGTTCAGCGTGCCCCCGGTCCCGCCAACTTTGAGTCTCAAACTAGCAAGTGGAAACTCTGTCTCCAAAACATCCACTCAGATGGCAACGAAGTTAACCTAAATAGAGGAAACATTCTAAAACTGTTCGCATGTATACCACCACTGCGAGCCATCTCATCAGACGACATCAAAATTGTGGAATATATAACAGATGCGTCTTCCGACCAAGTGATTCTCCACATTTCATCAACGGCGGTAAAAAACATGCTACTCCAAGCATACGAAGATCTCCTGTTTTACGGATTCGACCTCACCCTCGAACCTCTTACTATGAGAAGCGCTTCATTTTCCAAGGCAAATCGTGACCATGAAGCTAGTCACTACACCGCCAGGCGTCAGGCCCTGCGCCAATCTTTAGTCTCATCACCCGACATTTTAGACGCTGCCACGCATCAATTATTTGAACGGAGAGCCAACAACGCAAAACGATTCCCAAATGGACCACGCAAATAACAATGCGCCAACGTCAAAAAACAAGAACTAATCCTACTGTCATGGAACACCAGAGGATTCACGCATCTGTTTAACACTTTTCAAGAATCTCTGGTGAATGTCTTTGCGATATGTCTACAGGAAACGTGGCTACAAGATCCCCCGACTCGTGATGGATTCATTACGCTGATAAATCCAGCTAGAAAGAACCCAAATGGTCGACCATTTGCGGGCCTGTCTCCACGAACCCTAACCCATTCGTGCAAAGCACCTTGATCAAACTCTCATTAAAAGCAACCGTTTCCAATCTTCTAATAATAAATGGATACTGGAATCCCGCCATGATATCATCAACATCTTTCATTCAGTCAGTATTGAATGAAATAGATCACACCTTTGTAGAACACAGCAACGTTTCAGTACTCATCTGCGGCGACCTCAACTGCAGTTGGTTTAAATATGATCCACTCACTAAAGAAAATGTTCGACTTTCGGATCTTGAAGTAGCTCAGCGAGGTCAAACTTGGTCAAAGGAGCTTTTGGAACGCAATTGTCAGATGCTAAACGGAACTACAAAGGGCGACTCTCCTGCAAATCCGACGTGGCATAGCATGGCCCGAACAAATACCCTCGACTATATCTGGGCCTCGGCTGATCTATTCCACAAGGCCTCTTCCCTTAAAGTGCAGCCGATGTCATCTAGCGATCATAACCTGCTGCGGCCTGTTTGGCATGAAGAACTCTGTAAAACACCAGACAAATACTCTTTTCAATTGCAAACAAATACAGCAGGAAATCGACTAGTAATCAATGGCTCTGCCATCGTCAATTTATGCCATAGCGTAAACAAATTTGAGACAGTAGAATACACGCATCTGCTAATGGACCACACACAAATAATTTCCAATTCAAGATCGTTCGGATCACTGCCGAAACATTTATATAGTTCTGAAATTGCACTGGCAAAAAAACTACTAAGGAAAGTTCTCAGGCAAATTAAAAGAGAGCCGTGCAAGCCATGTTATAAGGCAATGAAGATCAAGAACCGACGACAAGATTATCGAAATTGGCTAAGATCACACTCAACCATCATCGATCAAGGTCGAGCAGAAACGATGTTAAAATTCCTTGTACAGAAAAATACCCGTGAAATCTGGGCCATCCTGAATAAGCGCTGCGCCAAATCATCCCCAGCAATATCTAACGAAATCACCAGCGACAAATGGCGCAAATACTTCACCAAAATGCACGAAAAATCTGAGCCTGAAGATCCCCCGCAGCCTGATGTGACACTCTCTACTTGGGTCATTATACCTTCTTGCAAAGAGATTGAACATGCAATCTCCAAGCTGAAAAATTCAAGAGCTGCTGGTCCGGGCCAAATATCAAACCTCATGCTCAAAAAACATAGCACACATTGGGGGAAATTTATCTACGAGCTATTTTGTAAGATTACAAGCTGCAAGAAACTGCCTTCCTCCTGGTGCAGGGCAATTGTAGTCCCGATATATAAGAAGGGATGTCGAGCCGATCCTACTAACTATCGCCCGATTGCCCTCCTAGATACTATTGGGAAAATATTCGGCTCCTTTTTGCGACAACAGCTGGTGAATTGGGCAATCGCAACAGGAAAACTTGACTGTCGCCAAACAGGGTTCACGAAAAATGTGGGGACTGATGTGAATCTGACAATATTATCATTCTTAAAGTTGTCAGCGATGGAGGCGAAAAAAAGAATCTTCCTGGCGTTTGTCGATCTTTGACAAGCATTTGACGCCATAAACAGGTCCAAACTATGGACCAAACTACGTCTGTGGCACTGTCCAGAGCATTTGTTAGAGCCCATCATCGCCTTGCACTCCAACACGTCCATCCAAGTCAGAGTTAATTCACAAGGCGATCTTACAGATCCAATAAGAACATTTAAAGGTGTCAAACAGGGCTGCCCCCTCGCAGCAGACCTTTTCAAACTCTTTATAGCTGACTTACCCGACTGGCTAAAATCTGTCCATTGTTTTCCACCTAAGTTAAACGGAATCTTCATCAATCATCTGGTTTATGCTGACGACATAGTGTTGGTTGATCAAACCCAAATTGGCCTTCAACATCTTCTACTTCGCCTGCATGAGTTCTTATCCATTAACAAGCTCTATCTAAATGCAGAGAAAACAAAAATCATGTGCATCGGCCAAGGCAGGTCAAAAGAACACAGGTCTTTCCAATGGCACATAGAAAAAAAAGTGCTAAATGTTGTCAAGTCCATCCGCTACCTTGGAGTAATAGTAAACGACTCGGTGTGCGAAGATGCATGGACCACTGATTTGATGGTCAAAATAAAGATCCTGAGTCTTCAAGCTGCCAAAATAAACACTGAATACGGGAAATTTTCTATCACTCCTGTAGTAACGTTTTATCTTCAAAAAGTAATTCCTACTATCACTTTCGGCGGCGAAGCAGCCTTGAATATCAACTACAACTTATGGTGCCAACTGGAGGGAAAGTTTTGGAGACGCGTCCTAAGGCTTCCGAATCATATCTCCATGTCAGCGTTGAGATATGAGTTAGCTTTGAATTCCATGTATATGACAATTGTTTGAAAATCTTTATCTACTCTGTGTAAAATACTACTCAGCTCCACCATCCAGGCATATAACATCTTTAAGCCTGGGCTGGATTCCACCACAATGTCCTCATTCACACATGGAAGCGCAAACTAAATTCTATCATGGCTGACGCAGGAATATCAGAGGAAGAGCTTGTCAAACGCCCACAACATGCAAAAAAGAAGCTGGCGGAATGGGATTGGATCACAACCTACAACACCCGCTTAGCCCTTAAATCAACCCTGCCCACTTCCAAAAGTCAAGTTAAACTGAATCGTCAACCAAAATATCTCACGAACTGTCCGTCTCGCCACCACAGGGCACAATTCTTAAAGCTGCGACTGAACGCTTTAAATACTAATGAGTTGCTCTGGAGGCAAAAGAACAAAGAAACAACAAATAACTACTGCCGATTTTGCAAAACCACAGAAGTTGAATCTCTAAAACACCTAGCTATATTCTGCCCAATGTTGACAGATCTCCGTGAGGTGCATCTAAATGAATTCAAAACACAATCTGAGGAACCCGACGATTGGTGGGATAATGCAATCGCAGGGCATAATGTCAAGCTCTCATGCAACCTCATCAACTTTTTTGATGAAGCCTTAAAGCCAGCACCCAACTGAAGGACGTCAATATCTGAAAGATCTGCCTTTTCGGTGGTTGTCCTTTTGATAACTATGTTACCCCAAAGTACAACATCTATTGTCAAATTTAACTAAGACTAGTAAAGGAGGAGACAGAAGAATCAGAATTTTCTTTCTTTTGGAAATGTAACAAAAACATGATATGAAATATCAATTTGAAGTTTTACAATAAAATAAAAAAAATATATATATGTGTTAAGGGTTAGGTTTCAAGAGAAAATCAATACTCTGCTTTAGTAAAATCACTTGAAAAGTACAGAAATCACATAATAAACCATCTGACAATATATAAATTGCTATAGCAACATATTGATAAAAAAAAGTGTATCATTGGAGCTTCAATCAACCCATTATTAATGGAGCTCTACAAGAACCTGCATCCAAAGTAATTTCAGCTTAAACAATCTCCTGTATGTTTTAGAACTATACTATGAAGACTTTTAGATAAAGAGTAGAATAAAATAAATGCACGAAGAGGTTACCTGCTTGTAGTCAATCACACAGCATGTTTCTTTTGTAATGCAACCCACAATCACCCAGCATTCACACTATTTAAAGTACATGCCATGGACATTAGTCTGTCCCAATTACCCACTCTGCTGTGTCTGCAGCCAACTATCACTTATCGCTGACATTTAAATATTCTACTAAAGACAAGTTAACGTGATCATTGACAGACTCCAGCAGGATTTCTCTCATGTTGCTTAACACGCAAACGAAGGAGCAGAGTTCTTCCCGTCTGAGCAGCACGTTAGTCTCCAAACATTGGCTGGTAAAAGCAGATCTTTCGCGCCCAAAGAGCTAGCAGCCTGGGCAGCCGCCCACTTCGCCTAGCCCGATACAAGACTCTGGTGTATTCCCTGCAGGAACATCAAACGACCCTCAAAGCACCGGGAGATTCAGTAAGTCTGCGTTATTCTAGCTCGACCACCAGAGGGCGCCTTGAGGCTGTTTTATTTATGATATGTTATGTTACTGGGGCTGTGCGTTTGCTTTGTTCATTAATCACTTTCACCAGAGGGTCTGCATAGAATGTTGGGGCGGGGCACAGATGGGTGAAAATAACTGAGAACATTTCATTCTACGATGGCCACAGCGTGCCTTAAAAACTCAATTGCTTTTAGGCGCAGCCCCCGAAAAGGTGGGACCGGAAGTGTAATTTTAGGAGCTTTTTATTTAAAGCAAGTAACAACGTTTTGTGTCTGATGTTGAATGGGTGCTGATTCCAGGGGTGCTGGGACCGCATGGAATCTGATTCAAACCTTTCTACATCATCGAAAGCGATGGATGACTGGAACCCTTTGCAGCTGAACCATAGCTCTCAACCTTTTTTGTCAGCAAGGCGGGTGAAAACACCCGATTTTCTTTTTGGCGGGTGAGAGGCCCATAGAAGTGAATGGGCGTATGAGGGACTTGGCGGGTGATTCATCTGCTTTCAAGGCGGGTGACACCCGCCAAAAGCGGGTGAGTTGAGAGCTATGGCTGAACCTCGAAATTATTTAAAAGAACCCCCGAGTCAGGAGGGTGGGGCTGAGTAATAGCACTCGTGCCAGCTGGAACCAGCTCGGACCTTTCTCACAGAGTTTTATTTTCATGTAATTGCTTCGGATTTGATTTTGGTTTCGTTTGACGGGATATTATTTTGATGCATGGTCTTTTTGTAGTCGAATTGGTTGCACTTGTGATTTGAAACGATAGGTGCCTATTGTTTCGATCGATACGAACCTACCTACCGCTTCCACAGCCTGATATCCTGGCATTACGGGTATATTACAGCCGGCGGAAAAGGGCAGTAAATCCCCATTCCATGGGGGGATTGCAGGAATTAACAGCACCGGTATTGGCGGCACAGGTCATTCCCAGATTGTTTTTCCGGTGGGGGCAAGATTTCCCTTCAGCTCTTGGCTGGAGATAAATCAGTTACCCCCACCGGCACATGTGTGTTTTCCCAGTGCGGTAAACATGATGGTGACGGATTTTTCAGCACGTTTACCAGCATTTCCCCAAAGAAGGCCAAGCCTTGGTTTGATTCCCCTGCCAGTGAGCTCTCCCACGGTTTCAATGGCCCTCATTACGACCCTGGCGGAGATCCATGGTGCAATTTGCACCATGGACCATGGCGCAAAGCTGCCAACACCGCCATGGGGGTTGGCGGACTTACCGCCCCATTCCGACCTTGGCGGGGCGGTAAATCCCCAATCCCCATTTTGCCCCATAGGGCATAATGGGAGTGGGGAAGGCGTTAATTACGCCACCGTAAATTACGGTGGCGTAATTAACAACAAGGTCCCGTAGCGCCATGGATTTTTCCGCCCGGAAAAAGCAGGCGAAAAAGGCTCCAGGGCGCTACAGGAACTCGTAGTAAGGCGGAAGGGTACGCCATGATTTACGCTGGCGTAAACCCTCTCCGCCAGGGTCGTAATGAGGGCCAATGAGTCAAATTAACCAGAGTTCAACCCGTGAAATTGAAAGCTTGCCTACCCCTCGCTGGTGACGCAGCTTTGCGGCCACAACTGAGAACCATGATTACCACTGCCCGGGCATCTCCCTATGGCGACGGCATGACTCCATGGGCCTGATGATAAGTCTGGCGGTATTAGTTACTGTAATACAGACAAAATGAATTCCCATAACCACATGTGGTAACACCAATTTAACACCTGATTTAGGGTTAGTCTTAGGCCCCATTTTGGAGTCCCGTAGTACTCAGTTGAAGACAGGCATAGTACTCCGTTGAGGACAGGCATAGTACTCAGTTGAAGACAGGCATAGTACTCCATTGAGGACAGGCCTAGTACTCTGTTGAGGACGGCATAGTACTCTGTTCAGGATAGGCATAGTACTCAGTTGAGGACAGACATCGTACTCCGTTGAGGACAGGCATAGTACTCTGTGGAGGACAGGATTTGCACTCTGTTGAGGACAGGCCTAGTACTATGTTGAGGACAGGCATTGTACTCTGTTGAAGACAGGCCTTGTACTCCGTTGAGGACAGACATAGTACTCTGTTGAGGACAGGCATAGTACTCTGTTGAGGACAGGCCTAGTACTCCGCTGAGGACAGGCATTGTTCTCCGTTGAGTACAGGCATAGTACTCCGTTGAGGACAGGCATAGTGCTCTATTGAGGACAGACCTAGTACTCCATTGAGGACATGCATAGTACACTGTTGAGGACAGGCCTAGTATTCCGTTGAGGACAGGCATAGTACTCTATTGAGGACAGACCAAGTACTCCATTGAGGACAGGCATAGTATTCCGTTGAGGACAGGCCTAGTACTCCGTTGAGGACAGGCCTAGTACTCTGTTGAGGACAGGCATAGTACTCCGTTGAGGACAGGCATAGTACTCTGTTGAGGACAGGCATAGTACTCGGTTGAGGACCGGCGCATTTACTACATGCAGTAATTCCACGTGGGCCGTTACCACCATTGTAAGCAGAGATAGCTCCTCCATTTACAACTCAAAAGGATCCTGGGTGTTTCAACATACTCACCCCGGCTCGCAAGGATACGTTCTTGCATATAATATACATCTGGGAAATTCTTATTGGATATCATTTATTTTGGCAGGTATGGACAGTATCGGATCGTGCCAATACATTAGAATTCCCCAAAACAACCATGAAATGGGACATATCCAGACGTAACCATTAGTGGCCCAAAAAAGCACTTAATGCTGAAACCGAAACGAATGTCAGCAAATAATGAGATTTATCAAGGTAATTATTGCCCACTTTCAAAAGTACAGAACATTACAATAAACCGAAGCATTCTGAATGCATGCGCTGCTTAAAACCATTTAGTTAATGTCAGATCCAATGTGAGTCTTCATGTTGTATCTGCAAGAACTGTTTTTTTAATTGATCACAATTGTTTATGCAATCTTGGTGAAAATAAATTGGCTGATTAATACCTCCTCGATTTGATCCGTGATGCCGACTATCTGTTTAAAATTCAATCTTGAACCCCCTGCGACCAAGTGAAATGAAAACATTCAACTTCTGAAGAAGAAAAGCACATTCTTGGCGGCAAACTGCTTCCCCGCCACAGCAATGAGGTACACAGTTTAAAGAAAAATATTTAATTCATGATCACTATTTAAACCATCTCTAAATGCTCCTAATTATAAAATAAGATAAACTTATTTTTGACGCACTAGGAGTTCCCTGTCGCATCCTCTCAGCAATGAAGGAACTTTTTTATGGCTTAAATATCCATTATTTTCATCCTGATGAAAACTGCCAAAGCGCTGTTAATGGAATATTCGCTTCCTGGCACCTTAATGATCGCAGATGTTCCTTAATACAGGTTCTCAAATCTCTCTTGCTAGACGCAACATATATCACGTCACAGATGCATAATTAAGCTTCCAGTTTTCTGTTTTTACTGATTTTTACACAGAAATACAGACAGAAATCAATCTGCTTTCTGTCTGTATTTATTTATAAAAATGGAAAAACAGGTATTTGTCTGGTTCTCTGTGATGTCACTCATACATCGCAGGCCAATCGCATTGCAGATTGGCGGCATGGAGAGTGTAAAAGTTATATGGAAACAGCATTAAATGTTTTCAAATTGCTGACAACATATATCTTAAGGCAGCAGAAGTCACAGGAGCAACCGTTTGTTGTTATGGTATTGCCTATATGGCTGCGTGTGTGCTTTAATAAATGCATTTTATAATTAGAATAAATGCTGAAAAATACGGGTTGCAAATTATCTTTTTATTAGACAAAATATAAATATGGATAAATATGGAAAAAAGGCCAAAAAATTGATATGGATAAATACAGACAAACATTTCAGAAAAATAAATACCATAAAAACGGGAGCCTTATGCATAATATAAAGCGATCTACATACATGCTCTGACAGTTTATAATGAGTTTACTCTCAATTAGTTTAATCTGAACTTTGATGGAATGTAATTTAACTCTTTAATCTTTTATTTGTATTTTGTATTTATGTTTAGTTTGTATTTATTAAGTGCTATACACCAAAGCGCTGCATAAGTCACCACATTACAGTACAATACAAATGACCACAATGACAATTAACCAAGAAACTAAAGGACATGGGCTTGAAGAGCAGAAAGAAAAGGCCATAAGAAGAAAGAGAGCAGAGAGAGAGTGGAAGTGCGTTCCCTTGAAGGGGAGCGAGTAGAGAAAATGAACGAAATCTAGACTGGGCACATGGAGGGCAAGGGACAGTTAAGAGAAAAAGAGACTGAGAGCGGAGAGCACAAGAGTGGGAATAGAAAGACACCAGAGAAGAGAAGTAGGCAGGGAAAAGGCCATACAGGGATTTAAAAACCATACAAAGAAAATTGTACTTTGCATGGGGACAAATCCACATTCTACACATTTACAAATGCCACAAGGCTGGTCTGAAAGCCAGTTCATTTTTGGTTCTTTGGGACTTTGGGCAGTGACATGAGACTCGGACCTGCCCTATTTTCTAATGTCTCTGCTTCGGTATGTACAGAATGGTTTGGAATCTACATAATTCCTAAAACCTGTATCCAAGTGTAAAATGGGGCAGTGCTTTTGCATTAACTTAGCAATGCGTTTGCTAGGAGCTTATGATTGCAGGATCCTAAGGGTTCAGATGTGAGTCTCTTTTAAGCTACTAATAAGCCATTCAATCCTTCAGACTTTCACATTTAGGAAGCCTGTGTAGGTGAACTCTCCACCCTTCCTGTGGTCACGCCAAAGTCTCATGAATAACATCCTAGTGAACAAGTGTGCTAGAGAAAGGCTATGAGGCAGTAGGAGGTCGCGAGGCAATCCTCATATGTAAGTAAGAGGCTCAAATGAAGCAGTGATAAGAAATCATGAATGCATGAGGCTGTCCATATCAGTGGCGGGAAGGATCAACCAAGCCTGCTTATCCCTCAAAATGCATGCATCGTACCTGTCATCCAATCCCACCAGCAGAACCTTTCGCTTATTGGTATTTTAATCAAACAAAAGTATCACAGAACAAGGGTCTATTAATGTGAGTTTCATCAGGCGAGCACATAACTATTAACATCACATCACACCAACCATGAGCTGGTTCCGCTCATCCGCCTTACCCGCGTTTAATGACGTAAGCCTTACAACACAGGAGGATACTAAGAAGGTAAAAAAGAAAAAGGGGGACAATCAATTAAATGATTACACATGCACACCAAATATGGATGGATATAGGCACTATGGAAGAGAGGTTTAGGGGTGGAAAGAGAACAAAAGTGGGACTCGCCTATATTTCTTCCCCCTTTAGTTTCACAAATAAAAGGTTCCTCTGATATCATCATGGCCTTCCTTTTCCTACTTCATTTAAAACCCCCGCAGGGGCAGGCCATTAGAAGGAAGCAGTGGGAGCAGCAGAGACAGGAGAAAGGAGACGGGGCCACTACTGCATTGGAAGCGGGGTTCCGTGCCATGCAGAGGTCGGAAGCCCTGTAGACTGCAGAGGACACGCAGCGGGAAGCGGTACGAAGACTGGCTGTCCTGCGGGAGAGAGGAGCTCTCCTGGTGTTGCTGCGTGTGATACCGATGTGTGGCGTTTGGTGGGAGTGCAAGCAGAGCATTGAAAGCTCGAGCTACAGGAGACGTGAGCGAGAGAAACGTTACCAGAGCTGTCAGGTGCCTGCGCGAACCTGACAAAGAAAGAAGGAGCAGCAGGTTTATTGGTGGCGCACGGAAAGACCGGTGAGTTGGCCTCTGTCAGGGAACTCCGGAGTGCTCCGAAACAGACAGCTGACTCCCGATAACATTTTTGAATACCGAACTATTGAGTGGAAGCCAATTAAGTGTAACTCTTATTTAAAAGACACAGAATTAAGGAACATTGTACCCACCACTGTCGAAGTGGGCGCAACTCTCATATTAAGAGAGATCAAGTTCAGGAACATTGTAACCACCATTGTCAAAGCTAAGAGGGGATATTATTTAACCCATGTAAAATAATATTGTAACCACCTTTGCCAAAGCCAAGGAAAGCCAATTAATGTTAAGGAAAGCGTCCTGTGGGCGCTGCATACCTGAGCTTCCAAATGAGGGATGCAGAGAGGTAGTCAGTCTCTCCAGAATGTTGTAGAGAAGGTAAGGTAACGCAAGAAACCAGTCCAACACCCACCCGTAGAAACACTAGGTCGGAAGTGGACCAGCTCCCAACGCCATGGGAAGGCACTTCCCTGATTAGCGTGGCGTCAGGACAGTGCATGCACTGGCAGGGAAGGCCGGTGTCTTGATGGACGAGGTACACTGGATTCCGTCATCGGATGCTGGTCTCGGGAGGCAAGGTGTGATACACAAATGGCAGATGATGGTCTTCAGTGGCACGGTACTCAGGCAGAGACTGGAGGCTGGACCAAATTAATTCCAAAGGAATCAAGAAACAGGAAAATCCGACTGGGGATGGCTGGACAGGAGAGCACCAGGAAGCCTGGGAAACCAAGGAGAACGGGGAACCCAGGGAGGCCAAGGGAACCAAGGAGAGCGGGAAACACAGGGAGGCCAGGGGAACCAAGATGCCAGGAAGGCCTAGGGAACCAGAGAGGCCAAAGGACTGAAGAGCCAAAAAGACTAAAAAGACCAGAGAGCCAGGGAGACCCAAGGACCAGAGAGCCAGGGAGACCCAAGGACCAGAGAGCCAGGAAAAACCAGGAGGGGCAGAGACAAGGGGCTCAAGGAATCAACAGGGACTGGAAAGAAGCAAGGATGGCAAATGGAGCATAGCGAGCGATTCAGGAAACAAACCGCATTGAGACGCATTTGCTTCCGGGATCGGAGCCCTAATGAAGGACCGTCACCAGAACAAGGCTTGCAATGTAAGCTCGCATTGCTCCAGTGCTGAACGGACCACGCATGCACAGAAGGCTGGAGACGGCCGTCTGCGCATGCACGGATCCGAGTATACGAAGGCACCCAAGAGAATGGAGACCGCGAGAGAACGCGCCCTCCATAAATGGTACTGAGGGTAGACCCACCACGATGGGGTCCGCTGGACCTGGCGACCCCACCCCACTGACCAGGTAAGTGGTGTGACACTATGCCCCCTTCCAGAAAGGCCAGGAGCCCCAGGCTTCCAGGGATGTTGGAGAAAGAATTCACGTACCAAACGAGGGGCATGCACAAAACTAAGTGGCTCCTAGGTGCGATCACGTGCAGGGTAGCCCTTTCAATCCACCAGGAACTGGAGCACCCCATGTCGAATACGAGAATCACAGATCTCCTGCACCTCAAATTCACAAATACCCTGTACATCAATAGAGGCAGGACGGGAACAAGAACGACCTTAAGTGTCCGATACATACAGTTTGAGCAGGGAGATGTGAAAAACAGGGTGGACCCGCCAAGATTAGGGCAATTGTAAATGGAATACCACGAGAGACAAACATTTGGTGATCTTAAAAGGCCCAAAGTAGCGAGGGGCAAGTTTGGTAGGTAGATTACGGACAGGTAGGTTCTTCAAGGACAACCAAACCAGATTTCCAAGTGTGGGCTCAGGGGTGTGTCTCCTGTCCGCCTGTGCCTTCATGCACTACCGTGTCTGCGCGAGGGTACAAATGGCCAGGGTGTGTTGCTTCTGGATAGCTGTAACCAGCTGGTCGGCAGATGGAACAGCACAATATGGGACAAAAAGGAAGCAGTTTCGGATGTTGCCCAGAGGAACAATAAAAAGGGCTGAGGCGTGTGGTTGCATGTACTGAGTTGTTGTATGCCACTTCGGCTACGTCCAGATGGATCAACCAGTTGGTCTGGGAGGCATTAGCGTAGCAGCGCAAGTATTGCTCCAAAGTCTGGTTGGTCTGTTTGGTGCAGCCATTGGTTTGAAGGTGTTAGCCCGAACTTAGAGCTCTCTGAATGCCGAGATGATTACACAACTGGTTACAGAAAGAGGAAATGAACTTGGATCCGCGGTCAGATACTATCTTTTCTGGTAACTCATGAAGCCGGTATACCTCGTGCAGAAACTTTTGTGCCATCTGGATAGCAGTGGGGATCTTGCGCAACGGGACGAAGTGTGCAGAGGAAGATCGACAATAAAATTGGTGGCGATGGTAAGCCATGGGTAAGGCGGTATTTCAGTGGAGTGAAGCAGTGCTAAGGGTCTTCTTCTCATAGTCTTCATCTGGGCACAAACAGGACAACTCTCCACATATAGTTTAGCCTGACTGGCCCAACCCGGCCACCAAAATTGCCTCGCAATCAACTCTGCAATGTCCGCTAACCTTGGAGTCATGGAATCCATGCAGAATTGCAGTTTTAATATTGACAGAGGGAATGTACAGCCTGTTCCAGAAGAATATCAATCCGTCGTGTTTGCTCACTTGGGGCTGACTCAGCAGACCCATTCGGCCTGGGTCAGACAAGGTGTCCTGCAAGATTGACCGCAGATGGGGAGCGAGTGTGAGCAAAAAGTGCTTTGGGGAAATCAGCGGCATGTGCAGGGGGCTTCTCCTGACATCGTTCTCCACGGAGTGGAACAGTGCATCGGCTTTCAGGTTTTGGGCGCTGGGAATGTAGGTGATGACAAAGTCGTAATGGGAGAAGACGAAGGCTCAACGAGTCTGTCGAGAAGTGTGGCACTGGAGAGAACGCAGTTACTGCAGATTCCGATGGTCAGTACGTACTTCCACAGGGAACCTTCCTCCCAGCAGATGGTGTGTCCATTCCTCAAACGCCGCTTTTATGGCCAGGAGCTCCTTCTCGATTACGGCATAATCCAGTTCGCTTGAGGATAACTTGCAGGAAAAATATGCCACGGGAAGTTCAATCCCTGAACCTGGGTCTTTTTGTAGCAGAACAGCTCCAATGGCAAAGTCGGAAGCATCTCCTTCAACAACAAAAGGTATTCCGTTATCGGGATGCTGAAGAAAAGGAGACATGCTGAATGCCTTCTTTAGTTCCTTGAAGGCAGTCGTAGCCCGGGAATCCCAACGGAAGGGAACCTTGCTGCTGGTCAGACGAGACAAATGCGCTGTCAGATGCGAAAAATGTGGTATAACGCGCCAATAAAAATTGACAAACTCCAAAAAACATTGGAGAGACTTCAGATCAAAGGGTTGTTTCCAGTTCTGAATGGCATGTGCTTTGGCTGGGTCCATGAGGATGCCTGTGCGGCTGACCACATACCCACTGTCTTGGCAAACAGTTGATTCAGGGACAACCGTCTGAGCACCTCCTTGAGGTGTGGTGTGTGTTCCTCCAAGCTCGCAGAAAATACTAGGATGTCATCAAGATACACCCAAACAGTGGTTCCAATCAGGTCAAAGAAGATGTCCATAAATTGCTGAAAAACGGCCGGGGCATTACATAGACCGAATGGCATTACCCGATATTCGTAATGCCCAGATGGTGTCTTGAAGACCGTCTTCCACTCGTCTCCTTCCTAACCCGGACAAGGTGCTAGGCCCCACGGAGGTCCAGCTTGGTGACAACACGTGGCGAATGGAGGGATTCCACGATGTTATGGATCAGAGGCAAGCAGTACCTGTCCTTCTGGGTAATGTCATTTAATTGTCGACAATCGACATAAGGGCGGAAGGTCCCTTCTTTCTTATTTACGAAAAACAGAGGAAATCCTGCTGGAGACTTTGAGGGTGTGATATATCCCTTCTTAAGGCAGTCTTCAAGGTACTCCTGCAATACCTTCTTTTCAGCGGGAATAACGCATACACGTTTGTGTGGGAGTGAGGGGACAGTAGGCCCCCCGTCGCTCCCTTCCTTTAGTACAAACTTGGACCATGTGCCTCCAATGGTGGGGAGTGCCCCGTTGCCCTTATATAATGCTAGCATTGGTTGGCACTTGCGTAGATGGGGCTGTTGCGCAGGACACAGGGCATCCATTTTGTGCCCCCTTGACTCCATCTTGATAACTAGGCCTCACTGCGATAATACGAAAAGGCTTCTCTCCCCTTTGCAGCGCCACGCACACCGCGCACATTGCCCCCACCTTTTCTCTCACTGTGTCTGCAAAACTCTGCAGCTCCATTCTCACGCTCAAGCCGGAGGTAATTGCAACAAAGAACAAATGTAACATCTCACTCTTCCTCTGAGATCACTGCTTCGCGTGTGAACCGGCTTGAGCCAGGCTCTGTAGCTCATCCATCCCCACAAATCTGTCCATGCCCCCTCACCCTCGCTATTGGAAAATTACTGCCAGTGTAACCCTGTGTCGCTGCAAGGTATTCTCTTGATGTACCAGATATGTGACCTCGCCACGATGCCCGCCTAATGGGCCCCCAACTAACATTAGACCTTTGTTGCAGTATATTGTCTCTCACTACTAACAAACGCCAACCTGCCTTAGATTCTTTATGAGCCCAGACCCTCGCTTCAATCAATGTTATCATGTTGGTCAAAACCCTTAACCTGATTCTCCGTATAAGCCTCAGTTATTAATGATGTAAATACATGAATGAAGTTCATAGGTTTACAATGATTTGTTCAAAAGAGTTGAAATGATCACTATTTAGTGCATGCTTCACTAAGATGTATTATGTTAGCTTAGTTAGTGGCCACCCCGCTTCACCGCAACCTGACCTTCACCCCTCCTGGATGCTGTAAGCCGGACCACGTGATGTTCACCCTCCCGCCAAAGGAGCAACCAATCTGGATGAAACAGTGCCACTACAAATATATAGTGCTATAATGTCTACCCAATCCTGCACTGACTTAGTACCCTATGTTGATTGCGTCATCTGTGACGATTTTTCTCTTTATAATGTGATGTAATTGAAACTTTTGCCAGAGCGCTCTCAGGCAGCAGAGTTCTTTGGATGCCAATTCTATGTAAAACATTTTGAACTCTCGCAACCTGTTCTCTTAGCCTCATTCCCAGTCTGGGGGGTGTCTCATCTATTCTTATTGCACGTTTAAGACGGGGAGGACTCTTACATTTGGTGACCCCGATGTGATTTGGGAAAGGTGCTTCGAGGCCCGTGCCATGCGGCGAGATCCACGACGCCCCCCAGCAAAACCATTGCCTCTGCGGTCGACCAGCCTGTGCGCACAACGAGAAGGGGCCAAGGGTTCCCAGTTAACGAATACCCAACTGAAAAAGCTGCTTGCCGAGGCAGGCCACGGCTTGGTTGGGGTGCGGACCAGATTGTGGATAGACTGTGAACGATGACTCTCGGACCACCCGACTGAACACGTGATTACCGGTTGCGAAAGTTCCCAAGAGGTAAGGGAAGGGTTAAGGAAGAAGGGGAACAGCTAACGGAGAGGGCAAAAAGGAAGTTAAGGTCTTTGTGAATGATACTGAGGCTTTTCTGATGTATCCTTTATATGGCCATTAGGTTTATGGAGATAAAGAAGTAAGAGAAGAGTGAGGAAGCCTAGCCCGAATGGGGTAGAAGGCGGCACCGCATAGCATTGTCTCGTCCAGTGCAGATAAATAAGTGAAGATAAAGAGAAAATAGTAGGAGTCTCGTATATGTAGTAGACTCGGAGTAGTAATTTAGAATATTCTTTTTCCATGTAAACAGAATTCTTGGTAAGGTAGTGAGAGGGAGTAAGAGGTGGGGAGTGTATGAGAAAACTAGAGCAGGGGGTAACAAACTAAAGTAAGTGGAAAAGGGGAGTAAAAGCGCACAGGTATTACATGTTACATGTTATATGTTTTTAAGTTTCATGTTTTTACGTGTGTCAAGGTGTTACATGTTGATCTGCTAGTAACTGTTTATGTGCATATAAGTTGAAAAAGAAAATTAAGGTTGATTAAGAAAATTGAAAATGCAATGTACACAAAAATGTTTTAAGTAATGGTAAATGACGAATGTCCATAATTGGTATAATTTACGGTCTCAGTAAGTAGTGAAAAGGGGAAAGGTTGTTGAAAAAGTGTTGGTACCAAAAGGTAAGAAGAAGGTTGCATAAAACATTGAAGCGAGAAGAGTGTCAACTAAGCGCCTGTGTGTCTGCACGCAGGAAATTGTATTATCATGGGAGGAATAACGCCATTAGCGCACATTTGCCAACATCTCCCATTGTATAGTGAGAAGATACAGAAGTACCATGATCAGTGGGTGACGGAGATAAAGGGAGATGGCGTAACACCCATATGGCCAGAAGAAGGGTCTTTTGATAAGAGGGTGCTGGATCTGGTATCTACACATTTGCTGGCGAGATATAAGGGAAAACAGTTACAGAACAGGAGGGAAGTGTTAGATTTGTGGTGAATGTTTGAGGAGATAACGCCCGCAGGTGAGGTAAGTACAGACAAAACGGTCAAGAAAGAGAAGGCGGCAGAGGACATAGGTGGGACATCAAGATGAGAATGTACGACAATGGCAACTGAGAGTGATACTACTAAAATATACCCGTTGATGACAAGGCCTGCAGTAGGATGCAGCGAGCCCCAGTACGTGCCCACGTGCCCTACCCCGACCACCCCTGCAGAGGCAGCCACCACTGCACCATCCCCGTATGATAGAGGGGGGCTTTACGGCCCCACTAGCGCCCCACCAGTGAATTTAGCACGACTAACTGGGGACCTAGACAGACAGCTTGCACACGCGCAGATAGAAATAACACGATTAAGAGCATTATGCGGTAGGGGCCAGATGTTGCCAGGGGGAGGGTAAGTGCCACCATTGGCGGCAGCAGACCTCACGCCCCCACCAAGTGTCGCAGGATAATCAGCGCCAACGACGCCAGCACCATCACAGTCAGCGCCCATACCAAGAGGGCAAGAGCAGGAGTAGCAATCGGGAGAGTTTCTGTTCCATTTAAATGGTAAGCCTGTGAGAATAATTTGTATTTGTATTTTATTTATTTGTGTAGTGCACCAGGCCCAGGGGCAACCGGGCGCATCACTTAGTTACAACATAAGAAAAACAGACAGAGTTTACAAATATAATACAGCATTTACAGGTATAATAATAGCAATGAGAGGACAAGCAGATTATATATACATTTACAAATTAAGCAGAGAACCCAGAGCTAAATGTCCTGGGCGGCCAGCCAGGTTTTCGTAAGGTGTTTGAATCTCGGGAATGAGGGTTCTGCTCTAAGCTCATTAGGAAGCGTGTTCCAGAGTTTAGCTGCCAAGATAGGGAAGCTAATTCCACCTGATCTTTGGAGATTGAAACGTGGAACCTCAAGGCAGTTTAAATGAGCCATTCTGCGGGGTCTAATGGAGTTGTGGAGGGCAAATCGGTTGGCCAGGTAGCAGGGAGATTGCTTATGAAGGCATTTGTGGGTAAGAGCCAGGGTTTTCAGGGAGATACGGTGTGGGACTGAGAGCCGGCGAATATTGCGTCTGGTGTCAGATATGTGTTGGCGCCTGGGAATGTTGAGGGCAGCTCTAATCGCATTGTTTTGGACAATTTGTAACTTGTTTAGGTTGCAGCAATTGGTGCCTAGGCACAGTGCATTGCAGTAATCAATCTTGGATAATACAAGAGTTCTAGCCAGGGTGACACAATTGGTTGCAGAGAGGAAAGGGCGACAGGCTGTAATAAGCTTGCAGGTATATGCCGCTGCGGAAGAGACTGAGTTAGTTTGTCTGGTCAGGGATAGGGTCGAGTCAATGTAGATCCCTAGGGTTTTTGTGCCCTTGGCAGTTGGGATAATATTCCCATTGATGATGAAGGACTTGGACGCAGGGTCGAGTTTGGTAAGTTTTTGTGGCGAACCAAGAATAAGGAGCTCAGTGGTTTCATCATTAAGACAGAGTCTGTGTTGAGCCACCCACACCTGTATGACCTGGTAGATGACATTGATAGCGAGGGAGTCAGCCATGTAGTCACCTGAGATAGGGATTAGGATCTGGGTGTCATCGGCGTAGTTGGTGTAAGTGACACCCAGATAGTCCAAGATATCGAAGAGAGGTTTGGTGAACACGTTATACAACGTGGGTGAAACACAAGATCCTTGTGGCACGCCACAGGAGACGGGTGCAGGTGGGGCGGCTGCTAGTGGAGAGAACACACGCATAGATCTATTGTCTAAAAAGGAGCTAATCCAGGTTGTAGCTTTATTTGAGAAGTGTGCAGCTGATTTAAGGTGGTGGCAGAGGATTTCATGATTGACGAGATCAAAGGCCGCCGAGAGGTTCAAGAGGAGTAAGAGAGCAAGTTTGCCTTTGTCTTTTAGATCTTCAATCTGTGTTTTTAAACCTATGAGGGCAGTTTCAGTGCTGTGTCGTGGCCAGAACCCAGATTGCCTAAGTCCCAAGAGTTTGTTAGATTCAAGGTAATCTTGAATTTGTAGATATGCTGCACGGTCGAGGATTTTTAGTAAAAACGGGACCGTGGTGATTGGCCTGTAGTGTGTGGGTATACTGGCATCCAGGGTAGGTCTTTTCAATAGGGGATGACCCACGCGTCCTTTAGATTGTCGGGTACAATCCCAGAGCTAAAGGAAGAGTTGATGAGCGTAGCAATGAATGGCGCTAGGTCATGAGCTGCTTCCTTGATTATAGGTGCCGGGCAGAGGTCGCCTTGGCAATTGGTCGGTTTAAGGCTGGTGATGATCTTTTCCACTTCGGAAATGGAGAGTGGAGAGAAGCTAAAAGGAGTCAAAGAGTCTGGGATGGGGTGGTTTAGGGTGGGGATAGGATTGGGTTGTGGGTTGGATTGTAGGCTTGATTGTTTGTTATTGATTTTAATTTGGAGGGTGGCAATCTTGCCAAGGAGAGCCTCTTGGATTTTGGTACACCAAGTGCTACCTTTGATGCAAGTGTCTGGTGCAGTGACAGGGGTTTCAAGTTCTTTTAGGATTCTAAACAATTCTTTGGTGTTGGATTTGGCTTGTTCGATTTTAAGTGTCTTTTTTAGCCTGGAATATGGCTTCCTTGTAGTTAAGGGTGGCCAGGAGGAGGCACGATTTGTTGGCTGCGGATTGGTTGCTTTTCCAATGTGATTCCGCAATTCGTTTTTCTTTGCGCAGGGTTCTCAGCTGGGGTGTGAACCAAGAGTTCAGGTGGGCTTTATAACCAATGCAACCAACAACCCCAGACAGCCAGCGTGGGGAAGGACAAGAAGAAAGGGAACAGGATGAAGAAGTAGATGAGGTATGGAGCGATTTGTATGAATACGAAGAAGGGGTAGATGCGGTGGGATCCCCGCTGCCATTCCATTTTGACGAACTAGATGAAAGGGCGCCACCAAGATGGCAAGGCAGGTTAAGACAACGAGTAGGAAACATGCTGGTGAGTAAGACAAAGAAGGGGACGGTAAGTAAAACAGGAAGAAAGCACAAATTAAAAATGACACTGATACACAAAGGGGCAGGAAGGCCGCACTACATTCCATGGGCCCAAATGGATAAGAACAACCTGTTGAAACCTCTCCCCCCACTCTCGCGCGGGGCAGGGAAATGGATACACGCATTTGAAAAGAACACAGCAGGAGTTCCATTAGCAATAGGGGATGTGAAAAGTTTGTTGCTGTCTGCTGTTGGTGATCAAGCAGACGCAGTGTGGGTGAAGGCAGGGTTCCCTGGAGTGACCATGAGTTGTGACCGCCATGATGGATCGCCATTCAATAACGTTAGAGCACAGGTATGGGATGCATTGCGGTGAACGTTTCCAGACATTCCGGATTTACACTTAGTGATGCAGTGCACGATAGGAGAGGAGGAGGAGGTGCCTACGCAATTCATCCTCCGGGTGCAAGACCTCTGGAGAAGTGAAATGGGTACAGCGTGGGATCAATCCACCGCCCTGTTCTATTTCATAATTGAAAAGGGGCTTCTGAAGGAGGTACAAAAGTCCTTGGATAAAATAGCTGCGATAGAAGCCAAGGGCTGGCCTGAGATTCAAAGCATAATTGTACACCATTGTAGGAGGATCAAAGAAAGAGAAAAGGTTGGCAGACAAAGTGAAATGAGTACAGAATAAATTAGTGAAGATCGCAGCGCTGAACGCAACCACAGCAACTGATAGGAGCAGTGAAGGGGATGACGGAGCAGGAAACGCACCAGCCACAATGGCCGCAAAATGGGCTGCAGGAGGACAATAACACAATAACAGTGGGACGGTACAGAGGGCCCTAATGGCAAGGGAGACCAACAAGAGGATGAGGTGGGTACAGGGCACCAAGAGGGGGATTCGGAGGAATGGGAAACAGAGGATTTGGTGGGCCCGGGATGAGAGGAGGACCACAAGGGTTGTGCTGGAATTGTGGAAGATGGGGGCACTATTCAAGAGATTGTAGAATGCGACCCGTGGGTTACTTTCAAGGACAGCCCCTATAGGAAATGAACAGCAATACGGACATCCACAACCAGGTAGCCCCTATGGGTTACCTATGGGAGGGGGTGGACAAAATGATCAATATTATAATGAGCCCCAAATGCAGCAGAGACAGCCACCTCAGCAACAGCAGCCACAACAGAGGGGAGCGCAACAGCCTATGGCCAGACAAAATACAGTAGGGAACGCGAACAATAACATTTTTGCGACATCAGCTAATGGCACACCTGCACCTTTTTGCGGCACAGCGGTGGTAGGAGATAATGTTTTCTCAGTGCCAGGAACTGAGACTTATGCAGATTAGGACAGCCCACAGAGAGCACTTGCATGTCCAGTCCTATCCACTACCCTACGTGCAGAAGAGGAACCACTAGTGGGAGCAGAGATAGGAAACAAGCAGTTTATCTTTATGGTAGACTCAGGAGTGGAAAAATCATGTCTCATGGAAGGGCGGTTTCCGCTCTCGGGAAGAAATTTGGAAACGCAGGGGTTCTCTGGGGCTATTTTAAAAGTTCCTTACACAAAAGATCTTGACATAACTGTATCACGAAGACGCGCTAATCAATTTGCTGGGAAGAGATTTGTTGTGTAAGTTAAATATGACTATCTCTTTTACAGAGCGGGGAATAGTGTGTTCAACCCCAGGAGTATGCCCCATACGAGCAATGCTGATGATCAGTACTATGACAAACGAAGTTGCAGTAAGAGGGGTGCCCATTGACATGGACATGTTCATTTACGGCATCAGAGTGTTAGCTCGAGTGGTGCAAGAAACAAGAAAGAAATGGAGGGTGCCCTCAGATTTTATCTTTCGTCCAATTGTAAATACAGAGGTTGTGCCAGGAACCATTTTGTCTATTGATCTAGAGGGGGTTCAGGTCTCAAACAAACGTATTGCGGTGATAGGACTGGACACGCATGGATCTGAATGGAGAACAGTACTATGTATAGACCCGAACATAATGTTGCGCGATTTAACTGATGAAGAGCTTTTCACTGAGAATGAGAGTGATGGGGAAATAATAATGGAAATAAGTATACCATGCGACATCATGATTCAATACAGGGAGATACACAACCCACTCATGGCTAGTGTCAATGTGCCGCCCACAATATTTGAGGAAGACATGGAAAGAGTACTATCTGAGATTTGGACATCAGGCCCCCATGATGTAGGGTTATTGCATGAAGTAACACCCATTAAGATAAAATTGAAGCCAGGTGCCATACCCCCAAGGGTTAAGCAGTACCCACTATCAAAAGAAGCGGAAGAAGGGATCAGAGAAACAATAAGTGCTCTACTAAAACAGCGAATATTAGTCCCATCCAGCTCCCCATTTAATACAGCGATTTTTCCCATCAATAAAGCAAAAGGAGGGGCGTGGAGAATTATACAAGATCCCCGCCGACTCAATGACGTCATCCAGAAAGAGTTCTCATTAGTGCCTAACCCAGCATCAATACTGTGCAGCATACCGAAAGAGGCCACAGTTTTTATGGTGGTAGACCTGAAAAACGCTTCCTTTTCAATCCCACTCGACCCAAGCTCGCAGTACCTCACAGCGTTCACGCCAGTGGGGAACAGATACAAACATTGCAGGTTACCGCAGGGATATTGTGAAAGCCCCAGCATTTTCAATAGGATCTTGCACGAAGATCTTGGAATTATTGATGTAGAGAGCACAATAATACAGTATGTAGATGATTTGCTCATCTGCAGCAAAAGTGAAGAACAGTGTAGAGAAGATTCTGTAACACTGTTGAATTTGCTAGCTACAAAAGTATATAAGGTAGATTAAGGAAAATTGCAATACTGCCTAGCCGAGGTTCTGTACCTAGGGCAAATAATATCCAAAGATGGCAAAAGAATACTTCCTGACAGAGCAGCTGCCATACGCCACATGATAATACCAAAAACAGTAAAAGACATGCAAAGGTTTCTCGGCATCTGTAATTACTGCCGCACCTGGATACTTGATTACGCGGCATACACACGCCCACTGCTGCAAGCACTAAAAGAGTCCCAAAAGAATAATGCTCCAATAAAATGGACACATGACATGATGAAGCAGTACTTCAAGTTACAATTCCTGATTGCACACGCACCGGTTCTTGCAAACCCAGATTATGACAGGGAATTTTACCTATTTTCACACTGCAATGGTACACTGATGACTGCAGTATTGACACAGAAAACGTCACTAGGCCAAAAGCCATTGGCCTACTATAGCGGAACGCTGGACGCGGTAATGCAAGAGCACTTCACATGCGAACAAGCTCTCGCTGCGGCGGCCTTCGCCATTGAAAAAAGGGCCACAATTGTAATGGGCTGCTCAGTGACGCTGTACGCGGAGCATTCACTGTTTGCGATTTTAGAAAGATACAAATCAACATTGACAACACAGAGGGCAACAGCTTACGAAATAATAATATCCAGCCCAAATGTTCATTTGGTCAGAAGTAAAACAATAAATCCAGCCATGTTCATCACAGAGCCATGCACTGTAGAAGACATGCAGGAACACGACGGTGCTAGATACGAGGGAGAGGAAGATGATATCCCTAAAGCAAGTGAGAATGCATTACAGGAAGGGGAAATATACTTCATAGATGGGTCAGCATCCATAGATACTGAAACAGGGGAAAAACAAGTGGGGATGGCAGTGGTAAGTATGGAAGGGGACAATTATGAAATGATTGTCCAAAAAAGCCTCCCTACTCATTACTCTGCACAAGCAGCAGAACCAGTGGCATTAATTGAAGCCCTGCATACAGCAAAAGGATGTGCAGTGACCATATATTCTGATTCCGCATATGCCACAACAACAGTACATTCAGGATTATCACAATGGCGACAAAGAGGGTTTCGAAGGGCAGATGGGTCGCCAGTACAACATGCTGCATTACTAAATGAACTAATAGAAGCATTAGCGGAACCATCAGTAGTGGCAGTGGTGAAATGCCACGCCCATACTAACAACACAGATGCAATCTCATTGGGAAACGCGGCAGCAGACGCAGCAGCGAAAGACGCCTTGTATTTCAGTGTACCTCCAACCATTGATTGCATTGTCAAAACGCCCACCGCACAACCAGTAGGGTATAGCAATACACCAACAACACAAAAAATAGAGTTACAGAGGAGAGCACCAATAGAAGAGCAAGAGTTGTGGGCCAAACGAGGGTGCAAGCAATCACCGACAGATCTGATCTGGAGACAGGAAGTGACTGGGAAGGTAGTGATGCCAGTAGAACTA
This sequence comes from Ambystoma mexicanum, assembly GCF_040938575.1. Taxonomy (NCBI): domain Eukaryota; kingdom Metazoa; phylum Chordata; class Amphibia; order Caudata; family Ambystomatidae; genus Ambystoma; species Ambystoma mexicanum. The sequence goes on from NC_090929.1 coordinate 63,317,119, forward strand.
TTGGAAGTAGCATTCCAGCAGCTGCATTTCCCGGCCCATGTAGCGAAACAACATATTGCGGCATACATACAAGAGCACTGGTTCGTTCCCAACCTGCAGGAACATCTGTCAAAATTCACAAAAGAATGCACCGCATGCGAAACATACAGTTCAGGGATGACCCGAGGAACTCTACCGCGTCCTGTGGGGCCCTTCAGAGAGCTCCACATTGATTATGCGGACATGGGGGAGAGATGTAATGGGGCAAGGTATTTGATTGTGGTGGTATGCCCCTTCTCAAGGTGGGTGGAGGCAGGACCATGTCCCCACCCGGATGCAAAGTGTGCTGCAAAGTTTTTGGTGCGGGAGGTGTTCTCAAGGTGGGGAATTTACGATGTAATAAGATCAGACAATGGCACACATTTTGTGAATGACCGCTTCAAACATCGCTCCTAGGGGTTAAGCACAAACTGTGTTCTATTTATCATCCAATGGCTAACGGAATGGTGGAAAAGATCAACGGCCTGCTCAAAAGTAAATTGTCAAAGTTGTGCAACACACTTAAGAAAAACTGTGTGTATTGCCTGCCCCTAGCACTGTTCCAACTCAGGACGCAGCGAAGCAAAGACCACCATTTAAGCCCCCATGAAATTGTGACGGGCAGGCGTATTCATACGCTACTCTCCCCAATAAGAAAAGTATCAGATGCGCACCGGGCTGCCACAGTGCTGGGGGAAGAATTTAAGGAATACCTTACCCAGTTGACGCGTGCAGCACGTAGCATAGCACGACAAATTGCACCACCCTTTACTGAAAATACTGCGACAGACACTGCAATGTAGGCCCCAGACAGTCCAGGGGGCCCATTTATGCCAGGCGAAAATGTACATGTAAGGAGTTTTGTTCGGCGGTGGAACTCACCGAGGTTCCATGGACCTTATGAGGTCATTTATTGCACACCCAAAGCTGTAAAAATCAAGGGACTGAAATATTGGGTGCATCTCTCAGATGTGAGGATAGCACACGATAGTGCACTCCCTCAGTGTGAGCAAATAAGCAACACTGAAATAGTCAATGAAGTGGAAAAGTAATTGCAAAAAGAGTAAAACAAACAATGAAAATGAAAGTGTTTGTATGATTCTCTCTCTCTCTCGCTTTCTCTCTTTCTTTCTATCTCTCGCTTTTATGTCCTCTCAACAACATTCCTTATTGAATAAAAGTAAAATAAATTGTGTAAATAAAGAAATAATGTCAGTAGCTCAGTATAAGCAAAATGTAGAATGAGTAAAAAAGTATTATATTGAAAGATTTATAGCAACAAGTAAGAAAGTAAAAAGGAAAATATCACAAACGGTAATGAACCATGTAATGTAAAGAATTAATGTATGCTTGTCACTTAACCATTTTATATCGCCCCTCCAGGTAACACAATGTCCGAAAGGAGCGCGCTCACAGGCAATGGCTTAATTTTAGTTAGCGATAGGATTGCCAATAGAGCCAATACGTACAGTAATGTCGAATGTGCTTTGAAGTATTCTGCTTTGTTGTTGTCTGTAATGTTCTTCTTCATGGCCTGGTACTACACCATCCTATGTGTTGTCCATGATATGAAAAAGGGGGGTACCGACCCTTCTCGTGAAGGGTCGGTACTAATATGGACAGTGGTAAAAACAATATGGAAAGAAAACTATTCTGCTAATGATTATGATGCTAATACAACCTACACTATGATGCACTTTAATGAAACAACAACAACCCCCTGTCACGCTCACCTGGATTCCACGGTTGCGCCGAACGAAGCTGGACTGCTGCGGTCTCCACCAGTGTGACTGGTAGTGAAGTGATGATCGACTGCACTTGCCCACTCAGTTTCGTCTGCCTGGCCCGCAAGAGGATTTTCCTAGAAGCAGTAAAGGGAATTAGCCACCCATGGTAGAGGGGTTAACACTAACACTATCTTCCTGAAAACTTCTAGTATTCCCCTTCATAAAGTCTCACATTATAGTTAGGAAGGATGAACTTCCATCCTGCGTTTGGAGTGCAGGGGCACGTAGAACTTCAGTTACTTCACTGATCCGAAGGTATTCGGCAGAGTTCCAGACAAATAATGACTCTGAGGTAAATTGTGTGTAAACCAAATGTATAGTTCTTTTAGAGTTCAAATGTCTGTTTATTCACTCATGCTCCTTTCATACCTTTCCCCATGCAGCATGGTCCGAGGAGCGAGATTGCCTCGATGGATGAAGGTAGCGCCTTGGTAAGAGTCAGTTTGCACCAAGCACTGTTTAGCAAGTAATATTGTTCCAAGTGTGATTAACCAATAGTTCTCTATCTTCATTGCAGGTGTGGCGCCTTTGCGAAAATGTCGAGCGTAGAATGGTGACCAGCGCTGCCTCGAGCGGTAATATGCCAAGTAAGTATCTTGCAGTAAGTAAGTGAATGCCTTTGGCGGAACCCCACTCACCTTTTGTTTGTTCTTGGTTTTTCAGATGCTGATGTTGCGCAGCGGCGATTCAACGGGCACCACGCTGGGTTGTGAAGATGCTCTAATGATAGGCGAGTATGGCGCGGCGCTGCAGCTGGCAATGTGACGCGGTTGTTTTAAATGTTTTTTCCCTTTCTCACAGGTGCGGCTGCTCCAGGAGAAGATGATGACCAAATGGAAATCTCCTTGTTCTAACCTTCTCTTCTTCTTTCCTTTTCTCTAGGATCGGCTGCGGACAGAAGACAGGTGTGGCTGTAGACTGGATGCTGGACTGCAGACATGGTGAGCGTTACGCTGCTGAGATGCAGAATAATGCGAAGCGTGTGCTGCTCTTCGGGCGTGGTTTAAATAGCATCAAAAAAGTAGTTCCCAGGTAAAGAGTTCCAGTACCACACCCAAGTAGTAAAATAGTTCCTAAAGGAAAGTAGTCCCTTCATGGCCTCATGATGGCCTGTACGTTAGTTCTTTTCAGGATGACCTGCACAGTTTAAAGATGGCAATATGAGCCTGGCACCTACGGCGCCAGGACTGAACCCAATACCCCCTAGACGGGTTTTGGGAATTCCTGGGTCTTCGTGGATGCCTGTTCCCGGATCTGTTCCGGATGTCTGGGGGCAGGCATAGTGACAGCACTCCCCCCCAAGGCCCCTCCTAAGGCAGTTCTCCTTACTGGCCCCGGCTTGTTAGGGTAATTCTGGTGGAACCTTTTCACCAGCCAAGGTGCATGAATATTGTCACTTGGTTCCCATGACCTTTCTTGTGGACCATAACCTTTCCAGTCAATCAGATAAAAAAAGTCTTGATTTGACTATTTTTTAGTCCAAAATATTTTTCACTACAAATTCTGGTTCTCCGTCTATTAGTATGGGATTAGGTGGTTTGGTTAGTTTTGTCCCTGGCTGTACTGGCTTTAAAAGTGAAACATGAAAGACTGGATGAATTTGCATATTTGACGGTAACTCCAATCTGACAGCCACGGGATTAATAATGGCTTTAATAGTGTAAGGTCCCAAATACTTGGGGTTAAAGGTGCGAGTCCCCTTTAAAGGTATGTGTCTTGAAGCTAGCCAAACTTGGTCTCCTATCTGGTATTTGGTAGCTTTGCTTCTATGTTGATCTGAGGTTTTCTTGTATCTCTTTTTAGCCTGTTTCAGATGTTCGGTTGCACTTTTAAAAGCCTGTGTTATAGTGGCGTGTAGGTTTCTCATGGCGGGCATCTCTAAGTGTTGAGGTGGGTCGAGTTCAGAGGTTCGAGGATGCCGTCCATATATAGTGTAAAATTGACTTTGTCCTGTTCCTGAGTGCAATGAGTTGTTGTAGGCATACTCGGATATCCACAAAATTTCCTTCCAATTGCCTTCGGTTTGATGTAACATGCACCATAGATATTGCTCTAGTGTTTGATTGGTCCTCTCAGTTTGACCATCGGTTTGAGGATGGTGGCTGGTTGATAGTCTTACATCGATTTGGGCCAATTGACAGCATTTCCTCCAAAATTGAGAAATTAACTGACTTCCCCGGTCTGAAACCAGTACGTGGGGGAATCCGTGTATTCGGACAATGGGCCTCATTACACGGATGGCGGTAGGGATTTACCGGTACCGGTAAAATACCGGTACCGGTAAATCCTTACCGCCTTACTACGAGGTCCCTTTGCGGGTTGGGGGATTTAACGCCTGCTTTTTGCAGGCGTTAAAATCCAACCCGCTAAGGGACCTCGGAGCTAATTACGGCACCGCAAAATTGCGGTGCCGTAATTAGCGCCTTCCCCATTCCCATAGAGCCCTATGGGGCAGAAATGGGAATGGGGAAGGGCAATGGTGGAAGGGGGTTTTACCGCCCCTCCAACCTTGGAATGGGGCGGTAAATCCCCTTTCCGCCAAGGCGGTGCCAGTATTTTACTGGCATGAGCCATGGCGCTAGTAGCGCCATGGCTCACCGCCTACCGTGTAATGAGGCCCAATATGTTCTAGAAATTCTTTGGCCAAGGTCGAGGCTGAAGGTAGACCCTTTAATGGAATGAAATGAGCCATTTTGGAAAAAAGATCCACTATTACTAGGATGGTGTTGTACCCATTACATGGGGGAAGGTCAGTAATGAAGTCAAGGGATAAGGTATGCCAAGACGTAAGTGGAATGTCCAAAGGTTGTAATAGACCTGCTGGTTTCTTCTTCTAGGTCTTATTTTGGGCACAAATACCGCAAGACAGTACAAATTACTAATGTCTTTCCGCCAAGTAGGCCACCAGAATTGTCTTTTGATCTTGGCCTCGGTTTTAGCAATCCCAGGATGCCCTTCTACCAAAGACTCATGATAATTGGAGATAACATGTTCTTGTAGTTCTTTACTTGGTAGGTAAAGATGTCCTTGACAGTATGGTAGGTGATCGATGACTGAATAATCTTTGCCTTTGTTTAACCAGCTTTGTAAGGCGGCAGGGTTGAAAAGCTGCGGAATCTCTTTATGGACGTCGTCCAGAGTCTGTAGAGTAGTTATTCCAAGAATTCTTCTCTCTGAGATTATGGGTACTGGTAATATGCTTCTCCCATTCCAATACGAGATAAAGCATCTGCTTTGCCATTTTGACAACCAGGTCGGTAAGTTATCACAAAATCATATTCCGCAAAAAATAAGGCCCATCTAAGTTGGCGTGATGATTGAGCCTTGGCTGTCTTCAAATATTGTAAGTTCCTGTGATCCGTGATTACGGTGATGGTGTGTCGAGCTCCAAGAAGATAATGCCGCCAGGCCTTGAACGTCGACTTGATGGCCAGTAATTCCTTGTCGGTAACTGCATAGTTTAACTCAGGTGCTGAAAATTTCCGTGACCAGAATGCCACCGGGTGAAGTTGACCAGTCTCAGGATCCTTTTGGGAAAGGACAGCTCCCTTGGCTAAGCTGGATGCATCTGTTTCAATCACGTATGAAAGTTCTGGCCGTGGGTGCCTTAAAACAGGAGCTGAAGTGAATTTCTGTTTTAGGTTTTGTTATGCACCAGCCATGGAAGTTATGGTATAGCTGGAGATACACCTAGCATGGTTGCCTTCTATGTCTAATTAACGGTCTAGCCTCTCACCAAGATGGCGGCCGGAGTGTATATACGTATCACGCACAGTAACAACGGTGCGTTGTATCATCGTTGTATTCTAACTTTGTTCATTGCCCCTTGCTCGTACTACTCTGTTTTACAGAAAGACCTTACCTCCTTATCCTTGCCTTAAGCCTTTTTCTACCCTTCTGCTTCCACTCGTGGTGTTACCTCTCTCAGGTGTATACTCAACAGCGGTTTTCTCTGGTAAGTTCACAGGAGTTTCTTTTCTCTTTTTCTTCGGTTGTCTGTTCCTACCTTCACATATTCTGCTCCCTTCTCGCCTGTCCGATACTCTGTCTGCTTCCAGTTCTTTTTTCCGCTGCACTCTTTCACCGCTATAATTATAGTTCTGTGCCGAATCCCCGGTTACCGCAGCCTCCACGGAGCCGCTGGTCCTACGCATCTTCTGCCTTCTGCGGTGCCGTTAGGATCTTGCGGTTTACCCAGACAATGTCTACCTTCTACGGCGTCTTCTGGGTATCAGTACTCTTCAAAAGGGGGTTGTCTGTCTCCTGTGGTGCCTGCTGGAACTTGAAGTCTCTCCATACTACTACTGGTCTTGTCCTTTGATTGCCTCAAAGTCTTCAGAACATTTCCACCTTTAAAGACCTTTTTCGTCACAGCGGAATTCACAGATACTCCTTTCTGACAGGAGAAAGACCTGCTACACAGGGTTTTTTGCCAAACGGCTTTTTCCCTGAAGTTTTGGGACTGGCTCCTGGGGGATCACCTGACTTGGTTCCCATCCGGTCAGGGTGGCCTCCGAGGAGCCACGTCCTTATTTACGTCAAAAGAAAACCAAGGAGAAGACGGAATCTAAAAAGTATCGAAGAAGACAGGATTGGTCGACTTCTACGGGATCCACTGGAGATTCAGGTGAGGAGGAGTTGGGCAAAAGAAAAGGGGAAGTTGGTAGTTTTGACAGTATACAACGCCCAGAAAGTACCCAGATGGCTACTCCAGAACAGATACAGGAGATGTGTAATGCCATCCAAAACCTACGAGTGGATATGCAAGCACTCCAGGCTGAGAACCAAACATTGCGTAACCAAGCCGCAATCAGGGATGAAGGAAGAGGAGAATTACCGGCAATGCCTTTTTCCATGCCCAAGTACGACGGAAACCCAAAGGGCATAAAGGATTTCCTGGATTCTTGCTCTGTGTACTTTTCTTTTAGAAGAAGAACCTTCGAGTCCGGAAGAACCCGGGTAGGGTTCTTGATCTCCAACCTGACAGGCAATGCCTTAAGATGGGCAACACCTTTGGTGACGGCTGATGATCCGTCAGTGAATGACTATGCCTTATTTGTTCGCAATTTACAGACACGGTTTGAGAGACCAGAAGTCCAGTACTCAACGTATGAGGCACTGTTGGATGTGAGACAAGGGAACCAAGATGTACAATCCTACGTATCTCAATTCCAAGGGTTGGCTACCTTGGCTGGATGGCCGGAAACGGCTCAGCAGACAATATTCCGTAGAGGTCTCCAAGATGAGATAAAGGATGAATTAGCTCGAGTGGCCAGACCAGACACTTTTGCGGAACTAGTAACCTTGGTGCTACGGATCGAATACAGAATGAATGAGAGACGTCATGAGAGGAAGAGAGCACGAGGAGGCCAGCTGAACTATAACCCTCCTCCAATTCCGAGGGAAAGAACCTCCACCGAGGAACCAATGCAGATAGGTGCTACTCGTGGACCTTTGACATCAGACGAAAGAAGACGCAGGTGAGAACTGAACTTATGTATGTACTGTGGTTCTCCCAAACATCAATTGAAGGATTGTACCGAGACTCCTTCCCGACGTTCGGGAAACGCTCAACCTCGTCCCTCTGCAAGGGAGGTAACGGGGAGAGTAGCACAAGTCCTTGCAACCCCACAGGATCTGGGAAAGGAATAGAGAACAACAGTCTAATGATTTTCCGAGTATCACTAACCACAACAACTGGAAGTTGTATTTCGGTTCTAGCCATGTTAGACTGCGGAGCAGCAGGCAACTTTATTGACATTACCTGGGCTAAGAACAATATGATCATCCTCCAACCCAAGAAGAAGGCAATACCAGTAGAGGGAGTTGATGGCTGTCCCTTATCCTCTGGACCTATCACCATGGAAACGCTACCCATGCTAGTATCTATGGGTAACCATCATGAAGAGATTACTTTCGATGTGATTAGAGCAGCACACTTTCCTCTCATACTGGGAATACCATGGTTGAGACTTCATAACCCGTGCATCAACTGGAGTACCAACCGACTGAGTTTCGATTCCGAATTCTGCAGCAAAGTCTGTATCAAGGTTCCGTACCCAGAGGTACAATCCGCCAACCTGGTAGTTCAACCTCAGTTGACGATATCAGCTATTCCGATGCAATACAAGGAATACGAGGATGTATTTGAAGACGTCCTGCCCAAACTCCTTCCACCTCATCGCCCTGAGGACTGCAGCATCGAACTTAAGGAAGACGTACCCTTGCCCTTTGGAAGAATGTATCCATTGTCCCAACTGGAACGGACTGCACTTAAGGAATATCTTGAATCCAACCTCAGCAACGGACTGATAAGACGATCAAAATCATCAGGCGGTGCATCTTTGTTTTTTGTAGCTAAGAAGGGTACCAAAGAGCTCCGCCCCTGTATCGATTATCGTGGATTGAACAGTATTACTGTTCGGGACAGATACCCTATGCCCCTCATCAGGGATATTCTAGAGGCTGTTAAAGACTCACAAATCTTCACTAAGATTGACTTACGAGGAGCCTATCATTTGCTAAGGATACGTCATGGCGATGAATGGAAGACCGCCTTTCGAACACCGTTGGGGTTGTTCGAATATTACGTAATGCCTTTTGGTCTTGTTAATGCCCCAGCGGTGTTCCAGAGATTCATGGATCGGGTGTTTTCAGACTTGCTGAACATATCTGTTGTAGTTTATCTGGATGATATCCTGGTATTCTCCAGCTCACTACACGAACACCGTACCCAGGTTAAGGAGGTTCTTCGCAGGCTAAGAGAGAACGATCTGTTCACCAAACCTGAGAAGTGTTCATTTGAGGTTACAGAGATACCTTATCTTGGATTCATCATCTCATCTACAGGTATACGGATGGATGCAGATAAGGTTAAGGCCATTCTTAGATGGCCTGATCTATCATCTGTCAAGGAGGTTCAACGCTTTCTCGGTCTGGCGAATTTCTATCGCCGCTTTATACGACATTTCTCTGAGATAGTGTTACCCCTTACCTCACTCCTTAAGAAGGGTGTTCTTTTTTCCTGGAATCCAGCGGTCCAGAAAGCATTTGCCACACTAAAGGAACTGTTTACCACAGCACCTGTTCTGATACAACCCGACCAGTCAAAGCCTTTCATAGTTGAGACTGATGCCTCCGGTGGCGCTCTGGGAGCGGTACTCTTGCAGGAAGACAAGGAAGGACAGGAACACCCTATCGCCTACTATTCACGAACGCTTACCATCAGTGAGCAAAATTATTCTGTGCTCGAGCGAGAGTTGTTGGCCATGAGAATGGCTTGTGAAGAGTGGAGACACCTCTTACAAGGAGCAACCAATCCATTCCTCATACGTACCGACCATAGAAATCTAAAGGTCCTTCAGCAGATGGAATGTCATAACTCTCGTCATGCTCGCTGGGCCTATTACTTTTCGACTTTTGATTTCCAGATTACTTACATACCAGGTACATTGAACGGAGTGGCTGATGCTCTTTCCAGAAGATGGCCTGAATCCGGACAGGAAAGGACGGCGTTGGTCAATATAGAGAAGTTGTTACCCAAACAACGATTCATAGCCACGATCAATCTTTATCTCCAAAAGGTACAGGAAGGTTATAAAACATGCACTAAACAGACACCTGCTTCCAAGGATCTGCAAGAGATAAAAGGGTTATGGTTCTACAAGTCAGCTCTTTTTCTACCCTCTCCAGAGCTTCAACAACAAGCACTCAGTTTATGTCATGATCTTCCCCTGGCTGGACATAGAGGACAAAAAGCCACATATGAGCTACTTACACGAAGTTTTTGGTGGCCTTCGGTGAATTCTGACGTCAAGTCATATGTCAAGTCTTGTTCAGTTTGTGCCAGTGCAAAGGTATCTAGGCAGAAACCCATCGGTTTACTACAACAACCCGAGCTTCCCACTCGTCCCTGGGAAAACATCTCTATGGATTTTATTGTGGACCTACCTTCTTCTCAGGGAAGAACAGCAGTAATGGTAACGATTGATTCGTTTTCCAAACAAGCCCATTTCTCTTCTCTGAAAGGAGTACCCTCGGCAGCAGAAACTGCCTCTGTGTTTCTTAGAGACATAGTAAGACTACATGGACTACCCCGAGTGATCATTTCCGATAGGGGTGTACAGTTCACTTCAAAGTTTTGGTCCATACTTTGTAAGGAGCTAGGAATTCATAGAGCTATGTCGTCGGGTTATCACCCGCAGTCAAATGGACAGACGGAGAGACTCAATGCCACTCTTGAAGAGTACCTCCGTTGTTTCTGTAATAAGGAACAGGACGACTGGAATTCCTTGATCCCCATGGCAGAATTTGTTTACAACAATACTTATCACACCTCTATCGGTATGAGTCCGTTTTTGTGTACTTACGGCTATCACCATCACTCCTTCCCCAAGATCGGATTTATCGATACCAAGGCACCGTCTGTGGATAAAGCCTTGGCTGAGATCCAACAATTACATACCTCTGCTCTACATACCTTGGAAGAGAGCAGAAAAAACTCCAAGAAGTACGCAGACAAGAAAAGAAGACCAGTCCCTCAATGGGGTCCAGGGTCGTTAGTCTGGCTATCCACCAGGTACTTACCCAGGTGGGCGAGACTAGGCAAATTCACCCCAAGATATATAGGTCCTTTTCGGATAGAGACTAAGATCAATCCTGTGGCATACAAACTAAAGCTACCTGCTCGTTTCAGTAGAATACACCCAGTATTCCACACTTCCTTGTTGAAGGAACATATCGAGGATCCTTTTCACAGAAGAACTAGGAAGAAGGACATCAAGACGTCTCTGATTCCTGAAGAGTACGAGGTAGCCAGATTGATGGATTCACGCTACAAACAGGGAACATTGCAATATCTGGTCCATTGGAAGGGTTACCCAAATTCCGAAAGAACTTGGGAACCTAGATCGCATCTACATGCCCCAGAACTAATCAAGAAGTTCCACAGATTGTTTCCGGGTAAGCCGGGAGGTTTCCGGCATTAAAAGGGGGCATACTGTTATGCACCAGCCATGGAAGTTATGGTATAGGTGGAGATACACCTAGCATGGTTGCCTTCTATGTCTAATTAACGGTCTAGCCTCTCACCAAGATGGCGGCCGGAGCGTATATACGTATCACGCACAGTAACAACGGTGCGTTGTATCATCGTTGTATTCTAACTTTGTTCATTGCCCCTTGCTCGTACTACTCTGTTTTACAGAAAGACCTTACCTCCTTATCCTTGCCTTAAGCCTTTTTCTACCCTTCTGCTTCCACTCGCGGTGTTACCTCTCTCAGGTGTATACTCAACAGCGGTTTTCTCTAGTAAGTTCACAGGAGTTTCTTTTCTCTTTTTCTTCGGTTGTCTGTTCCTACCTTCACATATTCTGCTCCCTTCTCGCCTGTCCGATACTCTGTCTGCTTCCAGTTCTTTTTTCCGCAGCACTCTTTCACCGCTATAATTATAGTTCTGTGCCGAAGCCCCGGTTACCGCAGCCTCCACGGAGCCGCTGGTCCTACGCATCTTCTGCCTTCTGCGGTGCCGTTAGGATCTTGCGGTTTACCCAGACAACGTCTACCTTCTACGGCGTCTTCTGGGTATCAGTACTCTTCAAAAAGGGGTTGTCTGTCTCCTGTGGTGCCTGCTGGAACTTGAAGTCTCTCCATACTACTACTGGTCTTGTCCTTTGATTGCCTCAAAGTCTTCAGAACATTTCCACCTTTAAAGACCTTTTTCGTCACAGCGGAATTCACAGATACTCCTTTCTGACAGGAGAAAGACCTGCTACACAGGGTTTTTTGCCAAACGGCTTTTTCCCTGAAGTTTTGGGACTGGCTCCTGGGGGATCACCTGACTTGGTTCCCATCCGGTCAGGGTGGCCTCCGAGGAGCCACGTCCTTATTTACGTCAAAAGAAAACCAAAGAGAAGACGGAATCTAAAAAGTATCGAAGAAGACAGGATTGGTCGACTTCTACGGGATCCACTGGAGATTCAGGTGAGGAGGAGTTGGGCAAAAGAAAAGGGGAAGTTGGTAGTTTTGACAGGTTTTGAAAGGCCTTTTCTGCTTCTTTAGTCCACTGGAAGCATTTATTCTTCCACAAAAGAGCTGTGCTGGGGTGTACAAGATGTGAAAAATCAGGAATGAATCTGCGGTCAAAATTCGCAAATCCAAGCATACTCTGTACCCCTTTAATTGAGGTAGGTAAGGGCCACTTGAGGATTGCATCCACCTTTTGTGAATCCATTCGAACTCCATTTGGGGTCAGGATAAATGCAAGGAATTCGACTTCCGAAGTATGAAAAACGCACTTTTGCAATTTTGCATATCATTTATGCTGACATAGTTTTTCTAATACAGCATGAACATGTTTCACATGGTCCTGTTCAGATGAAGAGTATACTAAAATGTCGTCTATGTATACAACAACACAGACACAGACGTCTATGAGTTCGCGAAGGACATCGTTCATAAAATATTGGAAAGCTGCCTGTGCATTTTAAAGCCCGAAAGGCATCACCTGGTATTCGAACAATCTGTATTTGGTACAGAAGGCAGTCTTCCATTCGTCGCCCTTTTTTACGCATACTAGATGATACGCCCCTCAAAGGTCCAACTTAGTGTAGATACAAGCATCTTTCACTTGATCCAGTAGTTCTGGGATCAGGGGCAATGGGTATCGGTTTTTTACCGTTATTTGATTTAATGCGCGATAGTCAATACAAGTCCTGAGGTCCTCTTCCTTTTTAGGAACAAAGAATAAAGACGATGCCGCCGGAGACTTGGACGGGCGAATGAAGCCATTAGCTAGGTATTGATCCAAATATTGCCGTAAATGAAGATTTTCGGGTTCTGTGAGGGCATCGATTCTACTGCATGGGACTTGAGCGCCAGGTAGGAGATCGATCCTGCAATCGTATGATCTGTGGGGTGGTAACGTGTTTGCTTGGTCTTTTTGGAAAACATTCTGAAATTCCTGGGGTAGCTGAGTTGTCGGATTCGTGACCGTAGCCAGTTTTTTGATCAAAGTTCTTTCAGGGTAACAAGTGTGTGCACAATCCGAGAAGGTCACTCTCTTTTCTCGTCAGTCAATACAAGGATTATGAGTTTCCAACCATGGCATCCCCAGAATTATTTGGAACTGTGGGGCCTTGATTAAGTCAAACACAATGTTCTCTCAATGCCCATCCTGACCCAACAGTGTCATCTCCATAGTTGAATGAGTTACTGGACCGGAAGCTATTTCGGTCCCATCAACGGTGGTGATTACATCAGTTGTGGTTTTTTCGCAAAGAGACAGGTTCATCCTTGTAGCCAATTCTTGATCCATATAGTTTCCTATGGCTTCGCTATCAATGTATGCTCTCACTGCGTGCATACGAGATGGCTGTCAATGAGCTATAAGGACCATTGGTATGATTAGGTGTGAGGTCTGAGTGTCCTTCTTCATGCTCGGCAAGCGGACCTCTACGCTTGTCGTGCGTGGTCGTTTCCCGGCTCTGATTCCATATTAATTTTGTCAGTGACTCCTACCACCTTCTTAGGTGGTTTCACTGGGCAATCCCGTAAAAAATACCCCGAGGTTCCACAATACAAACACAATTGTAACTGTCGCCTTCTGTCCCTTTGTTTTTGAGTCAAAGGTCCTTTAACCCCCCAATTTGCATGGGTTCTGGTACATCAGTTCCTTTGGGGGTGACGTTGTCCTTAGGTCTTACCAATACTCGATTCTTGAATCTAGCCCGATCAGCCTTTCGATTCTGAAGTCTGTGATCTAACTGAACGACCAGGTCAATGTATTCAGCACATTCTTGAGGTGGGTTCACTACTTGTGCTAAAACGTCTTTTAGTTCACCTCGTAGCCCACAATGAAATAGCGTAATCCGCTTGACTTCTGGCCATCCGGTTTCTACCACCAACCTATTGAAAGTTGCGATGTAGGTCAGCAAATCCTGGTTACCCTGACGCAAGGACAAAAGTTTGTTATCCAAAGCTTGGTCTTGAGAATGTCGGCCAAAAAGCCTTTCCATGCTTAGTTGAAAACCCTGAAAATCCCGAAGAAGAGGGTCATCCTGGTTGACTAGTGGAATAGACCAATCGGCTACACTGCCGCTGAGATACAATAGTACAAAGGCTACCTTTGCTTGATCATTTGGAAAGGCTCCAGGTCTACATAAAATGTGCAGGCGGCACTGGATCATAAACACGGTGAACCTTTTAGGGTCCCCCGCAAAGCGTTCTGGTGGGGCTAAAGGGACTATCCCTGGTAAAATCACTTGTACTGGATTACTTGATTGAGCTTGGGCAGGAGCTCCCCCGAGTCCAGGTAAAGGTGTGTGTCCTGTTCGAGCTTGAAGTAATTGTCTGGCGAGATCATCCGTACGTTCTTTTGCCACAATCAGTTCTCTCCTGAGAGCATTAGTCTCTTGACGGGCGGAATGCACTTCAGCCCTAAATTCCCCCAGTAGTTGGGCTAATTGGTCAGTCTCTGAGGTCTCCATGACGCCCGGGTGGAGATTTGTAGTAAGGCTTTGCGTTCTGTCACGCTCACCTGGATTCCACGGGGGCAGCGAACGAAGCTGGACTGCTGCGGTCTCCACCAGTGTGAGTGGTAGCGAAGTTATGATCGACTGCACTTGCCCACTCAGTTTTGTCTGCCTGGCCCGCAAGAGGATTTTCCTAGAAGCAGTAAAGGGAATTAGCCACCCGTGGTAGAGGGGTTAACACTAACACTATCTTCTCGAAAACTTAGTATTCCCCTTCGTAAAGTCTCACCTTATAGTTCGGAAGGATAAACTCTCCATCCTGCGTTTGGAGTATAGGGGCGCCTAGAACTTCAGTTACTTCACTGATCCGAAGGTATTTGGCAGAGTTCCAGACAAATAATGACTCCGAGGTAAGTTGTGTGTAAACCAAATGTATAGTTCTTTTAGAGTTCAAATGTCTGTTTATTCACTCATGCTCCTTTCATACCTTTCCCCATGCATCGTGGTCCGAGGAGCGAGTTCGCCTCGATGGATGAAGGTAGCGCCTTGGTAAGAGTTAGTTTGCACCAAGCTCTGTTTAGCAAGTAATATTGTTCCAAGTGCGATTAACCAATAGTTCTCTATCTTCGTTGCAGGTGCGGCACCTTTGCGAAAATGTTGAGCATAGAATGGTGACCAGCGCTGCGTTGTGCAGTAATATGCCAAGTAAGTATCTTGCGGTAAGTAAGAGAATGCCTTTGGCGGAACCCCACTCACCTTTTGTTTGTTCTTGTTTTTTCAGATGCTGATGTTGCGAGCAGCGATTCAATGGGCACCGCGCTGGGTCGTGAAGATGCTCTAATGATACGTGAGTATCGCACGCCGCTCCAGCTGGCAATGCGACGTGGTTGTTTTGAATGTTTTTTCCCTTTCTCACAGGTGCGGCTGCTGCAGGAGAAGATGATGACCAAATGGGAATCTTCCTGTTTTAACCTTCTCTTCTTCTTCCCTTTTCTCAGCTCCGGACACAAACGGGTGTAGCTGTAGACTGAATACTGGACTACAGACACGGTGAGCGTTACACTGCTGAGATGCAGAATAACGCGAAGCGTGTGCTGCTCTTTGGGCGTGGTTTAAATAGCATCAAAAAAGTAGTTCCCAGGTAAAGAGTTCCAGTACCACACCCAAGTAGTAAAATAGTTTCTAAAGGAAAGTAGTCCCTTCATAGCCTCATGATGGCCTGTACATGAGTTCTTTGCAGGATGACATGCACAGTTTAAAGATGGCAATATGAGCCTGGTGCCTACGGCGCCAGGACTGAACCCATATAGCCCCTAGACGGGGTTTTGGGAATTCCTGGGTCTTCGTGGATGCCTGTTCCCTGGATAGATGGATCTGTTCCGGATGTCTGGGGGCAGGCATTGTGACACCACCCTCCTTCCAATTGCTGTTAAAGACTTGCATAATGACAATGAAACTAATGAGTATGATGGGGACTATGTTTAGCCAAATGAACTCAACCAAATAAATGTTATTGCACCGACCACCAGAGACCCTACCTCACTTTATATTGCTGCTACCAGAACCGCTAGCTGAACAGACAGTGAATAATGTTAATGACACAGCATGGGCAGGGGTGTTCCCAATACACTACCGAAAGGTTAGAAGTTACCACAAAGGGGGAAAAAGGAGAGGAAAAAGGGGGGCGGTTGGGAAAAGATATGACATCTACCATGGCCTGGGATTAGACGAAACAGAAGACCCCTGCCACCGCAACCAGTCAAATAAATGGGACACAGACATGAGTGCCACAGCAAAACAAGCTACAAATGAGAGCTGCTATGTCTGCTCACTCATACCGCACTCATCAGGGACACCCAAAAGACTGGTGCCACAAGAGGTACCCTTGTCAGACGCCCAATGTTTAATTCATCTCGTATTGTGTAGGATTTGGAGCTCCTTCCAGGTACACACAGTTACAATAGAGATGCTGCAGAACAAGAGAACATGCACAAGCAGACGCCAAGGAGTCATTTGCATTAAAGAACCATTCTTCGTCATAAAAGGAACAATATTCGCAGAAAACAAATAGCATTATGAAACAATCGAGTGCAAAGCTGAGGCACTCAGTGGACTCACTGAAGAGAACTTTCAATGGGTAAAAGAAACATGTACCCCCGTCTGGTCCCAGCACATTGCCAAACTCACGTGGATCATTGCGCTAGAAAAGCCAATCAAGACGCAAAAAGAAATACCACATGCACTATGCTTTCACAGAGAAGGAAAAGTGCCCATGGGTGCCAATAAACAATGCAACAAGACAATTATCATCCCAGACATTAAGAAAGGAACAGCGGCACTCATGGATATGTATTGGATCTGTGGCAAACAAGCATACCTGCACCTCCCGGGATCGTGGAAGGGCACTTGTGCCCTAGCCACCCTACATTCGGCCCTGATGGTAATCCCAGAAAGTCACATCCAAGGTGGAAAGGGAGAATCGGCTGGCAAATCATCGGCTGGCATATCGGCGGCAGGGCAATCGGCTGACACTTCAGCATGCCCCAACCAGTGGTAACAGAGCCTCCAGCATATGAACTGTTGTCAGAAAATGACTTAAAAGACATAGGGCCTCATTACACGGAAGGCGGTAATCCAGGGTGCTATTAGCACCCTGGACCATGCCGGTAAATTACCGGCACCGCCTTGGCGGAAAGGGGATTTACCGCCCCATTCCAAGGTTGGAGGGGCGGTAAATCCCCCTTCCGCCATTGCCCATTCCCATTTCTGCCCCATAGGGCTCTATGGGAATGGGGAAGGCGCTAATTACGGCACCGCAATTTTGCGGTGCCGTAATTAGCTCCGAGGTCCCTTAGCGGGTTGGTACTTAACGCCTGCAAGAAGCAGGCGTTAATTCCTCCAACCCGCAAAGGGACCTCGTAGTACGGCGGTAAGGGTTAACGGTCACCGTTGCCATTAACGGTGACCGTTAACCCTTACCGCCGTCCGTGTAATGAGGCCCATACTCTCTCGCAAAAGAAAATCATCAAATTACATCTCCTCCGAATCATCTGCTGTTCTTGCTGAGATCCTGGCAAAGTTTAAGCTCTTTAACTCCACAGAGACATTCTTTGCTTCGCTCCTAACGCCAGGGCTCCAGGCCCGAACTAACGCCAAGTGGTTACAAATAGTCTGCTGGGAGCTGATCCTACTCGCCAACGACACTGAAGAAGGGTTCAATGTCATAAAAGTTGAACGTCATGCTTTGTGCCTAATCACAATGCAGAACCGATACGTCCTAGATCTACTCACAGCAATGGACGTCAGTGTTTGCCAAAAAATCGGGAGCGCATGTTGCACATTTGTGCCCTCTGAAGATGCAGATAATGGAACACTTTCCCATTGATCTCAGCAGTACACAGCCTGGGAGAAAGGACGTCGTAAGAAGGAGGAGTAGAACCAAGCACTTGGTTTGACAACATGTTCAGCTGGATACCGTCCTGGTTCTACACCATGATGAAAATATTTGTTCCTGTCTTCGTCCTCATAATGCTATATTTCTGTGTGTGCCAATTAGGTATCCGATGTTGTGCAAAATCTATGCCTAATTCAACAATGATGTTGGTAACGATGGGCCGACAACGGTAACAACTATGATAGATGCACAAATGCAAACTGGGGAACCTAACCAACCAAAATATCGCATGACAGCGGTATACCACCAGAATGGGGATAGGGTTGACAATTTGTATCACACCACCATAAAAGAACCAAGAGAGCTGCAATGGTACAATGAAGTGTGGGTGGACCTGGATGGGGATGGAGGGCTATATATGACATGCACCCCTGATGAGTATGCAAGGAAAGGGCACAGTCTGAAGAGTGTGTGTAGGGCATGGATGCCCATAAAAGGTACACCAGCCTGGGATGAAGCAATAGCTGAAGCTGAGTATTATCAAAAAGAGAACAAAAGAACTGATAGTTTGTTACTTTAGATGTAACGAAAGGGGTAATGTGTGGGAGTGAGGGGCCAGTAGGCCCCCGTCCCTCCCTTCCTTTAGTACAAACTTGGACCATGTGCCTCCAATGGTGGGGAGTGCCCCCGTTGCCCTTATGTAATGCCAGCATCGGTTGGCACTTGCATAGATGGGGCTGTTGCGCAGGACACAGGGCATCCATGTTGTGCCCCCTTGACTCCATTTTGGTAACTAGGCCTCACTGTGATAGTACAAAAAGGCTTCGCTCCCCTTTGCAGTGCTGCGTACACCGCGCACATGGCCCCCACCTTTTCTCTCACTGTGTCTGGAAAACTCTGCAACCCCATTCTCACGCTCAAGCCGGAGGTAATTGCAACAAAGAACAAATGTAACATCTCACTCTTCCTCTGAGATCACTGCCTTGCGTGTGAACCAGCTTGAGCCAGGCTCTGTAGCTCATCCATCTCCACAAATCTGTCCATGCCCACTCACCCTCGCTATTGGAAAATTACTGCCAGTGTAACCCTGTGTCCCTGCAAGGTATTCTCTTGATGTACCAGATATGCGACCTCGCCACAATGCCCACCTAACCGGACCCCAACTAACATTAGACCTTTGTTGCAGTATATTGTGTCTCACTACTAAAAACCGCCAACCTGCCTTAGATTCTTTATGAGCCCAGACCCTCGCTTCAATCAATGTTATCATGTTGGTCAAAACCCTTAACCTGATGCTCCGTATAAGCCTCAGTTATTAATGATGTAAATACATGAATGAAGTTTATAGGTTTACAATGATTTGTTCAAAAGAGTTTCAATGATCACTATTTAGTGCATGCTTCACTAAGACGTATTATGTTAGCTTAGTTAGTGGCCATCCCACTTCACAGCAACCTGACCTTCACCCCTCCTTGCCGCTGACAGCCGGACCACGTGATGTTCACCCTCCCGCCAAAGGAGCAACCAATCCGGATGAAACAGTGCCACCACAAATATATAGTGCTATAATGTCTACCCAATCCTGCACTGACTTAGTACCCTATGTTGATTGCGTCATCTGTGATGATTTTTCTCTTTATAATGTGATGTAATTGAAACGTTTGCCAGAGCGCTCTCAGGCAGCAGAGTTCTTTGGAGGCCAATTCTATATAAAACATTTTGAACTCTCGCACCTACCTGTTCTCTTAGCCTCATTCCCAGTCTGGGGTGTGTCTCATTTATTCTTATTGCACGTTTAAGACGGGGAGGACTCTTACACCTTCCCATGGGGAATCACAACATTGGGCAGCAGGTCGATGGTACAATTGAAGGGTCTGTGAGGTGGTAAAGGTATTTGCCCAAGTTCAGTGAACACACTGTGGAATTCAGAGTAGTCTTGAGGCACCAGAGACAAGGAACAAAGCCGAGATGACCTGTTACCCAAGAAGAGGGGTGCGGCCGCAGTGGTACTCTGAGTGGTCCTGGAGGAACAGCATTCCTGGGAGCAGCGGGCTGATGCAAACTCCAAGGTCTGTGTTTCCCAATCGATGCTAGGGTTGTGACGCAACAGCCAGGGCATTACCAAAACAATTGGGTAGGAGGGCGACTTGATCACATCCAAGGAGAGGGTTTCCCAATGTTCATTGATCTGTAGAAGCAATGCCCCGGTGTGTTGACGTATAGGGCCAGAGGACAACAGAGTCCCGTCAATGACCTCCACCAATGTGGCACAGTCCTTGGAGTGTAGCAGTATTCCGTTGTTGATTGCAAAGGCTGCATCAATATAGTTGCCAGAGGCACCGCAGTCCAAAAGACCTGGGACTTCTACCACCTTGTTCTGCCAAGTCATTTGTTTTCAATACCAACAGAACTACCGGCTGCACGGGCTGAAGGACCACTTCGGAATCTGGAAGGTCTGAGAGGGAGGAGGGCCTGTCGTTGCCTTCCCCATACATGACAGGCCTGTTAGTTTTCCGACTTCCTCAGAGGGCGCAGAGGACAGGTAACTAGGTAATGGCCCGCGGCCAGCAATATATACACAAACGAAGATTCCTTCGACGTCTTTTCTCAGCCTCTGTCAAGGGACCCCTTACGGTGCCCAACTGCATGGGTTCTGGGCCTGCTTCTGTGGAGCCTGTTACCCCCATTGGTGTGGTTGATGGTCTAGGAAACGCCCTCCCAACCCAACATCTTTCACCTCTTTGTTCAGCCAGCCCATGATCGATACGAAGCACCTGTTCCACGAGCATCTACAGAGAATCGGGTTCTGGGATATGTAGTAGTTTGTCTTTGTACTCCTCTCTCAACTCCTGACGAAATAAGGTTTTCTGGGTTATTTCTGGCCATTTTGAGTCAGTTGCCAGTTGCCGGAAACAGCTGATGCAAGTGATGATGTCACTGGAACCCTGTTTGATATCCATCAGATGATTCTGTGCAGCCATCCAAAGACATCCAAAAACGCTTTACCGAAGGCCGCAAAGTCATTGAGGATAGGGGTGTTGGTTGAAACCATGGGAGCGGGCCAAGCAAGTGCATTCCCGGTTAGATTACCCAATATATATCTGATCTTGGCTTTGTCCTGATTGAAGTGGGTGGGCCGAAAGAGGAAATTAATCTTGCAATGGTTTCAGAATTCGGCCGCACGTCTGGGATCACTGTTGAATTTCAATGGCGAGGTGTGAGCCGTGGTGCTCTCGACCTGGGATTTTACTCTGGCTCTCTGGACCACCACCTGTCGTAGAGCAATGTTTTCTTGGTGGAGTGTGGCCGTTTCAGAACAAAGAGCCCGTATTTCCTCCCAAAGTTCCTGGGCTTCATCCATCTCGGAGTCGATTGTTAGGCATATCAATCTGTTAAGGAAAGCATCCTGTGGGCACTGTATACCTGAGCTTCCAGATGAGGGACGCAGAGAGGTATCCAGTCTGTCCAGAAGGGTGAAGAGAAGGTAAGGTAACGCAAGGAACCAGTCCAACACCCACCCGTAGAAACACTGGGTCTAAAGTGGACTGGCTCCCAACGCCACGGAAAGGTGCTTCCCTGATTAGCGTGGCATCAGGACAGTGCATGCACGGGTAGAGAAGGCCGGTTTCTTGATGGACAAGGTATGCTGGATTCCGTCGTCAGATGTTGGTCTCAGGAGGCCAGGTGTGATATACGAATGGCAGATGATGGTCTTCAGTGGCAAGGTACCCAGGCAGAGACTGGAGGCTGGGCCAAAGTAATTCCAGAGGAATCAAGAAACAGGAAAATCAGACTGGGGATGGCTGGACAGGAGAGCACCAGGAAGCCTGGGAAACCAAGGAAAACGGGGAACCCAGGGAAGCCAAAGGAACCAAGGAAAGCTGGAAAACCAGGGACGCCAGGGGAACCAAGATAGCAAGAAGACCTAGGGAACCAGGGAGGCCAAAGGACTGAAAAGCCAAAAAGACCAAAAGACCAAAGAGCCGGGGAGACCCAAGGACCAGAGAGCCAGGGAGACCCATGGACAAGAGAGCCAGGCAGACCCAAGAGGGGCAGAGACAAGGGGATCAAGGAATCGAAAGGGAATGGAACAAAGCCAGGATGGCAAACGGAGCTTAGCGAGCGATACAGGAAACAAACCACATTGAGATGCGGTTTGCTTCCTGGATCATAGCCCTAATGAAGGACCGTCACCAGAACAAGGCTTGCAACGCAAGCTCGCGTTGCTCCAGTGCTGAACGGACCGCGCATGTGTGTAAGGCTGGACAAGGCGGCCCCTGCATCCGCGTATCCAAGTGTATGGAGGAACCCAAGGGAACGGAGACCACAAGAGAACGCAGCCTCCATAAACGACACCAAGGGTAGACCCTCCACAATGGGGTCCGCCGGACCTGGCGGTACCGTCCCGCCGACCAGGTAAGTGACATGGCAATTAAGGAAAAAAAGAATTGCCAAAACCAAAGAAGGGTAATTGAGGGAGAACAAAGATGGCAAAGTGGAAGTTCTCCTTGTAACAATTTTCAAGGGGGAGAGGAATATAATCTGCATTGGCTGGGGCAAATGAATCAGAGTGAGAGACATTGTCAATGTGTTATGACTTATTTATGAAACAGTTGTTGATTTAATTTTGTACACATTGAGGATTTAAATGTGGAATGTTTGAAGCAGCCTTACCACAGAGTACTTGTAGTAGTGGTTGGAGTTTTATCCTGGCAGGTGAGCACATCAGGAAAGGGACTATTAGTGGTTAGTCCTGGCAGGTTAGTGGACCAGGAAGAAGATATTAAAGTACTGTATAATGTGGTAGAAGGTTGTGGAGGCAAGAAAGTGACAAGTCCATTATTACGTTGTGATGAACTGTGGAAAAACCATCCTGACAAAACCTTATTGTTTATGAAGAAAGGGTTGTTCTCCAAAGAAGATACATTATATTTAATACAGACTGCAAGTGTGAAGACAGAGACTTTTTGTTTATCAAGCAAGAACTGTGGAATTGTGATAATCATTTTGAAGAGTGATAAAGCCTGTTTAGCAACAAGATAATTCAAGTGCCAAGTGAAAGACTTATGAAGTGAAAAGAACTTTGTATTGTATTTGGATCAGAATTTGGCTATTGAAAAGAACTTTCTTGATTTGAACTTTGGTTTGGAAAATCCTGGGGAAGGGGACCCGGCCCTGGTTGGAAGGATATATGTTTAAAGAGTTTATATTTGAATATAACTGTTATATTGTTCCATTTAAACAGCCATATACCATCATACCTGTATGATTCCTTTGTATATATGTATAAGTGTAAGGGACAGATACCTTTTATTAGAATGTTTTCCTTTAGTCTTAGTTGGACAGTGTTGGGGAGAAGCTGGACCCCCCCCCCAGGGCAGTGGGGGGCCAGCAGCCATACCCTCACCAGCTATGGGAGGCCCCAACACCTCCCATATGGCCCCCAGAAATGCAACAGAGTCCCAAGCAGGCAGCAGCATGTTTCAAACTGCATTTATTTCTGGGCAAATAAAAGAAAAAAAAACACACAGAGCATCGTGCACATCGCGAGTTCAGGCGCCGTCTCCCCCGGGGCTGGCTTGCAAGCCAGCTTTGTAATCACACTGCAGGCTGACCTCACAGAATTGGATCAGCTCCCAGAAACCTATCTCCTCCTGCTATTGGCTGCTAAGTGGTAGGTTACCTATGTAGCCCTTATAGAGAGCCTGACAATTGGGTGTTAGCCTTTCTGCGTCAGTGGGTTGATTTAGCTGTGCCAGCCCCCATTACCTAATTCTATCCTGTTACATTATGACTTTGTTCCCATAACTTTTTAGCTGAACAAGCAGTTCGCACCTGGGCTCTGGGCGCAGATTGGCTGGGCTGCGCCATTCTTGTTACAATTTATGTTTCACATGTTGTGCGAGTCCTTGAGAAAATGTCTTTCTTTCCCAGAAAGAAAAAAAAAGCACACTGGGTTGCCGTGATTTATTCGCATTTGTGGCAGTCTTATCTTGAATGTGCGGCCTTGGCAGTTCGGGGGTTTTGCGAGGAATGTTTGTCTGCAGAAAGCAATTTTATCTTGAATTTGCGGCCTTGGCAGTTCGGGGGTTTTGCGAGGAACATTGATGAGGCTCCCGCAGCCAGTGTTCAGTGAGTGAAATGAACTTGGCTGTAATTTTCCTGAAACATGGCTTTACACTGTGCATTTAGACCATGTTAATTCATATAGGCATTTGCAAGCCTTTAAACAGGGATTTTTGTGTTTGTAGATTCTGATATTGCAGCATTGATTCTAATGTAGCATGGAAGTTGCACTGTTGGTGAAGTGGGTGTGTTTCAGCATATTTGTCACCCATGGGTGCGCTGGGGCCTGGTTCAAATGATAAGTGCGCTCCTTGTTCTTCCTGCTGTTCTTCTATATATGCGCTTGGGGTGAGGGGGCATGGGTTTGGTCTCGATTTTCCCTCTTCAGTCCCCCCTCTGGTCGACTTTGTCGACCACACCACCAAGCAACATTCACCTCCTTCCGGTCTGCATATCTTTGTCAATTCCTTGAAGTGTCCATAATTTTCTGCATTGTTGTTGATGAACAGTACATATAGGAGTGTTCTCCTTCTGTGTTCCACCACACTTACTTCCCTTCGTACTTCCTCTGATCGCAGGGAGTGGCCACCTTCATTACTGCTGGAACCATGTTGCACACCGCTATCTTAGTCCGGCTCTTCCTTTCACCATATCTCTTATTTGCATTCCGATGTCTTCTTCTGTTGTTTTCTTGCAATGTATCTCTATCTTGCACAATGGTGCTGTGCTCGGTACTCGTCCTTCCGTTATCACCTTCAATCAACCAGGCAGTCATGATGTCATCCATTACCATGCAAGCACTAGCTAGTTCTTTGCTTTCTCTTTTCAGATGCATTTTTTGCTGATCATTCTTTGGTATGCTGGTACTTCACCCAATCATTCTTCTGTCTCGCTCGAGAAGTAATTCCCCCCTCTTTTTACTCCTCTGTCTGTTTCTCTTCTTCCGTTGTTTTCCATCTTTGTTAATGTGTCACTCTTCACATCTTCCTTGGTCATCACCAACAAGGGCATGCTGATGCGCACCAATGAACACTCTCCTCCCCAATTCAGTGGTAGTTTCTCTTGATCTTTGGATGCATGTGCTCAATAGTAGTCCATAAGCAGTGATGTTCCTGCTCTCATCTCGCAACTTCTCTCAACCTTCTCGCATCCAGAATGATTGTCCACTTCTTGTCACTGTTGTGCTGGTAACATAACGTTGGTACCTTAACATTATACGTCCTTCTTCAGTGACCATCTTTGCTCCTTTCTCTCACTCCGTTAGGCACTTATCATATTTTTGTCTCTTATTTTATTTTTTCTTCTCTCTTTTTGTTTTTCTTTCTTCTTTTATTATTTATTTATTTATTTATTTATTTTTTCAATCTCAATGTTGCTGTCTTCCCTTGCAATCTTCTTCGCACCTTGTCATACATGGGCGTCGTGCTCTGCTGTAGTAATTTCTGTTGTAATCAATTCTCTTCCGGCATATGTTAAAGAACAGTCAGGACAGCTCTCTCCAGTGGTGTCCCTACCAATTTTGTACATGTGTGCATGTTGTTGGTCACTTCTGCTATGTGTGTTATGTGTATGTTTTACTCCCTTTGTGTCTGCCCTTAACTCTCTTTACTTTAGCAGCAGCTTTTCCTTACCCACTGACGCCATAACTGTTCCTGCTTAGGTTAGGGAATGTTAGCAGGGGATACAGCGGTAATGCTCACTATTACATATAATTTTCAAAGTACCACCCCCATTATTTCGTTCATCATTAATAGTCCCATCGTGAAGGTAAAAGTCCTTATTTGCGTGCCCATAACCACTTACGCTGCTGGGTCCTTGCAGCTGATGAGATGATAAAGTTGCCCGCCTGAAAATCGCAAGAAAGGCGTTAATACGTTAGTACTTGTTAGTAACCTCAAGCTCCGCGAACTAAACAATCACTAAGGGCAAAAATCAAACCTCCCACTGGACATTTCGCCTTTTCAAAATTTCTCAATATGGGTAGGGAAAATCTTGGGCTGTTTATTCAATGGAAGCAAGGAAATATACTTCAGGGAAACATGCTCTAAGGGGTCTGAGGTTCTTGATAGGGTGGGCAATTGAGTGGGGAATGCTACACAATGTTTTAATCAGTAGGCCTCACAGTTTCTAATGGAAGATAACATTAAGGAAATTTCCTACACATTTCTAACAGCATACATACGCAACAACCTGCATGTGCGGGGAAAAGAGAAGAAACAAAACAGTGTTACAGCTGTAGGTGCACAAAATGTAATATGAAACTCAATTAAACTTTGGAAATGCGTGTGTCAGTCCCTATTCTAGTTGCTAGTGTGCGTTGGACCATAGGATGGCCATGTTTCCCTAACTCGGGAGTGTTCGTGCTATTTTGCAGTTCATGAAAATCTCTTGCGTTGGCCCTGTTGATCGTTGCTCCCTCGTTGCCAGGGTGGCCACCGCTTTGTAGGGCTTGACGCCTTACACTTCTAACAAAGTCTGTCAGGAGGGGAAAATGTCCCACTGTAGTCCATAGCCATTGGGTGTTGGTTGTCCGTTGTCTTCAGGCCTGCCCTGGGTCCTTTATATCTGGCGAGAAATTAAATGGAAGCGCTTGAGACCTGAGAATTTACATATTCTTCAATTTCTTGACCTAACCTCTCTGCACTACTCTCACACTATTCAGTGTCCTAGTGGGAGGAGCCAATGGTACACCTATGCACCATCCTGTCACCACCTGGTGGCGTTCAATGGCGGTCTGACTGTAAATTATTACACAATTCGGAATGTACCCAGAAAATGGGTAGGCACTCAATTTATGTGAAGATACTCATTACACACTTGGATCATATATATGCAATTTGGGTGCTAGTGTACAAATGGGCCTTTGGATCTTTATATTTACTGTGCTTTTGTTGTAAGCTATTTATAGTGCGTGCCTTTGTCCCGTGGGGCATCAGGCACTGACAAGCTAAATAGGGAAACATCAGGGTGGTAAATTTGTCATATAGGGTGGCTGTGTTTCTAAATTAAGTGCACCATGTTACTTAGTTAAGATAATCGCAGGGTTTTTAAATCCTTCTTTTTTTTCTATGGCTCCTCTCTCACTTCTCAGGGCGTGCCTCGCAGTGAACTGCAGGCACTTTAAGCTGGTACTAATGATATCCGCTACCAATTATTCGCTACCTGTCTCTCCCCCCTCTTTTGTATTTATTTAGTTATTTATTTATTTATTTCCTCTTTTCTTTCAAACCCAACCCTCACAATTTACTCCCATTCTCTCTATCCCACCCCATGTCCACTTTTTAAACCCTACCTACTCTGTTAATTACTCATTTAGTCTAGTATTTTATTACTCCACTACTGTAATTACTGTTACATTTAAACAATATATTTCTCCCCCCAATATCTGCTCTCAAATTTTAATACAACCATCATTCTCCAGTTCGTGCAGCAATGACCTCTTTCCCTATGTGTGTTGGCTAATGCATTTGTGCCAGTGCTATTTTCAAAAGCGCTAGTGGCATTACCACTTGCACTGTCATTTTGTCGCCAAATTCATTCTGTTGGGAACATGGATCATCCACCCTTTACCCCTATTTCTCTCCTCCTGTGGTGAACTGTCAATGAAATGTAGGCCTCCCCCCTCAAGTGCACCTTCTTCCACCTTGTGTGTCTCATTTACTTGTTCTGTGTTAATCGTGTATTCATGAGCCCAGTCTCCTCACTGAAAAATGTGTGCTCAAAATGTAGCTAAATGTACTCTCTTGTGATGCGCTATCATTATGCACCCCCCTCTGTACCGTGCACCCCCATTATGCTTAAACAATCTTCCTTACTTTCAACACATTATGCTTAAACAATCTTCCTTACTTTCAACATGTGTATGCCTGGTGTTTAACAAGTTATGGATTTCTTTGTTAATAAGGTGGTCATATCCACATTGCTCATGATGTCACAAATCTCTCTTCCCTAATGCATGGCCTAGTCGCCCCACTGTCACCCAGAAAAGAAAATGGTTTGATACCTATCACCACCCCTATGCAATTGTCCTCTGCATTATTGAGTGTGCGTGAGTGTGTGTGTCGGCGCGCGTCTCGCCCGCTCTGTCGGGGAGGTGGAGCATGAGTGTGTGTGGCAGAGTGAGTCAAATCAAGTTTGTCTTGGGCTGTCCTATTAGCGGTATAATGTCAATCTATGTCCTTTGAAAGGTTTGTTCCACATCAGGAAGACCCCTCCCAGTCATGTAACCGGTACCATTGCTATTGTGTCAGTGTTCTGTATGGGTGCTGGCTGCTGTGCAGTGCCCCTGTGTTGTCATTCTAGTCAGTCCTGGGGTAGTGGTGCTGTCATTTGTTGTGTCTGTACATGTAGTGGTAACAGTACCTGCGTTGGTGCTTGTGGTGTCTGCTGAAATGATCCCCTCCTGCCCCATGTATCCTCCCCACATGGGCGGTGCATATTGTGGTGATTGTTGACACTACTATTGTGATTCTTGTGCGTGTGTGTTGAGGCTGTTTTTAACTGCCCCTCCCATTGCATACTTTAATGATTTATTTTGTGCCTACTTGTCCTCATCTCCCTTTCTCTGCCCCTGTGTCATCAAATATTACACTCCCGGAGGTTCAGAAGGGTGAGTCCCCTCTTCCCTCTGCTCGTGTTTGTTCAACATCAGCTGACCCCTCGCATCTTCCCTTTCCTTCGTGCACACAGTTCAACTGTAGCCATGTGCTTTTAAAGCTATTCCCGTGTAAGTGCTGTGTATGTGTGTCCTTAGCGATTGCTGCACGCTTCTGTAGAAGCCGCCTATGAGCAGCCATGGTCTTTTTTAATTTACCTTCAGTACTTTTGAATCTTTGCACACTATGTTTTACTGACTTACTTTGGCATGGAAGCTGTGTGCTACACAACAGGTGAAGGGGAATCGTTTCTGTATTGTGTGATACATTTTACCACTATTCAATTCGAAAATTTCGATAGTCCGCTGTTCAGGGAGCAAAAGTTAGAAGATAATTGAACATTTTTCAACTTCTGTGAGCCTTCTTGGCTCCGCACCTTAGCCAGTGCACTCCACGTGCAGCCCATCTTCACCAAACCATTGCCTTCTCCGGCACACCCCCACAATCTTGCGCATGTGTCTTCCACACACCGCCTCTGGGTCACCTATTCTCCAAATCCAAAACCACACCACTATCTCCTCACCATCAAAACTTTGTGTCCTATGCAACAATCTGAAGGTGACGTCACCAAACTAAAAACACAGTGCAAATGAACAGACAAATGTGCATACACAGAACAAAAACCCATTTCTCCCAACCCCACAAAAATCCCAAAATAAAACCCCACAATCCCCACAGCTGTCTTCCTGTCTCAACTGGAACAAGGTAAACCACAATAAAACTCTTATAATTGGACTGCACACGCTGCGTCGCCTAGCGTGTGATACGCTCCTCACCAGGGGACCTTAACCAGCCAACTATCATCCACTCACTGAACTAAACGCTCAATTAGCAGGGAACCTCATCTACTCATTGATCTATAACGTCAATTCATAGGAAATCCAGACCCCGTACATGAAATCACCATCCAGACCAATCAGCGCGGCACTCCTGTTCTATATGTAGGGAGTCACTACCCCACCCAATAGGCTCAAAAACACAAGAAGGGACCACTGCCACCGCCCCAGTCCCAACTACAATTCACGTGCCGATCACCACCAATGCGCTGAATTTTGCGACAATGTACAATCACCCACCACCCAATTTACAATCCCTCCCTCAGTTTCTACCCAAACAAAAGAACTTAACATTTCTGCAACATACTGATCAACAATGCATCATAATACTTTAAACATTTCCCCCCCTCAAAGCCCATGTTGCTAGTTGACTTACATTTTCCTATGCTGCACTGGCAGTTGCTCCGCTGCTGGACACCCCCTCAATGCGCTTCACCGGACCCCTTCTCCTGCAGGGCTCTCACCTGCCCTCAAGCGGGGTATTTCCAAGTGGCCCCCGAAGCCTTTAGCCGGTTACACGTTTTCCGGTGGTCTTCAGGTGCAGGCGAGGGTCCCACAGCTTCCTTGAGTCGGCGGCAGGGAGCTCAGGTCAACGCAGGGCTTGCGCAGGCAGTGCTCATTTACCCATGTTACAATGAGCAATGAGCCTCACAGAGGGCACCAACTTGTTGGGGAGAAGATGGACCCCCCCCAGGGCAGTGGGGGGCCAGCAGCCATACCCTCACCAGCTATGGGAGGCCCCAACACCTCCCATATGGCCCCCAGAAATGCAACAGAGTCCCAAGCAGGCAGCAGCATGTTTCAAACTGCATTTATTTCTGGGCAAAGAAAAGAAAAAAAAACACACAGAGCATCGTGCACATCGCGAGTTCAGGCGCCGTCTCCCCCGGGGCTGGCTTGCAAGCCAGATTTGTAATCACACTGCAGGCTGACCTCACAGAATTGGAACAGCTCCCAGAAACCTATCTCCTCCTGCTATTGGCTGCTAAGTGGTAGGTTACCTATGTAGCCCTTATAGAGAGCCTGACAATTGGGTGTTAGCCTTTCTGCGTCAGTGGGTTGATTTAGCTGTGCCAGCCCCCATTACCTAATTCTATCCTGTTACATTATGACTTTGTTCCCATAACTTTTTAGCTGAACAAGCAGTTCGCACCTGGGCTCTGGGCGCAGATTGGCTGGGCTGCGCCATTCTTGTTACAATTTATGTTTCACATGTTGTGTGAGTCCTTGAGAAAATGTCTTTCTTTCCCAGAAAGAAAAAAAAAGCACACTGGGTTGCCGTGATTTATTCGCATTTGTGGCAGTCTTATCTTGAATGTGCGGCCTTGGCAGTTCGGGGGTTTTGCGAGGAATGTTTGTCTGCAGAAAGCAATTTTATCTTGAATTTGCGGCCTTGGCAGTTCGGGGGTTTTGCGAGGAACATTGATGAGGCTCCCGCAGCCAGTGTTCAGTGAGTGAAATGAACTTGGCTGTAAGTTTCCTGAAACATGGCTTTACACTGTGCATTTAGACCATGTTAATTCATATAGGCATTTGCAAGCCTTTAAACAGGGATTTTTGTGTTTGTAGATTCTGATATTGCAGCATTGATTCTAATGTAGCATGGAAGTTGCACTGTTGGTGAAGTGGGTGTGTTTCAGCATATTTGTCACCCATGGGTGCGCTGGGGCCTGGTTCAAATGATAAGTGCGCTCCTTGTTCTTCCTGCTGTTCTTCTATATATGCGCTTGGGGTGAGGGGGCATGGGTTTGATCTCGATTTTCCCTCTTCAACAGGTAGGGAAATTCTCGTTAGGTTGGGGAAAGCAAGCCATTTATCACACCCTTATTATTTAGTAAAATGGCTAATTGTGAAAAACCTTTGTCTACTTGTCCGCTTTGCATTTCTGACCCCTCACACTACACCACAGATTTCAGCTAGTGGTGCGCAGGAAACAGTCGAGTGTTTGGCAAATATCGAAAAACACTTTTGAGAGCCAAAAGGGAGTACGCATTAACAGCGCATGAACATTCTCCTGCTCTCGCGTCCCCCAGGTCAAGCTAAGCTTACAGTTTTTAAGAACACGATTCCCGTTAGGACCTCATGCCGTTCCCCCTAACTGAGATGCCAACACTTTGCAAGCTTGGGGACGAGCTCCATGCTCCTGTGAAACCTGACTGGATTTAAGGGCAGAAGTTGCAGCCTGTACATATCCCCTCCTCTTTCCCCACCACCTCCAATAGTAGACACAGGACAAAAAGCTGCTCTAGGTGAGAAACCCATATCCCCCACCACTACAGGGCTGGCTCATCCAGGATCGTGGTGGATGACTGCAAAAGCTCTGACATACAAGACCCACCCTCACTATGTAACTGTACAGGAGCCGAGGACCACAGGCTGCTAAGGGGAGTCGCAAGGACCAGGTTTCTAGGTTGAAATGTGTTTCTGCAGAGACTTAAACCTGGCGCCCCATTATCTACCACAGCAGCCTGCCAAAAGGATGAATTCTGGGGAAAGCTGGAGCAAGGAGGGAAGGAGTAACATTTTATTGAGAATTGGGGAAAAAGCCACACATTGGTCTCTGCTCACCTTGAACATATTCAACTGTGATGTGAATGGTTGAGAGGTGCCACAAACTGGACCAGGGCCCTGCTCTTGTGGAACACTGTTTATGAAAACAAGCACTGGACATGGAGTCTCAAAATTGGGAGGCCATGGAGTGACCCACCGCTTCCCACTCACACCTCCTCTTAGAAAGGACTTTGTGGAAATTTCATTCACAGGCTGATCCTGGGGGAGGGCGGGGTCATTGAATAACGCACCTTGCACATAGACCTATGAAAATCGTAGATGCACTGAGTCCCACTCTTGAGGGAAGTGCAGCCCCTCTTTCCCACACCCCACCCTGTTAAAAAATATTGAAGAGTCATGTATCAAAGCCTAGGAAATTAAGGTGTTATGTTCGGCTCTGGGTTATGGGGAACAACATGTGGTTGCTTGTCACATGACTTAAAGATAAATGCAGCTGGAAACAGATGGCCTCAGTTTACACCCACACAATAGGTTTCATCTATCGTAGTGGTAGCTGACTCATAGATACATTTATAATCTGGGAAATGTTTTAATACTAAATCCTGGTCAATGATTTCATTTTCAGGCCTTGCCTGTGCAGCATTTTACTCCTGGGTAAACAGACAGAGCACGCCTCCCCAGGTCAGTGCTTGTTTGGCTTGTTTGACACAGCAACGCCACAAATAACGCGTAGCTCTGTGTCCTAGCTGTGGGAAGAATTAGAGATTTCGGTTACCCTGTTACAACTACTGCATTAAGTATGTTTTACGTATAGGCCCCATGTTGTATCTGGAAAATGACATTCCCCAAATGTGTGATCGTGAACAAATCACGCCTCCCTCTGTGCCTCAGTTCTTATATCTGGCTGAAATGAGAGCGCCTGGAAACACTGGTGTTAGACGCATCTGAAGGTCGTGTACATCACATCCTGTAATGTTACTTGGGGGTGTGGTCAAATGACATCACTTCCTGTGATGTCACCGGAGGTCAACGGTTGTGTTATGTCACGTCCGATACCACTGGCATTGTGGTCAAATGACGTCCCTGCTTCTACCATCATCCTCTCCACAGGATTTTATTCTTAGGTGTATGTGTGATGGGTTGGGAAGGAATGTCTGCCTCCTCCCAGGAGCATCTCTCTCTCAGTGTGACAGCAACAACCAGACAGGCAACCTTTTCACATAACTGCCTGCTTCTACAGGTTCTGTGGACTTATGTGCACTGCATGTGGAGATGTGACACAGGGTGCTTGGAATACTAACAGCTAAAGTTCTGTAATACAGGCGCTATGGCAATTGCCAAATGTGCCATTGCAGATGGCTCTGTTGGCTGCGGTGGATCACAGCTCTAACTATCAGGTTCACTAGGATTGTTGCTTAAGTCCATCAACCTCCCCTCCGCCTCACCTGATTCACTAGAGCTGGTTTGTAGGTTCTTGTCTCTTCCTCGTCTTCTGGTGCTTTGCTTCTTCTTGAAGAGATATGGTCTCCCTCGGATGGAAGCCACTATGTCTGCCTTCTGATAAGAGGATGGCTAGGGGCCCCTTTCCGAGGAAGCCACTCAAGAGGAAAAAGCCTTGAACGGTGGAAAAAACCTCTTTAGGATGTTGATCCAGAAGGCTCTTGTTGTACATAATCTTGTTGGTGGGTTCTGGGTGTGCAGAACTGAAGAGTAACTCTCCTTCTGGGTATTGAGCGACCATAGAGGGAACAGGAGGTCTTCTTTGTGGTAAGTATTGTAGGGAAGCACCTGGAGTGCCAGTAATGGGCTAACAAGGAGATCTTGGAGGCACGGGAGAAAGGGACTCAAGGTAATAGAAACCAGAGTTCAGCAATCCAGAGAAGTAAGCAGCGCTCGCAAGGGGAGCGAACAGATGACAAGCCAGGTAAGCGCAACAGGAGGGAGACTGAAGAAACACACGGTGGAGCCGTGAGGGGAATAGAAAGCGAGTGGGAGAAGGAGCTCGGGCGAGCCACAAGGAAGAGACCAGAGAACACAGGAAGCAATGCAGAGCGGGAAGGGCACTGTGAGAGAGAGGAATGCAAGATAAAGAGCAGCAAGGTTCTGGGAGAGCACCGGTGAACACAGAATACAGCGTTGGTACCCAAAGCGGAAGAAAAACAAACTGGGGTTGCAACGCACCGAGCGTCGGCTGCCGAGTGGCTATAGGCAGTCCGGCGGCGGCCATGACAGACAACAAGACCGTCAAGGCACGTTGTGAATAGAACATGGTGGGCCCCATTAATGGTGTCCGTATCTCCATGGTTTCCACAAGCGCCATTCAAATGGGCGCGTGACACTAACGTAGGCATGGCAGCTGGGTATTCTGACACAGACCAACTCAGACCACTGTGCAAATCCAATCACCTGAAACCTAAATGATGAATCCTGCAGAGTCATGACTGATTCCCCAGTGATGGCCTCCCCCCACATGCCCAGGGGACGGCAGCCGCTACCTGATCCCGACCCTGGGGATGATATTATGAGGGATGATCATGTAGAAGGGGATGAATATTGGGAAAATGTGATGACTCCATTAGGAGAAATCCAGCATTCTTCCCCCTCTCTTGTGGAAAGTCCTAAAACAACTAGGATCCTGAAGGCATACTGTCGTACAGAGCTGAATACCATTCATACCTCATATGTACATAACACACACACACAAAACCTTCTGTGTCTGATGTTTTTGTGCTAACTAAAAATCACAAAACAAATCACCTCAAAAGTCCTATAAGTCTTATGTACACTAACTCCTATAAAACCTCCAGTACTGGAACTAGGAAGAAGAGAACAACTAGCCTGCATATTCAGTTTAGTGTGTGTCATAATCCATCGATCACGCCCCTTTTGGTCCTCCTGGTCCCTGGCACGTCGGGGGTTACTCGCTGTAGTACACCCAACATGGCCGTATTCACAGAACGCGGTCTATCGACCTTTACGTCCATGCAGCACCTTCCATAAATTAACCACGCCCTTGTGGCTCCGCGCGTCACAACGCTATCGTTAGCTGAGGCTAGACGTGCGTCGCAGTCGTGCTTCCGGAACTGAGTTGTTGCTCGAATTCCCAGACCCACTCCTTCTCCTTCCCTTTCCCTTGTACCTGTATCCACCCGTGTTCCGCGCAGACTGCCCCCGTGTGCTGCCTTCCTTCCTGGTCTACCTGGAGTTTCCTTGATCCCGCACGAAGAAGCTGAACGAATCCTGGAATCCGACGACGGCCGAGCAGGCTTATACAAGACCCGAACAGCACAGAAGAAAACCCCGGCGAAGGATCCCACAAGGCAGCAAAAACAGGTGAGAAAAAAGGAAACCTGTGACAGATTGAGACGCCACCTGATTGAATTGGACACAGACATGGAAGCGGCCATCCAGGACCTTATGCGTGCCATGCAAGAGCTGACGACCGAAGTGCAAAATTTAAAGGCAGAGAACGCTGCCTTAAAGCAATTGGTGTTGTCCCGTGAATCCGCTACGAAAGAGAGTGTAATACTGGGCGGCGTTGTTGATAAATATGATGGTTCCGCAAAGAGCCTTCGTGGATTCCTTGACTCATGTTTGGTCCACTTTACTTTCAAGCCTTATTATTTTTCTACGCCCGGTGCTAAGGTGGGCTTTATTATTTTGCATCTTTCCGGCAATGCCTTGACCTGGGCCACTCCACTGGTTAACTCTGGGGATTCTCTCCTGTATGATTACGATGGCTTCATACAGGCCCTTAAGACCATGTTTGCCCGCCCAGAGCAGGCCTATAGTGCCCAGGAACGTCTACTTGACTTTCAACAAGGTACCCAGGATATGCTTACGTATGTCACACGCTTCAAACAGCTGGCTAAAAAAGCGGATTGGTCCTGTGAAGCTTGTTTTACCCTATTTCGAAGAGGGCTAAACGAAGACATCAAGGATGAACTAGTCAGAGTGGCGCGCCCAAGTTCTTATCAGGCCCTGCAGATTGACTTTCGCATTCAGGAGAGAAAGGCAGAGAAAAAGAAAAGCAAGTCGCCACTCCAGAAGAACCCCATTGGGATACCCTCGAACCCCGAAGGCAGAGAGGTGCTGGGTCACAGAGGAAGTCGCAGGAAGTGGCAGAGGAATGCTGGTGAACCAGCAGCAGTGAACAAGCTACCAGCAGCGTGGTTGAGCATTGGAGCAGGCTTACTGGCAGACAAGTGCAGTCAGAAGACGAGCTCAAGGGAGCTCTTCATAACGAAAGATGCCATACTGAGGTTAAAGCTTCACCGCAGCAAAGTAATACTGGTCGGAGGCCATGCCAGACACCGGTTAGTCTTCCCAGAGATGTTGGGGACTCTGGGGCATTCCAACTGACATATGAAGCTTCAAGAACTCCCTTTGAATATTGAATAAGCAGAAAACTGAGACCAAATTTGCCCAAGTCCTCATATGTGAGATGTCAATACGGGGAAGATTGGAGCAAGTGTTACCTAAAGCAAATGAATACCATTGAAGAAGTAAAAAGGTCTAACTTGAACAAGTCTCCATATATGTAGTGTCAATGTGAGTAAAGTTGGGACAAGTAATATCTTAAGCTAAGAATGTATATACAGTGAAGGAATACAACTGTGGTATACTGAAAGACAGTGGGAACATTAAAGAGAAGACCCGGTGAAAGAAGTGCATCAGTCAGTGGGAAACTGGGGGGAAGATACCTGGCAGGAGATTAAAGCAGGGTATCTGAAGACCCCAGAAAGGGATTCCTGACAGGGGAGTATACAAGTAATCCATATCAAAGACACAGAGGCCTCCTGGCAGGAGAGTATTCCAGGAGTTTCTCCAAAAGAAGTTATTTGTTTGAAAAAGACATTTTTGTTATCCTTAGGAGATGGATGCTTGAAAAAGACACGTTTGCCATCCTTTAGAAGTGGTTGCTAGAAAGAGACACTTTTGTCATCCTTGGTATGGTATGGTATTGTTTATATAACACCTATGCACAGGCAAGTGTTTCAAAGCGCTCAAGGAGGGTGGGAACACAGGGAAATAGCAACAGTCGCTCAGAGCCCTTGAAAATCTGAAATGATAATATTCTGCACAAGCAGAATAAGTGTCATGACCCATTGGACACGCCCCTTCTGGACCTCCTGGTCCCTGTCATAAGCCATACCGGCTTATGCATGTCTTGCGCATCGGACAAACATTTAGTGAGAGAGTGTCCTATAGCTCTTCCACGGCGTTCGGGAAACGCCAGCTCCCGATCCTAGATGGAGCGCAGTTTCGGGAGAGAGGTGTTGGCTCTACATCTATACCATCCTTGAACTCTCCTGGACAGAACAATCTGGTAATTTTACAGGCCTTTCTATCACCATCCAAGAAGAACACCTACCCCATTCTGGCACTAGTAGACTGTGAGGCTATGGGAATATTCATAGACCAAGAATGGGTCCTTAAACACCATATTCCCTACGAATCCCGGAATGTCATGCAACCTGGAGAAGCAATTGATGGGAGACCCCTTTCTTCCAGACCAATAACCCTCCAGAGCTAGCAATAAACCACCATCGAGGGAAGATAAGGTTTGAACTCATAAAATCCGCCCATTACCCATTGGTTTTGGGAATGCCCTGGCTACAAAGACACAATCCATACATCAATTGGGCAGCAGGTTCCTTGTTCCTGGGTTCCGAACATTGCATGTCCCACTGCCTACCCCTGGACCCCGCTCCGACACCAGCGGAAGGACCTTCAGCAAACCATCTAGGTCCACTCTCGGCCTCAAACATCATTCAGGTTCCTAAAGTCTATCAGGAATACTCTGATGTGTTTTCTTCTGCTATTGTTCAAGCCTTACCTCCTCATAGACCAGAAGACTGTGCTATCGAAACCGAACCTTCAGCTGTGATCCCCTTTGGGAGGATGTTGATTTTATCCGAACCCGAGAAAAAGGCCCTCCGTGAATACCTAGATACTAACCTTGAAAATGGCACCATACGACCATCCAAATCTCCAGCAGGAGCATCACTGTTTTTTGTTCCAAAGAAAGACACCAATGAGCTCAGACCTTGCCTTGATTATCGAGGCCTAAATCAGTGCACCCTAAAGTATCGGTATCCGTTGCCCTTGATCTCAGACATCCTGGAAGCAGTAAGAGGAGCCGTAGTATTCACCAAATTGGATCTTAAAGCTGCCTACCATCTGATCCGTATTAGAGAAGGTGACGAATGGAAGACAGCCTTCAGAACACCCTTTGGTCATTATGAATACTTGGTCATGCCTTTCGGACTTGCTCACTTTCATTGGGCAACAGCTCAGGAGGAAGCCTTCCAACGCTTGAAATCAGAGTTCACCCAAGCTCCCATCCTGGCTCAACCTGAAATCAATCGACCCTTCTTAGTGGAAACAGACGCCTCTAACTACCCCATTGGAGCAATTCTAAAACAAGAATTCGACGACGGACTGGAACATCCTATTGCTTATCTTTCACAGACCTTAACTCCCAGTGAAACCCACTACTCTGTTTTAGAAAAGGAACTGTTAGCCATCCGTCAAGCCTTTACCGAGTGGCGTCATTTACTCTTAGGAGCAAAACATCCGGTCCAGGTTGGCACGGACCATCGAAATCTTCAAGTATTACAGGCCTTGGAATGCATAAATAGCCGTCAAGCCCATTGGGCCTTCTTCTTTGCCCAATACCAGTTCCAGATTCACCATGTCCCTGGAACGCAGAATATAATTGCTGATGCTTTATCTCGACGTCCTAATTACGAGCCTCATGAAGACCGGACATTCCCTAAGATGTTTCCCCATACGATATTTGTAGCTCACGCAATCAGCCTCCTCGAAGAAATTCGCTCACAAACCCAGTCCTCTGAACTCTGGAAGAACATTTCAAGGAAGAATCAATGGGATCTGAAAACCAAGGACGGAC
This sequence comes from Ambystoma mexicanum, assembly GCF_040938575.1. Lineage (NCBI taxonomy): Eukaryota > Metazoa > Chordata > Amphibia > Caudata > Ambystomatidae > Ambystoma > Ambystoma mexicanum. The sequence goes on from NC_090929.1 coordinate 63,355,772, forward strand.
ATTTGTTCAAAGATAATGCTTTAGTCATTCCCACACAGAAACTTCAACAAAGGATAATAAACCTTTGCCACAATACACTTCACTCTGGACATCGTGGCATTACCAATACCCTCCGTCTCATACAAAGGCAATTCTGGTGGCCTAGAATGAAGACTGACATAAATCTGTACGTCCAAGCCTGTTCTGTCTGTAGTCAGAACAAACATGTCAACAAGATGTCACGCCGCGCGCTCGCTCGCGGGCGCCACTTACCTGTCCTGGAGTCCCGGGTCCACGGCCGCAGCGGTCTCCTCCTTCATGGAGGCTGTACCCGCGGTGGCGTCTTTCCTCACGCCGACCCGCGGTCCGAATGGGCTCCGTGGACGCCGCCATCTTGCGAGGATCTGCGCATGCGCGGATCGTCAGTATTCGACGTCCCGCGCATGCGCAGTGTCGGAACATGCGTTCCGAGCCTCGCTTTGATCCCGGGCCTTAAAAGAGCACCGCATACACAGGGACAACGCGTCTCAACGCGGTTGTTACTGTGTATGCGCTGCTGGAGTCCTAGCGCTCGTGCCTCAGCCCTCCAGTTCCCTGCCTTGCCTTATCCTGCCAAAACCTGCCTCTCCTTGTCCTCTTCTTGCTCCTTGGTCCTCCTAACCCTTGCTTCCCTGTTCTGCTGGGTCTTTGCCTGTCTCCTGGTTTAGGGTAGGGGAGGTCCTGTCTGGGTTCCTAGATTAACTCTCAAGTGGGATTTCCCTGTCTGTCCTGCTTCTCCTTGCAGTCCTTCTTCCCTTGCCTGTCTTGTGCCCTGCCGGTACCTGTGCCTTGCTGCCTCCTTGGATGTTCCTGAGTTCAGCTTCCGCTATCATCGGTGTCTTCATCAAGCCTTCTCAGCCAGTGGAAACACTGTCCCGACGTCACGCAAATACTGAGAAGTACCACCCGTGGCGTTGGGAGTTGATCCAGTGCCATCCTGTCATATATCGTCAGGAGGGGATTGGGCTAATTTCTCGCGCTACCCATTCACCGGCAATAGATACACCGACATACTGGCAACCTCAACTCCACGGTCTACAGGAAGAAAAGGTAACCAGCGATCTTGTGAAGACTTGTTTAACAGATTGAGACGCCTTTCCTCCAGTCTCGACATGGACGACATGCAGGAACTTCGCGAAGAAATGCGTGCCATGCGTCTTGAAATGACCACCCTCCGCCAGGAGAACAACACCCTTAGACAAGCGTTGGACCGGAGTTTGGCTAATCCCACACAACCAGCTACACCACCTGAGAACTCCATGGCTTACACTATTCCGATGAAGTATGATGGTGACCCGCGTCGAGTGGCAGAGTTCTGTACACACTGTCGGATCCATTTCCAGTTCAGGTCAAATCATTTTGGTCAAGACAAGGCCAAGATCGGGTATATCCTTGGAAACCTAACGGGCAATGCACTTGCTTGGGCCGCACCTTTGGTCTCTACCAACAGTCCTCTGACGGGTGATTTCGCTGCCTTCGAGAAAGCCTTTTTGGACGTCTTTAAACCGCCCAATTTGGCAGCCATGGCCCAGAATCAATTAATGGAAATCAAACAAGGGTCAGGTGACATAATCCACTACATCAGTCGGTTTCGACAATTAGCAACCGATTCACAATGGCCCGAAATCACTCAAAAAACCCTGTTTCGTCGGGGACTTCGAGAAGAGTACAAAGACGAATTGCTGCACATCCCGGAGCCAGAAACGTTGCCTGCATTGGTGGAACAAGTCTTACGCATTGACCACAGGTTAGCTGAACGACGGAGTGAACGTCGCAGATTTGACAGGTATCAACCGGTCCCTCCAGTACAGAACCCCGGACCAGCTGTCCCTACCAATATGGGTCCAGAACCCATGCAGTTGGGTGCCATCCGAGGCCCGTTGTCCGAGACCGAAAAGAAAAGAAGAAGGCAGCAAAACCTGTGCTTGTATTAAGTGGTTCTGGCCATTTTCTGGGCACCTGTCCGCTACGCCCTCTGAAGAAACAGGAAAACTAACAGGCCCGTTGTTTGAGGCGAAGGCAGCAGCGGGCCGCCTTACTGAATCTGACCTTCCTCCTATGAACCCGGTACCCTTGTTGATCCTGAAAGTCGGTGTTGCCTGGCTAGGGAAGTGCATGAAAACCAGGGCCCTTCTGGATTGTGGAGCATCCGGCAACTACATCGATGCCTCGTTCGCGATTGCCAATGGGATCCGTTTACATTACAAGGAACGACCAACAGTGGTCGAGGTGATCGATGGTTCGGCTTTGTCTTCTGGTCCAGTCTGCCAACAGTCCGATCCCTTGTGGCTCTCTGTGGAAGGGCATCTCGAACAGATTTCATTGGATGTCATCAAGTGTCCCTCTTTTCCGGTGGTGCTGGGCTTACCTTGGCTGTTATATCACAATCCTCAGGTCGACTGGACCGCTCGTTCCCTGGTGTTCTCTTCGACAAGTTGTCCTCGGGACTGTGGACTTCACGAAACCTTTCCTGCAATTTTGGAGTCCCTCAATCCTGCTGACGTATCTGCCCGTTTATGTGCCACTCAGTTGATACCTCAAGAATATGCGGGATACCACAAGGCGTTCTCCAAGCCTGAGGACATACCATTACCGCCCCACCGGCATTTTGATTGTTCCATTGACATCCTGCCTGATGCGGTCATTCCCCACGGCAAGATCTATTCGTTGACTCAACTCGAGAAAGGCGTCCTACAGGAGTACATTACGGATTGCCTCAACAAGGGCTACATAGTGCCGTCCAAGTCCCCCGCAGGATTCCCGTTATTCTTCGTCAAGAAGAAAGAGGGCACTTTGCGCCCTTGTATCGACTATCGTCAACTAAATGAGATCACGAGGAAAGACAGGTACCCCTTACCACTCATCCGGGACATCATCGAATCCCTGAAATCCGCACAAATCTTCACCAAGCTGGATCTAAGAGGGGCCTATCACCTGGTGCGGATTAAGAAGGGAGATGCGTGGAAGACGGCCTTTAAAACACCTATTGGTCACTACGAGTACAGGGTGATGCCATTTGGACTCTGCAATGCCCCGGTCGTCTTCCAGCGGTTCATGGACGATGTCTTTTCGGACCTTATTGGAATATCTGTATGGGTATACCTTGATGACATTCTGGTTTTTTCTGACACTCGTACTGCACACGTTGCGCATGTTCAGGAAGTTCTCCGTAGACTAACAGATAACGGTCTGTATGCCAAAGTAGAAAAATGCCAATTTCATAGGGAAAGCATGGGATTTTTGGGCTATGTGATCAGCAGCACAGGAGTGCAGATGGATCCCACCAAACTGCAAGCTATACGAGAATGGAAACCGCCACATGGCGTGAAGTCACTTCAAAGGTTCTTGGGCTTCGCCAACTTTTATCGACGCTTCATTCCACGCTTTTCTCAACTTGCCAACAGTCTAACCCGCCTGACCAGTACCAAGGTGCCGTTTCTCTGGGACACGCAGGCCGAGGAGGCATTTCTGGAATTGAAAAGATCCTTCATGTCGGCTCCTGTTCTTAGACATCCAGATGATGAAAAGCCGTTTGTGGTTGAAACAGACGCTTCGGACTACGCAATTGGTGCGGTTTTACTACAGCAAGATGCAATCACGGGAACAGAGCACCCGGTGGCTTACTATTCAAGGAAATTGTCAGTGAGCGAGAGAAACTATGCGGTGATAGAAAAGGAATTACTGGCGATAAAAGCAGCTCTCGAGGAG